>NC_079972.1:937294-2146044 GCF_029852145.1 Microplitis mediator
AAATGGGGGAGACCTACAACTTTACCATTATTTTGAAATCATGGTACATTGGATAAAATCGCGAAATCACTATGGAAATTCAAGTTTCATGTGTTGTCGAGTTTAAAATAATATTCATGCCATAAGGTAGGCGATTCTCACGGGGTGACTCACAGATATGTATTTTTTAGTCAATTTCAAATGGGGGAGACCTACAACTTTACCATTATTTTTGAAATCTTGGTACATTGGAATAAAATCGCGAAATCACTATGGAAATTCAAGTTTCATGTGTTGTCGAGTTTAAAATAATATTCATGCCATAAGGTAGGCGATTCTCACGGGGTGACTCACAGATATGTATTTTTTAGTCAATTTCAAATGGGGGAGACCTACAACTTTACCATTATTTTTGAAATCTTGGTACATTGGAATAAAATCGCGAAATCACTATGGAAATTCAAGTTTCATGTGTTGTCGAGTTTAAAATAATATTCATGCCATAAAGTAGGCGATTCTCACGGGGTGACTCACAGATATGTATTTTTTAGTCAATTTCAAATGGGGGAGACCTACAACTTTACCCATTATTTTTGAAATCTTGGTACATTGGAATAAAATCGCGAAATCACTATGGAAATTCAAGTTTCATGTGTTGTCGAGTTTAAAATAATATTCATGCCATAAGTAGGCGATTCTCACGGGGTGACTCACAGAAATGTATTTTTCAGTCAATTTCAAATGGGGGAGACCTACAACTTTACCATTATTTTTGAAATCTTGGTACATTGGAATAAAATCGCGAAATCACTATGGAAATTCAAGTTTCATGTGTTGTCGAGTTTAAAATAATATTCATGCCATAAAGTAGGCGATTCTCACGGGGTGACTCACAGAAATGTATTTTTCAGTCAATTTCAAATGGAGGAGACCTACAACTTTACCATTATTTTGAAATCTTGGTACATTGGAATAAAATCGCGAAATCACTATGGAAATTCAAGTTTCATGTGTTGTCGAGTTTAAAATTATATTCATGCCATAAAGGTAGGCGATTCTCACGGGGTGACTCACAGAAATGTATTTTTCAGTCAATTTCAAATGGAGGAGACCTACAACTTTACCATTATTTTTGAAATCTTGGTACATTGGAATAAAATCGCGAAATCACTATGGAAATTCAAGTTTCATGTGTTGTCGAGTTTAAAATAATATTCATGCCATAAAGTAGGCGATTCTCACGGGGTGACTCACAGAAATGTATTTTTTCAGTCAATTTCAAATGGAGGAGACCTACAACTTTACCATTATTTTTGAAATCTTGGTACATTGGAATAAAATCGCGAAATCACTATGGAAATTCAAGTTTCATGTGTTGTCGAGTTTAAAATTATATTCATGCCATAAGGTAGGCGATTCTCACGGGGTGACTCACAGAAATGTATTTTTTAGTCAATTTCAAATGGGGGAGACCTACAACTTTACCATTATTTTTGAAATCTTGGTACATTGGAATAAAATCGCGAAATCACTATGGAAATTCAAGTTTCATGTGTTGTCGAGTTTAAAATAATATTCATGCCATAAGGTAGGCGATTCTCACGGGGTGACTCACAGATATGTATTTTTTAGTCAATTTCAAATGGGGGAGACCTACAACTTTACCATTATTTTTGAAATCATGGTACATTGGAATAAAATCGCGAAATCACTATGGAAATTCAAGTTTCATGTGTTGTCGAGTTTAAAATAATATTCATGCCATAAAGTAGGCGATTCTCACGGGGTGACTCACAGAAATGTATTTTTTAGTCAATTTCAAATGGGGGAGACCTACAACTTTACCATAATTTTTGAAATCTTGGTACATTGGAATAAAATCGCGAAATCACTATGGAAATTCAAGTTTCATGTGTTGTCGAGTTTAAAATAATATTCATGCCATAAGGTAGGCGATTCTCACGGGGTGACTCACAGATATGTATTTTTTAGTCAATTTCAAATGGGGGAGACCTACAACTTTACCATTATTTTGAAATCTTGGTACATTGAATAAAATCGCGAAATCACTATGGAAATTCAAGTTTCATGTGTTGTCGAGTTTAAAATAATATTCATGCCATAAAGTAGGCGATTCTCACGGGGTGACTCACAGATATGTATTTTTTAGTCAATTTCAAATGGGGGAGACCTACAACTTTACCATTATTTTTGAAATCTTGGTACATTGGAATAAAATCGCGAAATCACTATGGAAATTCAAGTTTCATGTGTTGTCGAGTTTAAAATAACATTCATGCCATAAAGTAGGCGATTCTCACGGGGTGACTCACAGAAATGTATTTTTCAGTCAATTTCAAATGGAGGAGACCTACAACTTTACCATTATTTTTGAAATCTTGGTACATTGGAATAAAATCGCGAAATCACTATGGAAATTCAAGTTTCATGTGTTGTCGAGTTTAAAATAATATTCATGCCATAAAGTAGGCGATTCTCACGGGGTGACTCACAGATATGTATTTTTTAGTCAATTTCATATGGGGGAGACCTACAACTTTACCATTATTTTTGAAATCTTGGTACATTGGAATAAAATCGCGAAATCACTATGGAAATTCAAGTTTCATGTGTTGTCGAGTTTAAAATAATATTCATGCCATAAAGTAGGCGATTCTCACGGGGTGACTCACAGAAATGTATTTTTTAGTCAATTTCAAATGGGGGAGACCTACAACTTTACCATTATTTTTGAAATCTTGGTACATTGGAATAAAATCGCGAAATCACTATGGAAATTCAAGTTTCATGTGTTGTCGAGTTTAAAATTATATTCATGCCATAAGGTAGGCGATTCTCACGGGGTGACTTACAGAAATGTATTTTTTAGTCAATTTCAAATGGGGGAGACCTACAACTTTACCATTATTTTTGAAATCTTGGTACATTGGAATAAAATCGCGAAATCACTATGGAAATTCAAGTTTCATGTGTTGTCGAGTTAAAAATTATATTCATGCCATAAGGTAGGCGATTCTCACGGGGTGACTCACAGAAATGTATTTTTCAGTCAATTTCAAATGGAGGAGACCTACAACTTTACCATTATTTTTGAAATCTTGGTACATTGGAATAAAATCGCGAAATCACTATGGAAATTCAAGTTTCATGTGTTGTCGAGTTTAAAATAATATTCATGCCATAAGGTAAGGCGATTCTCACGGGGTGACTCACAGATATGTATTTTTTAGTCAATTTCAAATGGGGGAGACCTACAAGTTTACCAGTATTTTTGAAATCTTGGTACATTGGAATAAAATCGCGAAATCACTATGGAAATTCAAGTTTCATGTGTTGTCGAGTTTAAAATAATATTCATGCCATAAAGTAGGCGATTCTCACGGGGTGACTCACAGAAATGTATTTTTCAGTCAATTTCAAATGGAGGAGACCTACAACTTTACCATTATTTTTGAAATCTTGGTACATTGGAATAAAATCGCGAAATCACTATGGAAATTCAAGTTTCATGTGTTGTCGAGTTTAAAATAATATTCATGCCATAAAGTAGGCGATTCTCACGGGGTGACTCACAGAAATGTATTTTTTAGTCAATTTCAAATGGGGGAGACCTACAACTTTACCATTATTTTTGAAATCTTGGTACATTGGAATAAAATCGCGAAATCACTATGGAAATTCAAGTTTCATGTGTTGTCGAGTTTAAATTATATTCATGCCATAAGGTAGGCGATTCTCACGGGGTGACTCACAGAAATGTATTTTTTAGTCAATTTCAAATGGGGGAGACCTACAACTTTACCATTATTTTTGAAATCTTGGTACATTGGAATAAAATCGCGAAATCACTATGGAAATTCAAGTTCATGTGTTGTCGAGTTAAAATAATATTCATGCCATAAGGTAGGCGATTCTCACGGGGTGACTCACAGATATGTATTTTTTAGTCAATTTCAATGGGGGAGACCTACAACTTTACCATTATTTTTGAAATCATGGTACATTGGAATAAAATCGCGAAATCACTATGGAAATTCAAGTTTCATGTGTTGTCGAGTTTAAAATAATATTCATGCCATAAAGTAGGCGATTCTCACGGGGTGACTCACAGAAATGTATTTTTTAGTCAATTTCAAATGGGGGAGACCTACAACTTTACCATAATTTGTGAAATCTTGGTACATTGGAATAAAATCGCGAAATCACTATGGAAATTCAAGTTTCATGTGTTGTCGAGTTTAAAATAATATTCATGCCATAAGGTAGGCGATTCTCACGGGGTGACTCACAGATATGTATTTTTTAGTCAATTTCAAATGGGGGAGACCTACAACTTTACCATTATTTTTGAAATCTTGGTACATTGGAATAAAATCGCGAAATCACTATGGAAATTCAAGTTTCATGTGTTGTCGAGTTTAAAATAATATTCATGCCATAAAGTAGGCGATTCTCACGGGGTGACTCACAGATATGTATTTTTTAGTCAATTTCAAATGGGGGAGACCTACAACTTTACCATTATTTTTGAAATCTTGGTACATTGGAATAAAATCGCGAAATCACTATGGAAATTCAAGTTTCATGTGTTGTCGAGTTTAAAATAATATTCATGCCATAAAGTAGGCGATTCTCACGGGGTGACTCACAGAAATGTATTTTTCAGTCAATTTCAAATGGAGGAGACCTACAACTTTACCATTATTTTTGAAATCTTGGTACATTGGAATAAAATCGCGAAATCACTATGGAAATTCAAGTTTCATGTGTTGTCGAGTTTAAAATTATATTCATGCCATAAGGTAGGCGATTCTCACGGGGTGACTCACAGAAATGTATTTTTCAGTCAATTTCAAATGGAGGAGACCTACAACTTTACCATTATTTTTGAAATCTTGGTACATTGGAATAAAATCGCGAAATCACTATGGAAATTCAAGTTTCATGTGTTGTCGAGTTTAAAATAATATTCATGCCATAAAGTAGGCGATTCTCACGGGGTGACTCACAGAAATGTATTTTTTAGTCAATTTCAAATGGGGGAGACCTACAACTTTACCATTATTTTTGAAATCTTGGTACATTGGAATAAAATCGCGAAATCACTATGGAAATTCAAGTTTCATGTGTTGTCGAGTTTAAAATTATATTCATGCCATAAGGTAGGCGATTCTCACGGGGTGACTCACAGAAATGTATTTTTTAGTCAATTTCAAATGGGGGAGACCTACAACTTTACCATTATTTTTGAAATCTTGGTACATTGGAATAAAATCGCGAAATCACTATGGAAATTCAAGTTTCATGTGTTGTCGAGTTTAAAATAATATTCATGCCATAAGGTAGGCGATTCTCACGGGGTGACTCACAGATATGTATTTTTTAGTCAATTTCAAATGGGGGAGACCTACAACTTTACCATTATTTTTGAAATCATGGTACATTGGAATAAAATCGCGAAATCACTATGGAAATTCAAGTTTCATGTGTTGTCGAGTTTAAAATAATATTCATGCCATAAAGTAGGCGATTCTCACGGGGTGACTCACAGAAATGTATTTTTTAGTCAATTTCAAATGGGGGAGACCTACAACTTTACCATAATTTTTGAAATCTTGGTACATTGGAATAAAATCGCGAAATCACTATGGAAATTCAAGTTTCATGTGTTGTCGAGTTTAAAATAATATTCATGCCATAAGGTAGGCGATTCTCACGGGGTGACTCACAGATATGTATTTTTTAGTCAATTTCAAATGGGGGAGACCTACAACTTTACCATTATTTTTGAAATCTTGGTACATTGGAATAAAATCGCGAAATCACTATGGAAATTCAAGTTTCATGTGTTGTCGAGTTTAAAATAATATTCATGCCATAAAGTAGGCGATTCTCACGGGGTGACTCACAGATATGTATTTTTTAGTCAATTTCAAATGGGGGAGACCTACAACTTTACCATTATTTTTGAAATCTTGGTACATTGGAATAAAATCGCGAAATCACTATGGAAATTCAAGTTTCATGTGTTGTCGAGTTTAAAATAACATTCATGCCATAAAGTAGGCGATTCTCACGGGGTGACTCACAGAAATGTATTTTTCAGTCAATTTCAAATGGAGGAGACCTACAACTTTACCATTATTTTTGAAATCTTGGTACATTGGAATAAAATCGCGAAATCACTATGGAAATTCAAGTTTCATGTGTTGTCGAGTTTAAAATAATATTCATGCCATAAAGTAGGCGATTCTCACGGGGTGACTCACAGAAATGTATTTTTCAGTCAATTTCAAATGGAGGAGACTTACAACTTTACCATTATTTTTGAAATCTTGGTACATTGGAATAAAATCGCGAAATCACTATGGAAATTCAAGTTTCATGTGTTGTCGAGTTTAAAATTATATTCATGCCATAAGGTAGGCGATTCTCACGGGGTGACTCACAGAAATGTATTTTTTAGTCAATTTCAAATGGGGGAGACCTACAACTTCACCATTATTTTTGAAATCTTGGTACATTGGAATAAAATCGCGAAATCACTATGGAAATTCAAGTTTCATGTGTTGTCGAGTTTAAAAATATATTCATGCCATAAGGTAGGCGATTCTCACGGGGTGACTCACAGAAATGTATTTTTTAGTCAATTTCAAATGGGGGAGACCTACAACTTTACCATTATTTTTGAAATCTTGGTACATTGGAATAAAATCGCGAAATCACTATGGAAATTCAAGTTTCATGTGTTGTCGAGTTTAAAATAATATTCATGCCATAAAGTAGGCGATTCTCACGGGGTGACTCACAGAAATGTATTTTTTAGTCAATTTCAAATGGGGGAGACCTACAACTTTACCATTATTTTTGAAATCTTGGTACATTGGAATAAAATCGCGAAATCACTATGGAAATTCGAGTTTCATGTGTTGTCGAGTTTAAAATAATATTCATGCCATAAAGTAGGCGATTCTCACGGGGTGACTCACAGAAATGTATTTTTTAGTCAATTTCAAATGGGGGAGACCTACAACTTTACCATTATTTTTGAAATCTTGGTACATTGGAATAAAATCGCGAAATCACTATGGAAATTCAAGTTTCATGTGTTGTCGAGTTTAAAATAATATTCATGCCATAAAGTAGGCGATTCTCACGGGGTGACTCACAGAAATGTATTTTTTAGTCAATTTCAAATGGGGGAGACCTACAACTTTACCATTATTTTTGAAATCTTGGTACATTGGAATAAAATCGCGAAATCACTATGGAAATTCGAGTTTCATGTGTTGTCGAGTTTAAAATAATATTCATGCCATAAAGTAGGCGATTCTCACGGGGTGACTCACAGAAATGTATTTTTTAGTCAATTTCAAATGGGGGAGACCTACAACTTTACCATTATTTTTGAAATCTTGGTACATTGGAATAAAATCGCGAAATCACTATGGAAATTCAAGTTTCATGTGTTGTCGAGTTTAAAATAATATTCATGCCATAAAGTAGGCGATTCTCACGGGGTGACTCACAGATATGTATTTTTTAGTCAATTTCAAATGGGGGAGACCTACAACTTTACCATTATTTTTGAAATCTTGGTACATTGGAATAAAATCGCGAAATCACTATGGAAATTCAAGTTTCATGTGTTGTCGAGTTTAAAATAATATTCATGCCATAAAGTAGGCGATTCTCACGGGGTGACTCACAGAAATGTATTTTTTAGTCAATTTCAAATGGGGGAGACCTACAACTTTACCATTATTTTTGAAATCTTGGTACATTGGAATAAAATCGCGAAATCACTATGGAAATTCAAGTTTCATGTGTTGTCGAGTTTAAAATAATATTCATGCCATAAAGTAGGCGATTCTCACGGGGTGACTCACAGAAATGTATTTTTTAGTCAATTTCAAATGAGGGAGACCTACAACTTTACCATTATTTTTGAAATCTTGGTACATTGAAATAAAATCGCGAAATCACTATGGAAATTCAAGTTTCATGTGTTGTCGAGTTTAAAATAATATTCATGCCATATAGTAGGCGATTCTCACGGGGTGACTCACAGAAATGTATTTTTTAGTCAATTTCAAATGGGGGAGACCTACAACTTTACCATTATTTTTGAAATCTTGGTACATTGGAATAAAATCGCGAAATCACTATGGAAATTCGAGTTTCATGTGTTGTCGAGTTTAAAATAATATTCATGCCATAAAGTAGGCGATTCTCACGGGGTGACTCACAGATATGTATTTTTTAGTCAATTTCAAATGGGGGAGACCTACAACTTTACCATTATTTTTGAAATCTTGGTACATTGGAATAAAATCGCGAAATCACTATGGAAATTCAAGTTTCATGTGTTGTCGAGTTTAAAATAATATTCATGCCATATAGTAGGCGATTCTCACGGGGTGACTCACAGAAATGTATTTTTTAGTCAATTTCAAATGGGGGAGACCTACAACTTTACCATTATTTTTGAAATCTTGGTACATTGGAATAAAATCGCGAAATCACTATGGAAATTCGAGTTTCATGTGTTGTCGAGTTTAAAATAATATTCATGCCATAAAGTAGGCGATTCTCACGGGGTGACTCACAGATATGTATTTTTTAGTCAATTTCAAATGGGGGAGACCTACAACTTTACCATTATTTTACAAATCATGGTACATTGGAATAAAATCGCGAAATCACTATGGAAATTCAAGTTTCATGTGTTGTCGAGTTTAAAATAATATTCATGCCATAAGGTAGGCGATTCTCACGGGGTGACTCACAGAAATGTATTTTTTAGTCAATTTCAAATGAGGGAGACCTACAACTTTACCATTATTTTTGAAATCTTGGTACATTGGAATAAAATCGCGAAATCACTATGGAAATTCAAGTTTCATGTGTTGTCGAGTTTAAAATAATATTCATGCCATAAAGTAGGCGATTCTCACGGGGTGACTCACAGATATGTATTTTTTAGTCAATTTCAAATGGGGGAGACGTACAACTTTACCATTATTTTTGAAATCTTGGTACATTGGAATAAAATCGCGAAATCACTATGGAAATTCAAGTTTCATGTGTTGTCGAGTTTAAAATAATATTCATGCCATAAAGTAGGTGATTCTCACGGGGTGACTCACAGATATGTATTTTTTAGTCAATTTCAAATGGGGGAGACCTACAACTTTACCATTATTTTTGAAATCTTGGTACATTGGAATAAAATCGCGAAATCACTATGGAAATTCAAGTTTCATGTGTTGTCGAGTTTAAAATAATATTCATGCCATAAGGTAGGCGATTCTCACGGGGTGACTCACAGAAATGTATTTTTTAGTCAATTTCAAATGGGGGAGACCTACAACTTTACCATTATTTTTGAAATCTTGGTACATTGGAATAAAATCGCGAAATCACTATGGAAATTCAAGTTTCATGTGTTGTCGAGTTTAAAATAATATTCATGCCATAAAGTAGGCGATTCTCACGGGGTGACTCACAGAAATGTATTTTTTAGTCAATTTCAAATGGGGGAGACCTACAACTTTACCATTATTTTTGAAATCTTGGTACATTGGAATAAAATCGCGAAATCACTATGGAAATTCAAGTTTCATGTGTTGTCGAGTTTAAAATAATATTCATGCCATAAGGTAGGCGATTCTCACGGGGTGACTCACAGAAATGTATTTTTTAGTCAATTTCAAATGGGGGAGACCTACAACTTTACCATTATTTTTGAAATCTTGGTACATTGGAATAAAATCGCGAAATCACTATGGAAATTCAAGTTTCATGTGATGTCGAGTTTAAAATAATATTCATGCCATAAGGTAGGCGATTCTCACGGGGTGACTCACAGATATGTATTTTTTAGTCAATTTCAAATGGGGGAGACCTACAACTTTACCATTATTTTTGAAATCTTGGTACATTGGAATAAAATCGCGAAATCACTATGGAAATTCAAGTTTCATGTGATGTCGAGTTTAAAATAATATTCATGCCATAAGGTAGGCGATTCTCACGGGGTGACTCACAGATATGTATTTTTTAGTCAATTTCAAATGGGGGAGACCTACAACTTTACCATTATTTTTGAAATCTTGGTACATTGGAATAAAATCGCGAAATCACTATGGAAATTCAAGTTTCATGTGTTGTCGAGTTTAAAATAATATTCATGCCATAAAGTAGGTGATTCTCACGGGGTGACTCACAGATATGTATTTTTTAGTCAATTTCAAATGGGGGAGACCTACAACTTTACCATTATTTTTGAAATCTTGGTACATTGGAATAAAATCGCGAAATCACTATGGAAATTCAAGTTTCATGTGTTGTCGAGTTTAAAATAATATTCATGCCATAAGGTAGGCGATTCTCACGGGGTGACTCACAGAAATGTATTTTTTAGTCAATTTCAAATGGGGGAGACCTACAACTTTACCATTATTTTTGAAATCTTGGTACATTGGAATAAAATCGCGAAATCACTATGGAAATTCAAGTTTCATGTGATGTCGAGTTTAAAATAATATTCATGCCATAAGGTAGGCGATTCTCACGGGGTGACTCACAGATATGTATTTTTTAGTCAATTTCAAATGGGGGAGACCTACAACTTGACCATTATTTTTGAAATCTTGGTACATTGGAATAAAATCGCGAAATCACTATGGAAATTCAAGTTTCATGTGATGTCGAGTTTAAAATAATATTCATGCCATAAGGTAGGCGATTCTCACGGGGTGACTCACAGATATGTATTTTTTAGTCAATTTCAAATGGGGGAGACCTACAACTTTACCATTATTTTTGAAATCTTGGTACATTGGAATAAAATCGCGAAATCACTATGGAAATTCAAGTTTCATGTGTTGTCGAGTTTAAAATAATATTCATGCCATAAGGTAGGCGACTCTCACGGGGTGACTCACAGAAATGTATTTTTTAGTCAATTTCAAATGGGGGAGACCTACAACTTTACCATTATTTTTGAAATCTTGGTACATTGGAATAAAATCGCGAAATCACTATGGAAATTCAAGTTTCATGTGTTGTCGAGTTTAAAATAATATTCATGCCATATAGTAGGCGATTCTCACGGGGTGACTCACAGAAATGTATTTTTTAGTCAATTTCAAATGGGGGAGACCTACAACTTTACCATTATTTTTGAAATCTTGGTACATTGGAATAAAATCGCGAAATCGCTATGGAAATTCAAGTTTCATGTGTTGTCGAGTTTAAAATCATATTCATGCCATAAAGTAGGCGATTCTCACGGGGTGACTCACAGAAATGTATTTTTTAGTCAATTTCAAATGGAGGAGACCTACAACTTTACCATTATTTTTGAAATCTTGGTACATTGGAATAAAATCGCGAAATCACTATGGAAATTCAAGTTTCATGTGTTGTCGAGTTTAAAATAATATTCATGCCATAAGGTAGGCGATTCTCACGGGGTGACTCACAGAAATGTATTTTTTAGTCAATTTCAAATGGGGGAGACCTACAACTTTACCATTATTTTTGAAATCTTGGTACATTGGAATAAAATCGCGAAATCGCTATGGAAATTCAAGTTTCATGTGTTGTCGAGTTTAAAATAATATTCATGCCATAAGGTAGGCGATTCTCACGGGGTGACTCACAGAAATGTATTTTTTAGTCAATTTCAAATGGGGGAGACCTACAACTTTACCATTATTTTTGAAATCTTGGTACATTGGAATAAAATCGCGAAATCGCTATGGAAATTCAAGTTTCATGTGTTGTCGAGTTTAAAATCATATTCATGCCATAAAGTAGGCGATTCTCACGGGGTGACTCACAGAAATGTATTTTTTAGTCAATTTCAAATGGAGGAGACCTACAACTTTACCATTATTTTTGAAATCTTGGTACTTTGGAATAAAATCGCGAAATCGCTATGGAAATTCAAGTTTCATGTGTTGTCGAGTTTAAAATAATATTCATGCCATAAAGTAGGCGACTCTCACGGGGTGACTCACAGAAATGTATTTTTTAGTCAATTTCAAATGAGGGAGACCTACAACTTTACCATTATTTTTGAAATCTTGGTACATTGGAATAAAATCGCGGAATCACTATGGAAATTCAAGTTTCATGTGTTGTCGAGTTTAAAATAATATTCATGCCATAAAGTAGGCGATTCTCACGGGGTGACTCACAGATATGTATTTTTTAGTCAATTTCATATGGGGGAGACCTACAACTTTACCATTATTTTTGAAATCTTGGTACATTGGAATAAAATCGCGAAATCACTATGGAAATTCAAGTTTCATGTGTTGTCGAGTTTAAAATAATATTCATGCCATAAAGTAGGCGATTCTCACGGGGTGACTCACAGAAATGTATTTTTTAGTCAATTTCAAATGGGGGAGACCTACAACTTTACCATTATTTTTGAAATCTTGGTACATTGGAATAAAATCGCGAAATCACTATGGAAATTCAAGTTTCATGTGTTGTCGAGTTTAAAATAATATTCATGCCATAAAGTAGGCGATTCTCACGGGGTGACTTACAGAAATGTATTTTTTAGTCAATTTCAAATGGGGGAGACCTACAAGTTTACCATTATTTTTGAAATCTTGGTACATTGGAATAAAATCGCGAAATCACTATGGAAATTCAAGTTTCATGTGTTGTCGAGTTTAAAATAATATTCATGCCATAAAGTAGGCGATTCTCACGGGGTGACTCACAGATATGTATTTTTTAGTCAATTTCATATGGGGGAGACCTACAACTTTACCATTATTTTTGAAATCTTGGTACATTGGAATAAAATCGCGAAATCACTATGGAAATTCAAGTTTCATGTGTTGTCGAGTTTAAAATCATATTCATGCCATAAAGTAGGCGATTCTCACGGGGTGACTTACAGAAATGTATTTTTTAGTCAATTTCAAATGGGGGAGACCTACAACTTTACCATTATTTTTGAAATCTTGGTACATTGGAATAAAATCGCGAAATCACTATGGAAATTCAAGTTTCATGTGTTGTCGAGTTTAAAATAATATTCGTGCCATAAAGTAGGCGATTCTCACGGGGTGACTTACAGAAATGTATTTTTTAGTCAATTTCAAATGGAGGAGACCTACAACTTTACCATTATTTTTGAAATCTTGGTACTTTGGAATAAAATCGCGAAATCACTATGGAAATTCAAGTTTCATGTGTTGTCGAGTTTAAAATAATATTCATGCCATAAAGTAGGCGATTCTCACGGGGTGACTCACAGAAATGTATTTTTTAGTCAATTTCAAATGGAGGAGACCTACAACTTTACCATTATTTTTGAAATCTTGGTACTTTGGAATAAAATCGCGAAATCGCTATGGAAATTCAAGTTTCATGTCTTGTCGAGTTTAAAATCATATTCATGCCATAAAGCAGGCGATTCTCACGGGGTGACTCACAGAAATGTATTTTTTAGTCAATTTCAAATGGAGGAGACCTACAACTTTACCATTATTTTTGAAATCTTGGTACATTGGAATAAAATCGCGAAATCACTATGGAAATTCAAGTTTCATGTGTTGTCGAGTTTAAAATAATATTCATGCCATAAGGTAGGCGATTCTCACGGGGTGACTCACAGAAATGTATTTTTTAGTCAATTTCAAATGGGGGAGACCTACAACTTTACCATTATTTTTGAAATCTTGGTACATTGGAATAAAATCGCGAAATCACTATGGAAATTCAAGTTTCATGTGTTGTCGAGTTTAAAATAATATTCATGCCATATAGTAGGCGATTCTCACGGGGTGACTCACAGAAATGTATTTTTTAGTCAATTTTAAATGGAGGAGACCTACAACTTTACCATTATTTTCGAAATCTTGGTACATTGGAATAAAATCGCGAAATCGCTATGGAAATTCAAGTTTCATGTGTTGTCGAGTTTAAAATCATATTCATGCCATAAAGTAGGCGATTCTCACGGGGTGACTCACAGAAATGTATTTTTTAGTCAATTTCAAATGGAGGAGACCTACAACTTTACCATTATTTTTGAAATCTTGGTACTTTGGAATAAAATCGCGAAATCGCTATGGAAATTCAAGTTTCATGTGTTGTCGAGTTTAAAATCATATTCATGCCATAAAGTAGGCGATTCTCACGGGGTGACTCACAGAAATGTATTTTTTAGTCAATTTCAAATGGAGGAGACCTACAACTTTACCATTATTTTTGAAATCTTGGTACTTTGGAATAAAATCGCGAAATCGCTATGGAAATTCAAGTTTCATGTGTTGTCGAGTTTAAAATCATATTCATGCCATAAAGTAGGCGATTCTCACGGGGTGACTCACAGAAATGTATTTTTTAGTCAATTTCAAATGGAGGAGACCTACAACTTTACCATTATTTTTGAAATCTTGTTACATTGGAATAAAATCGCGAAATCACTATGGAAATTCAAGTTTCATGTGTTGTCGAGTTTAAAATAATATTCATGCCATAAAGTAGGCGATTCTCACGGGGTGACTCACAGAAATGTATTTTTTAGTCAATTTCAAATGGGGGAGACCTACAACTTTACCATTATTTTTGAAATCTTGGTACATTGGAATAAAATCGCGAAATCACTATGGAAATTCGAGTTTCATGTGTTGTCGAGTTTAAAATAATATTCATGCCATAAAGTAGGCGATTCTCACGGGGTGACTCACAGAAATGTATTTTTTAGTCAATTTCAAATGAGGGAGACCTACAACTTTACCATTATTTTTGAAATCATGGTACATTGGAATAAAATCGCGAAATCACTATGGAAATTCAAGTTTCATGTGTTGTCGAGTTTAAAATAATATTGATGCCATAAGGTAGGCGATTCTCACGGGGTGACTCACAGAAATGTATTTTTTAGTCAATTTCAAATGGGGGAGACCTACAACTTTACCATTATTTTTGAAATCTTGGTACATTGGAATAAAATCGCGAAATCACTATGGAAATTCAAGTTTCATGTGTTGTCGAGTTTAAAATAATATTCATGCCATATAGTAGGCGATTCTCACGGGGTGACTCACAGAAATGTATTTTTTAGTCAATTTCAAATGGGGGAGACCTACAACTTTACCATTATTTTTGAAATCTTGGTACATTGGAATAAAATCGCGAAATCACTATGGAAATTCAAGTTTCATGTGTTGTCGAGTTTAAAATAATATTCATGCCATATAGTAGGCGATTCTCACGGGGTGACTCACAGAAATGTATTTTTTAGTCAATTTCAAATGGGGGAGACCTACAACTTTACCATTATTTTTGAAATCTTGGTACATTGGAATAAAATCGCGAAATCACTATGGAAATTCAAGTTTCATGTGTTGTCGAGTTTAAAATAATATTCATGCCATAAAGTAGGCGATTCTCACGGGGTGACTCACAGAAATGTATTTTTTAGTCAATTTCAAATGGAGGAGACCTACAACTTTACCATTATTTATGAAATCTTGGTACTTTGGAATAAAATCGCGAAATCGCTATGGAAATTCAAGTTTCATGTGTTGTCGAGTTTAAAATCATATTCATGCCATAAAGTAGGCGATTCTCACGGGGTGACTCACAGAAATGTATTTTTTAGTCAATTTCAAATGGAGGAGACCTACAACTTTACCATTATTTTTGAAATCTTGGTACTTTGGAATAAAATCGCGAAATCACTATGGAAATTCAAGTTTCATGTGTTGTCGAGTTTAAAATAATATTCATGCCATAAAGTAGGCGATTCTCACGGGGTGACTCACAGAAATGTATTTTTTAGTCAATTTCAAATGGGGGAGACCTACAACTTTACCATTATTTTTGAAATCTTGGTACATTGGAATAAAATCGCGAAATCACTATGGAAATTCAAGTTTCATGTGTTGTCGAGTTTAAAATAATATTCATGCCATAAAGTAGGCGATTCTCACGGGGTGACTCACAGATATGTATTTTTTAGTCAATTTCAAATGGGGGAGACGTACAACTTTACCATTATTTTTGAAATCTTGGTACATTGGAATAAAATCGCGAAATCACTATGGAAATTCAAGTTTCATGTGTTGTCGAGTTTAAAATAATATTCATGCCATAAAGTAGGTGATTCTCACGGGGTGACTCACAGATATGTATTTTTTAGTCAATTTCAAATGGGGGAGACCTACAACTTTACCATTATTTTTGAAATCTTGGTACATTGGAATAAAATCGCGAAATCACTATGGAAATTCAAGTTTCATGTGTTGTCGAGTTTAAAATAATATTCATGCCATAAGGTAGGCGATTCTCACGGGGTGACTCACAGAAATGTATTTTTTAGTCAATTTCAAATGGGGGAGACCTACAACTTTACCATTATTTTTGAAATCTTGGTACATTGGAATAAAATCGCGAAATCACTATGGAAATTCAAGTTTCATGTGATGTCGAGTTTAAAATAATATTCATGCCATAAGGTAGGCGATTCTCACGGGGTGACTCACAGATATGTATTTTTTAGTCAATTTCAAATGGGGGAGACCTACAACTTTACCATTATTTTTGAAATCTTGGTACATTGGAATAAAATCGCGAAATCACTATGGAAATTCAAGTTTCATGTGTTGTCGAGTTTAAAATAATATTCATGCCATAAGGTAGGCGACTCTCACGGGGTGACTCACAGAAATGTATTTTTTAGTCAATTTCAAATGGGGGAGACCTACAACTTTACCATTATTTTTGAAATCTTGGTACATTGGAATAAAATCGCGAAATCACTATGGAAATTCAAGTTTCATGTGTTGTCGAGTTTAAAATAATATTCATGCCATATAGTAGGCGATTCTCACGGGGTGACTCACAGAAATGTATTTTTTAGTCAATTTCAAATGGGGGAGACCTACAACTTTACCATTATTTTTGAAATCTTGGTACATTGGAATAAAATCGCGAAATCGCTATGGAAATTCAAGTTTCATGTGTTGTCGAGTTTAAAATCATATTCATGCCATAAAGTAGGCGATTCTCACGGGGTGACTCACAGAAATTTATTTTTTAGTCAATTTCAAATGGAGGAGACCTACAACTTTACCATTATTTTTGAAATCTTGGTACATTGGAATAAAATCGCGAAATCACTATGGAAATTCAAGTTTCATGTGTTGTCGAGTTTAAAATAATATTCATGCCATAAGGTAGGCGATTCTCACGGGGTGACTCACAGAAATGTATTTTTTAGTCAATTTCAAATGGGGGAGACCTACAACTTTACCATTATTTTTGAAATCTTGGTACATTGGAATAAAATCGCGGAATCACTATGGAAATTCAAGTTTCATGTGTTGTCGAGTTTAAAATAATATTCATGCCATAAGGTAGGCGATTCTCACGGGGTGACTCACAGATATGTATTTTTTAGTCAATTTCAAATGGAGGAGACCTACAACTTTACCATTATTTTTGAAATCTTGGTACATTGGAATAAAATCGCGAAATCACTATGGAAATTCAAGTTTCATGTGTTGTCGAGTTTATAATAATATTCATGCCATAAAGTAGGCGATTCTCACGGGGTGACTCACAGAAATGTATTTTTTAGTCAATTTCAAATGGGGGAGACCTACAAGTTTACCATTATTTTTGAAATCTTGGTACATTGGAATAAAATCGCGAAATCACTATGGAAATTCAAGTTTCATGTGTTGTCGAGTTTATAATAATATTCATGCCATAAAGTAGGCGATTCTCACGGGGTGACTCACAGATATGTATTTTTTAGTCAATTTCATATGGGGGAGACCTACAACTTTACCATTATTTTTGAAATCTTGGTACATTGGAATAAAATCGCGAAATCACTATGGAAATTCAAGTTTCATGTGTTGTCGAGTTTAAAATAATATTCATGCCATAAAGTAGGCGATTCTCACGGGGTGACTCACAGATATGTATTTTTTAGTCAATTTCATATGGGGGAGACCTACAACTTTACCATTATTTTTGAAATCTTGGTACATTGGAATAAAATCGCGAAATCACTATGGAAATTCAAGTTTCATGTGTTGTCGAGTTTAAAATCATATTCATGCCATAAAGTAGGCGATTCTCACGGGGTGACTCACAGATATGTATTTTTTAGTCAATTTCATATGGGGGAGACCTACAACTTTACCATTATTTTTGAAATCTTGGTACATTGGAATAAAATCGCGAAATCACTATGGAAATTCAAGTTTCATGTGTTGTCGAGTTTAAAATAATATTCATGCCATAAAGTAGGCGATTCTCACGGGGTGACTCACAGATATGTATTTTTTAGTCAATTTCATATGGGGGAGACCTACAACTTTACCATTATTTTTGAAATCTTGGTACATTGGAATAAAATCGCGAAATCACTATGGAAATTCAAGTTTCATGTGTTGTCGAGTTTAAAATCATATTCATGCCATAAAGTAGGCGATTCTCACGGGGTGACTTACAGAAATGTATTTTTTAGTCAATTTCAAATGGGGGAGACCTACAACTTTACCATTATTTTTGAAATCTTGGTACTTTGGAATAAAATCGCGAAATCACTATGGAAATTCAAGTTTCATGTGTTGTCGAGTTTAAAATAATATTCATGCCATAAAGTAGGCGATTCTCACGGGGTGACTCACAGAAATGTATTTTTTAGTCAATTTCAAATGGAGGAGACCTACAACTTTACCATTATTTTTGAAATCTTGGTACTTTGGAATAAAATCGCGAAATCGCTATGGAAATTCAAGTTTCATGTCTTGTCGAGTTTAAAATCATATTCATGCCATAAAGCAGGCGATTCTCACGGGGTGACTCACAGAAATGTATTTTTTAGTCAATTTCAAATGGAGGAGACCTACAACTTTACCATTATTTTTGAAATCTTGGTACATTGGAATAAAATCGCGAAATCACTATGGAAATTCAAGTTTCATGTGTTGTCGAGTTTAAAATAATATTCATGCCATAAAGTAGGCGATTCTCACGGGGTGACTCACAGAAATGTATTTTTTAGTCAATTTCAAATGGAGGAGACCTACAACTTTACCATTATTTTTGAAATCTTGGTACTTTGGAATAAAATCGCGAAATCGCTATGGAAATTCAAGTTTCATGTCTTGTCGAGTTTAAAATCATATTCATGCCATAAAGCAGGCGATTCTCACGGGGTGACTCACAGAAATGTATTTTTTAGTCAATTTCAAATGGAGGAGACCTACAACTTTACCATTATTTTTGAAATCTTGGTACATTGGAATAAAATCGCGAAATCACTATGGAAATTCAAGTTTCATGTGTTGTCGAGTTTAAAATAATATTCATGCCATAAGGTAGGCGATTCTCACGGGGTGACTCACAGAAATGTATTTTTTAGTCAATTTCAAATGGGGGAGACCTACAACTTTACCATTATTTTTGAAATCTTGGTACATTGGAATAAAATCGCGAAATCACTATGGAAATTCAAGTTTCATGTGTTGTCGAGTTTAAAATAATATTCATGCCATATAGTAGGCGATTCTCACGGGGTGACTCACAGAAATGTATTTTTTAGTCAATTTTAAATGGAGGAGACCTACAACTTTACCATTATTTTCGAAATCTTGGTACATTGGAATAAAATCGCGAAATCGCTATGGAAATTCAAGTTTCATGTGTTGTCGAGTTTAAAATCATATTCATGCCATAAAGTAGGCGATTCTCACGGGGTGACTCACAGAAATGTATTTTTTAGTCAATTTCAAATGGAGGAGACCTACAACTTTACCATTATTTTTGAAATCTTGGTACTTTGGAATAAAATCGCGAAATCGCTATGGAAATTCAAGTTTCATGTGTTGTCGAGTTTAAAATCATATTCATGCCATAAAGTAGGCGATTCTCACGGGGTGACTCACAGAAATGTATTTTTTAGTCAATTTCAAATGGAGGAGACCTACAACTTTACCATTATTTTTGAAATCTTGGTACTTTGGAATAAAATCGCGAAATCGCTATGGAAATTCAAGTTTCATGTGTTGTCGAGTTTAAAATCATATTCATGCCATAAAGTAGGCGATTCTCACGGGGTGACTCACAGAAATGTATTTTTTAGTCAATTTCAAATGGAGGAGACCTACAACTTTACCATTATTTTTGAAATCTTGTTACATTGGAATAAAATCGCGAAATCACTATGGAAATTCAAGTTTCATGTGTTGTCGAGTTTAAAATAATATTCATGCCATAAAGTAGGCGATTCTCACGGGGTGACTCACAGAAATGTATTTTTTAGTCAATTTCAAATGGGGGAGACCTACAACTTTACCATTATTTTTGAAATCTTGGTACATTGGAATAAAATCGCGAAATCGCTATGGAAATTCAAGTTTCATGTGTTGTCGAGTTTAAAATAATATTCATGCCATAAGGTAGGCGATTCTCACGGGGTGACTCACAGAAATGTATTTTTTAGTCAATTTCAAATGGGGGAGACCTACAACTTTACCATTATTTTTGAAATCTTGGTACATTGGAATAAAATCGCGAAATCGCTATGGAAATTCAAGTTTCATGTGTTGTCGAGTTTAAAATAATATTCATGCCATAAGGTAGGCGATTCTCACGGGGTGACTCACAGAAATGTATTTTTTAGTCAATTTCAAATGGGGGAGACCTACAACTTTACCATTATTTTTGAAATCTTGGTACATTGGAATAAAATCGCGAAATCGCTATGGAAATTCAAGTTTCATGTGTTGTCGAGTTTAAAATCATATTCATGCCATAAAGTAGGCGATTCTCACGGGGTGACTCACAGAAATGTATTTTTTAGTCAATTTCAAATGGAGGAGCCCTACAACTTTACCATTATTTTTGAAATCTTGGTACTTTGGAATAAAATCGCGAAATCGCTATGGAAATTCAAGTTTCATGTGTTGTCGAGTTTAAAATAATATTCATGCCATAAAGTAGGCGACTCTCACGGGGTGACTCACAGAAATGTATTTTTCAGTCAATTGCAAATGGGGGAGACCTACAACTTTACCATTATTTTTGAAATCTTGGTACATTGGAATAAAATCGCGAAATCACTATGGAAATTCAAGTTTCATGTGTTGTCGAGTTTAAAATAATATTCATGCCATAAAGTAGGCGACTCTCACGGGGTGACTCACAGAAATGTATTTTTTAGTCAATTTCAAATGAGGGAGACCTACAACTTTACCATTATTTTTGAAATCTTGGTACATTGGAATAAAATCGCGGAATCACTATGGAAATTCAAGTTTCATGTGTTGTCGAGTTTAAAATAATATTCATGCCATAAAGTAGGCGATTCTCACGGGGTGACTCACAGAAATGTATTTTTTAGTCAATTTCAAATGGGGGAGACCTACAACTTTACCATTATTTTTGAAATCTTGGTACATTGGAATAAAATCGCGAAATCACTATGGAAATTCAAGTTTCATGTGTTGTCGAGTTTAAAATAATATTCATGCCATAAAGTAGGCGATTCTCACGGGGTGACTTACAGAAATGTATTTTTTAGTCAATTTCAAATGGGGGAGACCTACAAGTTTACCATTATTTTTGAAATCTTGGTACATTGGAATAAAATCGCGAAATCACTATGGAAATTCAAGTTTCATGTGTTGTCGAGTTTAAAATCATATTCATGCCATAAAGTAGGCGATTCTCACGGGGTGACTTACAGAAATGTATTTTTTAGTCAATTTCAAATGGGGGAGACCTACAAGTTTACCATTATTTTTGAAATCTTGGTACATTGGAATAAAATCGCGAAATCACTATGGAAATTCAAGTTTCATGTGTTGTCGAGTTTAAAATCATATTCATGCCATAAAGTAGGCGATTCTCACGGGGTGACTTACAGAAATGTATTTTTTAGTCAATTTCAAATGGGGGAGACCTACAAGTTTACCATTATTTTTGAAATCTTGGTACATTGGAATAAAATCGCGAAATCACTATGGAAATTCAAGTTTCATGTGTTGTCGAGTTTAAAATAATATTCATGCCATAAAGTAGGCGATTCTCACGGGGTGACTCACAGAAATGTATTTTTTAGTCAATTTCAAATGGAGGAGACCTACAACTTTACCATTATTTTTGAAATCTTGGTACATTGGAATAAAATCGCGAAATCACTATGGAAATTCAAGTTTCATGTGTTGTCGAGTTTAAAATAATATTCATGCCATAAAGTAGGCGATTCTCACGGGGTGACTCACAGATATGGATTTTTTAGTCAATTTCATATGGGGGAGACCTACAACTTTACCATTATTTTTGAAATCTTGGTACATTGGAATAAAATCGCGAAATCACTATGGAAATTCAAGTTTCATGTGTTGTCGAGTTTAAAATCATATTCATGCCATAAAGTAGGCGATTCTCACGGGGTGACTTACAGAAATGTATTTTTTAGTCAATTTCAAATGGGGGAGACCTACAAGTTTACCATTATTTTTGATATCTTGGTACATTGGAATAAAATCGCGAAATCACTATGGAAATTCAAGTTTCATGTGTTGTCGAGTTTAAAATAATATTCATGCCATAAAGTAGGCGATTCTCACGGGGTGACTCACAGAAATGTATTTTTTAGTCAATTTCAAATGGAGGAGACCTACAACTTTACCATTATTTTTGAAATCTTGGTACATTGGAATAAAATCGCGAAATCACTATGGAAATTCAAGTTTCATGTGTTGTCGAGTTTAAAATAATATTCATGCCATAAAGTAGGCGATTCTCACGGGGTGACTCACAGAAATGTATTTTTTAGTCAATTTCAAATGGGGGAGACCTACAACTTTACCATTATTTTTGAAATCTTGGTACATTGGAATAAAATCGCGAAATCACTATGGAAATTCAAGTTTCATGTGTTGTCGAGTTTAAAATAATATTCATGCCATAAAGTAGGCGATTCTCACGGGGTGACTCACAGAAATGTATTTTTTAGTCAATTTCAAATGGAGGAGACCTACAACTTTACCATTATTTTTGAAATCTTGGTACTTTGGAATAAAATCGCGAAATCACTATGGAAATTCAAGTTTCATGTGTTGTCGAGTTTAAAATAATATTCATGCCTTAAAGTAGGCGATTCTCACGGGGTGACTCACAGAAATGTATTTTTTAGTCAATTTCAAATGGGGGAGACCTACAACTTTACCATTATTTTTGAAATCTTGGTACATTGGAATAAAATCGCGAAATCACTATGGAAATTCAAGTTTCATGTGTTGTCGAGTTTAAAATAATATTCATGCCATAAAGTAGGCGATTCTCACGGGGTGACTCACAGAAATGTATTTTTTAGTCAATTTCAAATGGGGGAGACGTACAACTTTACCATTATTTTTGAAATCTTGGTACATTGGAATAAAATCGCGAAATCACTATGGAAATTCAAGTTTCATGTGTTGTCGAGTTTAAAATAATATTCATGCCATAAAGTAGGTGATTCTCACGGGGTGACTCACAGATATGTATTTTTTAGTCAATTTCAAATGGGGGAGACCTACAACTTTACCATTATTTTTGAAATCTTGGTACATTGGAATAAAATCGCGAAATCACTATGGAAATTCAAGTTTCATGTGTTGTCGAGTTTAAAATAATATTCATGCCATAAGGTAGGCGATTCTCACGGGGTGACTCACAGAAATGTATTTTTTAGTCAATTTCAAATGGGGGAGACCTACAACTTTACCATTATTTTTGAAATCTTGGTACATTGGAATAAAATCGCGAAATCACTATGGAAATTCAAGTTTCATGTGATGTCGAGTTTAAAATAATATTCATGCCATAAGGTAGGCGATTCTCACGGGGTGACTCACAGATATGTATTTTTTAGTCAATTTCAAATGGGGGAGACCTACAACTTTACCATTATTTTTGAAATCTTGGTACATTGGAATAAAATCGCGAAATCACTATGGAAATTCAAGTTTCATGTGTTGTCGAGTTTAAAATAATATTCATGCCATAAGGTAGGCGACTCTCACGGGGTGACTCACAGAAATGTATTTTTTAGTCAATTTCAAATGGGGGAGACCTACAACTTTACCATTATTTTTGAAATCTTGGTACATTGGAATAAAATCGCGAAATCACTATGGAAATTCAAGTTTCATGTGTTGTCGAGTTTAAAATAATATTCATGCCATATAGTAGGCGATTCTCACGGGGTGACTCACAGAAATGTATTTTTTAGTCAATTTCAAATGGGGGAGACCTACAACTTTACCATTATTTTTGAAATCTTGGTACATTGGAATAAAATCGCGAAATCGCTATGGAAATTCAAGTTTCATGTGTTGTCGAGTTTAAAATCATATTCATGCCATAAAGTAGGCGATTCTCACGGGGTGACTCACAGAAATGTATTTTTTAGTCAATTTCAAATGGAGGAGACCTACAACTTTACCATTATTTTTGAAATCTTGGTACTTTGGAATAAAATCGCGAAATCGCTATGGAAATTCAAGTTTCATGTGTTGTCGAGTTTAAAATAATATTCATGCCATAAGGTAGGCGATTCTCACGGGGTGACTCACAGAAATGTATTTTTTAGTCAATTTCAAATGGGGGAGACCTACAACTTTACCATTATTTTTGAAATCTTGGTACATTGGAATAAAATCGCGAAATCGCTATGGAAATTCAAGTTTCATGTGTTGTCGAGTTTAAAATCATATTCATGCCATAAAGTAGGCGATTCTCACGGGGTGACTCACAGAAATGTATTTTTTAGTCAATTTCAAATGGAGGAGACCTACAACTTTACCATTATTTTTGAAATCTTGGTACTTTGGAATAAAATCGCGAAATCGCTATGGAAATTCAAGTTTCATGTGTTGTCGAGTTTAAAATAATATTCATGCCATAAAGTAGGCGACTCTCACGGGGTGACTCACAGAAATGTATTTTTTAGTCAATTTCAAATGAGGGAGACCTACAACTTTACCATTATTTTTGAAATCTTGGTACATTGGAATAAAATCGCGGAATCACTATGGAAATTCAAGTTTCATGTGTTGTCGAGTTTAAAATAATATTCATGCCATAAAGTAGGCGATTCTCACGGGGTGACTCACAGATATGTATTTTTTAGTCAATTTCATATGGGGGAGACCTACAACTTTACCATTATTTTTGAAATCTTGGTACATTGGAATAAAATCGCGAAATCACTATGGAAATTCAAGTTTCATGTGTTGTCGAGTTTAAAATAATATTCATGCCATAAAGTAGGCGATTCTCACGGGGTGACTCACAGAAATGTATTTTTTAGTCAATTTCAAATGGGGGAGACCTACAACTTTACCATTATTTTTGAAATCTTGGTACATTGGAATAAAATCGCGAAATCACTATGGAAATTCAAGTTTCATGTGTTGTCGAGTTTAAAATAATATTCATGCCATAAAGTAGGCGATTCTCACGGGGTGACTTACAGAAATGTATTTTTTAGTCAATTTCAAATGGGGGAGACCTACAAGTTTACCATTATTTTTGAAATCTTGGTACATTGGAATAAAATCGCGAAATCACTATGGAAATTCAAGTTTCATGTGTTGTCGAGTTTAAAATAATATTCAAGCCATAAAGTAGGCGATTCTCACGGGGTGACTCACAGATATGTATTTTTTAGTCAATTTCATATGGGGGAGACCTACAACTTTACCATTATTTTTGAAATCTTGGTACATTGGAATAAAATCGCGAAATCACTATGGAAATTCAAGTTTCATGTGTTGTCGAGTTTAAAATCATATTCATGCCATAAAGTAGGCGATTCTCACGGGGTGACTTACAGAAATGTATTTTTTAGTCAATTTCAAATGGGGGAGACCTACAACTTTACCATTATTTTTGAAATCTTGGTACATTGGAATAAAATCGCGAAATCACTATGGAAATTCAAGTTTCATGTGTTGTCGAGTTTAAAATAATATTCGTGCCATAAAGTAGGCGATTCTCACGGGGTGACTTACAGAAATGTATTTTTTAGTCAATTTCAAATGGAGGAGACCTACAACTTTACCATTATTTTTGAAATCTTGGTACTTTGGAATAAAATCGCGAAATCACTATGGAAATTCAAGTTTCATGTGTTGTCGAGTTTAAAATAATATTCATGCCATAAAGTAGGCGATTCTCACGGGGTGACTCACAGAAATGTATTTTTTAGTCAATTTCAAATGGAGGAGACCTACAACTTTACCATTATTTTTGAAATCTTGGTACATTGGAATAAAATCGCGAAATCACTATGGAAATTCAAGTTTCATGTGTTGTCGAGTTTAAAATAATATTCATGCCATAAGGTAGGTGATTCTCACGGGGTGACTCACAGAAATGTATTTTTTAGTCAATTTCAAATGGGGGAGACCTACAACTTTACCATTATTTTTGAAATCTTGGTGCATTGGAATAAAATCGCGAAATCACTATGGAAATTCAAGTTTCATGTGTTGTCGAGTTTAAAATAATATTCATGCCATATAGTAGGCGATTCTCACGGGGTGACTCACAGAAATGTATTTTTTAGTCAATTTTAAATGGAGGAGACCTACAACTTTACCATTATTTTCGAAATCTTGGTACATTGGAATAAAATCGCGAAATCGCTATGGAAATTCAAGTTTCATGTGTTGTCGAGTTTAAAATCATATTCATGCCATAAAGTAGGCGATTCTCACGGGGTGACTCACAGAAATGTATTTTTTAGTCAATTTCAAATGGAGGAGACCTACATTTTTACCATTATTTTTGAAATCTTGGTACTTTGGAATAAAATCGCGAAATCGCTATGGAAATTCAAGTTTCATGTGTTGTCGAGTTTAAAATCATATTCATGCCATAAAGTAGGCGATTCTCACGGGGTGACTCACAGAAATGTATTTTTTAGTCAATTTCAAATGGAGGAGACCTACAACTTTACCATTATTTTTGAAATCTTGGTACTTTGGAATAAAATCGCGAAATCGCTATGGAAATTCAAGTTTCATGTGTTGTCGAGTTTAAAATCATATTCATGCCATAAAGTAGGCGATTCTCACGGGGTGACTCACAGAAATGTATTTTTTAGTCAATTTCAAATGGAGGAGACCTACAACTTTACCATTATTTTTGAAATCTTGTTACATTGGAATAAAATCGCGAAATCACTATGGAAATTCAAGTTTCATGTGTTGTCGAGTTTAAAATAATATTCATGCCATAAAGTAGGCGATTCTCACGGGGTGACTCACAGAAATGTATTTTTTAGTCAATTTCAAATGGGGGAGACCTACAACTTTACCATTATTTTTGAAATCTTGGTACATTGGAATAAAATCGCGAAATCACTATGGAAATTCGAGTTTCATGTGTTGTCGAGTTTAAAATAATATTCATGCCATAAAGTAGGCGATTCTCACGGGGTGACTCACAGAAATGTATTTTTTAGTCAATTTCAAATGAGGGAGACCTACAACTTTACCATTATTTTTGAAATCATGGTACATTGGAATAAAATCGCGAAATCACTATGGAAATTCAAGTTTCATGTGTTGTCGAGTTTAAAATAATATTCATGCCATAAGGTAGGCGATTCTCACGGGGTGACTCACAGAAATGTATTTTTTAGTCAATTTCAAATGGGGGAGACCTACAACTTTACCATTATTTTTGAAATCTTGGTACATTGGAATAAAATCGCGAAATCACTATGGAAATTCAAGTTTCATGTGTTGTCGAGTTTAAAATAATATTCATGCCAGAAAGTAGGCGATTCTCACGGGGTGACTCACAGATATGTATTTTTTAGTCAATTTCAAATGGGGGAGACGTACAACTTTACCATTATTTTTGAAATCTTGGTACATTGGAATAAAATCGCGAAATCACTATGGAAATTCAAGTTTCATGTGTTGTCGAGTTTAAAATAATATTCATGCCATAAAGTAGGTGATTCTCACGGGGTGACTCACAGATATGTATTTTTTAGTCAATTTCAAATGGGGGAGACCTACAACTTTACCATTATTTTTGAAATCTTGGTACATTGGAATAAAATCGCGAAATCACTATGGAAATTCAAGTTTCATGTGTTGTCGAGTTTAAAATAATATTCATGCCATAAGGTAGGCGATTCTCACGGGGTGACTCACAGAAATGTATTTTTTAGTCAATTTCAAATGGGGGAGACCTACAACTTTACCATTATTTTTGAAATCTTGGTACATTGGAATAAAATCGCGAAATCACTATGGAAATTCAAGTTTCATGTGTTGTCGAGTTTAAAATAATATTCATGCCATAAGGTAGGCGATTCTCACGGGGTGACTCACAGATATGTATTTTTTAGTCAATTTCAAATGGGGGAGACCTACAACTTTACCATTATTTTTGAAATCTTGGTACATTGGAATAAAATCGCGAAATCACTATGGAAATTCAAGTTTCATGTGTTGTCGAGTTTAAAATAATATTGATGCCATAAGGTAGGCGATTCTCACGGGGTGACTCACAGAAATGTATTTTTTAGTCAATTTCAAATGGGGGAGACCTACAACTTTACCATTATTTTTGAAATCTTGGTACATTGGAATAAAATCGCGAAATCACTATGGAAATTCAAGTTTCATGTGTTGTCGAGTTTAAAATAATATTCATGCCATATAGTAGGCGATTCTCACGGGGTGACTCACAGAAATGTATTTTTTAGTCAATTTCAAATGGGGGAGACCTACAACTTTACCATTATTTTTGAAATCTTGGTACATTGGAATAAAATCGCGAAATCACTATGGAAATTCAAGTTTCATGTGTTGTCGAGTTTAAAATAATATTCATGCCATAAAGTAGGCGATTCTCACGGGGTGACTCACAGAAATGTATTTTTTAGTCAATTTCAAATGGAGGAGACCTACAACTTTACCATTATTTTTGAAATCTTGGTACTTTGGAATAAAATCGCGAAATCGCTATGGAAATTCAAGTTTCATGTGTTGTCGAGTTTAAAATCATATTCATGCCATAAAGTAGGCGATTCTCACGGGGTGACTCACAGAAATGTATTTTTTAGTCAATTTCAAATGGAGGAGACCTACAACTTTACCATTATTTTTGAAATCTTGGTACTTTGGAATAAAATCGCGAAATCACTATGGAAATTCAAGTTTCATGTGTTGTCGAGTTTAAAATAATATTCATGCCATAAAGTAGGCGATTCTCACGGGGTGACTCACAGAAATGTATTTTTTAGTCAATTTCAAATGGGGGAGACCTACAACTTTACCATTATTTTTGAAATCTTGGTACATTGGAATAAAATCGCGAAATCACTATGGAAATTCAAGTTTCATGTGTTGTCGAGTTTAAAATAATATTCATGCCATAAAGTAGGCGATTCTCACGGGGTGACTCACAGATATGTATTTTTTAGTCAATTTCAAATGGGGGAGACGTACAACTTTACCATTATTTTTGAAATCTTGGTACATTGGAATAAAATCGCGAAATCACTATGGAAAATCAAGTTTCATGTGTTGTCGAGTTTAAAATAATATTCATGCCATAAAGTAGGTGATTCTCACGGGGTGACTCACAGATATGTATTTTTTAGTCAATTTCAAATGGGGGAGACCTACAACTTTACCATTATTTTTGAAATCTTGGTACATTGGAATAAAATCGCGAAATCACTATGGAAATTCAAGTTTCATGTGTTGTCGAGTTTAAAATAATATTCATGCCATAAAGTAGGCGATTCTCACGGGGTGACTCACAGAAATGTATTTTTTAGTCAATTTCAAATGGAGGAGACCTACAACTTTACCATTATTTTTGAAATCTTGGTACTTTGGAATAAAATCGCGAAATCGCTATGGAAATTCAAGTTTCATGTGTTGTCGAGTTTAAAATCATATTCATGCCATAAAGTAGGCGATTCTCACGGGGTGACTCACAGAAATGTATTTTTTAGTCAATTTCAAATGGAGGAGACCTACAACTTTACCATTATTTTTGAAATCTTGGTACTTTGGAATAAAATCGCGAAATCACTATGGAAATTCAAGTTTCATGTGTTGTCGAGTTTAAAATAATATTCATGCCATAAAGTAGGCGATTCTCACGGGGTGACTCACAGAAATGTATTTTTTAGTCAATTTCAAATGGGGGAGACCTACAACTTTACCATTATTTTTGAAATCTTGGTACATTGGAATAAAATCGCGAAATCACTATGGAAATTCAAGTTTCATGTGTTGTCGAGTTTAAAATAATATTCATGCCATAAAGTAGGCGATTCTCACGGGGTGACTCACAGATATGTATTTTTTAGTCAATTTCAAATGGGGGAGACGTACAACTTTACCATTATTTTTGAAATCTTGGTACATTGGAATAAAATCGCGAAATCACTATGGAAATTCAAGTTTCATGTGTTGTCGAGTTTAAAATAATATTCATGCCATAAGGTAGGCGATTCTCACGGGGTGACTCACAGAAATGTATTTTTTAGTCAATTTCAAATGGGGGAGACCTACAACTTTACCATTATTTTTGAAATCTTGGTACATTGGAATAAAATCGCGAAATCACTATGGAAATTCAAGTTTCATGTGTTGTCGAGTTTAAAATAATATTCATGCCATAAGGTAGGCGATTCTCACGGGGTGACTCACAGAAATGTATTTTTTAGTCAATTTCAAATGGGGGAGACCTACAACTTTACCATTATTTTTGAAATCTTGGTACATTGGAATAAAATCGCGAAATCACTATGGAAATTCAAGTTTCATGTGTTGTCGAGTTTAAAATAATATTCATGCCATAAAGTAGGTGATTCTCACGGGGTGACTCACAGATATGTATTTTTTAGTCAATTTCAAATGGGGGAGACCTACAACTTTACCATTATTTTTGAAATCTTGGTACATTGGAATAAAATCGCGAAATCACTATGGAAATTCAAGTTTCATGTGTTGTCGAGTTTAAAATAATATTCATGCCATAAAGTAGGCGATTCTCACGGGGTGACTCACAGAAATGTATTTTTTAGTCAATTTCAAATGGGGGAGACCTACAACTTTACCATTATTTTTGAAATCTTGGTACATTGGAATAAAATCGCGAAATCACTATGGAAATTCAAGTTTCATGTGTTGTCGAGTTTAAAATAATATTCATGCCATAAAGTAGGTGATTCTCACGGGGTGACTCACAGATATGTATTTTTTAGTCAATTTCAAATGGGGGAGACCTACAACTTTACCATTATTTTTGAAATCTTGGTACTTTGGAATAAAATCGCGAAATCACTATGGAAATTCAAGTTTCATGTGTTGTCGAGTTTAAAATAATATTCATGCCATAAAGTAGGCGATTCTCACGGGGTGACTCACAGAAATGTATTTTTTAGTCAATTTCAAATGGGGGAGACCTACAACTTTACCATTATTTTTGAAATCTTGGTACATTGGAATAAAATCGCGAAATCACTATGGAAATTCAAGTTTCATGTGTTGTCGAGTTTAAAATAATATTCATGCCATAAAGTAGGTGATTCTCACGGGGTGACTCACAGATATGTATTTTTTAGTCAATTTCAAATGGGGGAGACCTACAACTTTACCATTATTTTTGAAATCTTGGTACATTGGAATAAAATCGCGAAATCACTATGGAAATTCAAGTTTCATGTGTTGTCGAGTTTAAAATAATATTCATGCCATAAGGTAGGCGATTCTCACGGGGTGACTCACAGAAATGTATTTTTTAGTCAATTTCAAATGGGGGAGACCTACAACTTTACCATTATTTTTGAAATCTTGGTACATTGGAATAAAATCGCGAAATCACTATGGAAATTCAAGTTTCATGTGATGTCGAGTTTAAAATAATATTCATGCCATAAGGTAGGCGATTCTCACGGGGTGACTCACAGATATGTATTTTTTAGTCAATTTCAAATGGGGGAGACCTACAACTTTACCATTATTTTTGAAATCTTGGTACATTGGAATAAAATCGCGAAATCACTATGGAAATTCAAGTTTCATGTGTTGTCGAGTTTAAAATAATATTCATGCCATAAGGTAGGCGACTCTCACGGGGTGACTCACAGAAATGTATTTTTTAGTCAATTTCAAATGGGGGAGACCTACAACTTTACCATTATTTTTGAAATCTTGGTACATTGGAATAAAATCGCGAAATCGCTATGGAAATTCAAGTTTCATGTGTTGTCGAGTTTAAAATAATATTCATGCCATAAGGTAGGCGATTCTCACGGGGTGACTCACAGAAATGTATTTTTTAGTCAATTTCAAATGGGGGAGACCTACAACTTTACCATTATTTTTGAAATCTTGGTACATTGGAATAAAATCGCGAAATCGCTATGGAAATTCAAGTTTCATGTGTTGTCGAGTTTAAAATCATATTCATGCCATAAAGTAGGCGATTCTCACGGGGTGACTCACAGAAATGTATTTTTTAGTCAATTTCAAATGAGGGAGACCTACAACTTTACCATTATTTTTGAAATCTTGGTACATTGGAATAAAATCGCGGAATCACTATGGAAATTCAAGTTTCATGTGTTGTCGAGTTTAAAATAATATTCATGCCATAAAGTAGGCGATTCTCACGGGGTGACTCACAGATATGTATTTTTTAGTCAATTTCATATGGGGGAGACCTACAACTTTACCATTATTTTTGAAATCTTGGTACATTGGAATAAAATCGCGAAATCACTATGGAAATTCAAGTTTCATGTGTTGTCGAGTTTAAAATAATATTCATGCCATAAAGTAGGCGATTCTCACGGGGTGACTCACAGAAATGTATTTTTTAGTCAATTTCAAATGGGGGAGACCTACAACTTTACCATTATTTTTGAAATCTTGGTACATTGGAATAAAATCGCGAAATCACTATGGAAATTCAAGTTTCATGTGTTGTCGAGTTTAAAATAATATTCATGCCATAAAGTAGGCGATTCTCACGGGGTGACTTACAGAAATGTATTTTTTAGTCAATTTCAAATGGGGGAGACCTACAAGTTTACCATTATTTTTGAAATCTTGGTACATTGGAATAAAATCGCGAAATCACTATGGAAATTCAAGTTTCATGTGTTGTCGAGTTTAAAATAATATTCATGCCATAAAGTAGGCGATTCTCACGGGGTGACTCACAGATATGTATTTTTTAGTCAATTTCATATGGGGGAGACCTACAACTTTACCATTATTTTTGAAATCTTGGTACATTGGAATAAAATCGCGAAATCACTATGGAAATTCAAGTTTCATGTGTTGTCGAGTTTAAAATCATATTCATGCCATAAAGTAGGCGATTCTCACGGGGTGACTTACAGAAATGTATTTTTTAGTCAATTTCAAATGGGGGAGACCTACAACTTTACCATTATTTTTGAAATCTTGGTACATTGGAATAAAATCGCGAAATCACTATGGAAATTCAAGTTTCATGTGTTGTCGAGTTTAAAATAATATTCGTGCCATAAAGTAGGCGATTCTCACGGGGTGACTTACAGAAATGTATTTTTTAGTCAATTTCAAATGGAGGAGACCTACAACTTTACCATTATTTTTGAAATCTTGGTACTTTGGAATAAAATCGCGAAATCACTATGGAAATTCAAGTTTCATGTGTTGTCGAGTTTAAAATAATATTCATGCCATAAAGTAGGCGATTCTCACGGGGTGACTCACAGAAATGTATTTTTTAGTCAATTTCAAATGGAGGAGACCTACAACTTTACCATTATTTTTGAAATCTTGGTACTTTGGAATAAAATCGCGAAATCGCTATGGAAATTCAAGTTTCATGTCTTGTCGAGTTTAAAATCATATTCATGCCATAAAGCAGGCGATTCTCACGGGGTGACTCACAGAAATGTATTTTTTAGTCAATTTCAAATGGAGGAGACCTACAACTTTACCATTATTTTTGAAATCTTGGTACATTGGAATAAAATCGCGAAATCACTATGGAAATTCAAGTTTCATGTGTTGTCGAGTTTAAAATAATATTCATGCCATATAGTAGGCGATTCTCACGGGGTGACTCACAGAAATGTATTTTTTAGTCAATTTTAAATGGAGGAGACCTACAACTTTACCATTATTTTCGAAATCTTGGTACATTGGAATAAAATCGCGAAATCGCTATGGAAATTCAAGTTTCATGTGTTGTCGAGTTTAAAATCATATTCATGCCATAAAGTAGGCGATTCTCACGGGGTGACTCACAGAAATGTATTTTTTAGTCAATTTCAAATGGAGGAGACCTACAACTTTACCATTATTTTTGAAATCTTGGTACTTTGGAATAAAATCGCGAAATCGCTATGGAAATTCAAGTTTCATGTGTTGTCGAGTTTAAAATCATATTCATGCCATAAAGTAGGCGATTCTCACGGGGTGACTCACAGAAATGTATTTTTTAGTCAATTTCAAATGGAGGAGACCTACAACTTTACCATTATTTTTGAAATCTTGGTACTTTGGAATAAAATCGCGAAATCGCTATGGAAATTCAAGTTTCATGTGTTGTCGAGTTTAAAATCATATTCATGCCATAAAGTAGGCGATTCTCACGGGGTGACTCACAGAAATGTATTTTTTAGTCAATTTCAAATGGAGGAGACCTACAACTTTACCATTATTTTTGAAATCTTGTTACATTGGAATAAAATCGCGAAATCACTATGGAAATTCAAGTTTCATGTGTTGTCGAGTTTAAAATAATATTCATGCCATAAAGTAGGCGATTCTCACGGGGTGACTCACAGAAATGTATTTTTTAGTCAATTTCAAATGGGGGAGACCTACAACTTTACCATTATTTTTGAAATCTTGGTACATTGGAATAAAATCGCGAAATCGCTATGGAAATTCAAGTTTCATGTGTTGTCGAGTTTAAAATAATATTCATGCCATAAGGTAGGCGATTCTCACGGGGTGACTCACAGAAATGTATTTTTTAGTCAATTTCAAATGGGGGAGACCTACAACTTTACCATTATTTTTGAAATCTTGGTACATTGGAATAAAATCGCGAAATCGCTATGGAAATTCAAGTTTCATGTGTTGTCGAGTTTAAAATAATATTCATGCCATAAGGTAGGCGATTCTCACGGGGTGACTCACAGAAATGTATTTTTTAGTCAATTTCAAATGGGGGAGACCTACAACTTTACCATTATTTTTGAAATCTTGGTACATTGGAATAAAATCGCGAAATCGCTATGGAAATTCAAGTTTCATGTGTTGTCGAGTTTAAAATCATATTCATGCCATAAAGTAGGCGATTCTCACGGGGTGACTCACAGAAATGTATTTTTTAGTCAATTTCAAATGGAGGAGACCTACAACTTTACCATTATTTTTGAAATCTTGGTACTTTGGAATAAAATCGCGAAATCGCTATGGAAATTCAAGTTTCATGTGTTGTCGAGTTTAAAATCATATTCATGCCATAAAGCAGGCGATTCTCACGGGGTGACTCACAGAAATGTATTTTTTAGTCAATTTCAAATGGAGGAGACCTACAACTTTACCATTATTTTTGAAATCTTGGTACATTGGAATCAAATCGCGAAATCACTATGGAAATTCAAGTTTCATGTGTTGTCGAGTTTAAAATAATATTCATGCCATAAAGTAGGCGACTCTCACGGGGTGACTCACAGAAATGTATTTTTCAGTCAATTGCAAATGGGGGAGACCTACAACTTTACCATTATTTTTGAAATCTTGGTACATTGGAATAAAATCGCGAAATCACTATGGAAATTCAAGTTTCATGTGTTGTCGAGTTTAAAATCATATTCATGCCATAAAGCAGGCGATTCTCACGGGGTGACTCACAGAAATGTATTTTTTAGTCAATTTCAAATGGAGGAGACCTACAACTTTACCATTATTTTTGAAATCTTGGTACTTTGGAATAAAATCGCGAAATCGCTATGGAAATTCAAGTTTCATGTGTTGTCGAGTTTAAAATCATATTCATGCCATAAAGCAGGCGATTCTCACGGGGTGACTCACAGAAATGTATTTTTTAGTCAATTTCAAATGGAGGAGACCTACAACTTTACCATTATTTTTGAAATCTTGGTACTTTGGAATAAAATCGCGAAATCGCTATGGAAATTCAAGTTTCATGTGTTGTCGAGTTTAAAATCATATTCATGCCATAAAGCAGGCGATTCTCACGGGGTGACTCACAGAAATGTATTTTTTAGTCAATTTCAAATGGAGGAGACCTACAACTTTACCATTATTTTTGAAATCTTGGTACATTGGAATCAAATCGCGAAATCACTATGGAAATTCAAGTTTCATGTGTTGTCGAGTTTAAAATAATATTCATGCCATAAAGTAGGCGACTCTCACGGGGTGACTCACAGAAATGTATTTTTCAGTCAATTGCAAATGGGGGAGACCTACAACTTTACCATTATTTTTGAAATCTTGGTACATTGGAATAAAATCGCGAAATCACTATGGAAATTCAAGTTTCATGTGTTGTCGAGTTTAAAATAATATTCATGCCATAAAGTAGGCGACTCTCACGGGGTGACTCACAGAAATGTATTTTTTAGTCAATTTCAAATGAGGGAGACCTACAACTTTACCATTATTTTTGAAATCTTGGTACATTGGAATAAAATCGCGGAATCACTATGGAAATTCAAGTTTCATGTGTTGTCGAGTTTAAAATAATATTCATGCCATAAAGTAGGCGATTCTCACGGGGTGACTTACAGAAATGTATTTTTTAGTCAATTTCAAATGGGGGAGACCTACAAGTTTACCATTATTTTTGAAATCTTGGTACATTGGAATAAAATCGCGAAATCACTATGGAAATTCAAGTTTCATGTGTTGTCGAGTTTAAAATAATATTCATGCCATAAAGTAGGCGATTCTCACGGGGTGACTCACAGATATGGATTTTTTAGTCAATTTCATATGGGGGAGACCTACAACTTTACCATTATTTTTGAAATCTTGGTACATTGGAATAAAATCGCGAAATCACTATGGAAATTCAAGTTTCATGTGTTGTCGAGTTTAAAATCATATTCATGCCATAAAGTAGGCGATTCTCACGGGGTGACTTACAGAAATGTATTTTTTAGTCAATTTCAAATGGGGGAGACCTACAAGTTTACCATTATTTTTGAAATCTTGGTACATTGGAATAAAATCGCGAAATCACTATGGAAATTCAAGTTTCATGTGTTGTCGAGTTTAAAATAATATTCATGCCATAAAGTAGGCGATTCTCACGGGGTGACTCACAGAAATGTATTTTTTAGTCAATTTCAAATGGAGGAGACCTACAACTTTACCATTATTTTTGAAATCTTGGTACATTGGAATCAAATCGCGAAATCACTATGGAAATTCAAGTTTCATGTGTTGTCGAGTTTAAAATAATATTCGTGCCATAAAGTAGGCGATTCTCACGGGGTGACTTACAGAAATGTATTTTTTAGTCAATTTCAAATGGAGGAGACCTACAACTTTACCATTATTTTTGAAATCTTGGTACTTTGGAATCAAATCGCGAAATCACTATGGAAATTCAAGTTTCATGTGTTGTCGAGTTTAAAATAATATTCGTGCCATAAAGTAGGCGATTCTCACGGGGTGACTTACAGAAATGTATTTTTTAGTCAATTTCAAATGGAGGAGACCTACAACTTTACCATTATTTTTGAAATCTTGGTACTTTGGAAAAAAATCGCGAAATCGCTATGGAAATTCAAGTTTCATGTCTTGTCGAGTTTAAAATCATATTCATGCCATAAAGCAGGCGATTCTCACGGGGTGACTCACAGAAATGTATTTTTTAGTCAATTTCAAATGGAGGAGACCTACAACTTTACCATTATTTTTGAAATCTTGGTACATTGGAATCAAATCGCGAAATCACTATGGAAATTCAAGTTTCATGTGTTGTCGAGTTTAAAATAATATTCGTGCCATAAAGTAGGCGATTCTCACGGGGTGACTTACAGAAATGTATTTTTTAGTCAATTTCAAATGGAGGAGACCTACAACTTTACCATTATTTTTGAAATCTTGGTACTTTGGAATAAAATCGCGAAATCACTATGGAAATTCAAGTTTCATGTGTTGTCGAGTTTAAAATAATATTCATGCCATAAAGTAGGCGATTCTCACGGGGTGACTCACAGAAATGTATTTTTTAGTCAATTTCAAATGGAGGAGACCTACAACTTTACCATTATTTTTGAAATCTTGGTACTTTGGAATAAAATCGCGAAATCGCTATGGAAATTCAAGTTTCATGTGTTGTCGAGTTTAAAATAATATTCATGCCATAAAGTAGGCGATTCTCACGGGGTGACTTACAGAAATGTATTTTTTAGTCAATTTCAAATGGGGGAGACCTACAAGTTTACCATTATTTTTGAAATCTTGGTACATTGGAATAAAATCGCGAAATCACTATGGAAATTCAAGTTTCATGTGTTGTCGAGTTTAAAATAATATTCATGCCATAAAGTAGGCGATTCTCACGGGGTGACTCACAGATATGGATTTTTTAGTCAATTTCATATGGGGGAGACCTACAACTTTACCATTATTTTTGAAATCTTGGTACATTGGAATAAAATCGCGAAATCACTATGGAAATTCAAGTTTCATGTGTTGTCGAGTTTAAAATCATATTCATGCCATAAAGTAGGCGATTCTCACGGGGTGACTTACAGAAATGTATTTTTTAGTCAATTTCAAATGGGGGAGACCTACAAGTTTACCATTATTTTTGAAATCTTGGTACATTGGAATAAAATCGCGAAATCACTATGGAAATTCAAGTTTCATGTGTTGTCGAGTTTAAAATAATATTCATGCCATAAAGTAGGCGATTCTCACGGGGTGACTCACAGATATGGATTTTTTAGTCAATTTCATATGGGGGAGACCTACAACTTTACCATTATTTTTGAAATCTTGGTACATTGGAATAAAATCGCGAAATCACTATGGAAATTCAAGTTTCATGTGTTGTCGAGTTTAAAATCATATTCATGCCATAAAGTAGGCGATTCTCACGGGGTGACTTACAGAAATGTATTTTTTAGTCAATTTCAAATGGGGGAGACCTACAAGTTTACCATTATTTTTGAAATCTTGGTACATTGGAATAAAATCGCGAAATCACTATGGAAATTCAAGTTTCATGTGTTGTCGAGTTTAAAATAATATTCATGCCATAAAGTAGGCGATTCTCACGGGGTGACTCACAGAAATGTATTTTTTAGTCAATTTCAAATGGAGGAGACCTACAACTTTACCATTATTTTTGAAATCTTGGTACATTGGAATCAAATCGCGAAATCACTATGGAAATTCAAGTTTCATGTGTTGTCGAGTTTAAAATAATATTCGTGCCATAAAGTAGGCGATTCTCACGGGGTGACTTACAGAAATGTATTTTTTAGTCAATTTCAAATGGAGGAGACCTACAACTTTACCATTATTTTTGAAATCTTGGTACTTTGGAATAAAATCGCGAAATCACTATGGAAATTCAAGTTTCATGTGTTGTCGAGTTTAAAATAATATTCATGCCATAAAGTAGGCGATTCTCACGGGGTGACTCACAGAAATGTATTTTTTAGTCAATTTCAAATGGAGGAGACCTACAACTTTACCATTATTTTTGAAATCTTGGTACTTTGGAATAAAATCGCGAAATCGCTATGGAAATTCAAGTTTCATGTCTTGTCGAGTTTAAAATCATATTCATGCCATAAAGCAGGCGATTCTCACGGGGTGACTCACAGAAATGTATTTTTTAGTCAATTTCAAATGGGGGAGACCTACAACTTTACCATTATTTTTGAAATCTTGGTACATTGGAATAAAATCGCGAAATCACTATGGAAATTCAAGTTTCATGTGTTGTCGAGTTTAAAATAATATTCATGCCATATAGTAGGCGATTCTCACGGGGTGACTCACAGAAATGTATTTTTTAGTCAATTTCAAATGGAGGAGACCTACAACTTTACCATTATTTTTGAAATCTTGGTACATTGGAATAAAATCGCGAAATCACTATGGAAATTCAAGTTTCATGTGTTGTCGAGTTTAAAATAATATTCATGCCATATAGTAGGCGATTCTCACGAAGTGACTCACAGAAATGTATTTTTTAGTCAATTTTAAATGGAGGAGACCTACAACTTTACCATTATTTTCGAAATCTTGGTACATTGGAATAAAATCGCGAAATCACTATGGAAATTCAAGTTTCATGTGTTGTCGAGTTTAAAATAATATTCATGCCATAAAGTAGGCGATTCTCACGGGGTGACTCACAGAAATGTATTTTTCAGTCAATTTCAAATGGGGAAGACCTACAACTTTACCATTATTTTTGAAATCTTGGTACATTGGAATAAAATCGCGAAATCACTATGGAAATTCAAGTTTCATGTGTTGTCGAGTTTAAAATAATATTCATGCCATAAAGTAGGCGATTCTCACGGGGTGACTCACAGAAATGTATTTTTTAGTCAATTTCAAATGGAGGAGACCTACAACTTTACCATTATTTTCGAAATCTTGGTACATTGGAATAAAATCGCGAAATCACTATGGAAATTCAAGTTTCATGTGTTGTCGAGTTTAAAATACACAGAAAAAAAGAATTTTTTGGCGAAAGAAATTTTTTGTGTTATAAATTGAAAACAAAATTTTTCTTAAGACAAGAAAAAATTTCTTGCTTCAGAAAATTTTTTCTTGCTCTAAAAAAATTTATTCTCGCTCCAAGAAATTTTAAGTTTTCAATTTAAAATTCGAAAAATTTCTTGAGGCGAGTAAAAATTTTTTTGGGACAAATTAAAATTTCTCGCACTAAGAAATCCTTTTTTTCTGTGTAATATTCATGCCATAAAGTAGGTGATTCTCACGGGGTGACTCACAGAAATGTATTTTTCAGTCAATTTCAAATGGGGGAGACCTACAACTTTACCATTATTTTTGAAATCTTGGTACATTGGAATAAAATCGCGAAATCACTATGGAAATTCAAGTTTCATGTGTTGTCGAGTTTAAAATAATATTCATGCCATAAAGTAGGCGATTCTCACGGGGTGACTTACAGAAATGTATTTTTTAGTCAATTTCAAATGGGGGAGACCTACAAGTTTACCATTATTTTTGAAATCTTGGTACATTGGAATAAAATCGCGAAATCACTATGGAAATTCAAGTTTCATGTGTTGTCGAGTTTAAAATAATATTCATGCCATAAAGTAGGCGATTCTCACGGGGTGACTTACAGAAATGTATTTTTTAGTCAATTTCAAATGGGGGAGACCTACAACTTTACCATTATTTTTGAAATCTTGGTACATTGGAATAAAATCGCGAAATCACTATGGAAATTCAAGTTTCATGTGTTGTCGAGTTTAAAATAATATTCATGCCATAAAGTAGGCGATTCTCACGGGGTGACTCACAGAAATGTATTTTTTAGTCAATTTCAAATGGGGGAGACCTACAAGTTTACCATTATTTTTGAAATCTTGGTACATTGGAATAAAATCGCGAAATCACTATGGAAATTCAAGTTTCATGTGTTGTCGAGTTTAAAATAATATTCATGCCATAAAGTAGGCGATTCTCACGGGGTGACTTACAGAAATGTATTTTTTAGTCAATTTCAAATGGGGGAGACCTACAACTTTACCATTATTTTTGAAATCTTGGTACATTGGAATAAAATCGCGAAATCACTATGGAAATTCAAGTTTCATGTGTTGTCGAGTTTAAAATAATATTCATGCCATAAAGTAGGCGATTCTCACGGGGTGACTCACAGAAATGTATTTTTCAGTCAATTTCAAATGGAGGAGACCTACAACTTTACCATTATTTTTGAAATCTTGGTACATTGGAATAAAATCGCGAAATCACTATGGAAATTCAAGTTTCATGTGTTGTCGAGTTTAAAATAATATTCATGCCATAAAGTAGGCGATTCTCACGGGGTGACTCACAGAAATGTATTTTTTAGTCAATTTCAAATGGAGGAGACCTACAACTTTACCATTATTTTTGAAATCTTGGTACATTGGAATCAAATCGCGAAATCACTATGGAAATTCAAGTTTCATGTGTTGTCGAGTTTAAAATAATATTCGTGCCATAAAGTAGGCGATTCTCACGGGGTGACTTACAGAAATGTATTTTTTAGTCAATTTCGAATGGAGGAGACCTACAACTTTACCATTATTTTTGAAATCTTGGTACTTTGGAATAAAATCGCGAAATCACTATGGAAATTCAAGTTTCATGTGTTGTCGAGTTTAAAATAATATTCATGCCATAAAGTAGGCGATTCTCACGGGGTGACTCACAGAAATGTATTTTTTAGTCAATTTCAAATGGAGGAGACCTACAACTTTACCATTATTTTTGAAATCTTGGTACTTTGGAATAAAATCGCGAAATCGCTATGGAAATTCAAGTTTCATGTCTTGTCGAGTTTAAAATCATATTCATGCCATAAAGTAGGCGATTCTCACGGGGTGACTCACAGAAATGTATTTTTTAGTCAATTTCAAATGGAGGAGACCTACAACTTTACCATTATTTTTGAAATCTTGGTACTTTGGAATAAAATCGCGAAATCACTATGGAAATTCAAGTTTCATGTGTTGTCGAGTTTAAAATCATATTCATGCCATAAAATAGGCGATTCTCACGGGGTGACTCACAGAAATGTATTTTTTAGTCAATTTCAAATGGAGGAGACCTACAACTTTACCATTATTTTTGAAATCTTGTTACATTGGAATAAAATCGCGAAATCGCTATGGAAATTCAAGTTTCATGTGTTGTCGAGTTTAAAATACACAGAAAAAAAGAATTTTTTGGCGAAAGAAATTTTTTGTGTTATAAATTGAAAACAAAATTTTTCTTAAGACAAGAAAAAATTTCTTGCTTCAGAAAATTTTTTCTTGCTCTAAAAAAATTTATTCTCGCTCCAAGAAATTTTAAGTTTTCAATTTAAAATTCGAAAAATTTCTTGAGGCGAGTAAAAATTTTTTTGGGACAAATTAAAATTTCTCGCACTAAGAAATCCTTTTTTTCTGTGTAATATTCATGCCATAAAGTAGGTGATTCTCACGGGGTGACTCACAGAAATGTATTTTTCAGTCAATTTCAAATGGGGGAGACCTACAACTTTACCATTATTTTTGAAATCTTGGTACTTTCCCTGATTTAAAAAAATGATTAAAAATGATTTCACACGTTAAATGTCCATAAGAGACAGGATTAGAAATGATTTGAAGGATTAAAAAGTATTTAAAATGATTAAAAAACAAATCATTTTAAATACTTTTTAATCATTTTTTTTAATCAGGGTTGGAATAAAATCGCGAAATCACTATGGAAATTCAAGTTTCATGTGTTGTCGAGTTTAAAATCATATTCATGCCATAAAGTAGGCGATTCTCACAGGGTGACTCACAGAAATGTATTTTTTAGTCAATTTCAAATGGAGGAGACCTACAACTTTACCATTATTTTCGAAATCTTGGTACATTGGAATAAAATCGCGAAATCACTATGGAAATTCAAGTTTCATGTGTTGTCGAGTTTAAAATAATATTCATGCCATAAAGTAGGCGATTCTCACGGGGTGACTCACAGAAATGTATTTTTTAGTCAATTTCAAATGGAGGAGACCTACAACTTTACCATTATTTTCGAAATCTTGGTACATTGGAATAAAATCGCGAAATCACTATGGAAATTCAAGTTTCATGTGTTGTCGAGTTTAAAATAATATTCATGCCATAAAGTAGGTGATTCTCACGGGGTGACTCACAGAAATATATTTTTCAGTCAATTTCAAATGGAGGAGACCTACAACTTTACCATTATTTTCGAAATCTTGGTACATTGGAATAAAATCGCGAAATCACTATGGAAATTCAAGTTTCATGTGTTGTCGAGTTTAAAATAATATTCATGCCATAAAGTAGGCGATTCTCACGGGGTGACTCACAGAAATGTATTTTTTAGTCAATTTAAAATGGGGGAGACCTACAACTTTACCATTATTTTTGAAATCTTGGTACATTGGAATAAAATCGCGAAATCGCTATGGAAATTCAAGTTTCATGTGTTGTCGAGTTTAAAATAATATTCATGCCATAAAGTAGGCGATTCTCACGGGGTGACTCACAGAAATGTATTTTTTAGTCAATTTCAAATGGAGGAGACCTACAACTTTACCATTATTTTTGAAATCTTGGTACATTGGAATCAAATCGCGAAATCACTATGGAAATTCAAGTTTCATGTGTTGTCGAGTTTAAAATAATATTCGTGCCATAAAGTAGGCGATTCTCACGGGGTGACTCACAGAAATGTATTTTTTAGTCAATTTCAAATGGAGGAGACCTACAACTTTACCATTATTTTTGAAATCTTGGTACATTGGAATCAAATCGCGAAATCACTATGGAAATTCAAGTTTCATGTGTTGTCGAGTTTAAAATAATATTCATGCCATAAAGTAGGCGATTCTCACGGGGTGACTCACAGAAATGTATTTTTTAGTCAATTTCAAATGGGGGAGACCTACAACTTTACCATTATTTTTGAAATCTTGGTACATTGGAATAAAATCGCGAAATCGCTATGGAAATTCAAGTTTCATGTGTTGTCGAGTTTAAAATAATATTCATGCCATAAAGTAGGCGATTCTCACGGGGTGACTCACAGAAATGTATTTTTTAGTCAATTTCAAATGGAGGAGACCTACAACTTTACCATTATTTTTGAAATCTTGGTACATTGGAATCAAATCGCGAAATCACTATGGAAATTCAAGTTTCATGTGTTGTCGAGTTTAAAATAATATTCATGCCATAAAGTAGGCGATTCTCACGGGGTGACTCACAGAAATGTATTTTTTAGTCAATTTCAAATGGAGGAGACCTACAACTTTACCATTATTTTTGAAATCTTGGTACTTTGGAATAAAATCGCGAAATCGCTATGGAAATTCAAGTTTCATGTCTTGTCGAGTTTAAAATCATATTCATGCCATAAAGTAGGCGATTCTCACGGGGTGACTCACAGATATGGATTTTTTAGTCAATTTCATATGGGGGAGACCTACAACTTTACCATTATTTTTGAAATCTTGGTACATTGGAATAAAATCGCGAAATCACTATGGAAATTCAAGTTTCATGTGTTGTCGAGTTTAAAATAATATTCATGCCATAAAGTAGGCGATTCTCACGGGGTGACTCACAGATATGGATTTTTTAGTCAATTTCATATGGGGGAGACCTACAACTTTACCATTATTTTTGAAATCTTGGTACATTGGAATAAAATCGCGAAATCACTATGGAAATTCAAGTTTCATGTGTTGTCGAGTTTAAAATCATATTCATGCCATAAAGTAGGCGATTCTCACGGGGTGACTTACAGAAATGTATTTTTTAGTCAATTTCAAATGGGGGAGACCTACAAGTTTACCATTATTTTTGAAATCTTGGTACATTGGAATAAAATCGCGAAATCACTATGGAAATTCAAGTTTCATGTGTTGTCGAGTTTAAAATAATATTCATGCCATAAAGTAGGCGATTCTCACGGGGTGACTCACAGATATGGATTTTTTAGTCAATTTCATATGGGGGAGACCTACAACTTTACCATTATTTTTGAAATCTTGGTACATTGGAATAAAATCGCGAAATCACTATGGAAATTCAAGTTTCATGTGTTGTCGAGTTTAAAATCATATTCATGCCATAAAGTAGGCGATTCTCACGGGGTGACTTACAGAAATGTATTTTTTAGTCAATTTCAAATGGGGGAGACCTACAAGTTTACCATTATTTTTGAAATCTTGGTACATTGGAATAAAATCGCGAAATCACTATGGAAATTCAAGTTTCATGTGTTGTCGAGTTTAAAATAATATTCATGCCATAAAGTAGGCGATTCTCACGGGGTGACTCACAGAAATGTATTTTTTAGTCAATTTCAAATGAAGGAGACCTACAACTTTACCATTATTTTTGAAATCTTGGTACATTGGAATCAAATCGCGAAATCACTATGGAAATTCAAGTTTCATGTGTTGTCGAGTTTAAAATAATATTCGTGCCATAAAGTAGGCGATTCTCACGGGGTGACTTACAGAAATGTATTTTTTAGTCAATTTCAAATGGAGGAGACCTACAACTTTACCATTATTTTTGAAATCTTGGTACTTTGGAATAAAATCGCGAAATCACTATGGAAATTCAAGTTTCATGTGTTGTCGAGTTTAAAATAATATTCATGCCATAAAGTAGGCGATTCTCACGGGGTGACTCACAGAAATGTATTTTTTAGTCAATTTCAAATGGAGGAGACCTACAACTTTACCATTATTTTTGAAATCTTGGTACTTTGGAATAAAATCGCGAAATCGCTATGGAAATTCAAGTTTCATGTCTTGTCGAGTTTAAAATCATATTCATGCCATAAAGCAGGCGATTCTCACGGGGTGACTCACAGAAATGTATTTTTTAGTCAATTTCAAATGGAGGAGACCTACAACTTTACCATTATTTTTGAAATCTTGGTACATTGGAATCAAATCGCGAAATCACTATGGAAATTCAAGTTTCATGTGTTGTCGAGTTTAAAATAATATTCGTGCCATAAAGTAGGCGATTCTCACGGGGTGACTTACAGAAATGTATTTTTTAGTCAATTTCAAATGGAGGAGACCTACAACTTTACCATTATTTTTGAAATCTTGGTACTTTGGAATAAAATCGCGAAATCACTATGGAAATTCAAGTTTCATGTGTTGTCGAGTTTAAAATAATATTCATGCCATAAAGTAGGCGATTCTCACGGGGTGACTCACAGAAATGTATTTTTTAGTCAATTTCAAATGGAGGAGACCTACAACTTTACCATTATTTTTGAAATCTTGGTACTTTGGAATAAAATCGCGAAATCGCTATGGAAATTCAAGTTTCATGTCTTGTCGAGTTTAAAATCATATTCATGCCATAAAGCAGGCGATTCTCACGGGGTGACTCACAGAAATGTATTTTTTAGTCAATTTCAAATGGGGGAGACCTACAACTTTACCATTATTTTTGAAATCTTGGTACATTGGAATAAAATCGCGAAATCACTATGGAAATTCAAGTTTCATGTGTTGTCGAGTTTAAAATAATATTCATGCCATATAGTAGGCGATTCTCACGGGGTGACTCACAGAAATGTATTTTTTAGTCAATTTCAAATGGAGGAGACCTACAACTTTACCATTATTTTTGAAATCTTGGTACATTGGAATAAAATCGCGAAATCACTATGGAAATTCAAGTTTCATGTGTTGTCGAGTTTAAAATAATATTCATGCCATATAGTAGGCGATTCTCACGAAGTGACTCACAGAAATGTATTTTTTAGTCAATTTTAAATGGAGGAGACCTACAACTTTACCATTATTTTCGAAATCTTGGTACATTGGAATAAAATCGCGAAATCACTATGGAAATTCAAGTTTCATGTGTTGTCGAGTTTAAAATAATATTCATGCCATAAAGTAGGCGATTCTCACGGGGTGACTCACAGAAATGTATTTTTTAGTCAATTTCAAATGGAGGAGACCTACAACTTTACCATTATTTTCGAAATCTTGGTACATTGGAATAAAATCGCGAAATCACTATGGAAATTCAAGTTTCATGTGTTGTCGAGTTTAAAATACACAGAAAAAAAGAATTTTTTGGCGAAAGAAATTTTTTGTGTTATAAATTGAAAACAAAATTTTTCTTAAGACAAGAAAAAATTTCTTGCTTCAGAAAATTTTTTCTTGCTCTAAAAAAATTTATTCTCGCTCCAAGAAATTTTAAGTTTTCAATTTAAAATTCGAAAAATTTCTTGAGGCGAGTAAAAATTTTTTTGGGACAAATTAAAATTTCTCGCACTAAGAAATCCTTTTTTTCTGTGTAATATTCATGCCATAAAGTAGGTGATTCTCACGGGGTGACTCACAGAAATGTATTTTTCAGTCAATTTCAAATGGGGGAGACCTACAACTTTACCATTATTTTTGAAATCTTGGTACATTGGAATAAAATCGCGAAATCACTATGGAAATTCAAGTTTCATGTGTTGTCGAGTTTAAAATAATATTCATGCCATAAAGTAGGCGATTCTCACGGGGTGACTTACAGAAATGTATTTTTTAGTCAATTTCAAATGGGGGAGACCTACAAGTTTACCATTATTTTTGAAATCTTGGTACATTGGAATAAAATCGCGAAATCACTATGGAAATTCAAGTTTCATGTGTTGTCGAGTTTAAAATAATATTCATGCCATAAAGTAGGCGATTCTCACGGGGTGACTTACAGAAATGTATTTTTTAGTCAATTTCAAATGGGGGAGACCTACAACTTTATCATTATTTTTGAAATCTTGTTACATTGGAATAAAATCGCGAAATCACTATGGAAATTCAAGTTTCATGTGTTGTCGAGTTTAAAATAATATTCATGCCATAAAGTAGGCGATTCTCACGGGGTGACTCACAGAAATGTATTTTTTAGTCAATTTCAAATGGGGGAGACCTACAAGTTTACCATTATTTTTGAAATCTTGGTACATTGGAATAAAATCGCGAAATCACTATGGAAATTCAAGTTTCATGTGTTGTCGAGTTTAAAATAATATTCATGCCATAAAGTAGGCGATTCTCACGGGGTGACTTACAGAAATGTATTTTTTAGTCAATTTCAAATGGGGGAGACCTACAACTTTACCATTATTTTTGAAATCTTGGTACATTGGAATAAAATCGCGAAATCACTATGGAAATTCAAGTTTCATGTGTTGTCGAGTTTAAAATAATATTCATGCCATAAAGTAGGCGATTCTCACGGGGTGACTCACAGAAATGTATTTTTCAGTCAATTTCAAATGGAGGAGACCTACAACTTTACCATTATTTTTGAAATCTTGGTACATTGGAATAAAATCGCGAAATCACTATGGAAATTCAAGTTTCATGTGTTGTCGAGTTTAAAATAATATTCATGCCATAAAGTAGGCGATTCTCACGGGGTGACTCACAGAAATGTATTTTTTAGTCAATTTCAAATGGAGGAGACCTACAACTTTACCATTATTTTTGAAATCTTGGTACATTGGAATCAAATCGCGAAATCACTATGGAAATTCAAGTTTCATGTGTTGTCGAGTTTAAAATAATATTCGTGCCATAAAGTAGGCGATTCTCACGGGGTGACTTACAGAAATGTATTTTTTAGTCAATTTCAAATGGAGGAGACCTACAACTTTACCATTATTTTTGAAATCTTGGTACTTTGGAATAAAATCGCGAAATCACTATGGAAATTCAAGTTTCATGTGTTGTCGAGTTTAAAATAATATTCATGCCATAAAGTAGGCGATTCTCACGGGGTGACTCACAGAAATGTATTTTTTAGTCAATTTCAAATGGAGGAGACCTACAACTTTACCATTATTTTTGAAATCTTGGTACTTTGGAATAAAATCGCGAAATCGCTATGGAAATTCAAGTTTCATGTCTTGTCGAGTTTAAAATCATATTCATGCCATAAAGTAGGCGATTCTCACGGGGTGACTCACAGAAATGTATTTTTTAGTCAATTTCAAATGGAGGAGACCTACAACTTTACCATTATTTTTGAAATCTTGGTACTTTGGAATAAAATCGCGAAATCACTATGGAAATTCAAGTTTCATGTGTTGTCGAGTTTAAAATCATATTCATGCCATAAAATAGGCGATTCTCACGGGGTGACTCACAGAAATGTATTTTTTAGTCAATTTCAAATGGAGGAGACCTACAACTTTACCATTATTTTTGAAATCTTGTTACATTGGAATAAAATCGCGAAATCACTATGGAAATTCAAGTTTCATGTGTTGTCGAGTTTAAAATAATATTCATGCCATAAAGTAGGCGATTCTCACGGGGTGACTCACAGAAATGTATTTTTCAGTCAATTTCAAATGGGGGAGACCTACAACTTTACCATTATTTTTGAAATCTTGGTACATTGGAATAAAATCGCGAAATCACTATGGAAATTCAAGTTTCATGTGTTGTCGAGTTTAAAATAATATTCATGCCATAAAGTAGGCGATTCTCACGGGGTGACTCACAGAAATGTATTTTTCAGTCAATTTCAAATGGGGGAGACCTACAACTTTACCATTATTTTTGAAATCTTGGTACATTGGAATAAAATCGCGAAATCACTATGGAAATTCAAGTTTCATGTGTTGTCGAGTTTAAAATAATATTCATGCCATAAAGTAGGCGATTCTCACGGGGTGACTCACAGAAATGTATTTTTTAGTCAATTTCAAATGGAGGAGACCTACAACTTTACCATTATTTTCGAAATCTTGGTACATTGGAATAAAATCGCGAAATCACTATGGAAATTCAAGTTTCATGTGTTGTCGAGTTTAAAATACACAGAAAAAAAGAATTTTTTGGCGAAAGAAATTTTTTGTGTTATAAATTGAAAACAAAATTTTTCTTAAGACAAGAAAAAATTTCTTGCTTCAGAAAATTTTTTCTTGCTCTAAAAAAATTTATTCTCGCTCCAAGAAATTTTAAGTTTTCAATTTAAAATTCGAAAAATTTCTTGAGGCGAGTAAAAATTTTTTTGGGACAAATTAAAATTTCTCGCACTAAGAAATCCTTTTTTTCTGTGTAATATTCATGCCATAAAGTAGGTGATTCTCACGGGGTGACTCACAGAAATGTATTTTTTAGTCAATTTCAAATGGAGGAGACCTACAACTTTACCATTATTTTCGAAATCTTGGTACATTGGAATAAAATCGCGAAATCACTATGGAAATTCAAGTTTCATGTGTTGTCGAGTTTAAAATACACAGAAAAAAAGAATTTTTTGGTGAAAGAAATTTTTTGTGTTATAAATTGAAAACAAAATTTTTCTTAAGACAAGAAAAAATTTCTTGCTTCAGAAAATTTTTTCTTGCTCTAAAAAAATTTATTCTCGCTCCAAGAAATTTTAAGTTTTCAATTTAAAATTCGAAAAATTTCTTGAGGCGAGTAAAAATTTTTTTGGGACAAATTAAAATTTCTCGCACTAAGAAATCCTTTTTTTCTGTGTAATATTTGTTACGTTTTCGCTGCACGATGTTGATGTTGAGCTCAGCTAGTTCTGTAGTATTTCTAGGTATTGGGTTCTCGACAGCAAATCACCTCACGGTGACCCGAAATAACTGGTTGTATTTTAGATATAACAATAACTTTATTCACAATTGATAGTTATAGAATTTAGAAGTTGAAAGTATACACTTAATATACAAATGATGTATGTTCAATAGTCAAACTTACAGAAGGTATAACTATGGACTTGATAATTTAATAAGCTCTGATATCAAAGATCTGGTGTTCAGAGTCTAAGTCTAATGTGTCTAAGACTAAATGTATCTGAATAATAATCGAACAGAGTGAGCCCCTCCTGCTCTGAGAGCGAGGGTTTTTATTAGGTATTCTAAGCACCAAAAATAGTGGGGTTGAATTGTTGATCAGAGTTCACACTCAGTGGTCATTGAACTCGTCATTGCTTATCAGCGCGAGGCGATTGGGCATGAGACCCATGCGTCGAGCGCGAGAAGGGATTTGATCCTCGGCTGATGTAATATCTGAGAAAAGTTATTTATTTGAAAGTCAAAGTCCATTTTCATATCATCTGCGTTTGTTACAAATTATTACTAATAGTTTATACAGCTGTGTTTTAAAATGATTAAATTATCTCTAGTTGAATATACTTGAAGATTATTAGGAAAAATGTTCTCATACGTGGGATTAAGTACATCCGGTGATAGTTTGTTATTTGATTATTGATTTGTAAAATACACGTATGTTAAAGATATTCTTATTTTATACAATTTAAATGATGGAGTAATTCTTATGATATATAATATTCTTAAGTTATTATAATTATCTACTTAAGGTACTCTAATTGTTGGTAATTAGGGTGCCTTATTTTGGGAATAGACTTTAGGTCGGTAAAATAATCTAGTGAGCTAAGAACGGGCCCTGCTTGACAGCCAGGATATAACATATTCATGCCATAAAGTAGGTGATTCTCACGGGGTGACTCACAGAAATGTATTTTTCAGTCAATTTCAAATGGGGGAGACCTACAACTTTACCATTATTTTTGAAATCTTGGTACTTTCCCTGATTTAAAAAAATGATTAAAAATGATTTCACACGTTAAATGTCCATAAGAGACAGGATTAGAAATGATTTGAAGGATTAAAAAGTATTTAAAATGATTAAAAAACAAATCATTTTAAATACTTTTTAATCATTTTTTTTAATCAGGGTTGGAATAAAATCGCGAAATCACTATGGAAATTCAAGTTTCATGTGTTGTCGAGTTTAAAATCATATTCATGCCATAAAGTAGGCGATTCTCACAGGGTGACTCACAGAAATGTATTTTTTAGTCAATTTCAAATGGAGGAGACCTACAACTTTACCATTATTTTCGAAATCTTGGTACATTGGAATAAAATCGCGAAATCACTATGGAAATTCAAGTTTCATGTGTTGTCGAGTTTAAAATAATATTCATGCCATAAAGTAGGCGATTCTCACGGGGTGACTCACAGAAATGTATTTTTTAGTCAATTTCAAATGGAGGAGACCTACAACTTTACCATTATTTTCGAAATCTTGGTACATTGGAATAAAATCGCGAAATCACTATGGAAATTCAAGTTTCATGTGTTGTCGAGTTTAAAATAATATTCATGCCATAAAGTAGGTGATTCTCACGGGGTGACTCACAGAAATATATTTTTCAGTCAATTTCAAATGGAGGAGACCTACAACTTTACCATTATTTTCGAAATCTTGGTACATTGGAATAAAATCGCGAAATCACTATGGAAATTCAAGTTTCATGTGTTGTCGAGTTTAAAATAATATTCATGCCATAAAGTAGGCGATTCTCACGGGGTGACTCACAGAAATGTATTTTTCAGTCAATTTCAAATGGAGGAGACCTACAACTTTACCATTATTTTCGAAATCTTGGTACATTGGAATAAAATCGCGAAATCACTATGGAAATTCAAGTTTCATGTGTTGTCGAGTTTAAAATAATATTCATGCCATAAAGTAGGCGATTTTCACGGGGTGACTCACAGAAATATATTTTTCAGTCAATTTCAAATGGGGGAGACCTACAACTTTACCATTATTTTTGAAATCTTGGTACTTTGGAATAAAATCGCGAAATCACTATGGAAATTCAAGTTTCATGTGTTGTCGAGTTTAAAATAATATTCATGCCATAAAGTAGGCGATTTTCACGGGGTGACTCACAGAAATATATTTTTCAGTCAATTTCAAATGGGGGAGACCTACAACTTTACCATTATTTTTGAAATCTTGGTACTTTGGAATAAAATCGCGAAATCACTATGGAAATTCAAGTTTCATGTGTTGTCGAGTTTAAAATAATATTCATGCCATAAAGTAGGCGATTTTCACGGGGTGACTCACAGAAATATATTTTTCAGTCAATTTCAAATGGGGGAGACCTACAACTTTACCATTATTTTTGAAATCTTGGTACTTTGGAATAAAATCGCGAAATCACTATGGAAATTCAAGTTTCATGTGTTGTCGAGTTTAAAATAATATTCATGCCATAAGGTAGGCGATTCTCACGGGGTGACTCACAGAAATGTATTTTTCAGTCAATTTCAAATGGGGGAGACCTACAACTTTACCATTATTTTTGAAATCTTGGTACTTTGGAATAAAATCGCGAAATCACTATGGAAATTCAAGTTTCATGTGTTGTCGAGTTTAAAATAATATTCATGCCATAAAGTAGGCGATTTTCACGGGGTGACTCACAGAAATATATTTTTCAGTCAATTTCAAACGGGGGAGACCTACAACTTTACCATTATTTTTGAAATCTTGGTACATTGGAATAAAATCGCGAAATCACTATGGAAATTCAAGTTTCATGTGTTGTCGAGTTTAAAATAATATTCATGCCATAAAGTAGGCGATTCTTACGGGGTGACTCACAGAAATGTATTTTTTATAACTGCTGCCTTTAAAGTTCAATATTCGAGCGTCGTGTGGCGCGAGTAAAATAGGTCTTTCTCTCGATAACTCGACGAAACTATAGAACGATGTCGAAAAATCAGCTGTTGGACTTTTCAGCATGATTTTACTGTGCTGAAAAGTAATTGCCTATAGGAAATGTATACAAATTACCAAGCAACCGTCGTTCACTCGAGTTAGAAAAAGATAGTGATACTTTTTTCTCCATATACTCCTACTGTCGCATTTATCCTGAAATTCGCACATGCGCAGATAGAAAGACGACAATTGGAAACCTGCATAGTGATCATATGTTTCTTATTCTTATTGAATATCATAACTTGTGTGTTTGTATTGTGAAAATAATATTATTATCATATTATTAATCGTTCATTAAAAATTTTCACATTATTAAAAACAGTCACAGATTTTAATTAATAAAATTAATAAACTAATTGATAGAATTCAATTGAAAAATAAAACATGAATAGATTGTTATTATTTACACTTGTACAATTGTTTATATTTAGAAGGTAATTTTTTATTCTTTAAATGATTGAATTCCTCTCAATTAAACTTTAAAGGCAGTCGTTATAAAAAATATTGTTCGATACAAAGGATTAAAAAGAGGGTTACGGTATGCATGTATTGTCAACACTCGTCTAGGGATATGTTACATTCACAACGAGAACTCGTACCTACATCTCTCTCGCACTCGCTTCGCTCGTGCGAGAAAGATGTATGTACTCGTTCTCGTTGAGAATGCGGCATAACCCAAGACTTGTGTCGCCAATCCAAGCATGCCGCAAACCCTCTTTTTAATCCTACGTATCGAAAATAGCTATTTCAGTCAATTTCAAATGGGGGGGACCTACAACTTTACCATTATTTTTGAAATCTTGGTACTTTCCCTGATTTAAAAAAATGATTAAAAATGATTTCACAACTTAAATGTCTATAAGAGACAGGATTAGAAATGATTTGAAGGATTAAAAAGTATTTAAAATGATTAAAAAACAAATCATTTTAAATACTTTTTAATCATTTTTTTTAATCAGGGTTGGAATAAAATCGCGAAATCACTATGGAAATTCAAGTTTCATGTGTTGTCGAGTTTAAAATAATATTCATGCCATAAAGTAGGCGATTCTCACGGGGTGACTCACAGAAATGTATTTTTTAGTCAATTTTAAATGGGGGAGACCTACAACTTTACCATTATTTTTGAAATCTTGGTACATTGGAATAAAATCGCGAAATCACTATGGAAATTCAAGTTTCATGTGTTGTCGAGTTTAAAATAATATTCATGCCATAAAGTAGGCGATTCTTACGGGGTGACTCACAGAAATGTATTTTTCAGTCAATTTCAAATGGGGGAGACCTACAACTTTACCATTATTTTCGAAATCTTGGTACATTGGAATAAAATCGCGAAATCACTATGGAAATTCAAGTTTCATGTGTTGTCGAGTTTAAAATAATATTCATGCCATAAAGTAGGTGATTCTCACGGGGTGACTCACAGAAATATATTTTTCAGTCAATTTCAAATGGAGGAGACCTACAACTTTACCATTATTTTCGAAATCTTGGTACATTGGAATAAAATCGCGAAATCACTATGGAAATTCAAGTTTCATGTGTTGTCGAGTTTAAAATCATATTCATGCCATAAAGTAGGCGATTCTCACAGGGTGACTCACAGAAATGTATTTTTTAGTCAATTTCAAATGGAGGAGACCTACAACTTTACCATTATTTTCGAAATCTTGGTACATTGGAATAAAATCGCGAAATCACTATGGAAATTCAAGTTTCATGTGTTGTCGAGTTTAAAATAATATTCATGCCATAAAGTAGGCGATTCTCACGGGGTGACTCACAGAAATGTATTTTTTAGTCAATTTCAAATGGAGGAGACCTACAACTTTACCATTATTTTCGAAATCTTGGTACATTGGAATAAAATCGCGAAATCACTATGGAAATTCAAGTTTCATGTGTTGTCGAGTTTAAAATAATATTCATGCCATAAAGTAGGTGATTCTCACGGGGTGACTCACAGAAATATATTTTTCAGTCAATTTCAAATGGAGGAGACCTACAACTTTACCATTATTTTCGAAATCTTGGTACATTGGAATAAAATCGCGAAATCACTATGGAAATTCAAGTTTCATGTGTTGTCGAGTTTAAAATAATATTCATGCCATAAAGTAGGCGATTCTCACGGGGTGACTCACAGAAATGTATTTTTCAGTCAATTTCAAATGGAGGAGACCTACAACTTTACCATTATTTTCGAAATCTTGGTACATTGGAATAAAATCGCGAAATCACTATGGAAATTCAAGTTTCATGTGTTGTCGAGTTTAAAATAATATTCATGCCATAAAGTAGGCGATTTTCACGGGGTGACTCACAGAAATATATTTTTCAGTCAATTTCAAATGGGGGAGACCTACAACTTTACCATTATTTTTGAAATCTTGGTACTTTGGAATAAAATCGCGAAATCACTATGGAAATTCAAGTTTCATGTGTTGTCGAGTTTAAAATAATATTCATGCCATAAAGTAGGCGATTTTCACGGGGTGACTCACAGAAATATATTTTTCAGTCAATTTCAAATGGGGGAGACCTACAACTTTACCATTATTTTTGAAATCTTGGTACTTTGGAATAAAATCGCGAAATCACTATGGAAATTCAAGTTTCATGTGTTGTCGAGTTTAAAATAATATTCATGCCATAAAGTAGGCGATTTTCACGGGGTGACTCACAGAAATATATTTTTCAGTCAATTTCAAATGGGGGAGACCTACAACTTTACCATTATTTTTGAAATCTTGGTACTTTGGAATAAAATCGCGAAATCACTATGGAAATTCAAGTTTCATGTGTTGTCGAGTTTAAAATAATATTCATGCCATAAGGTAGGCGATTCTCACGGGGTGACTCACAGAAATGTATTTTTCAGTCAATTTCAAATGGGGGAGACCTACAACTTTACCATTATTTTTGAAATCTTGGTACTTTGGAATAAAATCGCGAAATCACTATGGAAATTCAAGTTTCATGTGTTGTCGAGTTTAAAATAATATTCATGCCATAAAGTAGGCGATTTTCACGGGGTGACTCACAGAAATATATTTTTCAGTCAATTTCAAACGGGGGAGACCTACAACTTTACCATTATTTTTGAAATCTTGGTACATTGGAATAAAATCGCGAAATCACTATGGAAATTCAAGTTTCATGTGTTGTCGAGTTTAAAATAATATTCATGCCATAAAGTAGGCGATTCTTACGGGGTGACTCACAGAAATGTATTTTTTATAACTGCTGCCTTTAAAGTTCAATATTCGAGCGTCGTGTGGCGCGAGTAAAATAGGTCTTTCTCTCGATAACTCGACGAAACTATAGAACGATGTCGAAAAATCAGCTGTTGGACTTTTCAGCATGATTTTACTGTGCTGAAAAGTAATTGCCTATAGGAAATGTATACAAATTACCAAGCAACCGTCGTTCACTCGAGTTAGAAAAAGATAGTGATACTTTTTTCTCCATATACTCCTACTGTCGCATTTATCCTGAAATTCGCACATGCGCAGATAGAAAGACGACAATTGGAAACCTGCATAGTGATCATATGTTTCTTATTCTTATTGAATATCATAACTTGTGTGTTTGTATTGTGAAAATAATATTATTATCATATTATTAATCGTTCATTAAAAATTTTCACATTATTAAAAACAGTCACAGATTTTAATTAATAAAATTAATAAACTAATTGATAGAATTCAATTGAAAAATAAAACATGAATAGATTGTTATTATTTACACTTGTACAATTGTTTATATTTAGAAGGTAATTTTTTATTCTTTAAATGATTGAATTCCTCTCAATTAAACTTTAAAGGCAGTCGTTATAAAAAATATTGTTCGATACAAAGGATTAAAAAGAGGGTTACGGTATGCATGTATTGTCAACACTCGTCTAGGGATATGTTACATTCACAACGAGAACTCGTACCTACATCTCTCTCGCACTCGCTTCGCTCGTGCGAGAAAGATGTATGTACTCGTTCTCGTTGAGAATGCGGCATAACCCAAGACTTGTGTCGCCAATCCAAGCATGCCGCAAACCCTCTTTTTAATCCTACGTATCGAAAATAGCTATTTCAGTCAATTTCAAATGGGGGGGACCTACAACTTTACCATTATTTTTGAAATCTTGGTACTTTCCCTGATTTAAAAAAATGATTAAAAATGATTTCACAACTTAAATGTCTATAAGAGACAGGATTAGAAATGATTTGAAGGATTAAAAAGTATTTAAAATGATTAAAAAACAAATCATTTTAAATACTTTTTAATCATTTTTTTTAATCAGGGTTGGAATAAAATCGCGAAATCACTATGGAAATTCAAGTTTCATGTGTTGTCGAGTTTAAAATAATATTCATGCCATAAAGTAGGCGATTCTCACGGGGTGACTCACAGAAATGTATTTTTTAGTCAATTTTAAATGGGGGAGACCTACAACTTTACCATTATTTTTGAAATCTTGGTACATTGGAATAAAATCGCGAAATCACTATGGAAATTCAAGTTTCATGTGTTGTCGAGTTTAAAATAATATTCATGCCATAAAGTAGGCGATTCTTACGGGGTGACTCACAGAAATGTATTTTTCAGTCAATTTCAAATGGGGGAGACCTACAACTTTACCATTATTTTCGAAATCTTGGTACATTGGAATAAAATCGCGAAATCACTATGGAAATTCAAGTTTCATGTGTTGTCGAGTTTAAAATAATATTCATGCCATAAAGTAGGTGATTCTCACGGGGTGACTCACAGAAATATATTTTTCAGTCAATTTCAAATGGAGGAGACCTACAACTTTACCATTATTTTCGAAATCTTGGTACATTGGAATAAAATCGCGAAATCACTATGGAAATTCAAGTTTCATGTGTTGTCGAGTTTAAAATAATATTCATGCCATAAAGTAGGTGATTCTCACGGGGTGACTCACAGAAATATATTTTTCAGTCAATTTCAAATGGAGGAGACCTACAACTTTACCATTATTTTCGAAATCTTGGTACATTGGAATAAAATCGCGAAATCACTATGGAAATTCAAGTTTCATGTGTTGTCGAGTTTAAAATAATATTCATGCCATAAAGTAGGCGATTTTCACGGGGTGACTCACAGAAATGTATTTTTCAGTCAATTTCAAATGGAGGAGACCTACAACTTTACCATTATTTTCGAAATCTTGGTACATTGGAATAAAATCGCGAAATCACTATGGAAATTCAAGTTTCATGTGTTGTCGAGTTTAAAATAATATTCATGCCATAAAGTAGGCGATTTTCACGGGGTGACTCACAGAAATATATTTTTCAGTCAATTTCAAATGGGGGAGACCTACAACTTTACCATTATTTTTGAAATCTTGGTACTTTGGAATAAAATCGCGAAATCACTATGGAAATTCAAGTTTCATGTGTTGTCGAGTTTAAAATAATATTCATGCCATAAAGTAGGCGATTTTCACGGGGTGACTCACAGAAATATATTTTTCAGTCAATTTCAAATGGGGGAGACCTACAACTTTACCATTATTTTTGAAATCTTGGTACTTTGGAATAAAATCGCGAAATCACTATGGAAATTCAAGTTTCATGTGTTGTCGAGTTTAAAATAATATTCATGCCATAAAGTAGGTGATTCTCACGGGGTGACTCACAGAAATATATTTTTCAGTCAATTTCAAATGGAGGAGACCTACAACTTTACCATTATTTTCGAAATCTTGGTACATTGGAATAAAATCGCGAAATCACTATGGAAATTCAAGTTTCATGTGTTGTCGAGTTTAAAATAATATTCATGCCATAAAGTAGGTGATTCTCACGGGGTGACTCACAGAAATATATTTTTCAGTCAATTTCAAATGGAGGAGACCTACAACTTTACCATTATTTTCGAAATCTTGGTACATTGGAATAAAATCGCGAAATCACTATGGAAATTCAAGTTTCATGTGTTGTCGAGTTTAAAATAATATTCATGCCATAAAGTAGGCGATTCTCACGGGGTGACTCACAGAAATGTATTTTTCAGTCAATTTCAAATGGAGGAGACCTACAACTTTACCATTATTTTCGAAATCTTGGTACATTGGAATAAAATCGCGAAATCACTATGGAAATTCAAGTTTCATGTGTTGTCGAGTTTAAAATAATATTCATGCCATAAAGTAGGCGATTTTCACGGGGTGACTCACAGAAATATATTTTTCAGTCAATTTCAAATGGGGGAGACCTACAACTTTACCATTATTTTTGAAATCTTGGTACTTTGGAATAAAATCGCGAAATCACTATGGAAATTCAAGTTTCATGTGTTGTCGAGTTTAAAATAATATTCATGCCATAAAGTAGGCGATTTTCACGGGGTGACTCACAGAAATATATTTTTCAGTCAATTTCAAATGGGGGAGACCTACAACTTTACCATTATTTTTGAAATCTTGGTACTTTGGAATAAAATCGCGAAATCACTATGGAAATTCAAGTTTCATGTGTTGTCGAGTTTAAAATAATATTCATGCCATAAAGTAGGCGATTCTCACGGGGTGACTCACAGAAATATATTTTTCAGTCAATTTCAAATGGGGGAGACCTACAACTTTACCATTATTTTTGAAATCTTGGTACTTTGGAATAAAATCGCGAAATCACTATGGAAATTCAAGTTTCATGTGTTGTCGAGTTTAAAATAATATTCATGCCATAAAGTAGGCGATTTTCACGGGGTGACTCACAGAAATATATTTTTCAGTCAATTTCAAATGGGGGAGACCTACAACTTTACCATTATTTTTGAAATCTTGGTACTTTGGAATAAAATCGCGAAATCACTATGGAAATTCAAGTTTCATGTGTTGTCGAGTTTAAAATAATATTCATGCCATAAAGTAGGCGATTTTCACGGGGTGACTCACAGAAATATATTTTTCAGTCAATTTCAAACGGGGGAGACCTACAACTTTACCATTATTTTTGAAATCTTGGTACATTGGAATAAAATCGCGAAATCACTATGGAAATTCAAGTTTCATGTGTTGTCGAGTTTAAAATAATATTCATGCCATAAAGTAGGCGATTCTTACGGGGTGACTCACAGAAATGTATTTTTCAGTCAATTTCAAATGGGGGAGACCTACAACTTTACCATTATTTTTGAAATCTTGGTACTTTCCCTGATTTAAAAAAATGATTAAAAATGATTTCACAACTTAAATGTCTATAAGAGACAGGATTAGAAATGATTTGAAGGATTAAAAAGTATTTAAAATGATTAAAAAACAAATCATTTTAAATACTTTTTAATCATTTTTTTTAATCAGGGTTGGAATAAAATCGCGAAATCACTATGGAAATTCAAGTTTCATGTGTTGTCGAGTTTAAAATAATATTCATGCCATAAAGTAGGCGATTTTCACGGGGTGACTCACAGAAATATATTTTTCAGTCAATTTCAAACGGGGGAGACCTACAACTTTACCATTATTTTTGAAATCTTGGTACATTGGAATAAAATCGCGAAATCACTATGGAAATTCAAGTTTCATGTGTTGTCGAGTTTAAAATAATATTCATGCCATAAAGTAGGCGATTCTTACGGGGTGACTCACAGAAATGTATTTTTCAGTCAATTTCAAATGGGGGAGACCTACAACTTTACCATTATTTTTGAAATCTTGGTACTTTCCCTGATTTAAAAAAATGATTAAAAATGATTTCACAACTTAAATGTCTATAAGAGACAGGATTAGAAATGATTTGAAGGATTAAAAAGTATTTAAAATGATTAAAAAACAAATCATTTTAAATACTTTTTAATCATTTTTTTTAATCAGGGTTGGAATAAAATCGCGAAATCACTATGGAAATTCAAGTTTCATGTGTTGTCGAGTTTAAAATAATATTCATGCCATAAAGTAGGCGATTCTCACGGGGTGACTCACAGAAATGTATTTTTTAGTCAATTTTAAATGGGGGAGACCTACAACTTTACCATTATTTTTGAAATCTTGGTACTTTGGAATAAAATCGCGAACTCACTATAAAATTGGTACCATTATAAAAATTATCAATAACTATGTCAGTTTTGAATCTCTTTTTAAAAACTATTATTCTAAACTGATCTCCAAAGTATTTTCTTATAAATCCTTAATACATCTTATACATTTAATAAGAAAAAAATTATAATTGTTAAAATTAAAAATAAATACTAAACCAAATTAATTTATAACCTGAGACTTATAAGTCTCATAAATGGTTCCAGGTTACATGAGCAAGTCTCGCCCAGACCAAATGGTTCCAGGTTACATGTATTTATGAAATAGTTTTTTCTTTTAATAATTTTTTTTTTTTCATTTATTTCAGACCAATACATCATGAGAAATTATAAATTACTAATTAATTATAATTAAATCAAAAGCTTAACAAAAACGCTCTTGTAAAATTTTTTTTTATATCGTTTTCAAAGTAAAAATGATAAAAACATTTTACTTTTATTTTAAAAATTTATTTTTCTTTATTTAATATTTAAATACTTTTTTGATTTTCTTTGTTATCGACTTTCCGAATAGTCTTATCTATGAATTACTTCATTATTGACAATCTTTTTTATCTGTGGATATTGAGTAATGATGTCTTTGAATATAGAGGACTGAGTAAACATAATATAGATGAGATGTTTACAAAAATTTAGTGGAGTACAGTTGTCATTAAATATAGTTGTCACTGAGTATAGATGTCGTCTTTGTGCTTGAGTAAAGAAATTTTGAGTATAGATGAGTATTCGCCGATGTAATTGAAGAAATAACTTTTATCTGAAGACTGAGTTTTATTATAAAGTGTAGATTAGATTTGATCAGTAATAACAGTTGTGCTCGTCAATAGTTCTCGGAGAGAAGTGAAGTTACATCAGCCGGCAGAGAGATCTCTGACTCTTCACTCTTCGACTTCTCCCACCATTCTCATACTCATACACATACTTGTGCTATATATGTACTTATACATATCAACGTTCTTTCTAGTTATATACTTATACATTCTTACTAATACACGTACGAGATATGGGTTTACACATCCACGTTCTCTATTTGTCCGTTCCATGATTTCACTTATTACTTATATTATTTATGTTCCATTTTCCTGTACTTAAATACAATCTTTTAGTTAATTATTCTATATTTAATTATTCAATACGATTGACATTATTATTTATCATGAAACACCATTATAATTATTCTAATGCTATATTTCTATATTTCTATTAATTTATTTATTATACGAGTCACTCTTTATTTAATATGTATATATATTAACAATAATAATTGAGTTCTTGTGATATGGTTTTCATTTATAATAAGTAACATTTATTTATTAAATATATCTTTTCTTATTTGATTATAGAGTATGCATTTGTTTATAACCATATTTACTGTTAACTATAGAACAAGGGCCTATTCATGATTTTTATGCGTGTGTTTTGTTTAGGTTTTAAGTATCGGGTGACAGGAAACGTTCCAAGACCACTCAACTGTATTTATATTTCTCTGAATACAAAATAAAAATTTATTTATCTATTTATTTAAAGTTTCTTATAATAAAAATATATAATTTAATAAGTATGTGCCACGACGATTTATTATTTAAATTATTGACTAAATATTGATAAGACGCAATAAGTGTTGTAAGATAATATATAATTTCAAATGAAATTTAAATGCGCGCTTATTTATGGATCTCAAGTTCATTAATTCATTAACAGGTGGAGGCACCTGAGGCCACTGAGGACATAACACTAGGAATAAGTGAAATTACAACTTTACTACAAATTTATGCCGTGCCGACTGTCTCAGATTGTGATGATCCTGGAGTGGCGAATACTCATCTATACTCAAAATTTCTTTACTCAAGCACAAAGACGACATCTATACTCAGTGACGACTATATTTAATGACAACTGTACTCCACTAAATTTTTGTAAACATCTCATCTATATTATGTTTACTCAAAGTCCTCTATATTCAAAGACATCTTTACTCAATATCCACAGATTAAAAAGATTGTCAATAATGAAGTAATTCATAGATAAGACTATTCGGAAAGTCGATAACAAAGAAAATCAAAAAAGTATTTAAATATTAAATAAAGAAAAATTAATTTTTAAAATAAAAGTAAAATGTTTTTATCATTCTTACTTTAAAAACGACATAAAAAAAAATTTAACAAGAGCGTTTTTGTTAAGCTTTTGATTTAATTATAATTAATTAGTTATTTATAATTTCTCATGATGTATTGGTCTGAAATAAATGAAAAAAAAAAATTATTAAAAGAAATAGCTATTTTCGATACGTAGGATTAAAAAGAGGGTTTGCGGCATGCTTGGATTGGCGACACAAGTCTTGGGTTATGCCGCATTCTCAACGAGAACGAGTACATACATCTTTCTCGCACGAGCGAAGCGAGTGCGAGAGAGATGTAGGTACGAGTTCTCGTTGTGAATGTAACATATCCCTAGACGAGTGTTGACAATACATGCATACCGTAACCCTCTTTTTAATCCTTTGTATCGAACAATATTTTTTATAACGACTGCCTTTAAAGTTTAATTGAGAGGAATTCAATCATTTAAAGAATAAAAAATTACCTTCTAAATATAAACAATTGTACAAGTGTAAATAATAACAATCTATTCATGTTTTATTTTTCAATTGAATTCTATCAATTAGTTTATTAATTTTATTAATTAAAATCTGTGACTGTTTTTAATAATGTGAAAATTTTTAATGAACGATTAATAATATGATAATAATATTATTTTCACAATACAAACACACAAGTTATGATATTCAATAAGAATAAGAAACATATGATCACTATGCAGGTTTCCAATTGTCGTCTTTCTATCTGCGCATGTGCGAATTTCAGGATAAATGCGACAGTAGGAGTATATGGAGAAAAAAGTATCACTATCTTTTTCTAACTCGAGTGAACGACGGTTGCTTGGTAATTTGTATACATTTCCTATAGGCAATTACTTTTCAGCACAGTAAAATCATGCTGAAAAGTCCAACAGCTGATTTTTCGACATCGTTCTATAGTTTCGTCGAGTTATCGAGAGAAAGACCTATTTTACTCGCGCCACACGACGCTCGAATATTGAACTTTAAAGGCAGCAGTTATAAAAAAACTATTTCATAAATACATGTAACCTGAAACCATTTGGTCTGGGCGATACTTGCTCATGTAACCTGGAACCATTTATGAGACTTATAAGTCTCAGGTTATAAATTAATTTGGTTTAGTATTTATTTTTAATTTTAACAATTATTATTTTTTTCTTTTATGTATTAAATGTATAAGATGTATTAAGAATTTATAAGGAAATACTTTGGAGATCAGTTTAGAATAATAGATTTTGAAAAGAGATTCAAAACTGACATAGTTATTGATAATTTTTATAATGGTACCAATTTTATAGTGACTTCGCTATTTTATTCGAAAGAACTAAGATTTCAGAAATAATAGTAAAGTTAAAAGTCTCCCACATTTGAAATTGACTAAAGAATACATTTCTGTGAGTCACCCCGTGAGAATCACCTACTTTGTGGCATGAATATTATCTTAAACTCGACAACACATGAAACTCGAACTTCCAGAGTGATTTCGCGATTTTATTCTAAAGTACCAAGATTTCAGAAATAATAGTAAAGTTGTAGGTCTCCCCAATCTGAAATTGACTGAAAAATACATTTCTGTGAGTCACCCCGTGAGAATCACCTACTTTTTGGCATGAATATTATCTTAAACTCGACAACACATGAAACTCGAATTTCCAGAGTGATTTCGCGATTTTATTCAAAAGTACCAAGATTTCAGAAATAATAGTAAAGTTGTAGGTCTCCCCAATCTGAAATTGACTGAAAAATACATTTCTGTGAGTCACCCCGTAAGAATCACCTACTTTTTGGCATGAATATTGTCTTAAACTCGACAACACATAAAACTCGAATTTCCAGAGTGATTTCGCGATTTTATTCCAAAGTACCAAGATTTCAAAAATAATGGTAAAGTTGTAGGTCTCCCCCATTTGAAATTGACTAAAAAATACATTTCTGTGAGTCACCCCATGAGAATCACCTACTTTTTGGCATGAATATTGTCTTAAACTCGACAACACATAAAACTCGAATTCCCATAGCGATTTCGCGATTTTATTCCAAAGTACCAAGATTTCAAAAATAATGGTAAAGTTGTAGGTCTCCCCCATCTGAAATTGACTGAAAAATACATTTCTGTGAGTCACCCCGTGAGAATCACCTACTTTTTGGCATGAATATTGTCTTAAACTCGACAACACATGAAACTCGAATTTCCAGAGTGATTTCGCGATTTTATTCCAAAGTACCAAGATTTCAAAAATAATAGTAAAGTTGTAGGTCTCCCCCATTTGAAATTGACTAAAAAATACATTTCTGTGAGTCACCCCATGAGAATCACCTACTTTTTGGCATGAATATTGTCTTAAACTCGACAACACATAAAACTCGAATTCCCATAGCGATTTCGCGATTTTATTCCAAAGTACCAAGATTTCAAAAATAATGGTAAAGTTGTAGGTCTCCCCCATCTGAAATTGACTAAAAACTACATTTCTGTGAGTCACCCCGTGAGAATCACCTACTTCGTGGCATGAATATTATCTTAAACTCGACAACACATGAAACTCGAATTTCCAGAGTGATTTCGCGATTTTATTCCAAAGTACCAAGATTTCAAAAATAATGGTAAAGTTGTAGGTCTCCCCCATTGGAAATTGACTAAAAAATACATTTCTGTGAGTCACCCCGTAAGAATCACCTACTTCGTGGCATGAATATTATCTTAAACTCGACAACACATAAAACTCGAATTTCCAGAGTGATTTCGCGATTTTATTCCAAAGTACCAAGATTTCAAAAATAATGGTAAAGTTGTAGGTCTCCCCCATTGGAAATTGACTAAAAAATACATTTCTGTGAGTCACCCCGTAAGAATCACCTACTTCGTGGCATGAATATTATCTTAAACTCGACAACACATAAAACTCGAATTCCCATAGCGATTTCGCGATTTTATTCCAAAGTACCAAGATTTCAAAAATAATGGTAAAGTTGTAGGTCTCCCCCATTGGAAATTGACTAAAAAATACATTTCTGTGAGTCACCCCGTAAGAATCACCTACTTCGTGGCATGAATATTATCTTAAACTCGACAACACATAAAACTCGAATTCCCATAGCGATTTCGCGATTTTATTCCAAAGTACCAAGATTTCAAAAATAATGGTAAAGTTGTAGGTCTCCCCCATTGGAAATTGACTGAAAAATACATTTCTGTGAGTCACCCCGTGAGAATCGCCTACTTTCTGGCATGAACATTATTTTAAACTCGACAACACATGAAACTCGAATTTCCAGAGTGATTTCGCGATTTTACTCCAAAGTACCAAGATTTCAAAAATAATGGTAAAGTTGTAGGTCTCCCCCATTGGAAATTGACTAAAAAATACATTTCTGTGAGTCACCCCGTGAGAATCACCTACTTTTTGGCATGAATATTGTCTTAAACTCGACAACACATGAAACTCGAATTTCCAGAGTGATTTCGCGATTTTATTCCAAAGTACCAAGATTTCAAAAATAATGGTAAAGTTGTAGGTCTCCCCCATTGGAAATTGACTGAAAAATACATTTCTGTGAGTCACCCCGTGAGAATCGCCTACTTTCTGGCATGAACATTATTTTAAACTCGACAACACATGAAACTCGAATTTCCAGAGTGATTTCGCGATTTTATTCCAAAGTACCAAGATTTCAAAAATAATGGTAAAGTTGTAGGTCTCCCCCATTGGAAATTGACTAAAAAATACATTTCTGTGAGTCACCCCGTAAGAATCACCTACTTCGTGGCATGAATATTATCTTAAACTCGACAACACATAAAACTCGAATTCCCATAGCGATTTCGCGATTTTATTCCAAAGTACCAAGATTTCAAAAATAATGGTAAAGTTGTAGGTCTCCCCCATTGGAAATTGACTGAAAAATACATTTCTGTGAGTCACCCCGTGAGAATCGCCTACTTTCTGGCATGAACATTATTTTAAACTCGACAACACATGAAACTCGAATTTCCAGAGTGATTTCGCGATTTTACTCCAAAGTACCAAGATTTCAAAAATAATGGTAAAGTTGTAGGTCTCCCCCATCTGAAATTGACTAAAAACTACATTTCTGTGAGTCACCCCGTGAGAATCACCTACTTCGTGGCATGAATATTATCTTAAACTCGACAACACATGAAACTCGAATTTCCAGAGTGATTTCGCGATTTTATTCCAAAGTACCAAGATTTCAAAAATAATGGTAAAGTTGTAGGTCTCCCCCATTGGAAATTGACTAAAAAATACATTTCTGTGAGTCACCCCGTAAGAATCACCTACTTCGTGGCATGAATATTATCTTAAACTCGACAACACATAAAACTCGAATTCCCATAGCGATTTCGCGATTTTATTCCAAAGTACCAAGATTTCAAAAATAATGGTAAAGTTGTAGGTCTCCCCCATTGGAAATTGACTGAAAAATACATTTCTGTGAGTCACCCCGTGAGAATCGCCTACTTTCTGGCATGAACATTATTTTAAACTCGACAACACATGAAACTCGAATTTCCAGAGTGATTTCGCGATTTTACTCCAAAGTACCAAGATTTCAAAAATAATGGTAAAGTTGTAGGTCTCCCCCATTGGAAATTGACTAAAAAATACATTTCTGTGAGTCACCCCGTGAGAATCACCTACTTTTTGGCATGAATATTGTCTTAAACTCGACAACACATGAAACTCGAATTTCCAGAGTGACTTCGCGATTTTATTCCAAAGTACCAAGATTTCAAAAATAATGGTAAAGTTGTAGGTCTCCCCCATTGGAAATTGACTAAAAAATACATTTCTGTGAGTCACCCCGTGAGAATCACCTACTTTTTGGCATGAATATTGTCTTAAACTCGACAACACATGAAACTCGAATTTCCAGAGTGATTTCGCGATTTTATTCCAAAGTACCAAGATTTCAAAAATAATGGTAAAGTTGTAGGTCTCCCCCATTGGAAATTGACTGAAAAATACATTTCTGTGAGTCACCCCGTGAGAATCGCCTACTTTCTGGCATGAACATTATTTTAAACTCGACAACACATGAAACTCGAATTTCCAGAGTGACTTCGCGATTTTATTCCAAAGTACCAAGATTTCAAAAATAATGGTAAAGTTGTAGGTCTCCCCCATTGGAAATTGACTAAAAAATACATTTCTGTGAGTCACCCCGTGAGAATCACCTACTTTTTGGCATGAATATTGTCTTAAACTCGACAACACATGAAACTCGAATTTCCAGAGTGACTTCGCGATTTTATTCCGAAGTACCAAGATTTCAAAAATAATGGTAAAGTTTTAGGTCTCCCCCATTGGAAATTGACTGAAAAATACATTTCTGTGAGTCACCCCGTGAGAATCGCCTACTTTCTGGCATGAACATTATTTTAAACTCGACAACACATGAAACTCGAATTTCCAGAGTGATTTCGCGATTTTATTCCAAAGTACCAAGATTTCAAAAATAATGGTAAAGTTGTAGGTCTCCCCCATTGGAAATTGACTAAAAAATACATTTCTGTGAGTCACCCCGTAAGAATCACCTACTTCGTGGCATGAATATTATCTTAAACTCGACAACACATAAAACTCGAATTCCCATAGCGATTTCGCGATTTTATTCCAAAGTACCAAGATTTCAAAAATAATGGTAAAGTTGTAGGTCTCCCCCATTGGAAATTGACTGAAAAATACATTTCTGTGAGTCACCCCGTGAGAATCGCCTACTTTCTGGCATGAACATTATTTTAAACTCGACAACACATGAAACTCGAATTTCCAGAGTGATTTCGCGATTTTACTCCAAAGTACCAAGATTTCAAAAATAATGGTAAAGTTGTAGGTCTCCCCCATCTGAAATTGACTAAAAACTACATTTCTGTGAGTCACCCCGTGAGAATCACCTACTTCGTGGCATGAATATTATCTTAAACTCGACAACACATGAAACTCGAATTTCCAGAGTGATTTCGCGATTTTATTCCAAAGTACCAAGATTTCAAAAATAATGGTAAAGTTGTAGGTCTCCCCCATTGGAAATTGACTAAAAAATACATTTCTGTGAGTCACCCCGTAAGAATCACCTACTTCGTGGCATGAATATTATCTTAAACTCGACAACACATAAAACTCGAATTCCCATAGCGATTTCGCGATTTTATTCCAAAGTACCAAGATTTCAAAAATAATGGTAAAGTTGTAGGTCTCCCCCATTGGAAATTGACTGAAAAATACATTTCTGTGAGTCACCCCGTGAGAATCGCCTACTTTCTGGCATGAACATTATTTTAAACTCGACAACACATGAAACTCGAATTTCCAGAGTGATTTCGCGATTTTACTCCAAAGTACCAAGATTTCAAAAATAATGGTAAAGTTGTAGGTCTCCCCCATTGGAAATTGACTAAAAAATACATTTCTGTGAGTCACCCCGTGAGAATCACCTACTTTTTGGCATGAATATTGTCTTAAACTCGACAACACATGAAACTCGAATTTCCAGAGTGACTTCGCGATTTTATTCCAAAGTACCAAGATTTCAAAAATAATGGTAAAGTTGTAGGTCTCCCCCATTGGAAATTGACTAAAAAATACATTTCTGTGAGTCACCCCGTGAGAATCACCTACTTTTTGGCATGAATATTGTCTTAAACTCGACAACACATGAAACTCGAATTTCCAGAGTGATTTCGCGATTTTATTCCAAAGTACCAAGATTTCAAAAATAATGGTAAAGTTGTAGGTCTCCCCCATTGGAAATTGACTGAAAAATACATTTCTGTGAGTCACCCCGTGAGAATCGCCTACTTTCTGGCATGAACATTATTTTAAACTCGACAACACATGAAACTCGAATTTCCAGAGTGACTTCGCGATTTTATTCCAAAGTACCAAGATTTCAAAAATAATGGTAAAGTTGTAGGTCTCCCCCATTGGAAATTGACTAAAAAATACATTTCTGTGAGTCACCCCGTGAGAATCACCTACTTTTTGGCATGAATATTGTCTTAAACTCGACAACACATGAAACTCGAATTTCCAGAGTGACTTCGCGATTTTATTCCGAAGTACCAAGATTTCAAAAATAATGGTAAAGTTTTAGGTCTCCCCCATTGGAAATTGACTGAAAAATACATTTCTGTGAGTCACCCCGTGAGAATCGCCTACTTTCTGGCATGAACATTATTTTAAACTCGACAACACATGAAACTCGAATTTCCAGAGTGATTTCGCGATTTTATTCCAAAGTACCAAGATTTCAAAAATAATGGTAAAGTTGTAGGTCTCCCCCATTGGAAATTGACTAAAAAATACATTTCTGTGAGTCACCCCGTAAGAATCACCTACTTCGTGGCATGAATATTATCTTAAACTCGACAACACATAAAACTCGAATTCCCATAGCGATTTCGCGATTTTATTCCAAAGTACCAAGATTTCAAAAATAATGGTAAAGTTGTAGGTCTCCCCCATTGGAAATTGACTGAAAAATACATTTCTGTGAGTCACCCCGTGAGAATCGCCTACTTTCTGGCATGAACATTATTTTAAACTCGACAACACATGAAACTCGAATTTCCAGAGTGATTTCGCGATTTTACTCCAAAGTACCAAGATTTCAAAAATAATGGTAAAGTTGTAGGTCTCCCCCATTGGAAATTGACTAAAAAATACATTTCTGTGAGTCACCCCGTGAGAATCACCTACTTTTTGGCATGAATATTGTCTTAAACTCGACAACACATGAAACTCGAATTTCCAGAGTGACTTCGCGATTTTATTCCAAAGTACCAAGATTTCAAAAATAATGGTAAAGTTGTAGGTCTCCCCCATTGGAAATTGACTAAAAAATACATTTCTGTGAGTCACCCCGTGAGAATCACCTACTTTTTGGCATGAATATTGTCTTAAACTCGACAACACATGAAACTCGAATTTCCAGAGTGATTTCGCGATTTTATTCCAAAGTACCAAGATTTCAAAAATAATGGTAAAGTTGTAGGTCTCCCCCATTGGAAATTGACTGAAAAATACATTTCTGTGAGTCACCCCGTGAGAATCGCCTACTTTCTGGCATGAACATTATTTTAAACTCGACAACACATGAAACTCGAATTTCCAGAGTGACTTCGCGATTTTATTCCAAAGTACCAAGATTTCAAAAATAATGGTAAAGTTGTAGGTCTCCCCCATTGGAAATTGACTAAAAAATACATTTCTGTGAGTCACCCCGTGAGAATCACCTACTTTTTGGCATGAATATTGTCTTAAACTCGACAACACATGAAACTCGAATTTCCAGAGTGACTTCGCGATTTTATTCCGAAGTACCAAGATTTCAAAAATAATGGTAAAGTTTTAGGTCTCCCCCATTGGAAATTGACTAAAAAATACATTTCTGTGAGTCACCCCGTGAGAATCACCTACTTTTTGGCATGAATATTGTCTTAAACTCGACAACACATGAAACTCGAATTTCCAGAGTGACTTCGCGATTTTATTCCAAAGTACCAAGATTTCAAAAATAATGGTAAAGTTTTAGGTCTCCCCCATTGGAAATTGACTAAAAAATACATTTCTGTGAGTCACCCCGTGAGAATCACCTACTTTTTGGCATGAATATTGTCTTAAACTCGACAACACATGAAACTCGAATTTCCAGAGTGATTTCGCGATTTTATTCCAAAGTACCAAGATTTCAAAAATAATGGTAAAGTTGTAGGTCTCCCCCATTGGAAATTGACTGAAAAATACATTTCTGTGAGTCACCCCGTGAGAATCGCCTACTTTCTGGCATGAATATTATCTTAAACTCGACAACACATAAAACTCGAATTTCCAGAGTGATTTCGCGATTTTATTCCAAAGTACCAAGATTTCAAAAATAATGGTAAAGTTGTAGGTCTCCCCCATCTGAAATTGACTAAAAACTACATTTCTGTGAGTCACCCCGTGAGAATCACCTACTTCGTGGCATGAATATTATCTTAAACTCGACAACACATAAAACTCGAATTTCCAGAGTGATTTCGCGATTTTATTCCAAAGTACCAAGATTTCAAAAATAATGGTAAAGTTGTAGGTCTCCCCCATCTGAAATTGACTAAAAACTACATTTCTGTGAGTCACCCCGTGAGAATCACCTACTTCGTGGCATGAATATTATCTTAAACTCGACAACACATGAAACTCGAATTTCCAGAGTGATTTCGCGATTTTATTCCAAAGTACCAAGATTTCAAAAATAATGGTAAAGTTGTAGGTCTCCCCCATTGGAAATTGACTAAAAAATACATTTCTGTGAGTCACCCCGTGAGAATCACCTACTTTTTGGCATGAATATTATCTTAAACTCGACAACACATGAAACTCGAATTTCCAGAGTGATTTCGCGATTTTATTCCAAAGTACCAAGATTTCAAAAATAATGGTAAAGTTTTAGGTCTCCCCCATTGGAAATTGACTAAAAAATACATTTCTGTGAGTCACCCCGTAAGAATCACCTACTTCGTGGCATGAATATTATCTTAAACTCGACAACACATAAAACTCGAATTTCCAGAGTGATTTCGCGATTTTATTCCAAAGTACCAAGATTTCAAAAATAATGGTAAAGTTTTAGGTCTCCCCCATTGGAAATTGACTAAAAAATACATTTCTGTGAGTCACCCCGTGAGAATCACCTACTTTTTGGCATGAATATTGTCTTAAACTCGACAACACATGAAACTCGAATTTCCAGAGTGATTTCGCGATTTTATTCCAAAGTACCAAGATTTCAAAAATAATGGTAAAGTTGTAGGTCTCCCCCATTGGAAATTGACTGAAAAATACATTTCTGTGAGTCACCCCGTGAGAATCGCCTACTTTCTGGCATGAACATTATTTTAAACTCGACAACACATGAAACTCGAATTTCCAGAGTGATTTCGCGATTTTATTCCAAAGTACCAAGATTTCAAAAATAATGGTAAAGTTGTAGGTCTCCCCCATTGGAAATTGACTGAAAAATACATTTCTGTGAGTCACCCCGTGAGAATCACCTACTTCGTGGCATGAATATTATCTTAAACTCGACAACACATGAAACTCGAATTTCCAGAGTGATTTCGCGATTTTATTCCAAAGTACCAGGAATTCAAAAATAATGGTAAAGTTGTAGGTCTCCCCCATCTGAAATTGACTAAAAACTACATTTCTGTGAGTCACCCCGTGAGAATCACCTACTTCGTGGCATGAATATTATCTTAAACTCGACAACACATAAAACTCGAATTCCCAGAGTGACTTCGCGATTTTACTCCAAAGTACCAAGATTTCAAAAATAATGGTAAAGTTGTAGGTCTCCCCCATCTGAAATTGACTAAAAACTACATTTCTGTGAGTCACCCCGTGAGAATCACCTACTTCGTGGCATGAATATTATCTTAAACTCGACAACACATGAAACTCGAATTTCCAGAGTGATTTCGCGATTTTATTCCAAAGTACCAGGAATTCAAAAATAATGGTAAAGTTGTAGGTCTCCCCCATCTGAAATTGACTAAAAACTACATTTCTGTGAGTCACCCCGTGAGAATCACCTACTTCGTGGCATGAATATTATCTTAAACTCGACAACACATGAAACTCGAATTTCCAGAGTGATTTCGCGATTTTATTCCAAAGTACCAAGATTTCAAAAATAATGGTAAAGTTGTAGGTCTCCCCCATTGGAAATTGACTAAAAAATACATTTCTGTGAGTCACCCCGTGAGAATCACCTACTTTTTGGCATGAATATTATCTTAAACTCGACAACACATGAAACTCGAATTTCCAGAGTGATTTCGCGATTTTATTCCAAAGTACCAAGATTTCAAAAATAATGGTAAAGTTGTAGGTCTCCCCCATCTGAAATTGACTAAAAACTACATTTCTGTGAGTCACCCCGTGAGAATCACCTACTTCGTGGCATGAATATTATCTTAAACTCGACAACACATGAAACTCGAATTTCCAGAGTGATTTCGCGATTTTATTCCAAAGTACCAGGAATTCAAAAATAATGGTAAAGTTGTAGGTCTCCCCCATCTGAAATTGACTAAAAACTACATTTCTGTGAGTCACCCCGTGAGAATCACCTACTTCGTGGCATGAATATTATCTTAAACTCGACAACACATAAAACTCGAATTCCCAGAGTGACTTCGCGATTTTACTCCAAAGTACCAAGATTTCAAAAATAATAGTAAAGTTGTACGTCTCCCCATTCGAAATTGACTAAAAAATACATTTCTGTGAGTCACCCCGTGAGAATCACCTACTTTTTGGCATGAATATTATCTTAAACTCGACAACACATAAAACTCGAATTCCCATAGCGATTTTGCGATTTTATTCCAAAGTACCAAGATTTCAAAAATAATGGTTAAGTAGTAGGTCTTCCCCATTTGAAATTGACTAAAAAATACATTTCTGTGAGTCACCCCGTGAGAATCACCTACTTTTTGGCATGAATATTATCTTAAACTCGACAACACATAAAACTCGAATTCCCATAGCGATTTCGCGATTTTATTCCAAAGTACCAAGATTTCAAAAATAATGGTAAAGTTGTAGGTCTCCCCCATTGGAAATTGACTAAAAAATACATTTCTGTGAGTCACCCCGTGAGAATCACCTACTTTGTGGCATGAATATTATCTTAAACTCGACAACACATAAAACTCGAATTCCCATAGCGATTTCGCGATTTCATTCCAAAGTACCAAGATTTCAAAAATAATGGTAAAGTTGTAGGTCTCCCCCATTGGAAATTGACTAAAAAATACATTTCTGTGAGTCACCCCGTGAGAATCACCTACTTTGTGGCATGAATATTATCTTAAACTCGACAACACATAAAACTCGAATTCCCATAGCGATTTCGCGATTTTATTCCAAAGTACCAAGATTTCAAAAATAATGGTTAAGTAGTAGGTCTTCCCCATTTGAAATTGACTAAAAAATACATTTCTATGAGTCACCCCGTGAGAATCACCTGCTTTTTGGCATGAATATTATCTTAACTTCGACAACACATAAAACTCGAATTCCCATAGCGATTTTGCGATTTTATTCCAAAGTACCAAGATTTCAAAAATAATGGTAAAGTTGTAGGTCTCCCCCATTGGAAATTGACTAAAAAATACATTTCTGTAAGTCACCCCGTAAGAATCACCTACTTTGTGGCATGAATATTATCTTAAACTCGACAACACATAAAACTCGAATTCCCATTGCGGTTTCGCGATTTTATTCCAAAGTACCAAGATTTCAAAAATAATGGTAAAGTTGTAGGTCTCCCCCATTTGAAATTGACTAAAAATACATTTCTGTGAGTCACCCCGTTAGAATTGCCTACTTTATGGCTTGAATCTTTTTTTTAAAAAACTATTGTTTCAAACTGATCTCCAAAGTATTTTCTTATAAATCCTTTACATCTCATATATTTAATACATAAAAAACAAAAATTGTTAAAATTTACAATAAATACTCAACCAAATTAATTTATAACCTGAGCCTTATAAGTCTCATAAATGGTTTCAGGTTGCATGTGCGAGTAAATCTATACAATCCAATGAAAAATGTAATCAATAAAACTTGAAAAAAATAAAAATATTAAATAAAACCTCAAGAATTAAGAAACGTTATCAAATATATAGTACAATTATGTTGTCAAAATTATTAATTAAACAACTGTTATATCTATTGTTGTAAGTCAAGTCCTTCTTCATCGTCACATATATATTTTTTTATAATTTTCCTTAATCAAGCAGCGACAACAAATAAATCTATTATTTTATAATTTAATAGTCACAATCATTTATTTGAATATTATTTTTCACACTTGGTTGCATTCATATGATTTCAATTTAAATATTTGTCAATTAATGAGTTTATAGTGCTTCATTTGTTGTTGATTATATACCCTGATTAAAAATATTGATTGAAAAGAATTGAGAAGCGGTCACTTCATGCAAACTGTATCTGTATATATACAAACAAAAAAATTGAAATCAATTGAAATTATTGAAAAGAATTTGAATTTCATCACTTTTAATTCTTTCCAATCAATATTTTTAAACAGGGATAAGTTAGATATTTCAGCTCAATTAATTTTTGATGTTTTTATGAAATATCACTAGTTAATGTTAAATACTACCTACTTGATATTGAATAAATTTTTAATTTAATGAATAACATTTTATTTATGAAATTGTTTTTTCTTTTAATAACTTTTTTTTTTTCATTTATTTCAGACCAATACATCATGAGAAATTATAAATAACTAATTAATTATAATTAAATCAAAAGCTTAACAAAAACGCTCTTGTTAAATTTTTTTTAAATCGTTTTCAAAGTCAAAATGATAAAAACATTTCATTTTTATTTTAAAAATTTATTTTTCTTAATTTAATATTTAAATACTTTTTTAATTTTCTTTGTTATCGACTTTCCGAATAGTCTTATCTATGAATCACTTCATTATTGACAATCTTTTTTATCTGTGGATATTGAGTAATGATGTCTTCGAATATAGAGGACTTCGAGTAAACATAATATAGATGAGATGTTTACAAAAATTCAGTGGAGTCCAGTTGTCATTGAATATAGTTGTCACTGAGTATAGATGTCGTCTTTGTGCTTGAGTAAAGAAATTTTGAGTATAGATGAGTATTCGCCCCTGGAGTTAGCAGACAATTCAAAATTTTCGGATTTTTTTTTCAACAAATAAATTACAAAAAAATAAAAAATAAAAATATCCACATGTAGAAAATTTTAAAAACTACAGGTGCAATTTTTTCAAACTTTTTTTTTTTCAAATTTACCGTCCAAAAGAAAATCCAAAAATTATTAGACGTCGGCTAACTTCAGTATCATCAGATTGTATGGGTTTGTACCAACTTGGTAATATTATTCGATTGTGCATCTACTATATGTGCCTTTTCTTTATTTAAAACAAAAGTACTCTAATAGCAGTTGGCTTGAGCAAAAGTTTGATGTACAAAAGTTTCCTTTAATTTTTCGTCAAATTTCCGTCAACTTCGGACTTTTTCGTTTTTGACGACAATTTATGTACAACTTGCCATACAATTTGACATAAATTTACTACCCGAATTAAAATGCAAATTCATTTCAAAAATTGACCAGGAAAAATTTTTCGTCAATTTTCAGAAAAAGTTTTACATCAATTTATTGTTAATTTGACTTGAAAAATTCCCTATTAGCACAGTTTGCTTGAGCAAAAGTTTACTTACAAAAGTTTCCTTGAATTTTTCGTCAAATTTCCGTCAACTTCGGACTTTTCCATTTTGTACGACAAGTTGTATGCAACTTGCAATTGAATTTGAGGTAAATTTGCTGCCCGAATTAGAATGCAAATTCACTTTAAAAGTTGACTAGAAAAAAGTTGTCTTTAATTTTAGGCAAAAATGGTAAGAATGAACATTACCGACCGTTTTTTTTCGTACAAGTTTACCTTGAAATTGAAGAAAAATTGATCGCAAACTTTTATTTTCAACTTTTGCTGTGAAATTGTTTGCAAATTCAGGCAGCAGATTTCAGGTAATTTCAACATCAAATTACCGTCAATTTCAATGCAAAGTGGCTATTAGGGTTGTTAAGTATTTTTTTACCCCCAAATTGTAGACATATTCATGTATAAGTTTGCTTTGCATGTATAAGTTTTTAAAGTCAACTTGACGTCCCATTTCGGATGTAGATTTCTACGTCGACTTCGCTGATAGCCAGTTGAGCTCAACCAACAGTCGAATTGAGCGTAAATCTGACGTCCAATTAAAGTCGCTTTTTTACGTATACACCCTGATAGCCAAACTGACGGTAGATTGCGCGCAAATCGATTGTCAATCTGACGGAGACCTACTGCCGCAATCTGACTACAGAATGACGGCAAAAGTTGATGTCAGATGTCTGACGACAACTTTCCAGCAACTTTTTCCTCTTGAACGAATCGGTAAAAATGTCCATTCTTACCATTCGACTAGACAATTTATCGATAAAATAAGTCGATCAAAGAGCATTCTTAGTTACCAACCGCAAGATTGAAAACTTTCCTCGCTAGATGGCGCTATTCAAATTACAAAAAAAGTTGGCTGGCTGGAAATTATTTTAATGCCTTTGCATTTGATTTTTGGTTTTTAATGGATTAAAAAAAAAATTGGGTATAAAATTTTGGAAATCAAATTCACTTCAAGTGCTGAAGGTTTGATGTATTAGGGAGGTATTTAAATCAAATTTTATAATATTGGAATGTGTTTTATTATTGAACTCTTTACTTTTGAAACTTGTAATTTTATAGAATATTTAATGGACATATAAGAAAAAAATTAAAATAAATAATATTGTAATAATCAACATATATAATAATATGATAATAAATTTTCAATGAATGCTATTTTGCATCAGCCATGTGATGTACTGCTGCTTTCTTCATCTAACATCAAAATTACGTCGTCATTGCAGGGCCTTTTTAAGAAGGGTATGTCATTATAGTCCTTTGGTACAGAAACTCTCTTTTTCAACTCCTTTGGCTCACTAGAGTTTTAATTTTTTTGATTTACATGAGCACCTGCGTTTTTTAATGCTGCTTTAACAGCATTCGGGTATTCGTTAGCATCGGCTTAAGGATACTTAGTTTTGAAAATATCTGGAATGATGAATACATTTTTCGCAAAGACATAAACTAAAATTTTTATATTAAACTTTAGCGTCTAACTATACCTCCCAATGTTCAAACCGGTACCCAAAACTTGAACGAGATAGCGTTACATGGTCAAGTATTGGGTCCATGTTATTTTCATGGCAGCAGTAGGTGAACAGCGTAAAATTTATTCTAGTGCAACAACAAATAATTTAATTTAATTATTTATTTTTTAAAAAAGATATACGAAAATAAAGTATGAGTGATTCATCAACAATTAGTGTAATAATTTTAAGTGATTTCGTGCGAAAACGTATCTATTTCATCAAAATAAATTTTTATTATTTTCTAACCAAAAAAAATTCACAACATATAGGTAAGATGAAAATTGCGAATAACATTTATCCGTTAAATGAAATAAACTATCTTTCATAGTCTATCTTAAAAACGTTGTCAAAATATAAATATTCAATTATCTGCGTTATTTTGCGCTTCAATCAATTCAAAATTGTTTATATTTTCATGAAAATCATTAATTTGAACTAATAATAACAACTTTATATATTAAAAGTAGGGTCAAATACGTTTTACTTTGAAACCTGTTCAACTGCTGGGTACTTTACCTCATTATTTTAAGAAAGTTTTGGGACTAATAATTGAAAAATTCAATTTTAATCCCGCAATGATGCATTGCGCGTTTCTTAAAATAATGCATTACTTGAATCCCTGATATAAAATAAATGGAAATATGGATTTTAAAAAGTTCAATGGGGTTAAAAGTTTCAAAATACTTACTACATAACTCATAATCTACTTTGGTACCCAGAAAAATATTGGGCTTGATCTTACTGGCTTCGATATAAGGTAAGGGGTTCAGTTTCTGACCTTTTTAGAGTGCCGGTTGGGGTTATACTATAATACACTTATCCAAAAAATTAAAGGAACAAGAAAATTTTATAAATTTTTTAGTGATTTTTGGAAGGCTGTATTTTCGTGAAAAATGATCGTATCGAAAAAATTAAAAAAGCAAATTGAAGCTTGAAATCTCTAGTTTGAAGATCTTCCAGCAAAATATTGTTTTTAGCCACGGTTTTTGCGGAATCATAAGAAAAAGGTCGAGACAAAATTTTTCTAAATTTTTTGGTTTTGTTTTTTAGGTCTAGGGGGCTGGGCAAAATTTAAAAAAAAAAACGAATTTATGGCTCGTTTAGCAAATTTATTCAGCTACAATTTGCTTTTTATTGTTTCTCTGTACGTTAATTTGCTGCTGAGATATCAGCCTTCAAATGAAAAAGGATCCTTTTGTCTTTGATTATTGATATCTCAGCAAGTAATGGTCACACAGTAATTTAAAGGGCAGTTTAATAAACTTGAATGAATTCCCTACAAGCTCCATTTTCGATTTTTTCAAAAAAAAATTTTTTTTCATCCTTGATATCCATTTGAAAAACCCACAAAAAATGACCATTTTCTGGTTTTTTAGTCAACTCATCGCTACTCTGCAAATATCGATAAAAAAAATAATGTTGCCAGGTAATTTTACAGCTTAATGTACCCCAAAAAAACCCTGGAAATTTTCAGATTGATCCATTGAACCGTTTTTCCGGACCGATTGCTCAAAGTTTTACAAAACAATTAAAGGAACAAGTTTTGTTCCTTAATTTGTGTAATCATTACCAAAATGAAAAAATTAATTTTTTTTAGATTCTCTTTCATTTTTGCGTTAGTTATTCAGTAAATGTGAGGTAAAGAGGAAAAAAAAATTTTTTTCCAAAAAACGAGACCAAACAAGAATTTTTTTACATTTTTTTTTTTTACGTTTTATTCAGGGGGTTATTTTTTTTTTCGTCTTTCGGAAAAAAAATTTTTTTATAATAAACATAACAATGTTGGTATCCAAGGTAGTAATAATAAGCTGCACGAGACTCCATTTCTAAATATAGAAACTAAACCAAATATTAAAATTCCTCTAATTCCGAAGCAAAACTTAACTGTGAAGGATCATTTACTTGCTGCAATTGCGGTGGATAAAATCAACGTATCATTCCAATTGTATACCGACGAATAAAGAACAATTGTGGAAACTTTTGGGTCGTAATAATGTTATTTTACAATCATTATTACTGTCGAAACATTCGTCACTACTTGGGTGAAAAATGCAAAGAAACGAATAAAATAAATGTACATGTGAAGTTTCGGAATCGAATATAGATTTATATATATAAGTTTAACTGCACAAATCAAAGAACTCCTATCAATACATAATATTTCTGAGGCTATGAAATATAGATTTTGGAGAACGAAAACAAATGCCAATGCTTATAAAGATATATATGACGAGTGAGAATATAAATCTTTATGTTCACCAGGAGAATTTTTAGAAAAATGGCATAATTTTTCATTCACAATGAATACTGATGGATGTAATATCGCCAAATCTTCTAATTCAAGTGCGTGTCCTATCGATGCACAAATTACCGAATTACTATCCATATGCGGAAGAAACATATGCTCCTTGCAGCAATTTATATTGATCAACATCATCAAGTTAAGAATTATTTTCCAAAACCATTCACGAATGAAATGAATAGAATATACTTGTCAGGTGTAAAGTGGATATTTTCTGATTCATTAAAAATAACATCAAGGTTTATTGTTACTACGTGTAGTCTCGATTCTCCAGCGAGAGCTGCAGTGACGTTTTTATTATGGATGTTTATATTGTTATGCAAAAGGACGAAGCCTATGACCTGGTAAATTTGTTTATCCACTGAGTCAATGCTACAAAAAGCAACGAACTGATACCGAATTACGCGATAATATGGCTTACGCTTTTGATAATCATAAAAAGCGACATGGAATTAACATATTCAACGAATATTTTTTAGTTAAATCCATTAAATAAATAATTTTTTATCGTATTAAGTAGAGACTATATAGTTCTAATTAGAATTAATTTTTTTTTTTTGAAAGTTCAAGTTTAATTTCAAAGATAAATTATTTATTGAACTATTAATAATAAATTTTGATGTCATATAGGATAAACTATAATACAATCCAGAAATGTAATTGTCACTTTGTCAAATGACAGAGTTGTACTGATGCCAAAATTGTTTTTAACTTTGGAATTTAACAGTTCTGAGATATATGTCTTGCCAGGGACACTACACAGCGGCTGGGCGCGATCTCGTGGCGAGCATCGAACTACTCTCGCTACTGCTGTCTGGTACCGGTGACTTTCCTCTCCTTCATACATATGTTTTCTCCCAAGAAATTTTTCTCTTGGTTTAAGCAATTTTATTTAGATATTAATTATTAATTGATCGTGTTTTAAACATTCCAATTTTTTTATGATTATTTGCCTTAAACGCAAAATTATCATAAATTACACATATACACGCTTGACGGAGGAAAAATTTCTAATTCACACCGCCTAATACAATACTTAGTGTAATTTTCACACCACAATTTTTACACAGACATTTACACTACACCGAGTCCAATAATATTTTACAGTGTAGAGAAACTAAAATTTAAAAGACGCATTTAGGTTTTCATAACTAAAATGTTTTTTAAAATTATCCGATATTTTTACGAATTATAACTACACTGAAAAAAATAATCGCTATCTGCTAGCGATTTTTTTCTTTAGCAGCTAGCGATTTTTAATCGTTAGCTGCAAGCGATTATTTCGCTAGCTGCTAGCGATTTTTTCGCTAACACTGACTTATCGGTTCCTTGTATAAAAAAAAGTTTTCATCATTAAAATAATTTATAAATATACATATAAATATATATATATATATATATATATATATATATATATATATATATATATATATATATATATTAGACTGTGCGAAATGAAATCGATATTTTTTTTTTCGGTCCCATACGAAAATTAGGTTGTCTCACTAAAAAAAAAAATCCTGAAAAAATTTCAGCTCGATATGTCTATTTTTTAGTTAGCGCTCGCGTAAATAAGAATTTTTTAATAAAATTGTGTTTTATCTCAACTTAATATTTTACAACTCATTAGATATAACTGATTAAAAAATGGCCAAGGTGCCATTTTATAGAGAATTCAATTCTCTACAAAAGGATCTTTTGATCGAATGAAAAACATCAGCCAATTTTTTTCTGCAGCCATTTGAACCTCATTTTTTTCAAAATTTACATTTATATTTACTATTAAACGCTTAGAAAACTATGTTGCTATGTATGAAACTTATTGAATTCAATTTCTCTAGGAACCTTTATGATCCCAAGGAATAGTTTTCATACTTGAAGTAATAAAACTAACATTAAACTATTGATATTAACAATATTTCTAACAATACTTTTTTTTTGTTTTGACATTTTTCGCATTTAATCGTTCTAGTTATTTTTTTCTGCATTAGAATATCGTTCGTAATTGTAATTTTGAGATTCTCATACTGCTGATCAATAATTATTACTTTATTGACAAAAATGTACATTGTTTATCATAATAAAATACTTATAAAAATTTAAATAAAGGAAAAAGTGATGTTCTAATTGTGCAGAAAAGTTTTTATCGATTCTGTTACTAGTTTTTAAGAGCTTATGATATGTCAAGAGACCCTATTGCGAATATAAACTGTACTTGCTCCAAACTAATTAATTAATTAGTTAATTAATCAATAAATAGATAAATTAAATAATTTCTACTACAAGTTGTTGCTGCCCATTGTAGGCAACTTTCAGATTGTTTGCAATAGGTTCTCCTGACAAATCATAAGCTCTTAAAAACTAGTAACAGAATCGATAAAAACTTTTCTGCACAATTAGAACATCACTTTTTCCTTTATTTAAATTTTTATAAGTATTTTATTATGATAAACAATGTATATTTTTATCAATAAAGTAATAATTATTGATCAGCAGTATGAGAATCTCAAAATCACAATTACGAACGATATTCAAATGCAGAAAAAAATAACTAGAAAGATTAAATGCGAAAAATGTCAAAACAAAAAAAAAGTATTGTTAGAAATATTGTTAATATCAATAGTTTAATGTTAGTTTTATTACTTCAAGTATGAAAACTATTCCTTGGAATCATAAAGGTTCCTAGAGAAATTGAATTCAATAAGTTTCATACATAGCAACATAGTTTTCTAAGCGTTTAATAGTAAATATAAATATAAATTTTGAAAAAAAATGAGGTTCAAATGGCTGCAGAAAAAAATTGGCTGATGTTTTTTATTCGATCAAAAGTTCCTTTTGTAGAGAATTGAATTCTCTACAAAATGGCACCTTGGCCATTTTTTAATCAGTTATATCTAATGAGTTATAAAATATTAAGTTGGGATAAAAAACAATTTTATTAAAAAATTCTTATTTACGCGAGCGCTAACTAAAAAATAGACATATCGAGCTGAATTTTTTCAGGATTTTTTTTTTTAGTGAGACAACCTAATTTTCGTATGGGACCGAAAAAAAAAATATCGATTTCATTTGGCACAGTCAAATATATATATATATATTTATATGTATATTTATAAATTATTTTAATGATGAAAACTTTTCTTTATACAAGGAACCGATAAGTCAGTGTTAGCGAAAAAATCGCTAGCAGCTAGCGAAATAATCGCTAAACGATTAAAAATTGCTAGCTGCTAAAGAAAAAAATCGCTAGCAGCTAGCGATTATTTTTTTCAATGTACATCGAAAAAAGTTAACTCGAATCTAGAAAAATGTAATGTAATCTTGATTCAAGAACACTTTTTTTTAACGATTTGGAACATCAACGTTTGCTTGCACCGAGTGAATAATTATCTTACAATTTTTATCTTAAATTAAAATTTTTTTTCTCAAGTCAACATATTTTTATGCTTAAATCGAAAATTTTTGTATGACAGTGCAGTTTAAGTATTCCAATTTATCTTAAATTGGGGATTATCCGATGAAAATTTTTTAACATGCAACATTTAGTATATAGATTTTTAAAGTTGAATCTTCAATTTATAATTCTAAATACTATTTAATCTCAATAATTACTCAGCGCATAAATAATTTTATTATACAACAATAGTGATTTATTTAAATAGTGTACATAAATAACTTACACTCTATAATATATGAACATTATTTCGCATATATAATTAAATAACTAAATACATAATTATTTTACAAAAATAATTATTTAAATTAGTATATGTTGAATTACTTTTTTAAAGGTGTTCCGAACTTCAAAAACACTTTTTAAACACAACGACACATTATAAGATAGAACTCTGTATAGGAAATGTATAGAAATTCTGGACTAAATTTTAATATATTGAAAGATAACAAGACCATCAAATAATTACTTTCGTACGACTAATCCCTTCATACATATAATAAACATCAGTGTGATTAGCTAAAATATAACGAAGTGCAGTTGTAAGCACAAGAATTTTTAATCAGCATGACACAAACAACAACATAAGAAAAACTCATTGAATTTTACTAACAGCCAGTTTCCATGGAAAAGGAGATATGCGGGTTTTCCTGTGTAATTTATTAATACAGTAGTAAAATTTTACAAAAGAGAATTTTTTTTATTTGTTTTTAATGGAAATTTTTGTTCTCCGATCGTAAAAACCCTCATCCCGTTGATTCAAAAATTATTTTCAAAAAATTAAAATAAAAAAAACAACATTCTTTCCAATTTTTCTATCACAAAATTATGAAAAAACTTATCAAAAGAATCTCAAAAAAAATCGATTGGGTACAACAATTTTTCGAGATTTCAACGAAATTAGAAATTTAAAAATTCAAAAGTTGTCAATATGAAGCAATTAACCAGTGAGTTGAAAAATAAATTTACCTTTAGAAAACTCGTACTATTTTATTTAATATTTTTCCTCTCAGAAAATTTCTAAATTGGTTTTACAAAAAATTTTATCACAATAGATTATTGTTATAATTAAAAAAAAAGTAATTAACGATTTTTTTTTATCACATTTAATTTTTTTTTCAAATTAACACAATATGTAATCATATTTTTCTTTTATTTGTGTCTTGTAAGTTTGCTATACTCTTTCAAATAATGTTTTTGTTTAAACATGTTTAATATATATGTTGATTAAAAATTATAATTATTTCAATAGATATGTTTAATATATTTAGGGATTTTATTTTTTTCATGAAAATTTACCATAGGAGGAAAGTTGGCTTAGTGTGAAGAATAGAATTTTATTTTCATAATGTAATTTTTACAAGTAAACATGATCTACGAAAAAATCTATAATTCAATTCGAAATATTTATGACTAAATTGATAGTACAACAAATAATCGATTTTGTAGACGACTCAACTTTAAAAAATGGAAGAATCAAACACCCTAACGGACCCAAATTACGGTAAATTACGGTAAACCCACCGTAAATTACGGTAATCCACCGTAAAATACCGATTTACCGTAAATTACGGTGGATTAACCGTAATTTACGGTGGTTTTACCGTAACTTACGGTGGATTTACCGTAATTTACGGTGGTTTTACCGTAATTTACGGTGGATTTTCCGTAATTTTCGGTGGATTTACCGTAAAATACGGTAATTCGGTAATCCACCCGAATTTTTTTACGGTAGATTTATCGTATTCGACGGTAAATTTACGGTATACCCGCCGTAATTTACGGTAATCCACCGTAAAGTACCGATTTACCGTAAATTACGGTGGATTTACCGCAATTTACGGTGGGTTTACCGTAATTTACGGTGAATCCACCGTAATTTACTGTGGATTTACCGTAATTTACGGTAAATCTACTCGAATTTTACGGTATTCTACGGTAGATTTACGGTAAAAATACCGTGAATTTACGGTAACTCAGGTCTGCTAGGGCAATTGATAGGAAATGTTTCAACACCTTAAAAGCGCTCCCTATCAAAAAAGTCCACGTGGAAAACCAGCTTGGATTCCCATATAATTTCTTGTAGAAATCCCGGCAGAAACTCCTGTATAGATTCTTATGTTTGGTTTCCCATGGGAATCCACAGCATGCTAAATCCATATAGGAACCTAGTTTAAATTCCTATGTGGACATACATGGTTCACTATTTATATATAATTTTTGCATAGAAATCCAGATATCCATCCCATTATTGCATGAGAATCTAGATATTCGAATTCCTATCTGTAGTTTTTGCATGAAAACCTAGGTACCCACAGTTTCCTACATGGAATTCCTACATAGGAATCTTGGCATCCATATTTTACCGTATGGATTCCTATATAAATCCGTACTTTCCTATGCTGATCCCCATAGATTTTTATAAAAATCCATAGTTCATACATGGAATTCTATAGATCCCCATATAATCCTACACGAAGAAAAAAAAACAGGTAATTTTCTTATGCTGCATAGTAATATTTCCTATGCTCGCATAGGTATTTTTACTATGCTCACATAGGGAAATTTACTATGCAGCATAGGAATAATCCCTATGTTAGATAGGAATTATTCCTATGTTGACATATTCAATTTCCCAATTTGAACATAGGATATATACCATACAACAATACATGGTTGTGTAACAGTTCAACCAAAGACAAAATAACCGCGACAAAATAACCGAATGACATAATAACCAAATGACAAAATATCCGCCCTTTTATCATGGTTTTTGTGTGTTTTATCGTCGGTTATTTTGTCGCGGTTATTTTGTCGCGGTTATTTTGTCTGCGGTTATTTAAGCGTGACACCCCATAATACAACATAGGAAAATTTACTATGCAACAAAGGAAATCTTACTGTGTTAACATAGGAATAATTCCTTTGTGACATAGGAATTACTCCTATGTTAACATAGTAGATTTTCCTTCGTTGCATAGAAATTTTTCTATGTGCATATATGATATTCTACTATGTTAACATAGGAATAATTCCTGTGTATATAAAATTTCAACTTATTTCCTTACATACATTCGTATATTAGGTTGCTTACTACAAAAAAAACATTGGAAATATAATTGTAGGCTTACTCCGTAAAAGCAATGTTACTTGTAGAAATATAATTTTTTTAAGGTAAACTTAACTTTAAACCTGAAAGTTAGTGACATGAAAGTAATAGATAATAAAAAAACGTAATTTACAATATTACAATAAACATTGACTTATAAATGATTAGCGCAAGTCAAATCAATACTTATTTCAAATAACTAATTAAATCACTGTACATTATTGTAATATATAAACAATTTATTTTGTAATAATTGGTAGAATACAAAAACATGTAGGTCCTTCTTCTGAAGTCTTCATTAAAACTAAACCGGATGAATTAAGTTAATATGGTTAATTTTTAACGCGTTCCGATTGGTGAACGTCTTAGTTATACCAACTTCGTCTGAATTTAAATTTTTGAATTTTTGAAAATAAAAGAAAATCTATTTATAATTTTTTAACGAAAGAATTTTTCCTATGTTAACATAGGAATTATTCCTATGTTTGGCATAGGAAAAATTCCTATACTACAGAGGAAAAATTACTGTGGTAACATAGGAATAGTTTCTATGCAGAAATAGGAATGTTTCCTATGTTGACACAGTAACTTTTGCTATGTTAACCTAGGATCTTTTCCTATGCATTATAGGAAAATTTTCTATGTATTAAAGTATTTCTTCCTGTAATTTTACAGGAAATTTCTATATCTTTACATCGGAAAAATCACTAGTCCACATTGTAATAGTTACTATGCCAACATAGGAAAAATTATAGTTTTTTTTCGCCGTGTACGTAGATTTTTAACTTCCTGCTAAGAAAATTGAAAATTTTCAAAAATTCGGGAAGTTATTGGTTCCGGTCCGATTTGCAAAAACCGAATTTCTATCAGATTTTGACGTTTTGAGGTTCTAGGAAGCTATCCTGACTAATTTCACGATGATGTCCGAGTGTATGCATGTGTGTACGTCCGTACGTACGTATGTATGTATGTATATATTCATAACTCTTGAACGGATGAACCGATTTTGATCTTTGAGGTGTCATTCGACGCGGCTTATTAATATCTTGAAACTTAATAAATTTGAGTTAATCGGTAAGGTGCGTTCGAAGATATTTCAAAAATAAAATTTTTTCAAAAATATTTGGATAACTTTTAATTTGCTCGATGGATTGATTCTAAAATCTAATCAGCTCTAAAACTTTATAAGCCGCGTCGAATGCCACCTCAAACATCAAAATCGGTTCATTCGTTCGAGAGAAACCGTTGACGAAAGAATTAAAAAAAAATTTTTTTTTTGGTTTTTTTGAAATTTCTCAAAAACGACTGGATAAATCAATTTCAAAAGTTGATCAGCTTTAGAACTTGATAAAACACGCCGATTGTCGCCTTAACCATCAAAATCGGTTTATTCGTTCGCGAGATATCGTGGGAGAAAGAAATGCTAACAAATGGTTTTTTACAAAACAATGGCATACAAAAGTATTTGCGAGCTCGAAGAGCTCGAAAATGTACTTACAATAATGTTTTCGAGCTCATGAGAAAGTTATTGTTATCAGCAGAAAAAAAACTTATAAATCCATTTCCAATTCTAAGGCTGATAACACTTGTTCAATCAAAATGTGTTATTTGATCTTTTGAGTTTTTAATTTCTAAACACCCGATTTTCACTGGGTCTGCAGTTATTCAAAAATTAACAACTTTTTTAAAAATTGTTTCATTACGTCTACTGTAAATTCAAATTTGTTTTTTCTAAAGTGAGTTATTTCTAGTTTAACGCATTGTAATCACTTTTAACACTCTTGAAAATGTGTAAATTGTCTACTTAAACTCATACCTTGCAATTACTTTTACACATTTGGATTGAAAAAATTCCATGAAAAAATTCGAGTAAATATTTAACGTTATAATAAAATCGATCAAAATTATTTTTAAATTTCCGAACAACTAGCGTTTCAAATTTTAGTCAACGATAATCACTTTTAAAATCATCAAAAATACCGAATAAATTATTAATCATAAAATTCTTTAAATTAGAATGTAGACAACTCTCATTATTACAGATTTCGTGCACATAAATATATTCCATTATTAAATCGAAAATTACAACTTGGTTAGCCTTTAATTATATCCTAAAATATATGTTAAAGGCTCCGGCAGATCCGAATTTCGGTAAATTACGGCAATTACCGTAACTTACGTTAAAATACGAAAATTTGCGGTAAAAACGCGGTAATTTGCCGTAATTGGATTATATTACAGCGGTTTGCCGTAACTTACCGCAACTTACGCCAAAATACTGCAATTTACCTATATGGAGGTAAATTGCCGTATTTTACTGTAAATTTCGGTAATTCTGTTGAATACCATAATTTACGGTAATTACCGTAATTTACCGTCATTCGGATCTGCTAAGGTGAGAAACAAATTCAGTCACGCCGCGAAATCTCTCAGAATAGACTTACGAAGTGAGAGATTTCTGTATACGCTTTTTATATTGAAATTATGCATCCATCCCTAGCGGATCCGAATTACGGTAAATACAGTGATTTACCGTAATTTGCCGTAATTTACGGTGCCTAGCAGAATTACCGTAAATTACGGTAATCTACGGCAAATTACGGCAAATTGCCGTAAATTACCGTAATTTTACGACGCCTAGCAGAATTACCGTAAATTTCGGAAATTTAGCGTAATTTACTGTAGATTACCGTAATTTACGGTAATTCTGCTAGGCACCGTAAATTACGGCAAATTACGGTAAATCACTGTATTTACCGTAATTCGGATCCGCTAGGGATGTAATCTCATAAAAATTAGATACCAAATCTATGGTACTACTCACATGGGCGAGCGCAGTTCGTACGAGTCATAGGTTAAAACCGATCATGGGCATGGAGAACACAAGCCATAGCTCGACTGTCGTAATTAGAAATACTAATGCCTTCATTCATATTTACAACGACATTCAATTATGTACAGAACAAAAATTATCGAATCTTAACGCGTTTAATATTTTACGTCCGATGTTATATTTTAGTTTATTAAAAATAATAAATATGTCCCATATCCAAATTTTTTTTCTATACAATTTATATCGCTATTCATTGAATAGGTCCGTACGTAATTTCCTTTTTTTTTTTCATATCAATCCATCATTTTAATGATTTCATTTAAATAATGTATTTAATGCTAGAAAAAAAAAAACGACACACTTTTCAAATTACGGTTTTCTTTACTTAATATATTATTAGCTCTAAGTCTCATTTGGTAATCGATTAGAGTTAAATCTTTAATATCACTATATAGACTTAGTTATACACTAGTATAATGCATTATTTAATACATATTCATGTACTATGTGAATTCATACATACGCATATATACGAAAATTTACTGATTCGTAGTCAAAAGACAACTTGTAATTAATAAACAGATAATCAGAATAGTGTGAAAAAGTGTATGATAACGCGTCGCAACGCACTTCCGTCAGGCCGATAATATATATGTGCATTGAAAAGTGATTTTTTCAGTACGCATATTTATATATACGTATAATAGAGTATGGCCTTTAAAACCTAAAGTATAATTCTAGATGTAAAAAAATATTTTCAAGAGTATAATTTAATTATTTATTTTATACCCTAGCGGATCCGAATTACGGTAAATACAGTGATTTACCGTAATTTGCTGTAATTTACCGTAATTTACGGTGCCTAGCAGAATTACCGTAAATTACGGTAATCTACGGTAAATTACGGTAATCTATGGCAAATTACGGTAAATTGCCGTTATTTACCGTAATTTTACGGCACCTAGCAGAACTACCGTAAACTGCGGCAATTTACCGTAATTTGCCATAGATTACCGTAATTTACCGTAGATTACCGTAATTTACGGTAATTCTGCTAGGCACCGTAAATTACGGCAAATTACGGTAATTCTGCTAGGCACCGTAAATTACGGCAAATTACGGTACATCACTGTATTTATCGTAATTCGGATCCTCTAGGGTTGCTCATGAGCGGTTTTTTTTTCTTTTAAAAAAATCTAAGCAAATTTTTACTCACATTTCGCTGATAAAACTATAAAGAGAAAACAAACTAATTAAATAGTATATTGTGGGGTAAGCGATATTAAAAACAGTGTAATCTCAGATGAGTGCCCTGGCGGATCCAAATTACGGTAATTTACCGCATTTCGTCGTAATTTACCGTAAAATGCGGTATTTATAAGGCAAATTTGCCGGAATTTAAGGCATTCTTATAAGCACCGTATGTTTTTTCATTTGCACAGTTTTTACAGTCCAATACTTCACTTTACGATAAAATACTGCAGGCTTCCCGCAATTTTACGGTAAATTACCGCCCTTTACTGCAAGTTTACCGTAAAAACATCGTACTTTGACCGTAAAATAACTATGTTGACCGCAAAACACCGTATTTTACCGTCCATTACGATTTTTACATCAAATTACGGGTTTTACGGCTTCCAAATACCGTAAATTAGGTCATTATCGTAATTTGCCGTGGTTCGAATTTCCCCGAATTCTCGCCGTTTATAAGAAAACGGCTCGACTGCCGCAAGAATAACTTCAATTGGTTAATTAATTTGAGAGTTATTGTTGGCGCAAGAAGCTCAAAGAGCTTGAAAGCAGCGGGAAGTTTCAAGGTCAACCGTTTATCAGATTTTTTTATTCAAGCTCGCTAAGCATAAAAAAAAATTGCCGAAGACAATGTATGGAGCTCAGTTGATTTTTATCGTTTGAAAACTAGAAAGGATTTATTTGACATCAACAAAATATTTAGTTATAGTACATTACAACAAAAACAAGTTAAAAATAGTATATTAACGCATTGAGTGGAAGGTGCTTTCGACAACGAGTGTGATTGGTTCACGAGCCGTTAGGCGAGTGTTGCCACCACACGAGTGTCGAAAGCTCTTTCTACTCCATACTTTACAATAGTTCTTGCATCTAAAGGGTAAAAAAGAATGTCTTTTATGAGTAAAAAAGGACACTACATTAAATTCAATTTTCTAATTAACCTAAGATAATATTAAATCGTGTTGATAAAAAATTAATTCCTGTCTTATTTCTGATACAAATGATTATTAAATAATAATAGTAACAATTCAATATGATTTAATTGATTTTTATAATAATTTAAAATTATTTTCATTGTTTTCAACATATAGGATAATCTGCAAAAATAACTAGTTTCCAGTTAGGTTGAGATAGTGAATTTTACGTTATAATTAAATAAAGTAAAATGATTTTCTATAGTCTGTTGTCCCAATTAGAGACGGTTGTTAATTGGGTTTTCTGTTGGATCGTTCATTGACTAATAAATAGTACATCTATCTATCTATCTATATATATATATATATATATATATATATATATATATATATATATATATATCTAAAGTGTAGATTTGTCATATTTTTCGCGAACAATGGAGATATTCGTCGCGACATTTATTCTTCGTAGTGTCATTTTTAACCAATCAAAGACGTGCTTTCTTACCATGAGGTGCAAAAAAACTTTTTTCAAACTTTAGTTTTTGAATATCTTGAAAACTACTTTGTCTATCGATCCACGAAATTTATCGGATCTAAGTTTTGATAAATTATTTCGATCCTTGGAAAATTTATTCTTCAAAGTATTGAAGCGATTCTTTAAACTTCGAACTGACAACATCATTCGAAAATTCGAATTTTGAATTTATTTGTAAATATAAATCTCTTACAAGTAAGCAAAAAAATGAATACCGGATTATATTGTACTTTTAAAAATATTTTTAGGTCTCAAATTGACGATTAAGACTGTAAGTGAGGAATAAAAGTTTATACATCTTGTACAAGTGGGAATAATATACGAAATCTAAAGATTAGTAGACGAAGGGTGAACAAGTAAATTAACGTACCACTTTCGAATAAAACGTTGCAATATGCCTACAGAGAAAAGTATAAGCTAATTGTTTAATAATTATAGTCTAGTTGATATAGTAACGTTGTACTGAAATTTTCTCAAAATTGAGGAAGGTCGCTGAGAGTTCTTGGCCGTTATAATATTTCGTTCCGTCTGACGACGATCTCGGTTAAATCCAATTGACTTAAAATCGGAATCGAACGGTTTCTATCGGAGTTTTTAATCAAGGGATCCCTGATTAAAAAAGTGAATTGAAAAGTATTGAAAATTATTTCAATTCTTTTCAATCCCTCGGTGGTTTTGGAAAGTATTGAATGGAATTGAAATTTCGATCGTTTGAATACTTTCCAATTCCAAAGTGGAATTCGAAAGTATTGAAAAGAATTCAATCTTTCATCATTTCAATACCTTCCAATTCCAAAGGTATTGAGAAGGATTCAGAAAGATTCAAAAATTTCAATTCATTTCAATCTTTTTCAATCCCACACTTGATCCGAAATGTCGGATTATTTAGGTATTGAGAAGGATTCAGAAAGATTAAAAATATCAATTCATTTGAATCTTTTTCAATTCCTCGGAAGTTCAGAAATTCTTTTATTATCTTGGGATTGAAAAGTATTCATTTTATGTCAAAATGAAAACCTTGGGGTATAGAAAGCATTCGAAAGGATTCATTTCTCATCTTTTTCAATACTTTTCAATTCACTTTTTTAATCAGGGATAGCATAGTTATGTACATAGGACTTTGTTGAAGTTTGTAATTGCAATAAATTTGAGAACGTATCGACTAAATTGAAGAAATGTTTGCTTGTCTTAAGTAATTGATTCTTCTAGAAATTAATTACTAAAGCGAAGCAATAGTTTTCTTAAAATAACAACTATCAATGTCATTTCAGAAAAAATGACTTATTTTGTGTATTTATGGAAACAAGGAAAATAATTACTTGAATTTAATATTTTTAACTTCCCGCTAAGAAAATTGCAAATTTTCAAAAAAGGGAAGTTATTGGTTTCGGTCCGATTTTCGAAAATCGAGTTTTCATCAGATGTCGACGTTTTGAGGTCCTAGGAAACTATTCTGACTATTCCCGGGTGGACGTCCGTGTGTGTGTGTGTGTGTGTGTGTGTGTGTGTGTGTGTGTGTGTGTGTGTGTGTGTGTGTGTGTGTGTGTGTGTGAACTTTTTTTTGTCCGACGATATCTTTGGAATGGATGAAGCGATTTGAACGTACTTGGTGGCCATCGAAAGAGCTCACCAAAACTTAGTCTTGATTAGATTTTGGGGTAAATCGGTCATGTAGTTTACAAGTTATACAAAGAATAAGAATTAAAAATTTTTTTTTAATTTAGTTTTTTATTGATTTCTCAGAAACGACTTATACGATCAACTTTAAAATCTAATCAGCTCTAGAACTCAATAAAACACGTCGATTGCCGCCTCAATCATCAAAATCAGACAATTCGTTCGAGAGTTATCGCGGGAGAAATAAATGGTAAAAAACAGTTTTTTGCGAATATCTTCGAAACAACTGAACCAAACAATTTCAAAATTTTATCAGCTCTAGAACTCAATAAAATACGCCGATTGCCGCCGCAACCATCAAAATCGGTCAATTCATTCCTGAGATATCGTGGGAGAAAGAAATGCTAAAATCGGTTTTTTTTTAAAACAATGGCACACTAAAGTATTTTCGAGCTCGAGGAGCTCGAAAACAACGGGAAGTTTTGGGGCTGGCCCGCAGGGTCAACCGATAGACAGATTTTTTTCTTTCAGTGTCGAAGTAAGTATAGCCAACACCTGAGAATATAATACGCGATGTCACTAGATGTATACAACAGTTTATGTAACTAATGCATGAAGAAAAACGCCATTAGATGTTTAAAGTCAGAGTCGTACAATCGAAGTTATAAAGATTGTTCACTATATTACTATCAAAAAAGATTTATACTTTAAGGAGTTGGAGGATTTTTTTAATGCTATTTATTTAAGAAAACTAAACTCGATAAAAACAACGTCAACTTTAGTGTTGTGTCGTATTAATTAACGAAAATAGGTAAGGTTATAAGATCTAACTGATGTCGCATTCATCTACGCATGCGCGCGCTAATTAATTAAATGCGCATGGGCGGTCCAGAGATTTTCGCCATGTAAGTAAGGTAGCTAAATTTAAAGTGACGTCATAAAAGGAGGAGGTAATAAATTCGTTAGTGTGATTCAGTAGGAATAAACTCCGCCCATTTCACTAAAATTTCATGATTTAATATAAAAGGTAGCGATATAATCTATATTAAATGACACTTTTGACCAATCAGATCGGATTGCATTTTAATACACTACTAACAAAAATTAAGGGATATGAAAAAAATTGTAAATTTTTTTACAGATTTTCAACATGCTGTAACTCCGAGTAAATTGCAGCTTCAAGTTTCTAGTATTGAGATCTAACCTTTAAAATTTCCCGGGTCATAGTATCTAGCCTCAATCTAGCCTCAATCTAACCTCACTGAGTAAAAAAAGCATTTTGAACCTTAAATGATGCTCACACAGCCTCAATGAGCCTCACATAATGCTCACACAGCCTCAATGAGCCTCACATAATGCTCACAGAGCCTCAATAAGACTCGATGAACCTCAAATGAACCTAGTCTCGACTATGTAATTTAAATTCGATTAGTATTATTTGAGGCTCTTTGATCGACATTTGAGGCTCGTTGAGGCCCTGTGAGCATTATCTGAGGCATTATCTGAGGAATACCCTGATTAAAAAAGTGAATTGAAAAGTATTGAAAATTATTTCAATTCTTTTCAATCCCTCGGCGGTTTTGGAAAGTATTGAATGAAATTGAAATTTCGATCGTTTGAATACTTTCCAATTCCAAAGTGGAATTCGAAAGTATTGAAAAGAATTCAATCTTTCATCATTTCAATACCTTCCAATTCCAAAGTGGAATTCAAAAGTGATCCGAAATATCGGATTATTTAGGTATTGAGAAGGATTCGGAAAGATTCGAAAATTTCAATTCATTTGAATGTTTTTCAATTCCTCGGAAGTTCAGAAATTCTTTTATTATTTTGGGATTGAAAAGTATTCATTTTATGTCAAAATGAAAACCTTGGGGTATAGAAAGTATTCGAAAGGATTCATTTCTCATCTTTTTCAATACTTTTCAATTCAGTTTTTTAATCAGGGTATTAAGGGATATTTAGAAATCTTGGTATAAATTTGGATATAATGGATAAACCAAGGATACCGTCGGTATTTTTACAACCTCAGAGTCTCGAAAAAACCCTGAAAATTTCAAATCGCCGCGATTTTTCGTTTTTAGTGTTCCAAAGCTTCGAATTCATCGTTTTCGACAAAAATTGCATAATGAGAGATTCTTCGGTTTTCCATTATTTCTTTAATTTCAAAAGGTTTTTTTAGCGGCAAACTTTACTTCTTTGATCGAAATCATTAACTATTGGAAAAAAAAATTAAAAACAAATTTTTTTCAAAAAAATTTATTTTTTCGAAATTTTTTTTTTTCGATATTTTTCTTTTTCATTATCTTCACAATTTATTTTCTTAACATTAAAAGTATTGTAAAGATGATAAGAAAGAAATATATCTAGAGGCCAGATCTGAAAACTAGAAACTTAAAGCTACAATTTGTTTTTATTTTTGTTTGCCGTACAACCATTTTCCTCGGAGTTACAGCATGTTGAAACCCGCTAAAAAATTTACAATTTTTTTTCCTTCCCTTAATTTCTGTTAGCAGTGTATAAAATTTTATGAGGCTGACTTTAGCCAGTAGCGGCATATTCTTTGGGCATGAGTAACACGGAATATTTTAAATTTTTACGCCGAAAATATGTACGGATACTGAAGTACTTTAATTACCACTCATACAAAATATTACATTCTAAGGTGTACTCTGTAAGCACCTTACGAAGTACAAAAATGGTTTTTTTTTCTGTAAGTCTTATAATGTTAAAAGTTAGTCTAAGGTATAGAAAAAATTCTCCAAAAATATCAGCTCACTTTCCCATTGAAAATAAACACAATATTTTTTTCGAAATTAAAATACGACCTATCTTCCTCCCTAAGTGTGTAATATACTATTTTAAAAGAAAGTCGTTCTTTTACTTTGTAAGAAAACAAATGATGAAAATTAGTGCGAGTGCCATTCTCTACACAAACAGAGGCAAAAATTTAAACTTTCAGGTGCTGATCTGGTGGAAAAATAGTATATTACATACCATGGTAAGAAGATAGAGCGTCATGATCTACACATGTGCCCCTTTCGTCTTCGCCTGGCGTAGGCAATTATACGGTATCAGGTTGGGTTTAAATCTCCTACGTTTCTCCCTTGGTGTGTACACGGTAAAAAATGCATGGCGTTTAATGCCATGCTGGTATGATCTCAAGACAGATACCAAAATAGTATGCCCTAAAGGGCCCAAATTACGGTAAACCCACCGTAAATTACGGTAATCCACCGTAAAATACCGATTTACCGTAAATTGCGGTAAATCCACCGTAATTTACGGTAAATCGGTACTTTACGGTGGATTTACCGTAAAATACGGAAATACGGTAATCCACCGTAAATTACGGTAATTCGGTAATCCACCCAATTTTTTTTACGGTAGATTTATCGTATTCGACGGTAAATTCACGGTATAGCCGCCGTAATTTACGGTAACCCACCGTAAAGTACCGATTTACCGTAAATTACGGTGGATTTACCGCAATTTACGGTGGGTTTTCCGTAATTTACGGTGGATTTACCGTAATTTACGGTAAATCTACTCGAATTTTACGGTATTCTACGGTAGATTTACGGTAAAAATACCGTGAATTTACGGTAACTCAGGTCTACTAGGGTGTGAAATATTCCAAGACAGTATTGTAACGAGTTCCAGAAGTATGGCGTTATTTACTATACTGTATAGTACTAAAGCTATAATATTTCTCACACGTATGCATAGCAGGCACGGCGAAACAGCATGACCCTGAGACCCATACTAATGGGCCTGACGGCCATACTGACATTGCGGCGTCCACGACAACTATTGCGAATGTTACTATTCCGCAATAGTCGAATCATCTATGCATACAATTTTATAACCTATAAAAATTTTCGATACCATACTGTATGGCGTTGACGTAATATACTATTTATACGTAATTTAAATAAGAAAATGAATAACTATTGAACTCTTAAAAGGGTTCAGAAATTTCGAGCTGAAGTTTTCGGGAGAGTTATTTTTGTACTGAAGACTAGCTTTTAAGACCATAAGAAACAAAAACTTTTTTTTTTTAACTTCCCTACTATATATATGTATACATATTGAGTAATTATCTTTCATTCTTTTAATTATTCATACAATTGGCAAACGAACATTATTTTCTGATATATTTTTTTTTTAAATTCATTTTTTATTACTTTATGGTCTTAATTATTCGATTACTTACATTCAACTTTTAGGCATTACATTTTGTTGTACAAATCAATATTACTTACTCCACTCAATCGTTAATATATATATAACATCTATTTAATTATCAATCAAAATAAATACATCGCTCGTTTTTATTTTTTTTTTTCTTGCAACGTAAGTAAAGACAAAGATTCGTTTCTATGAATTTTAAGTACATAATTATATCGTATATTACTATGTGTTAAGTTTTCATGTGTCGTTATTAAAGTTCAATGCATAGAAGTATCTTTCTGATTGTTTAAAATTTGCTCTATCTTTTTTTTTTATAATAATATTAATATTGATAATAACATTTTTATTAATTGCGAATTATTATTAATGTTATGTTGCCTTCGTGATTTTGCTATTTAATAAATCTAAAACCAACTTGCTCCACCAAATTTCGTTGAAAGACCCCCGATTCCTTTTCCAAACATACTTCCAACTTTTCCAACAACATTAGATGTTGCATTAGTAAGATTGGCGACATAGTTTGCATCTTCCGCACCTGCAGACTCGACAATTGTTACTTTTGTTTTCGGTCGTTCAACGTCGTCGTCATTCCCATTTTCGGAAAGCCCTCTGTGTCAAGAATAATAATAAATTTTCGATTAAACGATCATTACTAACTAATAAAATGTACAGTCGGCTACCCGCCATAAGCCTCTCCCTCTCATTCGGGAATCACTGAATTGAAACAGTTTCTTCCGCTCAACCACTCTAAAGGATTTTGTACCAGACCGTCCCTAGTAACACGTGTTTGAGCAAGATTCTGGAGTAAGTATCTTGAGCAAGACCTCTGGCTGCTGGTGTCTTTTTCTACGTTTGTGTCTTTCGCAAAATCGTGTATTAAGAAACCTATGTCAAGATTTGTGTATGCTTTGCTCATGGTATCGTACTGAAGAATATTAAAGATATCTTGAACATGGTGCAATGAAAAAGTGTCTGACCCATTTCTTGCCCCAGTGACTTACAGTAGGTGAAAGATTGAAATACTTTCGTTTTGACATAATGAGACTTACAGGCGTGAACTTTGGCATTAATGTTCCCAACAATCGGAAAGACGTCCATTGGACAGGTTACAATTGGAAAAGTAACCGATAGGACATATCCCAATAACCCAGATCCCTATTACCTGAATTACCAATTACTGATAATCTCGATGACCCAAATTTCCAATCACCTAAAATCCCGATCACCAGTAATTTCAGGTACCAATGCTATCAATTACCCAAATTTCCAATAATCCAAAATTTCGATAGCTTAATTTTTCGTTAACCAGAAACATTTGTGACAAGACATTCCGATTGGACAGGTTTCGTAAGCTCAAAGTCAATTTCTTTGTTACATAACGAAGAAACCCTCTTTGAGCTTTTTTATATAACAAAAAACTTGACTTTGAGCTTACGAAACCTGTCCAATCGGAATGTTTTGTCATCAATGTTTCTGGTTAACGAAAAATTAAGCTATCGAAATTTTGGATTATTGGAAATTTGGGTAATTGGTATTATTGGTAATTGAAATTACTGGTGATCGGGATTCTAGGTGATTGGCAATTCGGGTTATCGGGATTATTAGTAATTGGTAATTCAGGTAATAGGGATCTGGGTTATTGGGATATGTCCTATCAGTTACTTTTCCAATTGGAAATTGTCCAATGGCCGTCTTCCCCAACAATCTTAGGAAGTCCCCATCATTTGTATTTTGTTTGAATAACCAACTTCAAGGGGGGTTTCAGTGGAGTCGACGATTAAAATACTCTCGTTTTTTTTCATTATTCAAATCAGTTTTCGAAAAAATTACCGATGGTAAGAAATTTTTAAGATTGTTGGGAATATTTATGCCAAAGTTCAAGTCTGCAAACCGGATACCGCAAAATCGGGAGTATATTTATCATTCAACCCACTAAAGTACCCCCCACGGGAAGCCGAAGGAAATTGATTTTGTCTATCTTTTTTAACATTGAATATCTAGATGACGATTCCAACGTTCATTAAGTCCGACTGACGATTACAACGTTTATAACGTCTGACTGACGATTTAAATTTCGACTCGGGCTTGCAATTTAAACACAAGTATCTGCAGCAAGACACATACGTAGAAAAAGACACTAGCACCTATCGATCTTGAGAGCAGACTTGCTCAAGAATTAAAAAAAATTGTTATATGGGAATTAATGATGAAAATATTTATTTATTTATTTTTCGCGGAGAATAATTCAATCAATATTAGTTTATTCAATATTAAGTAGACTATAATTTATTTTCATAATTGTAATCATGAATTTCATTCAAAATTTCTGTTACAATCAAAAAGTTTTATTGAGCACTACGTTCATCAATAAAATTATTATTATTATCATAACTGTAATTAGTACTGGTATCGATGGCATTGTACCGAAATGTAAATATAACGGTTAAAATCATACACGGAAAAAAATAAACTTTAAAAATTAGTGATCGAAATTATAACCTGGAACCCGGGTGTCAATATGGAGAATTTTAACATTCCAAATAATAAATTTTAGAATACGTGTTGTCAATTTTCTAAGTATCAGTTACAATTTCTAAAGTTTAAATAGTGATTTTTCTTGCATAGACAATAAATTTTCATACTTATCCTGTAATCATTCACGTTTTAATTATAAATGAAAAAATTACTATAGAGAATGATAGTATATTTACTGGCTTCTTTATCATTATATTACTTGTCGTTCTCAATTTATATAAGGTACCCACGGGTAATGAAGCCTGCCGGATAATAAGGCCTAAGTGACAGAAATGATATTTAAAATAACCGCCTCCGCTAAAGGCTACTCCAGTAGAAGGGTCTTGCATAAAGATGTTACGACAAGTTTATAGAATCCTGATACCACGTTCCCTGTCTTCTATATTTCATCATCCATCATATGATGTCGTAGTGCAGAAGAGATTATAAAAAAACAATCTGGTCTTCTGACTCTTAAAAAGGATACTGATCGTTTTAAGTGCTGATGAACAAAACAATCTAGTCTTCTGTCTTTAAAAAGTATTGTTGCTAAATTCAAGTGATGATTCATCTCTAATACCAATTTTATTAAGTATAATTAAACTATTCCAGTTTGTTGAACCCGTAGGCTTTATTACCTTACTGTAGTAAAATAAGGCCTATTTGTATGGTTTTTGTAAAAGTTCAATTTTTTGTTTGTTTGTGATATAAATTACCATTACTTCACTATATTTTATGGCTAATGTATTGAAACAAAGATTTATGATACATTTCGATAACTAAATGCAATATTTTCGATTCTATTCAAAATCTCCCTTAGCTAGGCCTTATTACCCGCCGGTACCTTAGTTCATTTTTTACCATGTAGAAAATAGGAAGGCTTATAACGGATAATCAAAGAAAAAACTAAATGCACGGTAGTGGGGAGACCGGAATTCTAAAAAAAATTTCCCGTACGTCCCCGAGACCAGTTCCTAGACAGTGTTCCCGAGTCAAAATTAAAAAAGGAATTTGAGCCTCCAAATTGTATATGAGTGCAAGGAAGTTGAAATTATCATTTTAGATTATGGTGATCTGTACTATAAATTAATAATTTGAACCTCAACTTGATAACTTTGTCAACTTTTACTATGTTTAGGTTAAAATTATACATTTACATGGTGAGAAAGGCTCTTATCAGATCGCATACAATCGATTTAGGAAAAAACGGAAGAAGGGGTCGTTAATCGAAAATGAGTAGTGTTTGAATCAAATATCACTAATCGATTCGTAATTCAAATCGAATAATCAGAACCTTTGAATTTCCACGAGTGATATTTGAAATACTTTGAAATACGAGTGATATACTAGAAAATTTAAACTGACGAAGAATTCGAAAAGTACTTTTGAAAAATAATCTACTTATCTACTTAGAATGCAGCCATTATTGTAATGATAATATCAAGCTAAAGAATTGAGCTGATTCGAAGTTACAAATTAAAAGTAAGGTAGGCCTTGGAGGGTTAAAATATCATTTTAAAATGGGATTTATTTCTTCATGCGCGATTTTTCATTCAGTGAAAAGTTTAAATCAAACGAATTGAGGATTTTGAGGCTCCAACTACTTATTTGATTTTGACTCGGATTATGACGGCTAGTCGATAGTACATATGATCATATAAGCATATATAAAGTATTATTTTACAAACTACTTACTCGTCATTCTGAGCACTCATTGTTAAGGCACAAGTTGCTTCTTCTGTCTGCATTCTTTGCGCTATCGTCTGATATGTCTTGGAATTCAATTTGTCTTCCATCACTCCTTGAAGTTCAAAATCTGAATAAACTTTCTTTACAATATGAGCTAAACAAGTACACTGATAAAGATGAAGACTGTGATCCAATCTGTCCGTTAACCAGGTGCACAGCATTTTTATTTGTTCAGTATACCATTGCTAAAATTCACAACGATATTAATGTAACAACTGAACTATACATTTAAATTCATTTAACTTGTGTTAAATTAATGTACCTCAAAAAAGTTCAAAATCCATAATTCATCAATAACTTTACTGCGAATTTGATCCATACAATTTCTTGTAAAATTGACGTAAGCTTGGCCCATTTCTTTACCACTGCCAGAGACTTTCTAAACATTCAAATTACGGTATGCTATAAGATAACTGTTTATAAAAATCACAAATACGTTTATTTTAACTGAAGATTTGACTACCGGAAGAATCTTCTAGGCTAAAATAATTGCTATACCGTGAAACTAAGAATAGAACCAATGAATGAGCCTTCATCGTAACGTGATAACTTGGATAAAGTTGCTTCTAAAACTGTGACAAGTTTGTTGATCATCCCCTGGTTCATACTGGCCGATGTTTTCTCTATCAAATCATCAATTTTAGAGTGGTACTGGTGCTAAAATCATAGAAGCCGTTATGTTAATTGTGTTGAACGATTAAAATTTTATATATGTTACATAATGATTAAATCTAGAGCTTTCAATTTTTTACTTTGATTATTATATTTCACACAGAAAGAATAGAACCTGACTGGTTACTGTTCTGCACCGTACTGAGTCGGGTGCAAAACAGTAACCAATCGGGTTCCAATCTTTCCGTGATAGTAAGATGTACCTGGTGGATCCGAATAACGATAATTTACCACATTTGGTCGTAACCGCCCGTAGGGGAGGGTGGGGCAAAGTGGGTCCCTTAAGGCAAAGTAGGCCCCCTTCAAATTTGGAAAGCCACCAAAATTTTTGGGCAAAGTGGGCCCGCCTAAAATTTGAGAGCAAAGTGAGCACTCTGAAATTTTTTTTGAACGAGGCTCATAATAAGTCACCTTCACTTTTTTACGACTATTCACTTATTACTGATTAGTTTATTTATGGCTTACCCATTTTTGCCCACTTTGCCCCATATTTTAAAATTCGTAATTTATTATGAACACAGCTTATTCATAACATTTTTAAAGTGAAGAATTTAAAAAAAGTAAAACGAGCAATAAATTTGTCTCGCACAATTCTTTTAGATGGGGGCCCACTTTGCCCCTAATTTTCGATTTTTCAATTTTAATGGACACAGCTTATCAATGTTAAATAACAAACAAGGGCCTATAAAGTAGTGTAACGAGTAAAAAAAATCGGTCTGTCAGTTGACCCTGCGGGCCAGCCCCAAAACTTCCCGCTGTTTTCGAGCTCGCTGAGCTCGAAAACATTATTGTGAATATATTTTCGAGCTCTTCGAGCTCGCAAATACTTTTGTATGCCATTGTTTTGTAAAAAACCATTTTTTAGCATTTCTTTCTTCCACGATATCTCGCGAACGAATTAACCGATTTTGATGGTTGAGGTGGCAATCGACGCGTTTTATCAAGTTCTAAAGCTGGTCGAATTTTGAAATTGATTTATTCAGCCGTTTTTGAGAAATTTCAAAAAAACCAAGGAAAAAATTTTTTTTGAATTCTTTCGTCAACGGTTTCTCTTGAACGAATAAACCGATTTTGATGGTTGAGGTGGCATTCGACGCGGCTTATAGAGTTTTAGAGCTGATTAGATTTTGGAATCAATCCATCGAGCAAATTGGAAGTTATCCAAATAAAACATTTTTAAAAAAATTTTATTTTTGAAATATCTCTGAACGTACCCTACCGATTAAGTTCAAATTTCTACGGCCTCAAGACATTAACAAGCCGCGTCGAATGACACCTCAACGATCAAAATCGGTTCATCCGTTCAAGAGTTATGAATATTTACATACATACATACGTACGTACGTACGTACATACGTACGTACGTACGTACACACATACATACACTCGGACATCATCGTGAAATTAGTCAGAATAGCTTCCTAGGACCTCGAAACGTCGACATCTGATGGAAATTCGATTTTCGTAAATCGGACCGAAACCAATAACTTCCCGAATTTTTGAAAATTTACAATTTTCTTAGCGGGAAGTTAAAAAGTAAAGGTAATCCCAATTCTAGCTTACGGGGCCCACTTTGCCCCACCCTCCCCTACAATACGGTATTTCTCCAGCAAACTTGCCGCAATTTACGGTAATTTACAGCATTTCGCGGCAACTTACAGTAATATACGATAATGTATGGTATTTTACAGTGACTTACGGTAGAATACGGCAATTTACCGTCATTTGCGGCATTTTTGCCGTAAGCACTATATGTTTTTTTATTTTTACAGTTTTCACAGTGCAATATTTTATTTTACGGTAAATTACCGTTCTGTTACTGCGAATTTACGGTAAAAAAACTGTACCTTTACTGTGAAATACCGTACTTTTGCCGGAAAATACCGTAATTCTTTCGAGTACTGTAAATTACGGTAATTTCAGTAATTTCCCGTAGTTTGGATCCGCAAGAAATATATGAAGTAACGTAAAAAAATTGCTTAATATAAAAGCTACTATAGATTCCGCTCACAGTTAAGATATATGTTGCGATGTTCTATAAAATTCATTAATATTTATATCAGAGTGATGTGAAAATGTTATTTGTGTTCGAAACGATTTCAAACTTCAAAATCAAATATAATAAATACAAAGATCATTACATTACATTACATTATAAGCTACCCAGGAAAAATGAAGTAAATCGTTATTTTGTTTTTATTTTTTTCTCCCACGATACCTTTTAAACGAATCAACCGACTACGACGATTCTTGCAACAGTCGGCGCGTTATAGAATGAATCAACCAATTTAGGTGGTTCTTGCGACAAACAGTGTGTTTTATTAAATTCTAAAGCAGGTTAATTTTTAAATTGATCGGTTTAGTCGTTTTAAAGATATTGGAAAAATACCGTTTTCGTCCATTCCGTTCTCCTGATATTTCTCGAATAAATTTATCAATTAAGATATTTTTGGTGGCAATAGACGCGAATTATTATGCTCAAGAGCTGATTAGGTATTGGAATTGATTAAGCGAATCGTTGTTGAAATATTAAAAAAAAATTTTTTTTCTTTTCGTATTTCTCAATTATCTCGTAATCTATTAGATCTGCTGGGCTCAATCTTGAGTCGTTAGATTCAAAGTCTAGTATGCTGACCACTGCACTGAACCATGTATATAAGAATGCAGTAGTCCCTTTTGTTGATTAAAATTTTTTAAATTTCCGACTTTATTAGATTACCGATCAATGATTACTTACCACGTCAACTCCATCAACTGCACATAGCTTAAAGCTTTGATTTTTCGCATCTAAAATAACATTAACCATAGCACACATTTCAGAAGGTATTATATAATCCGTAGAGATGAATGTTACGCCTTTCTTTAGCCATTGTTGAAATGACGTATCAGTTCGTTGAATGCATGATTCTATCATATCACACGCCATGAGCTTCAAACGTTGTTCTAAATGTTGTCTAAATTCTTGATCTGGCCAATGAAGACCACCGATGAATGATTGCAGAGCATCGAGTTTCCAAAAAAGATCTTCGGAAGTAGCGCATCCATTTCCTTTAATCTCCCAGCGTTCTTTTTCGAATCCTTTGTGAATAGACTGTGCTATTGATGTTTCCATGAGATCTACGTAACGTACCACCAATGGTGCAAACGTATCTCTAAGGTGTTGATGAAATCGTCCATTTTTTAAATTGTCTGTTTTGCATTTATATAAAATTAATTAAAGAATTATGATATTAAATAATTTAGTTTTGATTAATGAATCTGAATTTTGTATGATGAATGAATGAATTATACAAAAATGGCTTTCTTGAATTATTACTTACCATCTAATCGAAGATAATCGTTTAAAATTTGAAATAACGGAAAACTGTCCCAGGTATCAGCTGGTTGTTCAGATAAAACTTTGTCCATGTCAACCGCAAAGAGAGACCAGAAGATCTCAGCATGCTCCACCAGGAGGTCGCTAAACCAGGCGAACGCCTGCGGTGCAGTGTAGTAGGAGCGAAACGTGAAAATATTGGACGACACACAAATACGGTGGAAAATATTTCTTTTGCCCAGGACGGTGGGATCGCCAGCCATGGGCAAAGAGCTCTCGAGGACTCAGAAGACACTACAAACTATTTTTCTACTCTATAAGCTAATTCTACTAAATGAATGTATGCTAAAATAATTTATTGAAATAAGCGATAAAGTATCGGCGATTATATCGATTAATGCTTTGTTAATAATATTTAAAATTGTCTTCTGAGGAGGTTTCAGACCCTTACCTGAATCTGTTCAATAGCATGCTTACCCTCTACCTCGAAAACCCTTAACAATCAACACTCAGTTCTAAAAACCTAACTAATACCTCCGAATAATGTTCTTCATTTTGTTGTAGTAAGTCGACGCAAAGTTCAGCTAATCTTATCAGATCCTCTAGTTTTTTTCCTGGAGGAGCACATTCTGTGTTGTATTCATCTTCTATTTTTGCTGCAGCCGATAACATATCATAATTAACAAGTGCTGCAGTTTCTAAACATGATTTAATCATTCCTCGAACTTCATCAGGTGGAACTGGTGTCGATATGTCTTTCATAAGAACACGTTCTAAGAGAGATAAAGTTGCCTTCAGAGCACCTTCTGGACGACCAAATGGAAAACTATACCTGTAAATAATGCGAACAAATAAATCAGTTACTTAACAAATTTTATATCGAAAACTGTTCTTGGAAAAAATGTCATTTGAAAACACTTGTACACAAAGAAAATATTACAATGAAATCCAGTTGATAGTGAACCATGAACGATTTCAATTGTTTTAAGTTCCGGTGGGCCATCCTGAAAACTTCTTACTGTTTTCGAGCCCTTTGAGCTCGAAAACATTATCATAAATACATTGTAGTGTCATAGGAAAGGAAAACTGTTTAATGTCAGAACATGTCAGATAATGGTGTTCTTACGCGGTGGTAAGATCAATTTTAAGGACAAAATTAAATTGGAAACAAACGTCTTAATGAATTAACTGTGGTGAAAAACCTTAGTATTGATAATAGATAGTAAATTGAATTTTATTAGTCTCATAGATAGGGCACTATTACATGTCTAGTACATGGACTATCAAAAGCAAATAGAGCTTTAGGTTGTATAATGGGACTTGGGAAAAACCTCCAGTAGTGTAAACTATGAAGCAATAATATGTAATATTAGTTAGACCTATATTACAATGTGAAAATGTCATCTGGTCGCCGTTTTTTGCGATGGACAGAAGTGATTGAAATTTGTTCGGCATCGGGTAGATGAAAATGTAGTTCTCTATTGAAGCTGTAAATACGTCAAAATAAGTGCAAATAAAGTGAGGATCAACAAAGAAATGATCGAGCTATTTCAGAGGCATGAAATTACTGATTTAGTCTCTTCTCATAAGGTAGTGCGTAATTATTCTGATTGGAGTCTTCTGAGATACTGGCAGCCCTGGTGGAACTGAATTGTAATTCAGTAATGTACCGAAATCTGTTGTAAAGTGCGGATTTTCACGGTAAAAATATGGTATTTTCCGGTGAAATACCGCATACGGTGAACCAGCGAAATACATAATGTACCCGAACACTGCGCTGACGATGAAATACTGCAACTTTGCCGTACTTTACGGTATTAATTAATTAGTGTAACAGGACCTCGGTCCACCTTCACCGACCGGAGGCCGGTTCCTCGCCATTTTGGGCATATTCGCGCTGCGGAATCTCTTCTTTTCTACCCAGATGACACTCTTAGTCGAAACTAACGTGGACATTAACCTGAGATATAATCAACAATCCTCATTGCGCGTGGTATCTAACCACAGCCACCACGAGTCCTACCTCTCTCGGGCCAAACACTGCTCCCATCTCAGGAAATAAAGAAACTCTGGTCACAGTGGGCTTGAAAAGGCCCCCCGTGGTACCAGACTCCTAGCTCTTGTCAACATGGTTGCGTAGGATTAGTGGTGGGTCGCAACTTCTTCCCATACCCTATGAAGGCTTCCTCCACTTGTAATCACTAAGACTTTAGACATGCGATTATACACACTTGCCCTCATCCATCACTCAGTGATGTCTTATCTACGAGTTTTTTCGGGCGCCATAATCATTTGAGACAGATCACGGTGGGACAGGGCCCACTCGAAAAATTTACGGTATTATATTTTAATTTACGTTATTTCGGTACTATGCCGTAAGATATGGTGGATTAAGGTAAAATTTCGTTATTATGGTAGTTCAGATTCGCCAGAAAGATGTAAACCCCAACAAACTTCTTCGGGGATACTCTAAATATATTAAAGCATTCAGTGCATTCAAAAGTGACAAAAAATCAATACAAGTAAAAAGTGAATCTTGATAGTTAAATCTATATGATGAGTTCAATTCCGCACGGTTAAATTTTGAGTATATATTGTGTGGTTGTGGAACGCGTAAGTAAATAAATAAATAATTTTCTCCATTTAAATGTAAACTAATAAAAAAATTAGATGATATTAAATTTAGTGTTTAATGACCAACTGTCAGCGTTCTCTTCTAATTTCGTTGATTACCATTTTTTTATAAGAACGTCAGTGGAAAGTAACTTTACACTTGCTACCGACTGAAAATTTAACTGCATGATACATTCAATAGCGTCTGATAAGAGAATGATTTCCAATCATTAATGGTGTTGAAGATGAAAAGGATTTTAAGACAAAATCACAAGAAAATCTTAATCCAACATTATTACCTGAAATTTGTTATTTGATTTTCTAATAGTTGTCTTAAACGTTCTTTGATTTCCTGAAATTTATCTTTTTCTTCGTGGGTTATAGATCCTACTCCATCTGGACGATTACCATGGACATGACTCGCGCAGAATGCAAAACTATAATGGATCAATGTGGGATCTATCATACAACCACGTTCTGCACGATCTAAAAGATCACTCAGATAACAGAGATGTCTGAAACAGCCACGAACTCCATATCTAAATCAAGAAACAATGAGACATGAATATCAAAAAAATAATCTATTAAGAATATCGACAGTCATAAATTATCTTTATTATATTACCTCGCACAATACTCATCTAAAACGAAAACTTGACCCGGTGAAAACCATCCCAAAGAACAATAGGGATCATTAAGCCTGTAGTCAAGAGTTAAGTTTTGAAGAAATTTGAAGAGATTTGCATGATCAAATTTACATGGATCTGCACTTATAAAGTCTTCCATGCCATGTTTTCTAGCTCTATCGGCATCTCCTTGTATTTTGCTAATAGTAGAGTTTTTGTCAGCTACGGAAACAGGTGGTGTAGGTTTATGAGATTGACCAGTCGCTCTGTACATAGCCATAACCCATAAATGGCACTCATTCTCGTCGTCCGAGGCAAAAACAATGTTGTCTCCTTCGCGGACGGCGTTGAAGAAGTACCTGAAATAAAATAAGTGGATAAAGGTGTGAGTAAATTATTCAATTAAATTCCATACAGGCATTCTATAATATATTTACCTTCCACCTTCTAACTCTGTGCCAAACATTATATTAGCAGAAACGGCTTCAATATAGTCCACTGTGTAGCCATCGAGCTGCATCATTTCCGACGGCTCACTCTTTTTTTCTTTATATGAGCACATCGCAAATGTGTACTGCGAGACTTGAACTAGAGCATAATACCGTTTCTTCCATTTTTTCCATACTGACTTTCCCACAGCATAGAGATGACCGCAATGTTTCATATTGAGTGGCTTATCCATTCGACAAGCTATTTTAATTCGTAAATCTTGATCCGGATTATTTTTTGGAACGTTCATACGGTGCCACTCGGGAATTTTTGAAGATAATGGGGTTGGTCGTAATATGACTTTACCCAATTCCTTGTCTTCAAGTGCTAATATTGCAGGATTTTCTGTATATAAACGAACTTTTACTACTGGTAAGGGATGCATCGTTGTAAAGTCACCCTGAGTATCCCACCTAAAACAGAGAAAGTGTGTTTGTTCTTTATTCTGTACATAATTATGATTAAGGGTTGAAATTTTTTTCACAATCTTTTACATTGGCTTAGAGGCTTCAGCTTGATCGGTTTGGAGCTTCTCACCACCTTCTACCTCCATAGTACAATAGACAATGCGATTTGGTGCGAGACTTTTAAGACCTTTAACCTCCATAACAACAACTTCCATTGAAAAACTTAAGCCCACATCCATTTTAGTGAGTTGCGGATCGGAGTCAGCGGAGTCGCCCTCCAGTTTAGCGAGAGAGCCCTGGGTGCGGTAGCGGGAGCGGTCACTACGGCGCTTCAGCTTCTGCAGCCCATATTTGCTGTCTATCGAACCCTTGGAGACTGGTAATGACTCCAAATTAGTCATTAGTAGGTTGATAGACGACTTTAGCTCCTCAATGTAGAGCGACTCCATCTCTTTAAGGAGAAACCTCGGCATGAGCTTTCGATTCTAAAAAAGAAAAATAAGGCAGTGGTTATTGATTGCACATTGATATTTTTAATCATTTTTATTTTACCTTTTCCATTTCATTAACTTTCTGAATGCGACCGTCCAGCTCCCTCCTGATGGCGGCAGCCTGCTCGTCGGCTGAATCCAACAGAAGGGCGTTGAACAGAAGCTGATGCTCAAATTTTTTTATGCCAAGGATTTGTTGAAACATGTCGTAAAGTTGCTCTTTCGACAATATTAGCTCCGAATTTAAAGACTGCTGTTGCATCCTAGATGGCCTCTTGGTGTCTTCATCACCAGTTCCTTTAAAAATACAATCGAATTTGGCCAGCCAGGACGTAAGAACAGTCTCTTTGCTCAACCCATCGATTTCCGGGAGGCTGCGAACACGTTTTTCGATATTGTTCCTGAACACCTCTCGAAAGTCGTGTTGGGAACAAGCTCCGCTTTGTACTATTTTTACAACTCTTTCTGATTTTAAAAATACGTCGAAATAATTCTGAATAGCATTGTGAAAGGCTTCATCTGCTATAATTTGTGTCTCTCCTTTCAAAAAAGCCTATAAAAATAAAAATCTTAGATTAGTATATTGTGTGACAAGGGATGAAATAAAATGATTTCAGACTGGTGTGCAGTCAGCTGCGCGAGCCGTAGCGAGAGCTAACGTCATTCGTAGACTGAAATCGTATTGTTTCATCCCGTGTCATGATTGTATGCATTGAAACCATGTTTTAGTGTCAACAGCTAGTCAAAAACAAATAAATTTAAGGCTTATAGAGCGAAAAACGATTGAAGTATGCGCAAATTGTGATTTGCAATTCACAATTGAATATAAATAAATAAGCAAATCAGTACACACATGAATCATTTTCTTTATTATTCGAAGTCATTTTTATTAAATTTGTTTATAACAAACTCCTTGCAAAACCGTTTCCTCGCCATCACAAGATACACGTTCTGCGGGTATACATTTTTTCTGACCCTCGCGAGAACGGCAATCAGTACGTAATAGTATATTGTGTGACGAGGGATGAAATAAGACTTCAGAATAGGGCGAAGTTAGCTGCCTGAAACGCAGGCGAGGGCTGACTCACCCGAAGTCCAAAATCGTGTTTTATCCTGAGTCACATGCCATATTTTTTATGACCACCTGCATCGGAACTTCAAGTTCCAGGGTAAGCAGCCAGTAAAAAACAAGTTAATTTCAAGTCGATGATACGGAGAACTGTTAGAGAATGAGAAATCTGTGATTTTACAGTCACTTATTAAATAGTAAATACGACAAAAATATTATCTTCACTCATTTTTTAGTAATTTTATTTGGTTAATTAAAACTGTCACTTAAAAAATGAAATGAGTAAACTGAAGTGACAAGTAAACAAATGAGAGTAATGAGGCTGTGTGTTTCTGCCCACATTTGTGAATTACGAATTCGCTAGCAGTTGTTTGCAGCATCGGCTTGGAATTAGCTTATTTTGACTGGCTGTAGAGACACTGAAATTTTAAGTTTCGATGCTGGTATCATGAAAATATCATCAATTGACTGATAACAGATTAACGTTTTCCGTAGGCGTAGAAGTTGCTTAAACGTAAGAAATCAATTAATGTAACGGAGTCACCGGTTTTTGAGGCTGGTTCCTATTGGTAATCACTCTTTGCTAAGCCGTTGCCTAGCCGATTTTTAAAAACACAAGCTGCGAGTGTCATTCTCTACCATAATATAATCAACAGCATAGTTAAAATAGTAAAATATCGAACTCAAGCTTGTTATCAGCGATAGAATAAGATCTGTTTGATCTTTTGTATGTGGAACCGAACTAACAGCTACTACAAGTCCGTTCTCGTGAAACCCAAGCACTTGGCTTCCCTCGTGCAACACTTGGCCGAAAGGAGACATGGTCTCTTCCTCTGCCTCTCTTGGACGGCATCCAAAAGTTAAATTGAAACAGTTAGTTAATTTAGCGAATCCGCTAGCCTTTGAGTGTGAGTTTTTTCGAAGCTTGGTCCTTGAGAAGCCGTTACCTCACCCGATTAGGAGGTACATTTACGGCAGGGTTCCCTACTTTTTCTCCAGACGATAGTCCTGGTCTATGAATATAATTAAGTGATCAGAGGTGGACATTTCTTGAAAGCATGTTCATATAAATACACCCTATTAGTGTATGTGATCTCACCACAACCACCACAAATCCAAACTTCGTTGGACCATCACTCTGGCTCTCTCCAGAAATAGACTCTGAACAGAGTAAAACATGGATAGTCTGCCCACGATATCAGTCCCTTTAAGTAGTTAAGCACCACTTCGAAAAGTGGTAAAATACGGTTTCACCTTATTCTCCACAATAGTTTCTGCCCCTTTCCTATAATGTCTATAATCGATCAAATTTTGAACAAGTAGACAAGCAGATGCTTGCTCGGTGTTTAGAAGGTAAACTTCCCTTTGAACTTCATTTTTTCGTAATAAGTCGAAGTCTGTTAATGCTCACCTCAAATTGAAGTAATTAATGTAACGAAGCTATCGATTTTTACACCGGTTTATCCCAACTCCTTTCTGCGGGCGCTGTCTTGTTCAAATAGGGTATAAATACTCTGAGAGTTCAACTAAATTAACTAACAAACAAATGACAAAGTAATTGGGCAGAAACGATCATTAAATTTGACTCGCAACTAGCAGAAACGCTTTTGTTTTCACCCACTGTTTAAAATTTTTTCAATTCACGCATTTGCTCATAATAAATGTCCATTACAATGATCTAAAATCAGCATGTTTTGACTCACTATAAGCTCTGAAACTTGCAGTTTTGATGCAGGATAAAAAAAAAATTTACTTATTCTCACCAACCATAAACTCGCAATCGTATTTTAATAAATTTTTAATATTGTAAGAAATTCCCGACTTGATTAACATTATTTTAAAAAAAAACTCTATAATTGATTATGTGCATTGAAAGGTTATAGGTGAAAAATTCAAGACTCTCTGTGAGGCTTCTAAAGTAATCAGAAATTTTCATTGCATGGCTTCAGAGATCTCAGATATTAAAATTATGAAACCTAACTCTACATCATATTACTAAAATATATTTTTCAATATTAACAAAAAAAAGACTAAAACTATGTACCTGGAAACGAGAGCACAATGTTTCCAGTTGTTGCTTTGTAATTTTCGTTTGTCTTCGGGTCATGTCCGTGGGCTGCTTGGCATTGAATGGATAAGCTATACATCTAGAGATAAATACATAAAGTTGTATGCGAGTTTTCCTTTCTTCTTCTTCACGTTCTTGTTTATCCTAAAATAATAAGTTTTCAATTAATAAATAAGTTGAATAAGTTATTCGATTCCAACTGACTTGTAAATCAACTTCTGTTTTTTCACTAGCAACAGACGGCGAAGGGCTGGTAGGCCTTTGCACTGACTTTGCATAGTTCGCAGCATCTTGGGTAGCGCTCATTGATGGTGACAGCGAGTTTCGTGCACTTGATAAGTTAGGGACGTCTAATCCAGAGCCTGCAGCTTCTTGGGCTGCAGGGCCTTGGCTTACTCCTGCTTGGCGTCCATGAGATCCACCATGCGAGCTTGGTGATCCTCCGCTGCCTTGACTCTGACCTCCAGGTGATGCAGTAAATCCGGCGGCACTACCTCCACTCATGGCACCCGCACCGGAGCCTCCACTTCCAGCGCTGGGATGACGACGAGAACCATGGCTACTACCGGTAGCCCGGCCCCCACTGGCTGCTCCACGCTGTGCGTTTTGGTCCTCATCAGGTTCTTCATCCGATGAACTTGGATCAATCATGACGTTGGTTGAACGTAAAAAATACGATTACTTTCACGTGAATAGGCCGTTTCTAGCGGCGTGTGCGTGATGTCGTTTCCGTTATTTGGGTTATCTCCGCTTTTGGAGCTATAATCAAAAAAATCCCGTACGATCAAAATATGTAGAAAAAATACATATTACGAACGAAAAAAAGGAATCACATGCCGGATAAATAATTTCGGCAATTTCGAATTATATTCTTAAAATTTTTTTTTGCTTCAATTATAAATTTATCAAAAAAGTTTGATCAAGAAAAGAATAAAAAGCATCAATTTCAAAGTTTAAAAACCTTTATTTTAATAAATTTCTTTATTTTAAAGTTAATTTTATGCATGTTGATCCAATAGAAATCTCCATAGAAATAAAATGTATACGATGATAGGGTTTCATAAGAGGTTCGGCGTCGGAGATTGTTAATTCCGTTAATGTAATAGAAGTTTTGAACCTAAATGATATAACTGTTACGCCAATGCTGTTGCTGATGTTGAGACTTTCGGAAAATATTGTGCCTAGTCACGTCTGAACTAACCACCTGACTTTAATGAAATTTTTTATTATGAAAATGCAAACAAACGTATTAAAAATAATATCAGGTTTATGTATAAGATAGTTCTTTTTAAATTAATGTGTTTTTTATACCATACTAATATAGTAAATAACCTGTGAAGATAATTTAATGTAAGTGGATTACGTAAAAACTTTCAATCAAGTATAAAGCACTGTTGGGGCTTTTATGTCATGTGCAAAATTTACAAAACGTGTGTATAATTATGCCCGTTGAAATAGAGATCAATCGCCGTGTAACTTTGATTCAAACATATGATTCATAATGATCTTATGATTTAAAAAACAATAATTGAATAATATTTAAAACCATTAAATCGTTTAAATGAAATGTAATGTAGCTTTTTGTAGGCGTTTAACACTACGAATCTTTTTGAAACATATTTTCTAAACAGCGAAGCTATTTTATTTCCAAAATTAATATACTATCATGAGAATAAGAAAATAGGAAACTCTACAAAGAAAAATTTTAAGGTGACCGGTTACTGACCAGCACACGATTAGTTTGTGTGATCACAGTAACAGTTCATATTTAGAACCGTACTCAGTCTGATTCAACACAAGAATGCGAGCACCATAATCAGTCGTGTGGAAGATACCCCAGAGAGGAAAGTACCACGGGCCCATGCTTGGTTGCCAGACCTGGCCCAGGCTTCCAGGAAACGAATAAATTTAATTTAAAAAAATTTATTATTATTAACCTCGTAGAATTCATGATCATTAACGTTTTAATTATTTAAGGGAGGTAAATGATGTGAAAAAAACTCGGTGGAAATTCTGCTGGACTCTGGGCGCGAACTTCCGTCCTTCTGATTACTGGGTCCGAACGGTAGCTACTGGACGAATCTACTAACGTTGAACTGGTACATTTATATGATCTACTTGTATAAATCATGGGTATATCCAAACTTGGGTAATCCTACCTTGGCCCAAGCCCGGGTAATTATTGTAACGGCCAAGGCTAGGTTACCCAGTCCTGGCCCAAGCCTGGCTTGCCATTGGATGGCCAAGGCTAGGTTACCCAGTCTTGGCCCAAGTCTGGCTTGCCATTGGACGGCCAAGGCTAGGTTACCCAGTCTTGGCCCAAGCCTGGGCCAATATAGGTGTGCCAAAGCTAGGTTTCCCAGTGCTGGGCCAAGTAGCGGCCCGTTGTTCAACTCTGGCAGCTCCTGTATGGGACTAGGTTCAAAATTAAAAAATCTGTCTATCGGTTGACCCTGCGGGCCAGCCCTAAAACTTCCCGCTGTTTTCGAGCTCCTTGATCTCTAAAACATTGCTGTGAATACATTTTCGAGCTCTTCGAGCTCGAAGATACCTTTGTTTCTCTTTTTTATGAGCTTTTCAAGCTCAACAGGGTTACGTATTATGTTAAAGTTTAAAAATTTAGAATCTAAAATAATAAATGAATGAGCATTTTTTATATTTGTTCACAATTATGTTCAATAATTAGCTCAAAAATAAGTATTTACGTGATACGTTGTATTTACATCGTGTAAGTATATCCTGATACGAGCGAACATGACGATTTTTAGGCGATCACTTCCAATGACTTATGTAGAGAAGAACATATTAGTTTTGAGTAATTATGTTTAGTAATTATGATGTTATTCAATGAAAAAAGCAGATATTGATTGAACATTTATTATTCCGTCGACGATATCTCTCGAACGTATTATCCGATTAAGACGGTTGAGGTGGCAATCGGCGCGTTTTATTGAGGTCTAGAGCTGATAAAATTTTGGGAATAATTGGTTTAGTCGTTTCGAAGATATTTGCAAAAAACCGTTTTCTACTGTTTCTTTCGTCGACGATATCTTTTCAACGGATTATCTGATTGAGACGTTCTTGGTGGCAATCGAAAGCTTTTATCGAGTTTTAGAGCTGATTAGATTTTGGAATTTATCGATCCAACAGTTTTCACAATATCCAAAAAAAAAACGAGAAAAACATTTTTGTTTTTTTCGTATTTCTTGAATATCTCAGAGTTTATTTGACTAAATGGTCTAAAATTTTTTTTGAAAATCTTAGTTCAGAAAATATCTTTCGAATGCCGCAAGAACCATTAAAATCGGTTCATTCATCAAAAAGATACGAGAGGTTTAGATCCACACATACACACACACACACACACACACACACACACACACACACACACACACACACACACACACACACACACACATACGTACAGACATCGCTCTGAAAATGTCAGAATAGCATCCTAGCACGTTCAAATGTCGACATATGATAAAAACCCGGTTTTTGAAAATCGGGGTGAAACCAATAACTTCCCGAATTTTTTGAAAATCGTTGATTTTCTCAGCGGGAAGTTAAAAAAAAATGATAAATTAAAATAAAATAAAATAATAATAATGATAATAATTTATTATTATTTTATTTTATCATTTTTTAAAAATTTTTATTACTAATATTATTTTCATTGTTATTTTTTAAAAATTTATTATTATTTGATTTAATTTTATCATTATTTTTCTTATTGCTACTATTATTATTATCATTTTTATTATCAATATTATTATTATGTTATTTTAAATTTTATTATTACTATTATTACTGTTATTATTATTATCAGAATTACTTATTTACTCCGAAATTTTAAATTAACCGCACTGTAGGTCACGTGGTCTCGCGAGAGCCAATCATGTCGTAGTGGTCTTGAGCGAGAGGTACAGTCAATATACGCTCTCTCTCGCACATTAAGCGTCACATAGTGCTGTTCACACGCACTTACGCGAAACTTTACGACCATCTGGCAGATCGAAAGTGCCATCAAAATGATCTAGCTTTTTGGAATTATTTATGTTTAATTAGCTAGATTACCCTCCCAAAATTTCCGAGTGCCTCAAGAACATTTTTTGAATTAGTTTTACAAACCATTTTTTACTAGTCTGGCTAACATTAAGTGCCGACTAATTAATCTGGCTTTTTCATGTATCGATTCTTTACATATAGGGTAGAAGTACCGTTTCTGGTCACTTTAGTGCCAGTTTTGGACACGTGAAAAATTTTAATTAATTAATTCGTAAAAGCCACAATCAGATGATTAATTTTTTAAAAGTGTTTAGAAATATTTTTGTCCCAATATTCAAATGGAAATTTTATTTTACTCTTTTTCATTAATTAAAATAAAATATTAAATGTCCAAAAATGGAGCAGTGGCCACAAATGGTACCTCTACCCTATAACTTCAATATATAGAAAAATCAAAATGCCTCAAAAATATTTTTTGAATAAAAAATTTTTCCTTTTTCAAAAATTCAAGGGTTGCTGGGGGGCCGCTACCCTCCAGCCAGACCTCGGTTATCTTTTTTAGGGGTCTCTTAGGGACACAAAAATTTGCTAAGTGCCTCAAGAACCTACCTAAACTTGCGTATCAGCTCTCCTACTAGAATGAATAATGTCCTGCACAAGACTGACAATTGTATATCACATCCTTGGATAGTATTTAGCATAGGAACCATTCATGTGCTGCACACGGCTCATTCCAGTGACATCAACATGAATAGTTTCTGTGCTCAACGCTAACCAGTGCTGTAACATATCGTAGTCAGTCTTGTGCAGGACATTACTAATTCGTGTGCGCACATGAATCAATATCCTCTGCACACGACTGGTTACGGTGCTGGCATTCTTGTGCTGCATCAGACTGAGTATAATTCTGATCATGAACTATTACAATGAGCATACGAGCCAGTCGCGTAATCAGCCATTTTTAACTTCCCGCAAAGAAAATTAAAAATTTTTCGAAATTCGGGAAGTTATTGGTTTCGGTCTGATTTTCCGAAATCGAATTTCTAGTAGATCTTGACGTTTTGAGGTGCTTGGAATCTATTCTGAATAATTTCAAGATGATATCCGAGTGTATGTATGTGTGTATGTCCGTACGTATGTATAAATATTCTGTAACTTTTGAACGGATGAACCGATTTTGATCTCCATGGCGGCATTCAACGCGGCTTGTTAATCCATATAATCTATGAAAAATTGAGCTTGATCGGTAGGGTGCGTTCGGAAATATTACAAAAATAAAATTTAAAAATAATTTTTTTTTTTGATAACTTGTAATGTGCTCGATGGATTGATTCCAAAATTAAATCAGCTCTAAAACTTAATGAAACGCGTCGATTGCCACCCCAACCGTCTCATTCGGTCAATTCGTTTGAGAGATCTCGTTGGAGCAAAAATTATAAAAAACGTTTCTTGTCGAAAACAATGGCATACAAAAGTATTCTCGAGCTCGAAAATGTATTCACAAAAATTTATTCACAAAAATAGATTGAGATTGAATTAAAAAATTTTGCAATTCTAGTATTTGTTTAGATTTCACGTATACCCTAAAAAAACAAGAACAATCAAATTTTTTATTGCCTATTGAAGTGCAACAGATAATTCTACGCCATAACAGAAATTATAATATCTAAAATATATATTTACCAAAAAGAAATATTTTTACCACATCTTACAAAATTTTAGTTAAAGAATAAGATAAAAAATATCGACGGGTTTGATAATAAATTTTAATAATCCTCAAATGGTCAATCATCATATCCGCTCTAACTATATATACATTTTCACCCTTAAGGATACGAATTTAGGTAAATTACAGAAATTTACCGTTACTTATACAGTAGGTAAAATAATTTACAATAGATAACGCGTACACGGAAAAAAATAATCGTTAGCAGTTACCGATTTTGTTTTCGGTAGCTGTTACCGATTATTCCGGTAGCTGTTACCAAAATAATCGGTAGCCGTTACGGATTGTTTTGGTATCAGTTACGTACACACACACTCATATACACATGCGCACGCACTTGCACACAGACGCGTAAGCAGAAGCACCCACACGCGTAGACAGGAGAACACACACGTGCACTCACGCACGCGCAGACACATACTCACATACACGCACGCACACATTGAAATACACACACGCACACATTGAAATACACACACGCACACGTAGTCGCACGAACACTCGCACACATGCACACACACGCACGGACACACACACGCGCGCGCACGCACACTCGTACACACATCCCTCAGAAAGTTTTTTTTGTCCACTGGAATTCGTCAGTAGAACCGAAATAATCTGTTGCAGTTACCGAAATAATCGGTAACTGCGTCCGAAATAATCGGTAGCTGCTACCGGTTTTTAACTTCCCGCTAAGAAAATCGACGATTTTCGAAAAATTGGCAAGTTATTGTTTTCACCCCGATTTGCGAAAATCGAATTTTCATCAGATGTCGACGTTTTGAGGTCCTAGGAAACTATTCTAACTATTTTCAGAATGATTTCTGAGTGTCTGTATGTATATATGTGTGTGTGTGTGTGTGTGTGTGTGTGTGTGTGTGTGTGTGTGTGTGTGTGTGTGTGTGTGTGTGTGTGTGTGTGTGTGTGTGTGTGTGTGACCGGCTTATAATTTTTTAACTAATAAACCGATTTGGATGGTTAAGGCGGCAATCGAAAGAGCTTGTTAGCCATCAACTTTTCTTAAAATTTCAGATCATTTGATCAAGTAGATTCGAAAATATTGGCAAATTACGGAAAAAAAATTTTTTTTTTTTTCGTTTTTTATCGGTTTCTCAGAAACGACTCGAACGATCGACTTCAAAATCTAATCAGCTCTAGAACTCAATAAAACACGTCGATTGCCGCCTCAACCATCAAAATCAGTTCATTCGTTCGTGAGATATCGCGGGCAAAAGAAATGCCAAAAAACGGTTTTTTGCGAATATCTTTGAAACGACTTAACCAAACAATTTCAAAATTTGATCAGCTTTAGAACTCAATAAAACACGTTGATTGCCGCCTCAACCATCGAAATCGGCCGATTCGTTCGTGAGATATCGTGGGAGAAAGAAATGCTAAAAACGGTTTTTTTCGAAAAGAGTGGGATACAGTAGTATTTTCGAGCTCGAAGAGCTCAGAACGTATTCACAACGATGTTTTCGAGCTCAAGGAGCTCGAAAACAGTGGGAAGTTTTGGGGCTGGCCCACAGGGTCAACCGATAGACAGATTTTTTTTTCCGTGAATCACGAAAATTACTCTAAGTTACGGTATTTAGAAAAATTACGGTATCGACTGTAAAAACCGTACTTTATGATATATCGTAAAATTTGATATTTTACGGTAAGATACCGTGAAGTATGCTATTGTACGATACAATATTGTAAAGTACAGTACTCACGGTACCGTATCCTAAAGATGTATATTACCATTCTGGAAAAATGCTGTTTTTTACAGTAAACTACGGTATTCTGTAGTAAAATACAACAGTTTACCATAAATTATGGTAAAACGCAGTATTTTACAGTACAATGCATAATTTATCATTATGTCCGATAGATCTCTGTAAGTTATTATAATTCAGATACGCCAGGACACTCCGATTTTGAACATTTAAGCTCTATTGTAATTGTTAATCTGCTACCAAATCCAAGGCTATACCACAGTGTGGAAGGAATGTCGAGAAAAGTATGTCGACTATGATTAAATTTAAACTGTTCAAGATCTGAACGGCAGTTGAACAATTATGTTTATTTCAGTCCATTGTGCAATTATAGATATATAACTATCGGAAAACTCAGAAAACAAATGTTTTAATAAAAGTTATTTTTTGTGAATCTATAGTACGTTAAAGAGGTCATCATTCCTTATGGTCTAGATAAGATTTTAAGAAAATTAATATTAAAAATAAAAATTGTACTTTACTAATGGGAATAATAATATCATTCCAATCATATGGAATGATTACAAATATTTATATAATTTTGAATGATACCTCTTATGAAAATATTTAATATTGTAAGGAAATTCAAATCATCTTTCTTACTCAGGGACATTGCATATTTTTGAATGAATCATTATTTCTTATTCACTACTGAAACAATGCGTTTTAATTGTTGAAATAGACAAAACTGACAATAACTTTTCAACAATCGAACTATATAAATAACACCTGATCAATAATTATCGATAGAAATGCACATAATTTTCAATTCTTAATTTGCGATATAAAAGTTAATTTATTGAGTTTAATTTTCTGTTCCTATTGCATTGAAACATTTGTTATAAAATTTAATTAAAGCAAACTACATAATTGCGCATGTATTTCTTATGCAAATCTACGAAAAAAAATCGGTCTGTCAGTTGACTCTGCGGGCCAGCCCCAAAACTTCCCGCTGTTTCCGAGCTCAACGAGCTCGAAAACATTATTGTGAATACATTTTCGAGCTCTTTGAGCTCGCTAATACTTTTGTATGCCATTGTTTTGTAAAAAACCATTTTTTAGCATTTCCTTCTCCCACGATATCTCGCGAACGAATTAACCGATTTTGATGGTTGAGGTGGCAATCGACGCGTTTTATCAAGTTCTGAAGCTGATCAAATTTTGAAATTGATTTATTTAGCCGCTTTTGAGAAATTTCAAAAAAACCAAGGATAAAATTTTTTTTGAATTCTTTCGTCAACGAATTCTTGAACGAATGAATGAATCGCAAACATGCGAACGAATGAATCGATTTTGATGGTTGAGGTGGCATTCGACGCGGCTTATAGAGTTTTAGAGCTGATTAGATTTTGGAATCAATCCATCGAGCAAATTAAAAGTTATCCAAATAAAACATTTTCGAAAAAATTTTATTTTTGAAATATCTCTGAACGCACCCTACCGATTAAGTTCAAATTTTTACGGCTTCAAGACATTAACAAGCCGCGTCGAATGACACCTCAACGATCAAAATCGGTTCATCCGTTCAAGAGTTATGAATATTTACATACATACATACGTACGTACGTACACACATACATACACTCGGACATCATCGTGAAATTAGTCAGGATAGCTTCCTAGGACCTCGAAACGTCGACATCTGATGGAAATTCGATTTTCGTAAATCGGACCGAAACCAATAACTTCCCGAATTTTTGAAAATTTACAATTTTCTTAGCGGGAAGTTAAAAATGAATAATAGCGGTGATATTCTCTATCATATTATTGTGATTAAAGCTTGCTTCACATTATTAATGCGTTAAAAATCATGTAAATACGCATAGATCTTCTCAGAGTTTTGTTGTATATTTATTGTTGAGTTTGTTTGTACACAAAACAATAAAATACAAAACCATTTCTCTAAAGAAATTCAATTTAAAAATATTTTTGTTCGAAAGCTCATCTTGAAATGAGTGGATTAAATACATAAATATTGAATTTCTAAAATCATCTCTCTGAAATGTTGACTATAAAAATCGATGAGAAAAGTTTAGATCTGGTCATATAATAATTATATCTAAGAAATGATGATTAGACAATCAAATCTGATTATATTTAGACGGAAAATGTCAGATTTAAAAAATTTTTGTTCTCGAAATCGTGCAGGTCTCTTCACTTTTAACTATTTGTACAGATAGTCAAATCTGAAGAAATTCATCACACAAGAACGCTAATTTTATTATATATATTCAAATCTGAATTGGCCTACAACCATACTCTCTAAATCTGAAACAGTGAAAACGACTGAATAATACCCGTGTAAAAAAAATTTGTTCCAAAAAGATTCCAAAAAAGTTCTGCATGTGGAACTTCTAAACATGAGACAGATTAGAACTTCGAATGGAACTTTTTTGGAACGTTAGTCATTTTGATGATAAATAAAAAGTTTTTATGAGTGAATTTAGAGTCAAAAAAGAACGTTCTTAGAAATTTTTGGAATTTTAAATGGACATTCCAAAAAAAGTTCCATAATCACCACTTTTGGACTTTTTCGAAAGCTAAAAAAGACGTTCCAAAAACATTCAAAAATGGTTCAAAAATCGTTACTTTACAACTTATTATAGAACTAAAGTAAATGTTCCAAAAACATTCCAAAAAAGTTCCGGAATTACCACTTTTGACTTTTTATGGACTAAAAAAGGCGTTCAAAAACTTTCCAAAATCACTTCTTTTGCATCTTTTGTAGAATAAAGACGTTCCAGAAGCTTCCACAATAGTTCAAAAATCACTACTTTTGTATTTTTAATAGAACTAAAAAAAAACGTCCATAAAAAATTCCAAAAAAGTTCCAAGAACGTTCTTTTTTCACTCTAAATTCGCTCATAACAACTTTTTTTTACCATCAAAATAACTAACGTTCCAAAAAAGTTCCATTCGAAGTTCTAATCTGTCTCATGTTTAGAAGTTCCATATGCGGAACTTTTTTGGAATCTTTTTGGAACGAATTTTTTTTACACGGGTATAGTGCATATACACTATTTCAGATTTAGAGAGTACGCAAAAATATACTCTTTATAATATTATGCTGAGTTTGCTTATACCAAAAATAAAATTTTAATATAAAACCCCTGCAATGATTTTCATCACAAGTTGCTGGTCAACACTGGTCTTACTGGTAACAAAAATCTTTTGACAGATATTACATGGGATTGCCTAAGATAACGTGCATAAAATAATTTTGTAGTACTATTTTTATGAAAGTATTTTGCGGAAGACCCCTAGATGTCAGCGTCTCTGTATCCCTATTAATCTGTCACAAGTTATTAATGCAAGATTCTAAGACAAAATTGTTGCAGGACTTGTACATGACATTGTACAAAAAAACCGTGAAGATGTCTTAGTAAAGTTACTTACGCATATCTTGAGCTAATCTTGCACTAGAAATTACTGCAGCCACTAACGCATATCTTGCACTAGATCTGCTCAAGAAGTGTCATGTTACACTCTCTGTCACTTTACCCCAAGATCCTGTATCGTATTTCAATAGAGGGGATAAAGTGAGAGACAGAAGTGAGATGGATGGTGTAACATGAGACTTTTTGAGCAGATCTGCCGCAAGATATGCGTTAGTATCTGCAAGTAATTTCTAGAGTAAGATTAGCTCCAGTCACTGTACCAATGTACCTTATGCAAGATATCTTCAATGTTTTTGCACAATTCTTGAAGTATCACAGAACACAAAGTATTTTTTCAAGTCTTGTACAAGATTTGAAATTTAAACTTTGTACCAGGGTCTACAGCAAGATCTATAGTTATATAAAGATGTAGACAACTAGTGTACTGGTGACGAGATTTGGGCAAGATTGCTATAAGATTTTTAAATGAGAATCATTGAAATTTTTTTTATATTTGTGTTGAGGTCTGCACAGATGTCTTCACAACAAACCAAAAAAATTTAATAAATGTTTTTGGACACATTTTAAAGTTTTTCTTTTATCTTTTGAAATCTATAAGTATTTGTAAAACTTTGGTGATAGTAGAGCACTACCTCTCCGCTTCGATTTCGAGATGTGCAATATTATAAATAATAATTTAAATTGAATAGATTTTACAAAATACTTAGGACGTTCTATCCCTTATTAAAAGTAACTATTTGAAACGATTAGAAAAAAAAAATCTTAAATAGTTGTTAATGCTTTTGAATACGTTGAATACTTTTGGATCACCCTTCTTATGAAAGTTTAACATTGCAAATCGTTTCGAATCGCCCGGGTCGAAAAATTTGATCTGATTTTAGTCTAACTGGACTGTATTTGGACTACTTGGTCTGTTATTGAACTTCGATAAAAATTTTAATCGGTTTTTGATCTACCCGGACTGAAAAATTTGACCTGATTTTAGTCTAATTGGACTATTTGATCTGATTTTGATCTTTTATGAAAATTTTAAGCTTTTTTCGACCTGCTACTTTAAAAAACAAACGCGTTACGAGCAGACTAAATTAGATTAATTCGTGAACTTTAAAAAATTTTAGTTCTGAAAATTTACAAGGACAAAACTAGATTAAATCGTGGACTTATAAAATTTTTATTTATGGGCAATATTTATGAAAAAATTTTAAGTTGCAGAATTGATTATGTTTTATTTACTATTTATTTACTATCTTTTGTTTAAAAATGTCGGCAGTTAATGAAAATTTGACAGCTTAATTTTTTAGTTGTCTTCATTGAATATTTATATCATTGAATAAAAGTGATAAAACAACTCTTAAAATGTCAAGAATTTTCTCTTATTTACAGGATAAAATTGAAAATATTTTGGCATAAGAAAACATCAAAATTCTTGTGCTACGGAGAAATATGTTGGCTCGAAATCTACCAATTTTTATTATGCTGTCGACCAAACTTGAAACAGAAAGTTAAGTATCCAAAAAATTACTATATGCTCTTGTAAAAAATTATTATGCTGCATCAAAATTATTATAATGTATGGAAGTAATTGATATTAAAGCTCATCGATAAGTTTCTCGCGCGTAATAAGTAATGTGATACAGTATAATCATTTTTTGTAAGAGCACGATAATTTTTTGGATGCTTTACTTCCTGTTTCAAGTTTAATCAACAGCATTGTAAAAAATGGTAGGTTTCGAGCCAACATTTTCTCTGTGTGACATCTTATTATGGAAGCGCATTAGCATGTTTTAAATACCAAGAAAATTAAAATAAATTAATAAATCTAGATTATTATTATTATTATTATTTATATTTATGAAAAGTCCTTTATTTGTCCTTAAAAACAATTGAACACAGAGCAATAATTATATTAAAAAAGTCTGTTTTTAGTCTAAACGCGATTTAAAACAGACTAAATATCATACGAAAATAAGTCTGATATTAGCCTGGATAAGGAATAGTACGGGCAAAAACAGATTAAATTCTTATATAAAATAAATACGATTTATAAACTTGAATTAAAGGAAAAATATTTGAATTTATCATTTATTTTAAAACAGATCTAATTTTTTAACCCGGGTCTTTTCTTTTAATCAGGGATAAGATCTGATTAAATTTGTATCTATTCAATGGCTCAAATCTACTGATCCAGATAATTTAAGATCTGGTTAGATCCGATTTATCTGCTCAGAATGATTCCTTATTTCCATTATACCATATCTGGTTATATCTGGTTGGATTTGGCAAGATCTAGTCAGGCAGATACAAATGAAAGGTTTGTTCTTGCAGGTCTATCCAGATCTGAGTGTATCTGGTCAGATTAAAACTTTTTTCCACAGATTAGGTTGTGTAGAATATTAAGTATGAAAGCACGAATATTAAAAGTTTTAAACTCATATATTAATATTCTTTTAAATTGATTACTTAAGGACACCTTTAACACTATTTATTGATTGGCTTAAGTCGAAAATATATTGTCAATAATTGTATAATAACTATAGAAAAAAATAATGAAATTTTTATGTGATATATAATAAAAGTATAAATGTTCAATTTTGTTGTAATATATAACATGTCAAGCTTCGTTGACATATCGGTCACGAGGCTTTTGCAGCACAGCAGTGACATCATTACTTCAATTACCTCTCAAAACATAAAAAGAACAGAATAATCGACGAATATACTCAAGAGTTTATTGATTATCTAAAGTGTAAAAATACGAATCAAATGATGAGATTATTAATTTATAAGTCAATAATAATAAGCTTGAAATACTTACTAATTAATAATGCGAAACGAAAAAAAAACCGTTTTTATGTTATAATCCTATTATTGTCCATGAAAATATATAACAGCCTAAAATCGATCATTTTTTACTAATGACGATAAAAGAATTACGTCAAGTTCTCCTGAATACAATATAGTAGTCACATTGTGGAATTCTTCACGGAACGTTATTGATCTAGACACGAGTTCTAAACCTCGCCATTGCTCTAGCGACTGTGGCACATGTGTCGCGCAGAGCAATACGAACTTGGGTGTGTCATTAATTTTATGAAAATTTTTTAAATTAATCTGCAGCAATTAATACTGAGGAACCGCTCAACAATATCTCCAGAATATCAATGTCTGACCAATGCTACAACTGTTTCACTAACCTCTTCAATTAATGTCTCCATCGTTAATTTAAATCTTGAAACAAGTCATCGCTTATGCCCAAAAAGATAACAATGGTGTCACAGTGATAATATATATGAATGCAAATTATTTTGTGATTACAACACGTGAAGAAACAAAAAAGTTGTTACTTTTTCAAATCAATTATCTTACCATGTATTGAGATATTAAATAGTTTAACTTTTCTGATTTACACTCGAGAACAGATTTAACACCGGTACTAGAGTGAAGGAAATATGACGGCTCGGCAGTGAGGTTGGTAGATCATTGAGGAGGACACAAGGGAGTGCAGCAATGTACAGAAAGAGTAAATAAATGTAAAAAAATTGAAACGGAGTAGATAATAGTGGAATAATCTTATGAAAAAATGAAATTTATAGTAAAGAATAAAGTGTAAGAAAGAATTTGAGGAGAGGTTAAAGAAATGGAAAAAATTCATCGACGATAATGGTTAAAAAGAAATTGCAAGGAACGATTGGTAACAACACGCGCACTGTGACGCGTTTGACTGTTTGGTAGATAACGAGTGAGAAAGCTAGAAAGATAGAAGAGGTTGAATCAACGTAATGTGGTAGTGCTAAAGCGGGGTAAGAGTAAGGAGCGATTAATATCAGGGGAAGGGAATGCGGCGTATAAGAGTGGGATTGCCAAGCACGAATGAGAAAAGAGAATTCAGTTGATTCGAATGAAAACCAAGTAGAGAGGGAGAGAGTTTCTCTACCTGTATAAAGCGCTACTAGGCCATCGATCGGCTGCGCGCTTGGTGTAATAGCAGCTGACCGTTTTGTACAAGCAAATACTCCGTTTTGTTATGTATTGTCAACCTCATAGAAATGCCTCTATCTATAGAATATAAAAAAATTATATTTATAAAATATAATTTGTCAAAATTTGTTAAAGTCTCCGACATTTTCAACAGAGCTTACATATGTATATGATCATAATGTTATTTACATAATGATTTTTTAAATCATTGGTCATTTTAACCTTGTAAAACTCGGGCGTTCTAATGTAAACAAGCTTATTTGGTAACTTTGATGTATACTGAGAATTCAAGGGTTTAGTTCCCCGTATGAAAAAGCAATATATGAGCTTCAGTATAATTCAAAATATATGATAAATTATATGGAATTATAAGAAGTCATATATGGAGCCATATACAAAATTTTGCCGAAATATTATATGATTCTATAATTTGCAACATATATATCGGTAATATATTTTTTTTATATGCTAACTTATAGATATTGCTTATAATATTTTATACTATACTTTAAGTTATATGATAAGATATATGATTTAATTATATGACTGACATATAATATTTATACATGTAAATATATAATATTATAAATATATGTTCACATATATTTGTATAAATGTATGTAAATATATATTCATATAGATATATGTTTATATATATTTGCACAAATATAAAACTAGAGATTTCAAGCTATAAAATGCTTTTTTTTAAATCTCGATACGATTATTTTTCATGAAGTTACGGTCTTGCAAAAATCATTAAAAAATTTCTAAAATTTTTTTGTTCCTTTAATTTTTGGTATGAGTGTATTTTTTAAATTATTTATGAATAATAATATCGAAATTATTATAATTTTTAAATTATAAGTTTATTTATAAAACGAAAATATATTTCGAGATGTAATATCATATGTATACAATTACATATATTATAAATTATATGGTTTATAATAATATTGAAATTATTAATTAATTTATAAGATGAAACATATATTTTACGTTATAAATTAATATATAAAGCGGACATATAATTTTTGATACAATATCACATGTATATAATCACATATTATAAATGATATGGATTATTATAATGTTAAACGTATAAATTATTATATATGATAAATCATATATTAATCAATATTAATAATTTTGCCGCCATATATGTTCAGTTATTTACCATATATTTTTTTATATATTATCGACAGTATATGGTTTTTCCATACGGGTCTTGATAAAAAATATTCGTTCTTGACAAACACCCCAAAATTTTTAATTTTTTGGTAGAGTTTTTTATAATAACAAAATAAAAAAATACTTTTACGGATTTCCAAAACCACTATCATGTTGATATAGATCAAGAATACAACAGTTACATTTGATTTACAGTGTATACGAAATATACAATGATTTTATTTAAATCCCTTTAGAACTGCAGAGAGGATTAAATATAAAATACCATATATGTATATGTAGTTGTTTTTATCGAAAGAATGACTTTTTTCCAAGTTAACCTACTATTTACGTATCCCCACCATCAGGTCAAAGATTATTCTATTTCCGGGACTATAATTGAAGTATATATATATATATATATATATATATGTAACATATTTCATCGTTATCTGAACTGAGTATGCTTTTGACGGAAATATCCAAACTGGACTGAGAATAGCCAACCAATTGTTGGGATACGTTGAATATCTTTTATACAGTGTTGTAGTTTTGTAAAGTATAATTAAAAATTTTAGAGGAATCACAAGATTTCTTTACGTGTACACATGAGAAATTATTCCACTACACGGAAAGAAAATTATGGGAAGTTTTGCTATGCATTATGGGAATGGTTCCCATAATGGTATGGGAATAGTACCTATACTACTATAGGGATGGTTCCCATATATTATGGGAACCATTCCCATAATAGTATGAGAATAGTTCCCATACGATTATGGGAATGGTTCCCATACCATTATGGGAATGATTTCCATAATATTATGGGAACCATTCCCATAATGGTATGGGAATCATTCCCATACTATTATGGGAATGGTTCCCATATTGGTATAGGAACTATTCCTATAATATTATGGGAACTGTTCCCATAATGTTATGGGAACTATTCCCATAATATTATGGGAATGATTCCCATAATGGTATAGGAACCATTCCAATTGCATTATAGGAATGGTTCCTATAATTTATAGGAATGGTTCCCATAATATTATAGAAAGTATTCCTATAAATTATAGGAACCATTCCTATAATTATAGGGATCATTCCTATAGTGTTATGGGTATCATTCCCATAATTATAGGAACTATTCCTATAATTATGGGAAACATTCCTATAATTATAGGAATCGCTCCCATAATTTATGGTCGTAATTCCTATGATGGTATAGGAAAAAATTTCACAAAATTATGGGAACCGCTGCCATAATTTTCTTTCCGTGTAAATAATATCTTTACGTTATAATATATTTGAGAAAATCTTGATTTTTGAATGATCTATACCTATATAACAATCTTATAGCAATCTAGCTCAAGCCTGATCACCAGTAAACTAGTTGTCTACATCTTTATAACTATAGATCTTGTTGACCAGCAACTTTTGATGGAATTGTTACATCCCGTGAAAAATGAATCATACTTGGCCATATATGAATGCTCAATATATATCTATTAGAGTGCGTCATTTCGTTGCAACATTTTTTTTTTCTAAGTGCATGTAGAAAAAATCATAGTTCAACACAAAAAAAAAATTTTCGCGCAAGAAAAAAAATTCTATGTCGATTACAGACCTAGCTCATTGAAAAATTCGATTTTCCCATTTAAATAACACGGGAAAAATTTTTTTTTTAGCTTTAAGTATTGTTAACTCATTAAACAAATCAATAGATCGAATAGACTAATACATATTTTTATAGGAAATTGAACGCTCTACAAAAAATGTCTCTTATCATTTTTCCATAAATCCATCTGTTCAAAAGTTATTGAAGCTCGAAGTAAAGTTGGAGATCTTTTTACTTTTCCGGCGAAACTATCAGATTCATCACAAAATGTTGTTGAATATTTTTTGTTGACAATTTCATTTTCTACAAATTATTGGCAGTAGAGTTTTTCAAATTCCGCATCGTTTTCTAGTTATTTCCATTTTAATGTCGAGCTCTTGAAATCGATCAGAACCACTTTTTTAAGAGCTTGAAATTAAAATGGAAATAACTAGAAAACGATGTGGAATTTGAAAAAAACTTTACTGATAATAATTTGTAGAAAATAAAATTGTCAGCAAAAAAGATTCCACAACATTTTGTGATGAATCTGATAGTTTCGCCGGAAAAGTAAAATGATCTCCAACTTCACTTCGAGCGCCAATAACTTTTGAACAGATGGATTTATCGAAAAATGATAAGAGACATTTTTTGTAGAGCGTTCAATTTCCTATAAAAATATGTATTAGTCTATTCGATCTATTGATTTGTTTAATGAGTTAACAATACTTAAAGCTAAAAAAAAAATTTTTCCCGTGTTATTTAAATGGAAAAATCGAATTTTTCAATGAGCTAGGTCTGTAATCGACATAGAATTTTTTTTCTTGCGCGAAAATTTTTTTTTTGTGTTGAACTATGATTTTTTCTACATGCACTTAAAAAAAAAAAAATGTTGCAACGAAATGACGCACCCTAATATCTATGTATGGAAATTGGCCAGACATGGTCATATATGACCGGTGACACGCTTAAATATCCGCGGACAAAATATCCGCGACAAAATATCCGCAAAAAAATATCCGCAGACAAAATACCCACACGACAAAATAACCACACGACAAAATATCCGCGGAAATAATATCCACAGACAAAATATCCGTAAAAATATTTAATTGATGAAAATTCAATAGATCAAATATATGTCGATAAAATGAATTACCCTTAATTAAAAATCACAAGTTGCGACATCTAGTATATTTTGTTGTTAGTTAAATATTAAAAAAGGCTGTTAGTTAAATATTATCTGAAAAATAAATACCATAAGAATTATTATTATAATCATATGTATTGTCATATTAAGTATTTGATAAATTAAATGATATATGTGTAGAAAAATATGATTTTAATAGCTTTTTTTGTACTGTTATTTTAACCATGAAATATTTGATGTGATGAATTCATCCATTTGTTACGTCAATTTTTTGGATATTCTGTCCGTAGATATTTTATTACACACACAAAAGATTTGTGAAAAAAGGGCGTTATCTTTTACACTATTTTATGTATGAGTATATTTTTCAAATTGCAAACATACAAAATTCGTGAAAAAACAGCGCTATGTTTCACACCTTTAATATCGTCATTTTGAGGATATTCTGTCCGTAGATATTTTTTCCGCGGATATTTTGTCGTGTGGTTATTTTGTCGTGTGGTTATTTTGTCTGCGGATATTTTGTCGCGGATATTTTGTCCGCGGATATGTTGTTACGCAACCATATGACCAGATATGCCCATATATGATCATACATGACCGTGTATGGCCATATATGACCACACATGAACATGTATGTAAATGGCCAGGTATTACCATACACAGCTTGATATGGCCATGTATGATTATTTATAGAAATTTTAACTAAATTGAAAAAAAAAAATTTTAATTTATTTTTCAATTATTTAAGCGACGCAGAGATTATCAGATATGTGAATAATTAAATTTCTAATCAAATAGGAAATTTTTAATTCAGAGAAAAAACACTATAGTATACACGGAGAGAAATTTGTGGTAACAATTACAACATATTATGGAAATGATTCTCATTATGCATGGTAACCGGTTTTTTTGAAATGTTGATTATAGGAACAGCACCCATATATATTATAGTTATCATTACTATAATATTATAGTAACCGTTACCATAATATTATATTAATCGTTACCATAATATATGGTAACTGTTATTATAATATTATAGAAACCATTACTATAACATTATGGCAACCATTACCATAATATATGGTAACCGTATTTGAGATTTACGTATTAAAAAAAAAACAGGAAGAAATAGTGAAGACGGAAAAAATTTCTTAGAATTGATTGAGGAGTACAAGTTGAACTTGTGGATAACTTAAAATTCGGAAAGGATAAATTTGGTGATGTATCATTATTCAATAATAATAATAGTTACATAAAATTAAAAAAAAAAAAGTACAAGTTAACTAAAAATATCGTGATATTTAACCGCTCTTTTGTTTTATAATCGATTTACGTGATTAATAAACCGGGTACATTTAATGATTTGATGTTGTAGAACGTTAGATAAAAGATTTTACATAAATAATCATTTAAAAAAATTTTTTTTTTATTCTTCTATCGGAGCTATGTAATGACTCAGTTATTTAATTGAGTCAATGAATATAGATTTAGACGGATAAATAAGGAAATTTTGTAAAATTGCTGAGATTACTATCATGAATTAAATTAAAAAAAAAAGAAAAGTCAATATTAACGAAAATAATTAATAATTTTATTAACTTCAATGCGATTGGGAGGGTCCTTATGAAATTGAAAATAGGCTAAATAATGTAGTTTATATAATTAGAAAAATACCGAATGGAAAATATAAAATCGTGCATGTAAATCGTCTTGAACCACATTTTGATCAATTAGAAAAGTAAAAGAGAAGTCCGGCTGGGGCCCTGAACGATCTCAATATAAACGTTATAAAAGGTTCTAGGGATTCTGTAGTCAATTAGTGAGACTAGGATATCTCTTTCAAACTGATAGAATTGAAGGATTTGTCTGGACAACTTACTCAAGACTGGTATAGTCCGTAAGAGAAGTCTGGCAGTGGAACCTAAATAGTCACACTGTAGAAGTCGTTGGAGAGTTCCCGAGATACTGAAAGAAGTCTGGCTGAGGGCTCTGAACGATCTCGGTGGTAACGCTGTTTGGGAATTCCCGGGATTTTATTAGGACTGGGAATGTTCTAAGTTCGATTATTAGATGGAAGGAAGTCTGGCTGAGGGCCCTGAACGATTGGTAGTTGTAAGGGATTCCCGGGATTCCAGGGCCTTTGATGAAAGACTGGATATTTCTTTTAGTTTAAGTGAGCTCAGCTCAAATCAAAAGTCTGAATTTTTAGGACGTCATTGGTCAATAGTATCCTGACTGGAGCTTTGGGATCCATCCGGAGTTGACTTCGTCAGCATTTCTGTTTTGTTGATCGCCACGACTTCTGAGAGATATATGGATACCCTGGAGAGTTTCCGAGGTACTTAATTTTATGGAAAAAATTAAAAGAAATTAATTGAAATTCGTTGCAACGTGTATTATTCAGTATCATTGATATGTTAGCTATAGATAACATATCAGCATATGGACTGAATGGATCGAACGGTAGAACATTGAGCATATAAGATCGAAATTATTGAATTGATCATAATGATAGTTTATAAATTAACAACTAGTAAATAATAAGATGTAACGATGAAATATGTTTAAGTATGAAATTTAATAAAAAGTTGGAGATACTCGTTTTATTCTTTATTATGTGCAGATAATATTTCCAATTTCATTGGGGAAGGAGAGAAGGAGTCAAGGAGTCCATTCCTAGTCCTTCAAAGAGGAGAGGAAGGAGGTCCTGTTCCCATTCCCATTGAAGATCCATTAATCAAGAGGAGGGTTACATTTTTTTAATTTTATTATTTTGATTCGTTGCACTTGCAGATTGGAGGTTGTGTTTTACTTTGGCACACGAGACGTGGAATTTGTGTTTTTGTTTACAGTTATGACCTGATTTGACAGCATATGCTGGATCTTCAATATCACCAAAGCAAAGTATGCAAGACATTAGGTAAAACAGTTCGTGAGTATCTTAAGTCTGAGATAGATGACGGCACTCAGCACTGATTCAACAAATATATCATAATTATATTGAGTAAACATATATAATTAGATATATACAAATTTGCCGTCTTCTGTGGTTACATATTCACCATAAACTTATCAATATATGTTTGGCCATATATAATTTTTTTCATGAGGGGGTTTCATTGATATAATTGGTTGCAAAAATCAAAACTATGATTATCTCCGAAAAAGCTTCAAATAGAATATCTCTTTCTTTTAAATGTACCAAAGTAGCTAAGCTGTTACGTAAATAATGAAAAAAAGTGGTTGAAATAAATGCTATTCATTAAGTATAGGGTAAACGCACCAATAGATGGACGGTTAAGCAGACTCTCATGTTCTTTAATCGAAATGAAGCAATAAAATATAAATAAGTTATAATAAAATGAATTATACTTAAGCAAAAATGTTTGATTAACTAGAAAAAAATAATTAAAACTTTGTAAACGTAGTGGTTGATTACAAAAAAAGAAAATTTAAGAAAAAGTCCAAATTCCCAGTAGATGGACGAAATCTCCAATAGATGGACAGCCGATACCAGTAGATGGACGCTTCTTGGAAATACCCAGTAAACACATTGACGTAAATTTGACGTCAGAGTGACGTTACGCTATGTCATCATTTACGTAAGATATAAGTCACGAATGAGTCAGGTGTGACTCATTATTTCCCACTTTTTTACGTAAGATTATGATGTAAAACTAATGACGTATGCATGATGTAAATGTGATGTCTGTGTGACCTTCTATGACGTCAATATGACATATGGGTGATGTCAAAATTATCAATTCGGAAAAAATATTTTGAAAAAGAAAAAAATAAAATGAAATACCGAATTTTTGATTTGATTATTACCGCGCGAACGCATTGTGAATTCTGAAACAAGATTAGATAACGTTAAATGATGAAAAAATCCTGGGCATCTGCTGGGTTCGAACACGGCTCCTCTTGGCTGGTAGTCCTGAATGTTGCTCACTGGTCCACATCACGAGAGTTCAAATCTCGTGCTTAATCGATGTATTTAGAGTGAAATGCCGGAAAAGACAGAGTTAATAAGTTTTCGTGATGGATTTTTACAAAATTTAAAAAACTCCATGAACTTTTATAAAATTTTATAGAAGCAATATTTGTCGGCCTCGATGATAATTGTATAAAATTTCATTAAGTTTCATCAAATTATTTAATTTTTTGTTGTGATGTGAAATTTAAAAAATCTTATATAAAATTTTGCGAAACATTAGATAATTTCACAAAATCGTATGAAATTCAATCGATTGAAAAATTGTGATACTAAACTTTAAAATCATAATAGCAAAAGAGTTCAAACTGTTGTTACATTTTCTTTGTCATCCTAAATGATATTTTCGATATATCATTTAAAAAAATAAAGTTAATTTTTTTATGCTCACGCTAATGTTTTAATCTAAAACGTCCGAATGATCTATTACCGAGTTGATCGATTACTTTGACCCCAAAAATGTTCGACGTTTAGTTGTTATTTTTACACATTTACACATGTTTGAAAATTCATTCTATGATTGTTTTATTTCAATAAATAGATGATAAAAAACTATGACTCGGACATTACATCAGCATTGCGTAAAATACTGACTTGTCACTGATGTAAAGATATGATTTAAGAGTGACATCCACATTACGTATAACCGTGACTTTGCTACTGACATAAATGTATGATTTTAAAATTACGTCATTATGATATACGGATAATGACTTTATTACTACATAACAATGTGATGTAGATTCTATGTCAAACGTACGTAATACATAAGTCATAACTGTGACATCGTACAAGAGTCATGCTTACATCAATATGATGTCACAAGCTTTACATCATATTAAAGTCATGTAGAACGTCAGATTGACATCAAATTTACATCAGATGTCGTGACATTGCTATGACCTACGTATGACATCAAAATAAGGTCATGTGTTCACTGGGATGTCCATCTATTGGGTTAAGGTCAGAAATTTATCTCCAATAAATGGACGGCAAATTTTATTAAATTTCTTCAATTTTATTAGTTAATTATTAAATTAATAAATTTGTTAATGAACTACGAACATAATCACATGATACATATCTTATGTTTTTATTTATTTATATTAGTTATAATTATAATAAATGTAGTTTACCGGTTGTCTGTCACATGTTTAGTAATGGTGGCGCTTTTGAAGCAAAACGTCGTCACGTCAAAATAAAAATAATTTTTTTTATGATTATAACATAGGCCGTGTTCGCTGGCATTTTTTTTTTGGCGCAGGCGCTCTAAATTTTAATCTGCGCATGCTCAAAAAAAGAGATAGCTATTATTAACTTCCCGCTATGAAAATTGCAAATTTTCAAAAAAAGGGAAGTTATTGGTTTCGATCCGATTTTCGAAAATCGAGTTTTCATTATATGTCGGTGTTTTATAGGGCGTCTACCCGGAAATAGAATAACTTTCTAGGACCTCAAAACGTCGACATCTGATGAAATTTCGATTTTCGAAAATCGGATCGAAACCAATAACTTCCCTTTTGTTGAAAATTTGCAATTTTCATAGCGGGAAGTTAATAATAGCTATCTCTTTTTTTTGAGCATGCGCAGATTAAAATTTAGAGCGCCTGCGCCAAAAAAAAATGCCAGCGAACACGGCCATTGCATAAAATTTCTTATGAGTTAAAAATTTTATAGCTCAATGTTCGAGCCAAGCAACCGCCAAAATAAACTAATAGATCATAAAGGACTGAATCAGAATTTGCAATTATTTTTTCCGCAACTTAATGTTTTTGTTTGATAATTATTGTCTGTAAAATTAAAATAAATTTTATCAAGTAATTTTCGGTGTTGAATTTTATAAAAATATATTTTCATAGTTTCTCTAGCAAATTTATCGGTCAGAATAAATCTAGGTGTATTTTTCATCTTAATAAAAGATATTCTAAATGATAATTAATAACAAAAAAATTTAATTTTATCGGGTAAAATTTGATTTTAAAAATCAACATTCTGCGTGATTTTAGTAACCATAATCATAAAAGGGAAAGATTCATATGAAAGAGAAGCCAGCTCGCGACATCTAGCACCTATTCAACAAAGTGTAATCGCCTCCTCCTGGCGGTTGGCTGGAAGTTTATTTTTAAAGTCTAAAATTTATCGACGGGGTCGATTCGCCCGGGAATATTAAAATATTCAACTTCGAGAGCGCGATGAATAGAAAAATATAAAATAACTTTAAACTTAATTGCAGGCTCTTTAAATGAGACAAAATAATTAAATAAATAGTTAGGACTCTACGAATCTGTATTTTATTAGTTGGTTTACAAAATACGTCTTGTCGACTCGACTCGCACAATGTTTCTAACTGAGCATAACTTAAAATTATGGCAAGTCCGCGCTGATGGTTTGAGTGGGGGTTGGGTCCGTCTGACGTCACGTGAGCGGCAGGATCGGATCTCCTCTTGACCACCGGCTCCGTCTGCTCTGCAGCTGTGCTGTTATCTGGCGTGGTTAGGGTTTTTCCCAGGGTACAATCTTTTATGGCTCTGGACTTGCCTTTTTGCCGACATTAGGGTATCCCAAGTTTATTAGGGGTCTCTAATCGGCTCAACTAATTTTAACTTAAACACTACAGTTACAATATTTATAAATATTTTACGTTTACAAAAAAATGAAATCTTATGTCTAGACCAAATTCCATCCTTTAAATAAAAGTCAGACTTGGGAAAAATAAGTTCTAAGACTACGGGTTTTCCCGAGATCTTACAATTTTATGATCTCGAAGAATAGAGAAATGTTTAAGTGACCAGGCCCTAGCTTAAGTAAATGGTTTGGAAATTCCCAAAGAAAAATATGATAAGATATAACTAAAACACGACAGAGTATATTATATTGTAAAATTAAATGCTAATATCTTTAAATAATCCCGCGGAATCGCGTTTATCTCGTAATCTACGCGGTGTCGCTTTAATCGCTCGTACTGACCGTGATAGGACATCACAAAAGTGAATTCAAAAATCAAAAGGTAAAAAACATCTCTACACTTGAGTTCTTATTGACGTCATTTGTTGCGTTTCAAATTTTGATGTCTCATAGACGTCTAATAGCAGCTTTACGTCAAATTTATGTGAAATTTGACGTCAAAGAGCGCTCAAAAGGTGAACTGAAATTTTTTATGTGTACTGTACGTCACTGAGACAACAGAAATTGCGCTGAAACTCTGGTTATCTGGGTTTGTTCCTACTGCAGATAAAGTTTATGTCACTCGTTCTGGTATATATATTGTAGATAATACACTTGTTACGTCCTGCCCAGCAAACGGGATCGGATTGAGTCGGATTCAACATCCTATCCGCTTTAACACGATTCAATGCAGTTTTTGAAATCTCCGTTTTTCAATCCGTTTTAATACGATCAGACCCGACACGTTAGTATTGGATAACTACAGAAAATTTTGTTACCAACTTCTAAAACTTCTAAAAATTTATTAATAATGAGTTGATTTCTTTTTTTATTCACTTTCAGAATTTTATTTTCTTATAAATTTTTTGAGAAGTTTTTAGAGAAATTTTAAAATTAAATTATTTTTAGCTTCTGCAATAGTTTATAATATGTTCTTTTTGATGAACTTATTTAATTTTAACTTGTGTCTTTGACGTTATTAGAAAAATGAAATTATGTTTATCAATTTACCACTCGTATAAAATGTAATTCTGAAGAATTGGCGTTCGTAGTTTGAATATTTCGGAAGTATTGGATTTCTGAAATATTGTCATTCTAAACATTGTTAATTCTTTATTACGAAAGAATGAATATTGTAAATTCTGAGTATGTGTTGATATAAAGATTAGAGATTCAATGTTTTTGACAAGGTGATAATTTGTCATTCTGAATTATGAACCATCTTTATTTTTTACATTCGTAACTGTGAGTTTCTGAAATTGGTATACTTCTGAAATTTTTACTTTTGACAGTGTGCCTGCAAGCCTGTCAAACGTAGAGGGCGGTAGACTCAATCGCTTGACGCGCTTGACTGTATCCAAACGCACACGGAGAGAAAAAAATAGTTATAATTCCTATGTAGAATGGTAACCATTACTATGTTACATAGAAACGAGGATTTTTTAACGTCGAGAGTCACCGGGCAGAGTAATCCCCCCCATTCTACATAGTAACGGTGGCTATGCTAGCATAGAAGTGATTACTATTCTACATTGACGAGAGAACTATGTAAATGGATATGGCTACAATGTTACCTAGTAACGTTTACGATGTTTTATTTATTTCATTTTTAGTAAATAAGGTTATGACAAAACAAATAACTCAGGTTACTATAAATAGATATATGTAGAAATTGAATTAATCTATTGAAATAATTAAGATATTGCTCAAAATGAAATATCATTTTTTGATAACAGATAAATAATAATTAAATAAATTAAAATATTTAATAATATACTTCGCACATATACATGTAACACATACACATAGGTTACTGCGCAAACGTCCGCGCATGTTTACTTTCTTGTCTCACTTATTAAACTGTAACGACAGCTATTCCAGCATGGAACTGAGTGCCATTCTACATAGCCCTGATTCCCATGCTAGATAGCGATTTTTACCATTTTAGTTGTTTCAATGTAACATAGTAATCATTACCAGAAAAATGGTAATGAGTCCTATTCTACATAGCATTATTTACCATTTTACAAAAAATGAGTCTGGTTACTACGTAACATAGTAATCATTACTATTTTTTTCTCTCCGTGTAGTTTTACCGTATTTATACGGTATGTTTGTGAAATTTAATTACGGTATTCCTACAGAGCTTGTACTGCGTTTATACGGAGCTTATACGGCATTACTACCGTACTAATACGTTATTTTTACCGTAAAAATACGGCATTTGTGCTGTAATAATACCGCATTTCTATCGTAATAATATAACATTGTTACCGTAATAATTCGGTATTTCTACTGAATTTATACGGCATTTCTACCGAGTTCACACAGCAATTCTACTGATTTAATAAGGTGTTTATACGGAATTTATCAAGTACAGGGTAAAAAAAATAATGTATAATTATTAATGATAAATAGCTCTATTTAATTATTTAAATATATATTAGGGTGGCGCAAAAAAACCGACTATTCTTTTTTTTTCCATCTCGCATGAAAATTTGTTGGTTTACGATGTTTTAAGAAGCCTCTCCACAAATCAGCTCGATAAAAAATTTTTAAGAGGTCGCTCACGAATTTTGAAAATATCAAAAATGATCGAAATTCGGATTTTTATTAAAAAATTTTTTTTTTTCTCGTGGCAGCAATAGTTTATATTTGTGAAATCATGACTATGCTGAAAATTTCAGCCCAAAATTTAAATATTTCAACGGCGCTCAAGAATTTCGAATATTAACTGATAATATGTAACTAATAGTTTGAATTAGTTTTTATAACTCAATTATTGTTATTTCACTTAAATATAACTTTTGCATATCCAAAAATATACAGGACAGTCTTAAACAATAAAATTTGGTAAGTTTTGAATGAGCGAAAAAACCTACAAATTGGATTAAAAAATAAAAAAGTATGTAAATAACTTATTATTTCTACTTCTCGGGTTATATTTTCATTCATTGTCATGCAAATTGATGGTGAAAAAATCGAGAAGCTTTATTATTAATATTTAAGAGTCGCTCAAAAACGTTCAAGAGACTGCGCTTGAAAACATTCAAAATTCTTGAGCGCCGTTTAAATATTTAAATTTTGGGCTGAAATTTTCAGCACAGTCATGATTTTACAAATATAAACTATTGCTGCCACGAGAAAAAAACAAATTTTAAAACAAAAATCCGAATTTCGATCATTTTTGATATTTTCAAAATTCGTGAGCGACCTCTTAAAAATTTTTTATCGAGCTGATTTGTGGAGAGGCTTCTTAAAACATCGTAAACCAACAAATTTTCATGCGAGATGGAAAAAAAAAGAATAGTCGGTTTTTTTGTGCCACCCTAATATACACTTATCCAAAAAATTAAAGGAACAAGAAAATTTTATAAATTTTTTAGTGATTTTTGGAAGGCCGTATTTTGGTGAAAAATGATCGCATCGAAAAAATAAAAAAAGCAAATTGAAGCTTGAAATCTCTAGTTTAAAGATCTTCCAGCAAAATATTTTTTTGAGCCACGGTTTTTGCGGAATCATTAAGAAAAAAGTCGAGACAAAATTTTTCTAAATTTTTTAGTTTTGTTTCTTAGGTCTACGGGGCCGGGAAAAATTTTTTCAAGAAAACGAATTCATGGCTCGTTTAGAAAATTTATTCAGCTACAATTTGCTTTTTTTTGTTTCTCTGTACGACAATTTGCTGCTGAGATATCAGCCTTTAAATGAAAAAGAATCCTTTTGTCTTTGATTATTGATATCTCAGCAAGTAATGGTCACACAGTAATTTAAAGGGCAGTTTAATAAACTTGAATAAATTCCCTACAAGCTACATTTTCGATTTTTTCAAAAAAAAATTTTTTTTTATCCTTGATATCCATTTGAAAAACCCACAAAAAATGACCATTTTCTGGTTTTTTAGTCAACTCATCGCTAGACTGCAAATATTTATAAAAATAATAATGTTGCCAGGTAATTTTACAGCTTAATGTACCCCCAAAAACCCTGGAAATTTTCAGATTGATCCATTGAACCGTTTGTCCGGTCCGATTGCTCAAAGTTTTGCAAAACAATTAAAGGAACAAGTTTTGTTCCTTAAATTGTGTAATCATTACCAAAATGAAAAAATTAATTTTTTTCGGATTTTCTTCCATTTTTGCGTTAGTTATTCAGTAAATGTAAGGTCAAGAGGAAAAAAAAAAAATTTTTTCCGAAAAACGAAAAAAAAAATAACCCCCCGAATGAAACGTAAAAAAAAAAAAATGTAAAAAAATTCTTGTTTGGTCTCGTTTTTCGGAAAAAAATTTTTTTTTTTCCTCTTGACCTTACATTTACTGAATAACTAACGCAAAAATGAAAGAAAATCCGAAAAAAATTAATTTTTTCATTTTGGTAATGATTACACAATTTAAGGAACAAAACTTGTTCCTTTAATTGTTTTGCAAAACTTTGAGCAATCGGACCGGACAAACGGTTCAATGGATCAATCTGAAAATTTCCAGGGTTTTTGGGGGTACATTAAGCTGTAAAATTACCTGGCAACATTATTTTTTTTATAAATATTTGCAGTCTAGCGATGAGTTGACTAAAAAACCAGAAAATGGTCATTTTTTGTGGGTTTTTCAAATGGATATCAAGGATAAAAAAAAATTTTTTTTTGAAAAAATCGAAAATGTAGCTTGTAGGGAATTTATTCAAGTTTATTAAACTGCCCTTTAAATTACTGTGTGACCATTACTTGCTGAGATATCAATAATCAAAGACAAAAGGATTCTTTTTCATTTAAAGGCTGATATCTCAGCAGCAAATTGTCGTACAGAGAAACAAAAAAAAGCAAATTGTAGCTGAATAAATTTTCTAAACGAGCCATGAATTCGTTTTCTTGAAAAAATTTTTCCCGGCCCCGTAGACCTAAGAAACAAAACTAAAAAATTTAGAAAAATTTTGTCTCGACTTTTTTCTTAATGATTCCGCAAAAACCGTGGCTCAAAAAAATATTTTGCTGGAAGATCTTTAAACTAGAGATTTCAAGCTTCAATTTGCTTTTTTTATTTTTTCGATGCGATCATTTTTCACCAAAATACGGCCTTCCAAAAATCACTAAAAAATTTATAAAATTTTCTTGTTCCTTTAATTTTTTGGATAAGTGTATATATATATATATATATATATATATATATATATATATATATATATATTGCTGTACAATGTATTATGTCATTCGTATATTTTCAACCATACGGTAGAGATTCTATAGACTTGTGATTAAAATATTTGATTTTTATAGTTCAAGTTCAAATTCAGAGATTAAAGTATTTAAGGAAACATTGATGATAAATATTTTTATCTTTATGTAATATAGGATGTACTATATTACCATCAAAAAGGTACCTATCACTCGGTCAAATAACGGAGGAGTACCCGAGCCTGAATAGTCACAAGTTTGGAATATAAAACTTCTGAAATAAGTTTCTTACCAGGGACACTACAAGTCGTAGGCGCTGTCTAGAGGCGAGCACCGAACTATTCTTGCTGCTGCTGCCTAGCACCAGTGACTTCCCTCATCTCCTTATATATCTTTTCTCCCAAGAAATTTTTCTCTCGGTTTGAGCAACTTTTTTTTCTTGGTTGGAGCATACGTAAATTCTTGCGTTAAACAAATAGTAATTATTCCAAGAAATTTTATTTTTTTCCAACAAAAAAAGGCAATATTGCTACAATAACCTGGCATGGCTTTCTTTAATAAAATATCTCTTGTATTAAGAAATAAAAACTTTTAAAACAAGTAAAAATTTTTCGATTAAAGCATAAAAATATGTTAACTTGTGGAAAAAAAATTTTGATTCAATTTTGATTAAAAATTTCAGAATAATTATTTATTTGGTGCAAGAAAATTTTTATTTTCCGATTCGTTAAAAAAAATTGTCTTGTATCAAGAATATTTTTCTAGGTTCAAGTTAACTGTATTTTCTGTGTAGAGAAACTAAAATTTAAAAGACGCGTGTAGGTTTTCATAACGTACAAATAAAGAATTTTACGAGCTAAAAAAAACTATTATGTCAAAATACCCAAACTACATAAACACTGCAGTGTTTAGACATGTTTAAATTGAAGATGTTTTATAATTTTTAATCATAAAATAATTCTAGTTATTAATATTGATTCTCATTGTATTTCAAAATTAACTAATGTTCTTGCGAATTATTACTACATAGAAAAAATAGTTAAGGGGTTAGGGGTACTCAGGGGTATGAAAAAATGATGATTTTCAATAATTTTTTTTTTGTAGTTAATTACTTTATTTGACAAAAATAAAAACATAGCTTTATTAGAACACGTTTCGATTTGACTTCACGAAAATTTCAAAAAAAAAAATTAATAATTCAAAAAGTTATCGCTGTTTTTGTAGAGCCCGTTCCTCCCGAAGTCCTTTGCGGTGATCATCATAAGTCCTTGGAGATTCATCTAAAATCAATCGGACAAGAAAAATTAGTTTTATTAATAGATAATCTTGTGCCTGATCGAAGCTTTTTTTTTTTTTTTCGAAATTAACAAAATGGCGGCCTCAGGAAATTTTTTTCAAATTTTCGAGAAAAAAACCGACAGTTTATTGTTAAAAAAAAATCGAAATTTTTGAAAAAAAAAAAAATCCTTCGATCAGGCACGAGTTTTTAATGTATTTCAAAAGTACAATAAATTTTATTGAAATCTACCGAGCAGTTTTTAAGTTACAGTGATCACCAGTTCAGAAAACATAGTTTTGAGAAAAACGCATTTAAAGTTTTGCTATGGATTTATGTCGAATTATAAGAATTATTTAATAACTTACACTGAGTCATCTATTCCTGGACCATATAATAGCTCTTCAGCCGACATAGCAGCTTCCAAAATATCGATTTGCTGGTGCCTACGTTGCAATCGACCTTCTCGGGTGTTATCATTAGCGCGCTTATCTGCTACTTTGATACGTGCAGCATCCATTCTTTCTGCATACCGATGAGAATTAGGCCCACAATTAAGTCCTAGTGTATTCATCAAGACTAATAATGAATTTATACCCTCATTAAATATACACATAGCAACGTATGCAGCTATTTGTACGATAGTAAAACTAGTATTTACCGTTTTTGGACATATTTTCCATACTAGTTGGTTAAAGCTTTCATTATTATTCTGATTGAATCCACCTACACATCTTGAAAGTAAATTTTCATTACTAAGATCTTCGTATATAGGCTTGATAGCTTTTAAAACATCAGAAGGTAAAGGAGAATAATCGTGAGAAAAGGTATCAAGCTCTCCTCTTGCTTCAGCGCGCTGGTAAGAGCACCAAGATTCTTCGCCTTTTGGACACATATCATGATTCGGTTTTTCATCACTCGAGCCGTAGTGATAAAAGGTTGCCATTATAGCAGATTTCATATTTTCAATAGAATCACAATGCCGGCGTATTGCTAAACCATAGTACACAGTTAGTTTGTCTATTAATTTTCCTGTGAGCTTACCTCGACCACCAAGACCTTTTTGTTTACTCTTCAGCGTACGTAATCGACTCCCCATCCGCTTTTGGACATGCCCTATACATTCCTTTTTATTTACAGTTGTATTTTCGTAAGGATCTGATTTTATAATTCCTGAATAGGTCTTGGAGTCACCATCACCAATATAGTTGGCATACTTAACTCCATATTTAGTTTCAGAATACGAAAACATTTCGACCATCGCATCCACCTCCATTTTCCCAGAAGACCCTTGATGATTAGCAGAACACACATCTTCATGCGATTGATACCATTCCTCGAACTCAACAGTATTTGTTTTTTTTTTCCAATACTCACATAGCTTACAATATGCACTTTTAATGTTTATGTCAAGAATCTTTCCAGTAAAATAGCCAATTATAGAAGAAACTCCAAATGACGATGTATATCCCCGTTTTTGCCAGGTTCCATCTCCCGATACAGTTAGATGATTTATATCTTCATTTTCAGTTGTTGGCATTGCTTGCTTTTCTTCATTCACAGCTTTCGTCATGAAGGTTTCTGCGACGGCTTTACTACAATTCAAAATCTGTTTCAGTAAAATTGTATGCGTAGATTTATCTAAAAAAGACGGCATGTCCATCAGGCCGCAAAACTTGCACAATCCTTCGTATCCTATTCCTAGTATTCTCATTACAAAAATGAAACGTCTGTTTATTTCATAAGAATGCCCAACGAAAGAACAGGAAGGAATATATTCATTTCCACAGTTATTACATGCAACTACAATTTTGAATCCCAGCCCACGTGTACTTGCTGTTTGAAACACTACATTTCCATCACATTTTTTACATTTTATAAGAGCAGAAATTGCAGTGAATACCTGAATAAAATTTATTATTCGAAATTCAGTACTGCTGTCTTCAGGTACATCATCTTCAGTGTTTTGTTTTAATTTTTTAGAAGATGTACTCTGAATACTTTCATCACGTTCGGCTGTTTTCGGATTAAAAACATTCTTTCTTTTGACTGAACGCGACTTATTAATTTTTTCAGAACTCCGAAGTTCTCTTGAAACCTTTCTAGAATCACGTCCCATGGTTAATAATTTAATTCACTTGAGAAATAATTTATCACAAAACTATCGACTGATCAGTGCAACGACTACAGGTATACTGGCAACCAAAAATTATTTTTCAGTTCTTGTACTACCTACAAATTGTGAATATATATATATATATATATATATATATATATATATATATATATATATATATATATATATATAATTATAAATACATTAAAATGGGGAGATATTCATGACAATGAAACCCGAAAGGTCGGTTGCTTGCAGCTGTTTCTAGCTACCTGCACTCGAATGCCACGTAGCACCCGAGCGTCCTTTGGTCATTGTTAAATAACTCGAAAAGAATTTGTCGGATTCACTTCAAATTTTCACACAATATTTTTAAAATATTATACTTTAAGAAAATGCAAAAAAAAAAAAATCGATTTTTTGAAAATTCTGACTACCCCTAACCCCTTAACTCGAAGCATGAAAAAAATTCCTGATTCAAGAAATTTAGTTTCAACGATTCGGAAAACCAAAATTTTCTTGCGCCAAGTAAATAATTATCTTGAAATTTTGATCTTGAATCAAAATTTTTTTTCCTCAAGTCAACCTATTTTTATGTTTAAATTGAAAAATTTTACTAGTTTCAAGAGTTTTTATTTTTTAATACGACAGAAATTTTTTTTTTAAAGTGAAAATGAACTGTATTTTTTTATTGAACAATTGAAAGCAGAACATAGTGAAGAGATGAGTCATTTAAGAATGCAAGTAGTAGTAAAACATATTGTATCTGTTATAGAATCTGAAGATTGCTTGTTAATGAAACTGAAAGATATGAAAAGTATTTTTTAGCTTCTAAGAGTAAGACGGCATAATCACCGTATAAAAGTAGCATAACCACCATATTTATGCGGCATAAACATCGTATAAATACGGTGCGAACATTGTATGAATACCGTGTAACCACTGTTTAAATGAGGTATAGCAACCGTATAAATACGGTACAACCGACGTTTAAGTACAGCATAAAAACCATATAAATTGAGCATAATCATCGTATAAATACAGTATAGCGAGAGCGTAAATACGGTATAACCACAGTATAAATACGGTATAGTCCCTACATAAATTTGGTATCAACACAATATATTTGCGGTATTAATACGGTAATAAAATTTCACAAATAGACCACATTTACACCGTGGGTATACCGTAATAATGCTGATACCCAAAAAATACTAAGCAAATACCGTAGAAATACCGTTATGGCAATTCCGCGAGATTAATTTCTATGAGTTTTCTATCGATTTTCAATGACAGCAACAAGTTTTTGTTTTCTGTCAATTTTCTATGAGTTTTCTATCGATTTTCTATGACAGCAACAAGTTTTTGTTTTCTGTCAATTTTCTATGAGTTTTCTATCGATTTTCTATGACAGCAACATGTTTTTGTTTTCTGTCAATTTTCTGTACATATTGCTTAATAAAGATCTATTCTATTATCTGTAATTGTGTGTTAATTGTTAGTTATTGAATTAACCACACCTACACCAGAATCCCAAAGTACATTCGCTCATTTAACAGTGTTACTTAGTTGAACCAAGAAATAAACATATTTGTTTCAAGAAAAATATACACTTAATTAAAGAACTATGATGTTTTAAAACAATAAACGGTACGAACTCGAACTAAAAATAAAGGGAGTTGGTTTAACAAATTTAAACTCTTGGTTTAAGTATAGTGTACTTTCTCTGATCAATCACATGAAAAATCTCAAACCAAGATTACAAGAGTCTCGAGCCAAGACGTTTTCGTCTTGGATTCGCACCTTAAGGAATGTATAACCCTTACTCTTTGTTCATTACGAAGAATCCAAAACTGTGGTTGGCGCAGGATGAGGTGCAGTTTTCAACTTACCAGGTAACAACTGAGCGCGCGAAATTTGACCTGGTAATACCGTTGCTTGAAACCCGCATTGCCGCTAAAGTGCAAGGCGCCATCGTAAATTCTTCAGCAAACACGCCGTACAGCGATTTAAAAGCCGCGGTTATCAAATGCTTCGCAAAATCTGAAGATGCACGCATTACGCAGCTCCTCGACAGAGAGAGACTCGGCGATCGAACTCCGTCACAACACTTGCACCACCTGCGTTCATTAGTTCTAGGCATCGACGATGCTATTATCAAAGCACGTTGGCATAACATATGCCAAACAAAATTCAAGTGTGTCTTGAAGCTTTCAATGACGCAACACTTGACAAGCTCGCCGAGTCAGCTGACCGTATGGTTGAGCGTATATCGCTCAAACCGCAAGTGGCCGCTGCTGCAGCAATTCCATCATCATCAACCACCGAGCACGGCGAGATGGCTGCGCTATGTCGAGACCTTGAGCAGTTAAATGTGTAGATGAAAACTATGATGACGAAACGTAGTCGATCGAGATCTCGCAGTCGATCACGATCACGTGTACCGAAAAAAATCAATTTCTTCTGGTACCACTACAGACACGGCTAAAATGCGCACGCATGCGCATCTGGCTGTAAATGGCAAGGAAACGCCAACGAGAATAAGTAGAGGCGGCTAATGATTTTCAATCGATTTCTCGCCGCCTGTTTATCAGAGACCCAACTACAAGAACGTAACTTCTTGTTGATTCTGACTCCGATGTGCACGTTTTTCTACGTGGCTGGCTAAAATCAGTCAGTACACCCATAGGTTACCAATTGTATGCCGCGAACTGCTCTATAATTCAAACCTATGGTTTAAAGTTGTTGAAATTAAACCTTGGAATGCCGTGAATTCTCATGAAATTTTATCATTGCTGACGTCACTAAGCCGATTATAGGTCCAGACTTCTTAAGTCATTATGACTTACTAGACGACCTAAAACGAAAATGCCTTCGCGATGGCATTATTGGTTTACTGACACCCGGATATTCTCACACGACAAGCAAGACGCCTGGCTCCAGAGAAGCTTAAAATAGCTCAAGCCGAGTTCTGTAAAATGATCGAGGAAGGTATTTGCAGACCGTCCAACAGCGCCTGGGCTTCACGACTTCATCTAGCACAGAAGAAGTCCGGAGAATGGAGGACGTGCGGTGATTACCATCCGCTTAACGATCAAACGCTCATCGATAAATATTCGTTGCGTTATCTTAACGACTTTGCCGCATTTTTACACGGTTAAAATATGTTTTCAGTCGTCGATTTAGCAAAGGCCTTTTTGCAAATACCTGTTGCACCAGAGGACGTGCCGAAAACGGCGATCGTTACGCCTTTCGGATTATTTGAGTTTCGGTTTATGACGTTTGGGCTTAAAAATGCGGCTCAACATTTCAACAATTCATCGACGAGGTCACTCATGACCTTGATTTTGTCTTTCCGTACATCGACGACATTTTAATCGCATCAACAGACGAAAAGCAACACATGGAGCACCTTAGAATTTTATTCGAGCGTCTCCGTGAATACGGACTGATCCTAAACGTACTGAAATGTCAGCTTGGTCTACCGGATGTGAAATTTTTCGGCCATCTCATCACAAAAAATGGAATCAAGCCGTTACCGGAAAAAGTTGAGGCTATTGACAATTTCGAGACTCCGGTTGCCCGCGTCTTCATCCGAAAGACAAAACGTCCCCAGACAAAAGGTCCCACGACAAAATCTCCCAGAAAACCCCCATCACGGTTGCTTTACTCTGTAATCCTATTCAGAATTACAATTCTGAACAAGAGTAGATGTTGTGAGTATATGTAAAGATGATGACACATAAACCACCATGTTTTATGTTAACTGACTAGTGTACACTTAAATATCTACCTAATCACTGGCCGATAATTAGTAGATACATGTTTAAAGTGTGAATCATTATTTTTCTAGTTTGTATATGTTCTTGAATGTTATTTGCAAAAATAATCTCTGCATCAGCAGTTAAATTTTGTCATATTATATAATATTGTTCGAATCTCCCGCACTTGCGTTTCACGTCGCTACTCTAAGGCCGGTTAATTAGAGTTGCGTCCATTGATGCCCTGAAAGCACTGGGATCGCCAACCGACCAGTGGGATCAGGTCCTTGTACATCTCGTCTCACATAAATTAGATATGGCAACCTTGGAGGCATGGGAAGTCAGTGTGGGGGCCACCACGGAGTTTCCCACCTTCGCAGAGCTCCGAACCTTCCTCCAAGGTCGCATTCGAGCCAGAAAAGCTATGGAGTGTGGTGTTTCTCCACGAAAACCACAAACCTTCAAATCATCATCTCAATCAATGCCTCCGCCTGCAGCACGGGTACACAACCTGCAACAGGCGAAGACGGAGACGTTCAACATCTCACCATCCTCATCTCAATCAAAGGCACCCGCAAATCAGGTCCCACCGTCAGAGAGTAAGCAGTGCAAGTTATGTTCACAGGGACATTTTGTTGTGTACTGTCCCCAGTTCCGCGCTTACTCTCCTGACAAGAGACATCAGTGGGCAACCCAGCGATACCTCTGCATCAATTGTCTTGGGTCCCACAACATCTCACAGTGTCACAACCCAAAGACTTGTGCATACTGTCAACAACAGCATCATTCCATGCTACATGGTGCCGCTGCTTTGGCCAACGTAAAGCCAGCTCCGAAGAAAAACACAACTTCAAAGCCACCAGCAGTAGCACAAACACCTCAACAACCAGATGGCGAAGCATCGTCAGAAGCTGATGCAAGTAAATCAGCTTAAACTTATCTTGCATCACCTCAATGACTCTAATCTCATCTCACCTCGTTTGTGTTTCTCACTCTCAGCTCATCTCAAACGCTTGACAACCAGTTCTCACCTCACCTCAAGTGCAACAAAAGTTGACGTCAATGATGTCAAGATATCATCTCAATCAGCAGCACTCAACTCAGTACAAATAAACCACTCGCATGACATCTCAAGAGCAATATCACGACCCAGTGTCTTACTGGCCACTGCCAAGGCCGTTCTCAACTACGCCGATGATAATCATCAAATTATCCGCCTTCTCATCGACCCTGGGTCAGAACTCACTCTCATATCACGGACAATAGTCAATAATTGTCAACTTGACATCATTTCATCTCAAATTCCAATTGTTGGAGTTGGCAGTGTATCATCCGGAAGTACATCTGGAGCTGTAAACATCTCACTCACCTCACTTCACTCTGATGATAGTGTCATCATCTCTGCACACATTCTCAATAAACTTACAGCTGAGCTGCCAGCTGTTTCAATCAAGAAACATTCATGGAATCATCTCAACAATCTGCAATTAGCTGACCCAGACTATTTCAAGTCTGATAAAATTGATCTACTCATCGGCGCAGATTGTTATGGGAAAATTATCAAACCTGGAGTTCAAACTGGTTCACTTGGTGATCCAGTTGCCATCAAAACAATTTTTGGCTGGTCCATACTTGGTCCAGTATCATCTCAATCACAACAATCACCAAGCAGATCTCACCATCTCATATCCAACGATCAACTTCATGATTCATACGGGTCCAAAACTGCAGTCTGACATTTTTGATGTCTTACTGTATGTCAGAAGACACCAATTCATCTTCACCACGGACATCAAAAAGATGTTCCGTCAAATTAATGTTCATCCAGATCATTGGGACTATCAACGGATCCTCTGGGTAGATGATGACAACCAACCTCAATCATATCATCTCACCACCGTTACATACGGCACGCGTCCAGCACCATACCTTGCTGGCCGTGTTCTCAAACAGCTGATCATCGATGAAGGAGATAAGTATCCACTAGCTGTCGAACCTTTTGAAAAAGGCAGTTACGTGGATGATATCTGCGGGGGCGCTGATAATGTCAATCATCTCAACAACATCGCATCTCAAGTGGAAGCAATATGTCTTGCTGGTTGTTTTCCACTAGCCAAGTGGAAAAGCAACCATCCTCAGTTCAGCAAATTGTCATCATCTAACATCTCAAATTCACACGAGTTCAATGAATCTACATCCAAAATTCTTGGACTTTCGTGGAAGTGTCAACCAGATCATCTCACATTCACTGGTCATACATCTCAAAAGGCTGCCATCACCAAAAGATCAATTTTATCTGAAACAGCCCAGTTATTTGATCCACTGGGACTCATCTCACCGGTAGTCATCAAAGCCAAGATCTTGATGCAAGATCTATGGCTAGAAAAAATTGGATGGGACGATTCACTCTCACCTCAGATAATTCACCGTTGGAAGAAATTCCGAGATGAATTACCTGAATTATCACAACTTAAAATTCCTCGCTGGTTAAACATCTCATCAGACACCTCGAACATCGAGATACATGGATTTTCTGATGCGTCACAGCATACCATGGCGGCTGCTGTCTATATCAAGACTCATCATCATCTCACACCAGCTAAAATCACTCTTGTCTGTGCAAAGACTCGAGTTGCACCACTGAAACGTCTCACCATTCCTCGTCTCGAACTATCAGCAGCTCTGCTTCTCACTGAACTCATCTCTCACGTGCAAACAACTCTCAATCTACAAGATGTTCCAGTTTATCTCTGGACAGACTCAGCGGTGGCTCTTGCCTGGATCAAACAAGAACCAAGTAAATGGAAAGAGTTTGTAAAAAACAGAGTTCAATCCATTCAACAAAATCTACCAGCAGCCAACTGGAAGTTCATCTCAGGAAAACAGAATCCTGCAGACTGTGCTTTCAGGGGTTTGACTCCATCTCAACTACAATCTCATATACTCTGGTGGTCAGGTCCAATCTGGTTACTAGAGCCATCTCACCAATGGCCAGAATTCACATCTCAAGAAGATCCTGAAGTGAACACTGAACGCAAATCAGCCCAATCTCATCTCGCAGTCACCAGTCCAAGTTTACCACTTGGTGACTTGCTTGAATCATCATCAAATCTCACCAAGTTGCTCAGAATCACTGCAATTGTGAAGCGAGCAGTTGCAGTCTTCAAGAAAATTCCTGCATCATCTCTTCACATCTCACCACTCACACCAGCTGATTTACATTCAGCTTTGTATTTCTGGATCAAAACAACTCAACAAAAATATTTCAAGAACGAGATTTCGCAATTATCTCAAAACAAACCGTTTTTGAAATCTCATCCGTTCTCACGTCTCACAGCTTACATCGATTCTACGGACATTGTACGAGTTGGTGGACGACTGCAAAATTCTCATCTCGACACGGACAGCAAGCATCCACCCATACTACCAAAGAATTGTCATCTCTCTTATCTCATCATCTCTGATGCGCATGCTCGCACAATGCATGGAGGTACGCAACTGACGCTAGCTGCCGTGCGCAAGAAGTGTTGGATATTTGGGGGAAGAATCCCAATTAAATCTCACATTCAACGCTGTGTTGTCTGTGTAAGACAGAGAGCTTAGCGATCTCAACAGTTGATGGGTCAACTGCCTACATCTCGAGTCTCACCATCACTCGTCTTTGAAAGTACTGGCGTAGATTACGCTGGTCCTGTTCAGCTAAAATACTTTCAAGGACGAGGTACACGCTGCTACAAATGCTGGATTGCCGTCTTTGTATGCTTCTCAACTTCTGCAATTCACTTGGAAGCTGTAAGTGATTACACTGAAGAAGGCTTTCTCAAGGCGTTCAGGAGGTTCACAAGTCGTCGTGGCATCTGCAAAACCCTTTTCAGTGATTGTGGTACTAACTTTTAAGGGGCAGATGTCATTCTCAAACAACTTCTCACCGGTGCACTCAACGAATCATCTCATCTCCAGCAAGTTCTCACCTCAGACGGAACTCAGTGGATTTTTAATCCACCTGGTGCTCCACACATGGGTGGCAAGTGGGAAGCCGCTGTAAAATCTGTCAAACATCATCTCCAACGCACCATTGCTGACCTACTGCTCACCTATGAAGATTTTTCAACATTCCTCACTCAAGTTGAGGCCCTATTAAACTCAAGGCCACTCAGTGCACTTACTGATGACCCTGAGGACATCTCAGCTCTCACCCCTGGTCATTTTATCCGAGGTGCGCCACTCAACACTGGACCTGAACCATGTCTCACCAGTGTACCAACATCTCGTCTCTCACTTTATCAAAGAATTCAAGAAAGACTTCAGTATTTCTGGGAACGCTGGTCTGCTGAATGTCTGCAATCTCACCAATCCATCTCAAAGTGGCATACATCTCACCATAATATCAAGATTGGTTCGTTGGTTCTCATAGTGGACGAGAGGTATCCACCATCCAAGTGGCCTCTTGCCAGAGTTACTCATCTCCATCCTGGTAGTGGTGGTCTTACTAGAGTCGTCACTGTCAAGACTGCCACCTCAACATTTACCAGACCAGTTACCAAGCTGGTTCTGTTACCCATTTCAACCGCCAAGGAAGATTCTCATCTCTAACCATCTCATCAGTATCTTCTCCAACGAGTTGGCGAAGGCGGGGAGAATGTTCGAATCTCCCGCGCTTGCGTTTCACGTCGCTACTCTGAGGCCGGTTAATTAGAGTTGCGTCGGCGCGTTATCATGCGCAGGCGGCTCCACCGGTCCCATTCTCATCTCAAGCTCCGCCCACTGATCCAAGTGGGGATGAAGAAGAAGGCGAAGCCATCATTATTGAAAACTCGAAAGTATAGTTTTTAAAAATTAGCTTCACTTTCAGAATTTCTTTCAGACTTTTATTCCTGTTGATTTAAAAAATTAACTAGATCTTCTAATAAAATAATTACGTCAATTGCCTCAATCGAGACTAAAATCGTTTATTTCGTTCAAGAGATAATATAAAAAAAAATTGACAGACTACCAATGCGTGAAGGGAAATAATTAGTTTTTTTATCCAAAATTGTTAATTGTTATACACATAAACGATTATTAATATTTGTCATTTTTTAATTTATTTTTTACACTAAATCTTGGCACAGTTATCCTGACATATAGTCTACATTACTTTATTTGTAAAAAAATACCAAATAACCATTTACTTAGGTTAACATTGTTTGATAATTGAACTTATTTACATCAAGATATTTACATACAGTTGTTAACAAATTTTGATAATATATTCATAATAAGTACTTAATGACCGTAATTTCAATTACTTAATGACGACATATTTATAAGAATCAAAATAATGTGTTGCGATCTAAATGTAAGTACTTTGTGTAAAGTAATACACAGAAAAATCAATTAATTTGATTCAATAAAATTATAGTCTCCCGAATTTTCTTTTTTGATTCGATAAAAACGAAACACTTGATTCAAAAACTTTCTTTTAGTTTAGGATAGTAAATTCTATTGCTCCAAAAAAAAATTTTTTTTTGAAGCGAAATTTAAAATTTCCTGGTTTAAGCGTAAAAATACGTTGACATGAGACCAAAAATTTTGATTTAACATACAAATTAGAAGATAACTGTTTTCTTGATGTAAGTAAATTTTTATTTTCCGAATCGATAAAAAAAAATTCCTGGAATCAAGAGTATTTTTCTAGATTCAAGTTAACTGTTTTATCTGTGTGTAAAACCAGCAATTCAATAACGGAGAAATCTCAGTCAGTTTCCCAGCAGTTTGTTTGTTTAATTAAATACAAGTTTTTTCCTGTTTCAATCAAAACGGCTGGTTTGATCAACGTTGATTCCTTAACAAAAATTAAATGATCTGAAGTTTTCGCTTGTTGGACATGTTGATTATTGAATGCTTGCCCAACCTGTTGAAAACATTTAATGAACATTCCACCAATTGTTTCATCATTGTTTTGAAACTGAATCATGGTAGTTATTATACCAAACGTCCCATTACCATCATAAATAACAGAATTACAGAATTTTAGCTTTTTCATATTTTCACACGTGTAGTTTTGTCCATTCAATTTGATTTTTTTGAAACAGTATATATTTTCAGGATCATAATCTACTCCATGCAAAGCAGCTCGTTTTTTGTCTGTAGGCGCTCGAATTTTTATTTTTCTCAATCCAACTAAGCGATTTTTTACATAATGAAGGTTTTTTTGCTCAAAACGAATTTTAATTTGCTTTGCAACAAATTTTTTTGTCTCATCAGAAACTTTTTCATCATGCAAGGTATTTATTAAATACTTTTTTATGAGAAAGCGCGTTGCGATTTGGTCAGTTTGAGCGAAAGAACTTGTAACGAAATCCATAATTGTTTTATTCATAGACTCAAATGTAGATGCTTCATGTACCCATATTGGGCCCCAGTTTCAGACAACGTCTACTAAATGCGTCATCGAGTGCATGTTGGAAGTCATATTTTCAAGAGCGAAATATTGTTCAAAAAGTTTAATGTATGCTTTTAATAACAAATCACAACGATCCAGAATATCTGAAGTGATGCAGTCACTATTTAAGTGATGGACGGCTTCTGATAGAAGTGCAAGGTGGCTAACTTTTCAGGCAATACTTCTTTTAGGCAAATTGTACTGTAATCTAACCAATTACGCCATTCCGAAGCTTTCCATTTCTGATAACTTGTTATCAATCTTGGTTTGCGGGAACGACATGATGGTAGCTTTATAGCTAACAAGCATTTATCTATTAATTCCATACTCTTAGGACTTCCTGCATAATAGGAAGCTTTAGCTGACTTAAGAAGAAGTCGCGTATGTTGACGAGCTACTCCTAGATAAACTGCGTGCATAGCTTCGACAACAACTCCATTGCATAAGAAATAACGGTAAAGCTATTAACGACGAGACTGTTTTAACTCCATGTCGCTTAGTATTATTATCGAAAGCGTAAGCCATATCATCTCGTAATTCCGCATCAGTCCGTTGCTTTTTATAGCATTGCCTGAATGGATAAACAAATTTACCGGGTCTTAGACTTCGTCCTTTAGCATAACAATGTAAACATCCATAAAATCCATTGAATTCATTTAAGCACGTCATTGCAGCTTTCGCTGGGGAATCGAAGCTACATGTCGTTACAATAAACTTTGATGTTACCTCTAGTGGATCAGGAGATTTCTATTTTACACCTGTCGAGAAAGGTTTATTCATTTCATTCGTGAACGGTTTTAGAAAATAATTCATTACTGGATGATGCTGATCAACATAAATTGCTGCAAGGAGCATATGTTTTTTTCGCATGTGTGGAGGTAATTCGTTTATATGTACATACACCGGCCACGCACTTGTATTAGATGATTTGGCGACGTTACAGCCATCGGTGTTAAGCGTTAATGACAAATTAAACCAATTTTCCAAAAACTTTCCCGGTGAACATAAAGCTTTATATTCTCGTCCATCGTAAATATCTTCGTAAGCATCTGCATTTTTTTTTGTCCTCCAAAATCTATATTTCAAAGACTCTGAAATATTAGGTATTGACATAAGTTCTTTAATTTGAGCAGTCAAACTTATGTATATGAAGTAGCCTAAATTTGATTCTGAAGATCCACAGATACAATTTTTTTCAAATTCATTTGTCTCCTTGCTCTTTTCACCCAAGTACTCATGGCAATTACGACAATAATAATGGTATGCTAAAATATCATGACTACGACCCAAAAGTTTTCATAGTTGTTCTTTATTTGTCGGTATACAATTGGCATGATACGTCGACTTTATCCATTTTAGTTGGTCCAAAGTAGCCTCGTACGATAACTTATGTCTAACTGCTGTTGCAGTTGCAGCAAGTAAGTGATCTTAATCTTAATCTTAATCTTAATCTTAATCTTTAACAGTTAGATTTTGCTTAGGAATCAAGGGTATTTCGAGATTTGGTTCAATGTTTACATTAAGAAATGGAGTCTCTTTCAAACTATTTTTACGGCCCTTGGTACCGACATCATGATCAATTTCATTTATGTCATCATCATCATCATCATCATCATCCTCATCATTATCATCATCACCGTAATAGTCGTCATCGACATCATGATTATTATCATTATCATGAGCATCATTACCGTCATTATTTTCATCATCGCCGTCATCATCTTTATCAGCATTTCCATCATATCATACATCAAGATTTGTGAGTGCGAGACTTATTTCCGGATGTAGATCTTCATCATCGCTTTCTTCCGAATCAATGTTATGCATTTCATCAAATCTGGTACTTTCATTACTTTTACGCTCGTCATCTTGGTGGGAATAGCCAGGCTGACGTTCATCTTGGTCATGTACATCTTCCACACCCAATCGTTCAGCTTGGTTGTCGACATCATACTGAAATTATGAGATCGAAATCGGTACATTTTCAAACAAGTAATCTAAATACATACAGTTGTATGAAATAATTTGTTCGAGATTTATATAAAAGTTACGTTCGAGATTTTAATAAAAAAAACTAACAGTCAGAAACTTTTGAAAAACTAACAGAAAATTAATGAATTTGTCCTGAATTTATTAAAAAAAATTAAAGTAGTCACTATTTCATTATTGACATATTGCAACGCAAAGTTCAACAATAAATGAAAAAATATACATGGTGGTGAATTGAAAAAAAAAACAAACTGAAAACGCTGTCCTCGAGTATGCATAGTATCATTTCAGCGGTAAATTTAAACATATACTCAGTACACTATACAGCAACTGGCAGAGCATATGCGACGTTGTCAAATTTTAATTTAAGAAAATGTTCAATAATATTTTTATATACGTATATATGAGTACCCAGATGAAAATATTTCAAACTGGAAAAAAAGTAATTTTCTTTCTCGGCCGAAAAATGGCTGAAAAAAAGCCGACAATGAAGCTTAAAAATGGCTGAAATTAGACACGACAATTTATACTATTATTATTATATTTATTTTTATTATTATTATTATTATTATTGTTTTTTTGTTGTTAAATGCTCAGGGGGTTATCCCCGATAGTCCGACTCTACCGAGGGCCTCAGCTGAGCGCCATCGTAACTGCTGCGATGCTTCACCAACAAGATGATCAGCATGCGCAGCAGGTCAAGTTTCGTTGCCTTAGGAGACGGAGAGACCCGAGAATAACAGCCTTTTGCATCCGCGATGCCAGAAACTCAACTTGCGCTGAACAAGTTGGTATTCTAGCTAATGCAGACACAAATGACTGTTTCATCCCTCCTAGGACGCCAACAATGAGGACGACGAGTTTGACACGGTAGCCTGGGTGAAGTTTGCCAATTTGAAACAGGAGATCCTGATATATCTCGTGTTTGTGCTCTTCTTTAACCGTTATGTTATACTCAGCAGGTGCTGAGAACTCAATGACATAAATGTCACGAGTGGTTTTATCGAAGAGCACAATATCAGGTTTGTTGTGATCTATTTTCCGAGTTGTTGCGAATGGCACGTTCCAATAAATACGGCAACGGTCATTCTCAACAATTTGCGGAATATCTCCTGGCAGATAAGGCAGCACTGGTGTTTTATCGATACCGTGCGTATGTCTAAGGTGGTAATAAAGTACTCGCAGAGCAGCATTGTGACGCTGGATGTATGCACCTCTTGCCAGCACAGGACATGCTGACAAGAGATGCATAAGCGTCTCAGGATGTTGCTTACACACCCTACACGATGTGTCAGGTAGCTGCATCTGGAGTCACTACCCCTTTATATCACCCGCAGTCAAACCCCGTCGAACGTATCAATCGTAACTTGAAATCGATGATATCGAGTCTACTCGGGGATAACCATAAAGAGTGAGATGAAAAACTGAAGGAAATCCAGTTCGCGTATAACACCAGTGTACACTCGTCACTAGGGGTCACTCCAGCTTTCCTAAACCATGGTTACGAACCCAGGCGGGCTGGTGATGAGTTCTCAGAGCCTACGCTCGATAACGACGCGTCTACTGTTAACATTAGCGACTGGACTGAACGCATGAAACGCATGGACAAATTACGAACTGAAATTGAAGGTTATATGACCGAATCTAAAGGGAGACAGCGCGACCTTTATAATAAAAACCGCAAATCTAGCGTAGGTTACGTAGAGGTTGGGGATTTGGTTTACTATCCCAACAAAACACTCTCTAGTGCCGCATCCGGTTACAGCGCTAAATTAGCGCCCAGATATAAAGGCCCCGTAGTCATTACTAAGAAATTGTCACCTTTGGTAGTCGTAATTAGCGATGAAAACAATAAGGAAATCGGCAAATACTATGTAAATGATCTTAAACTAGCGAGGCGAAGCGCGCGTTCCCGTAATCAATTTAAAACTATTACTGGTGGAAACCCCGCAACGACAGAATAATGTACCAACCTGCATCCACGGCGTCATCTGCGACCGTCTTCACTTCAACATCCCAAGAGGAAGGTCTGGCGAGGGCCCCAGTCACTGAGCCAGTGGAGCTCGCGGCCCCAAAACATGGATCTGATTTGGGCCAACCACTATCATGGGAATATACTCCCATACCAGAACACTGCCTCATTCACAAGAATGATATCAACGCGTTATCTAAGAAGCATGACAGCCTCTGTGCGCTATTAGAGCAACGGCAGCAAGAAATTCTTATGCTCAAGTCCGAACGTGATCAACCACACCAGAACACAGCATCAACACAGAGTAACTCACATCATGACTCAAAGTACGTCGAGTTGATCCTACACCAGTCTCAATAGTTACTCTCACAAGATCAGGAGCTCAAGAAGTTAAGGGTAGCAAACCAGGACTTCATGAAATCCCGCGCAGATTCTGCTTACGAGATACAAAAATTAACGAACGAGAACCAGCGTCTACAACGTGAACTCGACTCACGCGCCCAGGACTACCACATGGCCACGATGAAGTTAAACGTCAGAATTAGAACGATTAGAACACTAACCTAGTACAAGAGGTGTACCAAGCTGAGGCGGAGCAACGCCCAACTAAACTTCCACGTCCTAGAGCTGAAAATGGGTGCCTGAACTGCGGTATTAGCGGACATAGTCAGCGTTCACGCTGTCTACCGTATACTGGGGGCTACTGCCATCATTGCAGTACCCCGGGGTTCTCAACCGAAGATCGCCCCTGGCCTCACTTCAAGAACTATGGAGTCATAGTAAGCACGGAACTACGTTGTAAAGGGTGCCATCGCCCAAGGATGGACCCCGACGTCGCCTGCGGCGATTGCCGACGTAGGCTCATCGATAAAGCAGTAGAGTGTAAAATACACGAGGCAATAATGCACGACAAGCGCGTAAAGGAGTTGGAGGCTCAACTAGCGTCCCTCTCTATAGTAAAATGCGCTCAGAAAGTTAACGCAGAGGTACAAACAGACGACCAGGAAAAAGAATTACCAGCTATGGAACCTGAGCCAACACTGGGGCCCAGATCGATAGAAGAGGTTGTCACTGTTGGTGACAACGAAGAGGAGGACACTGACGAAAAAAATCCAGCGGAGAACGACGTCGACTCCGGGAAGGAGTGACTACCCCGATCCAGCCACCTTACGTAAACGCGCAACTCAAGATTAAAATTATTTATTTCCATTACTCTTACCTCCATTCTAATGAAGGAATTCCTTATTACTTTAGCGCCGTCGCGCATTTTAATAAATCACTTAAAAATTTTTGTTTGCATTTATTACTATTTAACTTTTATATTTCTTAGCGCCGTTGCGCACTTTAATAACCACTTAAGACTTCCGTTATTAATGTAATTAATGGGTTAGTAACTGCGCCGTTGCGCCCGAAAATAAAGATACAAAAAAAAAGGAAAAAAAAAAAATTTATGTTCAATTAATTAGAATAAAAACTAATCTACCCCTAGTATAAGACTAACTATGAAATAGCTAATAAGTTAAGGCCACACAAGTATGGTTGTGGTGTAGGATTTATGTTATGTGATCGTTGCAAGATAATTAGATACCAAGATTCTATGTTTCAGTGTCCAGACTCACCAGGGCCATACGCAACCGGAGTGCAAGCTCAAGTGGTGACCACATGTCAATCACCTTGAAACCATCGCCATCATGGCAAAGAAGCACTTAAAGTATGCTAAAAGCTCAACATATCAAGGTAATAAAAGTAAAAATCGGCTTGGAAATATCTCCAACGGGGCATCAAAACACCGTACAACGTATTTGAAAAGTAAAAAAAATAATGGAATTTTTAAACATGAAACAACTATGTTTTTGTTCGCCGTTCTTGTAATATTTGCCGTGGCTGCAATAATGTATTCTTACAAAATTAGTTGGTCATCAATAACTAATCGTTTTACGATCGCCATGATTATCTGTTTTACGGTCTTCATCTATACACGCCTGAAACAATCCAATCATCGTTCGCCATTGAGTAAAGATCGACCGGAATATAAGTTGTTCTTCGTTTTGCTATTATACGCAGGAACAATCTCTCTTGTAATGCTAACAGCATTCATTGAAAGAGAAACAAAGAAAAGAATAAAAAAAAAATGTATAACCATTTATATAAATATGATGAATAGTGTGTTAAACTTGTTTTTTAGCGATTAATTAAATAAAAAAAAAACATGATTAAATATCAAAATAAGAAAAAAAAATTTAATAAATAAAAAAAAAAATTTATGTTCAATTAATGAGAATAAAAACTAATTTACCCCTAGTATAAGACTAACTATGAAATAGCTAATAAGTTAAGGCCACACAAGTATGGTTGTGGTGTAGGATTTATGTTATGTGATCGTTGCAAGATAATTAGATACCAAGATTCTATGTTTCAGTGTCCAGACTCACCAGGGCCATACGCAACCGGAGTGCAAGCTCAAGTGGTGACCACATGTCAATCACCTTGAAACCATCGCCATCATGGCAAAGAAGCACTTAAAGTATGCTAAAAGCTCAACATATCAAGGTAATAAAAGTAAAAATCGGCTTGGAAATATCTCCAACGGGGCATCAAAACACCGTACAACGTATTTGAAAAGTAAAAAAAATAATGGAATTTTTAAACATGAAACAACTATGTTTTTGTTCGCCGTCCTTGTAATATTTGCCGTGGCTGCAATAATGTATTCTTACAAAATTAGTTAGTCATCAATAACTAATCGTTTTACGATCGCCATGATTATCTGTTTTACGATCTTCATCTATACACGCCTGAATCAATCCAATCATCGTTCGCCATTGAGTAAAGATCGATCGGAATATAAGTTGTTCTTCGTTTTGCTATTATACGCAGGAACAATCTCTCTTTTAATGCTAACAGCATTCATTGAAAGAGAAACAAAGGAAAAAATAAAAAAAAAATGTATAACCAATTATATAAATATGATGAATAGTGTGTTAAACTTGTTTTTGAGCGATTAATTAAATAAAAAAAAAACATGATTAAATATCAAAATAAGAATAAAAAATTTAATAAATAACAAAAAAAATTTATGTTCAATTAATTAGAATAAAAACTAATTTACCCCTAGTATAAGACTAACTATGAAATAGCTAATAAGTTAAGGCCACACAAGTATGGTTGTGGTGTAGGATTTATGTTATGTGATCGTTGCAAGATAATTAGATACCAAGATTCTATGTTTCAGTGTCCAGACTCACCAGGGCCATACGCAACCGGAGTGCAAGCACAAGTGGTGTAAACTCTCTGACTTGGGCGGATTGAAGCGGTAACTGTAATTAAGAGGGGGGGATGTAGCGACCCCGTTACTTCATTTCACAGTATAATTAGCGTCCGTCCACTTCAATCCGTCGGCGGAATAAGTTGCGTGTGACCATGGTTGGGCGGCAGTCAGTTCGACTGTCTAACCACGGTTCTTTTTATTTTTCATGTTACGCGCCAAAAAACAAAATTGAAGTGTCATGGTGGTGTTCAGACCGACTAGGGTCGGAGAGGGGCGAAGGTCAACGACGAGCGCCTCTCAGCGACGAGTCCCGACGGAAAAGGACGAAGAAAGAAGAACAACGATTTCGACTTGAGATCTCTACGAGCTCACCACGCGTGAATTTAGTAAACATTACAATGATTGTTTTTTTTCTCTTTTCCTACGGGAAAAATTATTGTGTAATACGAGGCTAATTAATTGTAACCAACAATTGTAACGCGTCTTGCGCCAATGAGGCATTTTTGATTGTAAGAAAATAAATATTGCGCAGTGGCATTGATTTCCAATTATAAAAATTGTTAGTAAATTTTCAACCACCATCCAATCTCCTACATAATAACGTAGAAGATACGTATATTATCATCGTCACGTTGTCAGGGACGTCCACCAGCGTGCTAGTAAATTAAGGTAAGTCAGAGAGTTGACAACTTAGTCCCCTTAATACGGACACTTGTGTTTGCATGCCGTGGCCTTTACTCGATCGACGTGCAATCTTGTGGCTCACGTCCAGCCGCCCTCAGATATTATTAATTAGGATGTGTTTAGTAAATAATATACTACTGGCTGGGCTGTGCGTTATAGGCTATACACAGGATTGCGAATTCTTTAATGAGAATATTTGCAATTAAAAATTAAATTTTCAATCCGTAATTGAAATTATAACGATTAAAATTACAAAGTTGGTTTTTAATTCAACAACTTGAATTGAAAAATTGAAAAATTGATTTAAAGATAAACACGTGGGATTAAGAATCGAAAAACCAATTTTTAATGAGACAAGTGAAATTGAAAATTTAAAAAGTAGTCTTTAAATTGACACGTGGGTTTAAAATTTCAAAAATTAATTCTAATTCAGATACGTGGGATTAAAAATTAAAAAATTACTCGTTAATTCAAACACATGGGATCAAAAATCGGAAATTGTTTTTTAATTCAGAGTCGGTACGCATTCAGATAAGTAATAAAGACAAAAAATTTGACAGCACTTATAACAGGAAAGAATACTGGTTTACTTGATCTTCAAGTTTATATATTTTTAAACTTACTGTTGATCGTCAGATATAATAGAATTTGAAATAAAAAAGATCATTCATAGTTGAGACATTTGAGAATTAAATTTTTTGAATAATTTTCAGCGTAAACAGAGAATTTAAAATTAAACCAACACCAATCCGATGTTCAGAATTAAAAATATTTTATTTAATTTTTTATTCGAAAACAAAATGTAATTTTCTAATCCCCTTTAGCTATGGCTAATTAAAATTTTTGATTGACTTTTCAATTATTAAATATGGAATTAGAGATTAGAAAGAAATTTTTTAATCTAGTTTTCCGAATTGAAATTTTTTATTTAATGTTTTATTTGAAAACGTAGATTTAAAAATTATGCCATTACATTTTAACGCTACTTTACGAATTGAAAATTTGAAATTTTATTTTTAATCCAAAAATTTTGGATTGAAAATTAAAAAATTATTTTCAATTCAAAGATATTGAATTAGAAAATTAAAAAATCATTTTTAATTTGTTGTTTTTGGATTATGAAATATAAAAAAAAAATTTAATTGAAGCACTCATGCAATTATAAATTTAATGCGCTATTTGCAACCCTGGCTATACACTATGTATAGGTATGTATTAGACTGGGCCAAAAAAATCGACTATTTTTTTTTTTTTCGATACTGGATAACCTAGCCTTGGCCAAGCCTAGAGTCACCCTAATTTGGGCCAAGGTTGTGTAACCTAACCTCGGCCGTTGGATGGTAACCCTAACATGGGCCAAGATTAAATAACCTAGCCTCGGCCGTTGGATGGTAACCCTAACATGGGCCAAGACTGGATAACCTAGCCTTGGCCGTTGAATGGTTACCCTAACATGGACCAAGTTTACGTAACCTAACCTCGGCCGTTAGATAATAACCCTAACATGGGCCAAGACTGGATAACTTAGCCTTGACCAAGCCTAGAGTCACCCTAACCATGACCGTTGAATGGTAACCCTAACATGGGCCAAGACTGAATGACCTAGCCTTGGCCGTTGAGTAATAAACCTAACACGGGCTTAACCTTGGTTAAAAAAGAGAATTAAAGAGGATTGAAAATGAATTGAATCCTTTTTAATTCTCTTTAGAGAATTAAATAGAATTAAAGAGAATTCATATTTTGAAATTTTTAATACTTTTAAATTCTCTTCAGAGAATTAAATAGAATTCATATTTTGAAATTTTCAATACTTTTAAATTTTCTTTAGAGAAATAAATAGAATTAAGAAGAATTCATATTTAGAAATTTTTAATACTTTTAAATTCTCTTCAGAGAATTAAATAGAATTGAAGAGAATTCATAATTTCAAATTTTCAATACTTTCAAATTCTCTTTAAAGAATTAAATAGAATTAAGAAGAATTCATATTTCGAAATTTTTAATACTTTTTAATGCTCTTCAGAGAAATCGAATAGGATAAAGAACTATTCCCAAGAAAAATATAGAGAGCCCGAACTGGGATGGATATCCCGAATTGTCCATGGGGAAAACCACTGGTTATACCAAATATAATATATTATCTATACCAGATATATATATATATATATATATATATATATATATATATATATATATATATATATATATATATTAGGGTGGTCCTTATTTTGGACATTTTCGAATTTTTATGCTCCCAGAGGCTTATGTGGTTCGAAATAAATAAAAAAAAATATCCTCAAAGTTTCAGGTCTCTATCTCAATTTTAACCCGTGCCGCTCAGCGATGTAAGTTTCCCATTTAAATAACACGGGGTTTTTGGCATTGAACGATTAAATTTTTATTCCGGCTAAAGTAATTGTTCGAAAAATTTGAAACTCTGTAGACTTTATCCTCATATAAGCAGCTACTCCTCAGAATTTCTACAGATTTTCAGCTACTATAATTTTGGGGGTACAGCATGATGAAAAAAAAGAAAAAAATTATTTTTTTTATTTTTAGCTAATAGTTTTTTCAAATAACATATCAAATCAGTCTGCATCCTTATCAGAAGTTCTTACTTTTTTTCATTCTCGCACCTAAGTGGGTGAACGGTATATCTTTGTTGCACTAATACAGTAATCAGGAACTTTGCATTAGTTTGCAGTAAAGCGTTCCTTAAAAGGATTTTTTAAATTTATTACGATTACCTCACAAACGGTTTCAATTACGACAGAAAAAAAATTGTCATAAAGTTTGAGCTCTTAATTCCAACAGGACCACGTGCCGCAAATTTCGTTTCCGTGATTTTTTAAATTCATTATATTTATTTATAAAAGAGATCTATTTTATTAATAATTTATTATAGTTAGAAAATCGTAAATTTATTATAGTAAAGAAAATAATTATTTCGATATTATAATGCACAAAACTATCAACCTTTTGTTTATTATTTATTGCTTAAAACAAATAATAAACTTAAAGGTGACCAACTTATTTAAGCAAATATTGAAAGAAATTTAATTTATTGATAATATTTATCAACTGATAAACTGAGACATAATATGATTAGTGGCATTGATATACCGATCTCAGATATCAATTGAATGCATTATGTATTTTTGAAAAAGACACATTGTCAAATAACATAAACAAAATATTTCTTGAAAAAATCACAAAAAAAATTTTGCGGTAACTCTTCCCGTTAGAATTAAGAGCTTAAACTTTAAGGGAATTTTTTCTGTTGTAATTGAAAAAAAATGCTCCTGATTACTGTATTAGTGCAAAAAAGATATACCGTTCACCCACTTAGGTGCGAGAATGAAAAAAAGTAAGAACTTCTGATAAGGATGTAGACTGATTTGATATGTTATTTGAAAAAACTTTTAGCTGAAAATAAAAAAAATAATTTTTTTCTTTTTTTCATCATGCTGTACCCCCAAAATTATAGTAGCTGAAAATCTGTGAAAATTCTGAGGAGTAGCTGCTTATATGAGGATAAAGTCTACAGAGTTTCAAATTTTCCGAACAGTTACTTTAGCCGGAATAAAAACTTAATCGTTCAATGCCAAAAACCCCGTGTTATTTAAATGAGAAACTTACATCGCTGTGCGGCACGGGTTAAAATTGAGATAGAGACCTGAAACTTTGAGGATATTTTTTTTTATTTATTTCGAACCACATAAGCCTCTGGGAGCATAAAAATTCGAAAATGTCCAAAATAAGGACCACCCTAATATATATATATATATATCTATATATATATATCTATATATATATATGGGTCATTCCATGTCAAATCGACCAATAGTTGGAATCGACCTCTTTCGATTTGGACGAATTTTGGTCAGAAGTTTTCTCTCATCATATAACGAAGTTCTGCCAAGGGAAAAAAAATAAAAAATTTTTTTTCAAAAGTTATGCAATTTTGAAAATTTCACTAATTTTCCTGTTTCTTAAACTTATTCTTCAAAGATCTCGAAAACAATTACAATTACTCTAATGATCTGAGCTAGGTTTTAAAGAGGATACTTAAAGGTACCAAAAAAAAATTTTTTTGAAAAAATTTTTCAAAAATTCGCTGTTTGGGAAAATTTTGAAATTTCCAAAATTGCAAAAGTCGATCACCGCCATCAAATTTTCCGCTCAAATTTTTTTCTAGAGTACCTCTAATTGATTTCAAAAGATCCTGAAATTTTTGAGTAGGGGTTTTTTTTTGTTCAAAAGATATAAATTTTTGAATTTTAGGAAAAAAAAATTTTTCTTTCTTTGGCATTGACTGAATAAAACAATGATTAATTCACTTGTAATTTTTAATTTTAAGGCTCAAAAATTTATTTTAATGCAATAGAGTCAATAAAAAACTTATTAATGTGATATTTTTGTTTTTCAGCTACATTTTGATTTTAAATTGGATATAATTATGTTAGAATGATCGTTTTTTCTTAGCCCCTTGCTGTGGTGTTGATTTCGCACTTCTTTCTCTCAATATGAAAGTAAATAGTATTATTAGAAAGCTATTTTTCAATGGAAATTTTATATGAATCGAATATACATGTATACTAATAATACTATTTACTTTCAAATTGAGAAAAAGAAGTGCGAAATCAACACCACAGCAAGGGGCTAAGAAAAAACGATCATTCTAACACAATTATATCCAATTTAAAATCAAAATGTAGCTGAAAAACAAAAATATCACATTAATAAGTTTTTTATTGACTCTATTGCATTAAAATAAATTTTTGAGCCTTAAAATTAAAAATTACAAGTGAATTAATCATTGTTTTATTCAGTCAATGCCAAAGAAAGAAAAATTTTTTTTTCCTAAAATTCAAAAATTTATATCTTTTGAACAAAAAAAAACCCCTACTCAAAAATTTCAGGATCTTTTGAAATCAATTAGAGGTACTCTAGAAAAAAATTTGAGCGGAAAATTTGATGGCGGTGATCGACTTTTGCAATTTTGGAAATTTCAAAATTTTCCCAAACAGCGAATTTTTGAAAAATTTTTTCAAAAAAATTTTTTTTTGGTACCTTTAAGTATCCTCTTTAAAACCTAGCTCAGATCATTAGAGTAATTGTAATTGTTTTCGAGATCTTTGAAGAATAAGTTTAAGAAACAGGAAAATTAGTGAAATTTTCAAAATTGCATAGCTTTTGAAAAAAATTTTTTTATTTTTTTTCCCTTGGCAGAACTTCGTTATATGATGAGAGAAAACTTTCGACCAAAATTCGTCCAAATCGAAAGGGGTCGATTCCAACTATTGGTCGATTTGACATGGAATGACCCATATATATTTATAAATTTTTTGAATAAATATATCTATCCACTAGTGATGAGCACATTGTATAATTTATTAAAAAATGACATTTCTATTGTTGGATGATGAAAATGTATCAGATTTAATACTTGTTACCTAATAAAAAAAAAAAAAAGAATATACCTGAATTTTTATCAATGTTGCTGTGGTTAATAATTCCTTTAATTTAAGTTAAGTGAAATATTCCTTGTCGAATTAGTAATTCAGAATGGGGACCTGTTGGAATTCATATTAGGTGGTTTTTAATTTTTTAATGATAACTGTACATCGTGAATCAGTAAAATCGTTAGTACTCATCATTGAAAATCTGTAATTGACCCAATCCAGATGTCAGCAGCAAATTTATTTTAATCCTATGGGTTATCTCAATCCCGATTTGGCGTGAAATTTGAAAACTTAAATTTTCAAATTTAAAATAATTACATAAATTGTTTAAGTTTGAATTTTTACTTTCTGGGGTCAGATTGCAGTTTCGCTATACATTGATTTACATCTTAAGATTAAGGGCAAGTTTTTTGAACCGGGTTTTAACTGACACGATAATAAATGTTAGTCTAATGCGTTTCACAATGAAAACTTAAAATCTCATAAAAATAGTTATCTCCAATGTAATTTTATGTGAGTAGTGTACATTTTAGAATGTTGGTAAGACAAATTGCTACTCCGGGAGATAAAATTACTATTAGAGATTGTAATTTTTAGTTCAAGGTATATGATGTCATTGATGTTGTATCCTACCCATATACTTGCTATAAATTCAGAATTTCTAATCGTCATTGTGGCTGAGCTGTCAACATACTTGGTCAGGGTGTGAAGAAACAGTGAGGACCGGGTTCGATCCCAACGTCGGGCAAATAATTTTATTTTCAAGCTTTGATTATAAATTATTCCGCGTTTGGATACGTATGTGTGTGAGTGTTGTGTGCATGTGCGTCTCGTAAAAGTGATTCCCCATTCAACCTATGTATGTGTGTGTGTGTGTGTGTGTGTGTGTGTGTGTGTGTGGGTGTGTGTGCGTGTGCGTGTGTGTGTGTGTGTGTGTGTGTGCGTGTGTGCGTGTGTGTGTGTGTGTGTGTGTGTGTGTGTGTGTGTGTGTGTGTGTGTGTGTCTGTGTGTGTGCGTGTGTGTGTGTGTCCTGTTCGTCAGAAGGTAGTACCTGAATACGCGTCTCCCGGCGCGCATGATTATTATTTTAGGAGTGGGGACGAAATTACTATCTGTATTGTAAAAATTACAATCTGGATTGTAAAAATCACTCGTCAGAATACATCTTTCACAAAGCGCGTTAATTAATATTTACAAAGTACAATAGTAAAAGTGATTGGAACATTATAGTTTTCATTGCGTCGTTAGTAAATTTTATCTTGAATGCAGTAATTTTTATAATGTACAGATATTATTATTCTAAATAATATGTTGTAATTTTTACTTTGAGTTATGTAAAAGTTTTGATTGTTTTTAACATTTTAAGATTACTTTCTCAGATTGTAATTTTATTTTAACATTTAGTAAAAATTCTTTAATTTTTTTCTTCGTGTGAATATTTTTTTTAAGTTAGCGATGACTATACTTATTTTTAATATTTTTGTTTTCCAACTAACAATTAATAATTAATTAACAAACAAAACTTGTTTGTTGATATCCCACTAAAAATAACTTTTGTTCTTTTTTTTTTTATTTATAATTAATTATTAAAATTGTAAATATGCCCGTTGTCCAAATACTATTGCACAGATGTCTCAATGATACAGATCCCGATGGTATAGATTCCTATTACACAGATTGCCGATGATACAGATAATCACCCAGATCCTGACGATACATAGACTGAACTTTTTTTTTAATTGAGACGTTTACAATAAAGTGTACAATAAAATGACTAGAGTTGGCTAATATAAAGAGTACAGTAGAAATATGTACTTGGTGAGCTGGAGAGTGTAAAGTATATATTTTAGCATTCAATTTACAATTATTATAGGGGAGGATGGGACAGAGCGGCCCCCCTGAAATTTTGATAAAAAAAAAAAATTTTTTTTTTTTGACTAATTACTATAAATCCGATATGTTTGCGCATTTTTACCCCTACGCATGACATTTGGGGCAAAATGGACAAGCCCAAAATTTTGAAAAAGTGATTTTTTCATATTTTTATCGTCAAATTAAAAAAAAATTATTATAATTCCACATTTCTAGCCCTACGCATAACACCTGGGGCAAAATGGACCAGCCGAAACTTCCGAAAAAATTATTTTTTCATATTTTTCGGCCATTTCTCTATGTAAGAGGCAAATTTGGTCACTAAAAATTTATAAAAATTAAATTTTTTTTTTAGTTTATAAATTTTTGAAATAAAGTAAAACTATAGAATTGATTTTTTTTTTTATTAAATAACAATTAGTAATTAAGGTAATCGAGAGTGAACGATTTATTACACTTTAAAAAATTTTTTTCGAGTAATATAAAACCAAAAATAGTTGTCAAGAGAAAGAAATACATTCTTAATGATGAAAACAATTTAAAAAAAAAAAAAAACGAAAAAAAAAATTTTTTTATCACTTTTTGGAGGGGGCCGCTCTGCCCCACAAAAAAAAAATTTGTTTTTCAGAATTTTGGCAAAATGTCCATAAATTTGTTCGAAATAGGACAAAAGCAAAGTGATCTTATGGTTGAAAGCCACAAAAAATAATAATTGGCTTAGGGGGGCCGCTCTGCCTCACCCTCCCCTATATTAAATATTGAAATCACGATATTACTATTTGAATTAATATTAATTGCTAAAAATATTATTATTATTAGACATTAAACTTTATTTATTACAGTTCCTTTTTTTCCGTGTATAGAAGGAGTTTATTTTAATATTAAAAGCCCGAATCGGAGTAAATGCGGATTTAAATGAAATCCAGATCACTCTGAAATCACTCTGTTGAAAAAACAAACTCCTTATTTACTCCATATGCAGAGTGTTTTTTTTTAAAACTTCGGAACTCTGAGTGACGGAGTGAATTTCGGATTTCAATAAAATCCGTAATCACTCCGTATTCACTTCCTAATTTTTTAGTGTAGAGGAAAAAAAAACATTATAAAATGCGCTGTTAAAGAAATTAAAATTATTTTTATTTATAATTTTACTGACTTGTATTTTTTTTTTTAATTTGCAAAAATTATTATTTTTAAAAAGAATGATGATAACTAAAAACAAATATATCCAAATAGCCATTGATTAAGCAGATAATTGTAAAAAGATTAATTAGCTTCTACGATCGGTTCATCCTTATGAGCGGAAGTCGTTTCAGTAGGATGAGCAGCAATATATTCAAGTGCCCTTGCAATTGCTAGAGGAATTGGCGGCGGTGTCGGCAAATGTGATCCCTCAGGACGGAATCCATTTTCATCAGCCACATAAGTCAGCGTGAATACATTATCCTCATTATCAGTATACGCGATTCTTCCAGTTACTGTATGAGCGACAACATTTTTAGCAAGCTCTCTAACGGTTCCTTCTTCTTGAACCTTGATGCCATTTTCTGATTCCCAGACATTATGGAAAGATCCATCCGGATTTATTTCGGATTCTTGATTAAGGATTCCTACTGGCTTATTGATCATTGTATGGTCTTGATGATGAACAGGCACGTGATCTTGGTGCGTAGGATTTTGAACTTGCCTATATTCCGGAGTATTTGTCAATTTAGCGCTTTGTGCTATTGTCACGCTTAAGGCAAACAACTGAAACATAAACAAATGTAATTACAGTTATGCAACGTAATGTTTGCGACAATGCGTAGGTACACATCAATGCCATCCGTTGCATAAAAACGTCCAAACGTTGACCGACAGTCCTTGATCAATCATTTCCGCTCGAGTTTAATTAGACAAACTTAAATATCTATTATAGTTATTCAAAGCTGTGTACTTACGATTATTTTCGACATCTTTTCGTTTTATTTTATACAATCTTCTGCTAATAACAAACAGTTAACTGATACTTGTCACGATTTTCTGTGTCTTTATATATCCAAATATTGCCAAATTTCGAAGATCCGATAAAGTGGCTATGCCAGTTTTTTTTTATATTACAAATAATATTTTTTTTTTATTATTGCACTTTATACGAATAAATTAACGATCTATAATAAATATTTAATAACCATTTCTGCAATAGCCAGGTCATAATTTAAGTATACACGTTTTACTTTATACTTATCAAATTATATTGTTGTTAATAAAATTATTTATATCGATATTTAATTAATTTTACTGATATTTTTATTATTTTATATGATGTTTATCATGGTAGTATACTTATATATACATTTTATAAATCGTCACATTTATAATAAATGTAATAACTTGGCAGCGTAATGAAAATTTTAATAAAAATAAATTTTGCAAAACCGTTTTCTTAATTTACAATGACCTTGGTAATTGGTGTCATATAATATTTTTTTTTATGTCTCGTAGTTTTAGTTAATTGTGACGCAATATGCCAAAAATTTAAAATTATTTAAATTTAAATAATTAAAATTAACATTGAAGAGGAAAATAAATAATAAGAAAAAAACTGCAGTTAATTTTTTTTTATTTTTTAAAATATTAATTAATATGTAGTATCATAATTTGAATACAATTATCAATGCTATTATATATTATACATACATTATTTTTCGTTAAAAAACTATCAGAATGATATAAAGTTTAGTATTTATCTACTTTTTTTTAACCATTTAATTTATTTAAATTAATCTTCATCACTTGGAAGAATTAAATTATAACCCGATAAAAAAACCAAAATCAAATGATAAATAGTCTTGATGTCATCAATATTCAGTGAATTGATAAGCTGGCGCTTACAATTTAATCGACGGAAAATATGTCCGGTTTATGGGAACGATCCTTTCGCCTCGTATGGGAGCAGAAAATTTCGGAGCTGTTATAGTCAACACCCCGTCAGTTGATAGACTAGACATAACTCGAGTAATGTCATGTCCTTTTGGGAGGTCGTATCGTCTCATGAACTTCTTAGAAATAAACTCACGTGAATCCCTCTTCTCTTCATGCTCGGCTTTGACGATTATAGAATTTCCAACAGTTTTAACAATTATTTCATGTGGAGAAAATTGCTGAACATCGACAGTTATGCGAAATTTGTCGCTGTCACTTTCGATTTTGCCCAGATCCGTACTCACTTCGTCCAATAAATTTCTCCAAGGTCGGAAATAATCACGAAAATACGGTGTAGTGAGTGGCTTTACTAAACTATCTCGGCGAATCGTAAGGTCAAAGTGCCGATCCAGCCAACGGTGAGGCCTCTCAACATCTTCCCACCAGTCACGCCAGTAATTTGATGGTACAAGTGCCATTTTATAATTCACTAAATAATTAAACTTTTTGACAACGTCGAAAAATTTCGATCCACTTAAGAGATTTATCGGCTTCGTAAGTTCGTTTCAAACTGATATTTGATCAAAGCTCCGCTGGTCTATATATTTATCGCCTACTACACTCGAAACGATTCGGCAAGTCGGTAGGGCGTGTGAATACGTCATAGATTGACAATACATCTATATACTATTATAGAGTATGTTATTATTTTGGTCTCATACATAGAACTGCATTTATTTAATTCCCACCATTTTTTCTCAATTATGCAGATTCTAACGATGGCCTTCGATCTATAATTTATCATTTTAAATTAGTTAATAATGCTATTTATTTAAGTTTTTAATTATTTAAAATTTAAATAAATATAATTACTTTTAGATAATGCTATAGACACTTGACCTTGCCATTTACCGTATGAGATGTTTTTGGCACTCTTACAGTTCCTTGATCGTGAACTTTGATACCATTTTCAAATTTCGGATGTGATGAATCATTTTATGATAAACGTCTAATTCTTTTTGACAGATTGCACTTTCTCAGTGATCATATTAGTCACTTTTTATTGTCAACTAACATTTGACCTTGAATAATATAAACTTGGCCATGATAGACAGGAACTTAAGCTTGTCTATATCCACAGTCTGCCTACTGATTAAACACAATTGAATGTGCAATTGGCTCACCAAACTAGTTGTTACTCATTAATCATATTAACGAATATGGTAACTGTTAGATAATAGCAACAACAATGTTCTAAAAATATCAAATCAATTTGTAATTTAAAGCATTAGATAAACATGTATTAAACATTTATAAAATTACGATTAATTTTTCATGCTTATGTAAATAAATTTACTTATTCCCGCATGAAAAAAACTTATACTCTGAAATTATATCAGATAATATAATATTTATTATATTATAGTATAATTTAGAATATAAATAATTACATATTTAAAAATAACTACTTTTTTGCCGTTTTCAATATAAAATTTTATATTTTAAAAGTATATCAATATAATATATAATTTTATATTTTGGCATATGTTATCATTATAAAAACTCCATATAATATTAGATTATATAAAAAAAATATATGTCATTATATAGTATCAATTTATAGGTTTATATATATTATGATTTTATAATCCAAATTATATTATTAACAGTATAATATAATATATAATGCTCGTATATAAGCTTGTATATATTAAAAGATATACATGACACTTTTGTGCTTCGAAAAATTTTCAGTTCCATGAATGCTCTTTCGGTATCCTCTAAAACTTATTTTATTTTGAGTAATTATTTTTTTATATTAAAAATTAATCATATAAATGAAAATTTATAGTCATAACGACTCTCTCTACAAACTTCCTTTCAAGTTCGATCTACATACTTAATTTACTCGAATAAAATATATTCTCATTGATACTCACAATCATCGTCAAACTGAAAGTCTTTATTTTTCATATTTTATTTTATATTTTTAGATATATAATGTATTATATAATACAATATACAATTCAATATCTTGAGATTCTCCAACGTCAATTATATAAAAAAATATATTTAACAATATAATATTTAATATATAAAAAAATATATTCTATTATATATCATTCCAATATATGTAAATTTATAATGAATTTTATAAGTTAAAAATTATATTTTATAATTATATTACATATTATGAAAATATGTATATATTTTTTTATAATTTAAATTATAAATCAAAGTGTAACTTTGAATTTATATAAATATTATATTTTATTATACATACATTTTTGCGTTTTATAAAATTATATATTTACGGTATATTTTTTTATATATAATCAAAATATATGTTATTTTCATGCGGGTTATTTTAAAAGTATACCTATTGTTTAAAAAAATAATACTTTAATAACGAAAATTACTTTGTTTTTAATTTTTCATTTAATAATAGATTACCATAAATTTTAACATCTTTATTGAAAGCGATATTATTTAAAACGCCAGCAGTCATTACAAGAGTATTAATTATCCAAGTAAAGAATCGCGAGTAGAGATAATTAATGAGAACCCATTTATTATAGATTATCATATTTCCATTTTATATGACACGTGGCATTTAATGAATATATTATTTTTTCTATATTTGTATCTGTATTAAAAAATTATAATAAATATTTTAGGTGGACTTTATTTATATGCATAATATATGTTATATATATGTATGTATATTAGGGTGTGCCAAAAAAAATCGATTATTTTTTTTTTGACTCTCCCACGAAAAATTTGTTGGTCAGCCCTAAAAAAAAACTTCAGTTAATTTTATCTAATTCTTCTATCTAATTCTTCGATAAATTCAAATTTGAATTTATGTAATTACATAAACAACAAAAAAATTTTATTTTATTAGATTTTTGTAATCAAGAAATAGTAAATAAACAATCAACTATTAATGATATGATGAACTTTTTACGAGTTTTTTTTATAAATTTAAAATAGTGCTAAAGAATCTTGATTCGAATTATTTTCAACAGATAATAGGTTAAACTGATAATTTAAATAAATCTATAATTGAGATTTTTGGAGCTCAAATTTAATGCGTTGAAGATAAAATTTCCGCGTATATAGGGGAGGGTGGGGCAGAGCGGCCCCCCTAAGCCAATTATTATTTTTTGTGGCTTTCAACCATAAGATCACTTTACTTTTGTCCTATTTCGAACAAATTTATGGACATTTTGCCAAAATTCTGAAAAAATTTTTTTTTTTGTGGGGCAGAGCGGCCCCCCTCCAAAAAGTGATAAAAAAAATTTTTTTTTTCGTTTTTTTTTTTTTTAAATTGTTTTCATCATTAAGAATGTATTTCTTTCTCTTGACAACTATTTTTGGTTTTATATTACTCGAAAAAAATTTTTTAAAGCGTAAAAAATCGTTCACTCTCGATTACCTTAATTACTAATTGTTATTTAATAAAAAAAAAAATCAATTCTATAATTTTACTTTATTTCAAAAATTTATCAACTAAAAAAAAAAATTTAATTTTTATAAATTCTTAGTGACCAAATTTGTCTCTTACATAGAGAAACGGCCGAAAAAAATGAAAAATAATTTTTTCGGAAGTTTCGGCTGGTCCATTTTGCCCCAGGTGTTATGCGTAGGGCTAGAAATGTGGAATTATAATAATTTTTTTTTAATTTGACGATAAAAATATGAAAAAAACACTTTTTCAAAATTTTGGGCTTGTCCATTTTGCCCCAAATGTCATGCGTAGGGGTAAAAATGCGCAAACATATCGGATTGATAGTAATTAGGCGAAAAAAAAAAATTTTTTTTTTGATCAAAATTTCAGGGGGGCCGCTCTGCCCCACCCTCCCCTACGTAGTGTATTGGATTTTTTACCGAATTTTTAAATAACTGTTGTCTCTATACTCAATACTTTAATTGTTATAAGTAAATAATTCAAATAATGAGACTTTAAGAGCTCGTAATTATTGAATTGTTCATTATACAGAAGAGTTCATAAAGACAATTTTGTAGAAAATCAAATGTACTACAAAATAACCACTCAACTTTTTTTTTATAGTCAATATTTTAATTGTTATAACGTTATAAGTAAATAATTTAAATAATAAGACTTCGAGAGCTCATAACTATTGATCTGTTCATCATACAAAAAAGTTCTCAATGGCAATTTTGTAGAGAATCAAATGTACCACAAAATTACTATTTAACTTTTTTTCTACAACCAACAGTTTAGTCTCCAGATGTAAAAATAACGAATTTTCGTAAAATTCGCATATTCTAACGTCATTAATAGACGAAATATTGAGTGCACAGATTTGATTCTTTGGACTTATGTATAGACAATTTATTGCTTAAGAAGGTTCACTGATCAATAATGTCAAAAAAAAAATCTTCACAGTTTGCAGCCATAAATAATATAAAAAAATAGTTTTCCCATGTTATTTAAATGGGAAAACTTTGAGATCGATGATAGACCTCTTAAAATTGAAATTAAGGGCTGAAATTTTAACTGAATTTTTTTTTAGGGCTGACCAACAAATTTTTCGTGGGAGAGTCAAAAAAAAAAATTATCGATTTTTTTTTGGCACACCCTAATGTATATCTATATATATTAATACTAATACTAATACGGCATTAAAATGTACTCACATCGGTGTAGCAGTACTATTCACCCAGTGTTAAAACGGTGTAAATTCGGAGTATCTTAACTCCGATTAAAGTATGAAGGTGTGAATTTAAGTGTTTTAAGATTTCGCGTGCAAAATGCTAAAAGGGTGTACTACAGCAGTTAAAAAGGGCGTATAAAAAAATTTTTTTTTGCCATTTAACTTAAAATCGTTTGAAACGTCAAGATCAATAAAAAAAAATTTTTTTGAATTACTAACGCCAAAAGGGTGTATCTCAAGATTTACGCCCTTTTGGCTTTAAGGAAATAAAACATGAAAATAATGCTATATCAATGAAGCAATATCAGAATGAATGTGAAAGGCGAAAAATTGAACTGTAGAAAGAGGCAAAGTGGGTTTTTTTCACTTTTATTTGACTCTATGTGGAATTTTTATATATCTGAAAATCGAAGCGTTTTTCACGCAACGGAAATAAAACAAATTCGTGTAATTTTGCTTTTTTATATTCCTTCTACGAAAAACGTTCCGATTTTCAAGTACATGAATTTTTGAAAATCACCAAACTTTTTTCTATACTCTTTCTAAAACTATTTCATGTGATTCAAATAAAATAAAAATGAACTTCTTCAAATCAGAAAAAAAAATTTCTGGATTTTAAATGAATTTGATTAGGTTAAATTTTTTTGTAAGTAATTTACATGAAGAAAAATTATATTTTACATGATTATTGGATACAAAAGAAGAAAAAAAAATTTTTAATAATTTTTATTATAAAACAAAAGTCTTTAATATTTTTCAACTGACAATTGATTTTTGAAAAAGTTTAACAAAAAAAAATTCAAAATAACGCTCAATTGTAATTACAAAAGTGATTTTGGAATATTTAAAAACCATTTTTTTTTTTATAAAATTTTGGGGGTACCCCGTTTCGTCTACCCTACACCCTTTTGCCCCCTCCCCCCTTCCCTTACTATATATGAAACTGATTCGCAGTGAATATTTACTAATTTCCGGCACTTTTCAATGATTCATCTTAAATAGTTAATCTTATAATTATAATATAATGTGAAGAAATTTTTATTTATAATCTGTACGGATCTAATCTGATCAGAGCAGATCTGAACTTTTTTTCCCGAGAAAAAGTTATATCAGCTCAGATCTGGTTTGATCCGTACAGATCCAATTAGATCTATTTATATTTACTTCATAAATTGATCGTTTAATCAATGTTGATCTATTTTGATCTGACTAGATCTAGGTTGATCTAACTTGATCTAGGTTGATCTGACTTGATTAGATTTGATCAGGGTAGATCTGGACTATTTTTCCGCAAAGAAAAATGTCATATATGATCAGATCTGGTTTGATCTGAACAGATCAAATCAGATCTACTCTGATCTGGGTTTAGTATAAATTATGTTTTATTGACCTTTTTTTAACTACCCGCTAAGAAAATCGACGATTTTCGAAAAATTGGGAAGTTTTTGTTTTCACCCCCATTTGCGAAAATCGAAATTTCATCAGATGTCGACGTTCTGAGGTTCTAGGAAACTATTTTGACTATTTTTAGAATGATGTCCGAGTGTCTGTATGTATGTATGTATGTATGTGTGTGTGTGTGTGTGTGTGTGTGTGTGTGTGTGTGTGTGTGTGTGTGTGTGTGTATGTATGTGTGTGACCGGTCTATAACTTTTTAACTAATGAACCGATTTGGATGGTTACGGCGGCAATCGAAAGAGCTTGTTGGCCATCAACTTTTCTGAAAATTACAGATCATGTGATCGAGTAGACTCGAAAATATTGGCGAATTACGGAAAAAAAAATTTTTTTTTTTTAGTCTTTTATTGATTTCTTAGAAACGACTTGAACGATTGACTTTAAAATCTAATCAGTTTTAGAACTCACTAAAACGTGTCGATTGCCACCTTAGCCATCTCAATCGGATAATTCGTTCGAGAGTTATCGCGGGCAAAAGAAATGGTAAAAAACGGTTTTTTGCGAATATCTTCGAAACAACTGAACCAAACAGTTTCAAAATTTGATCAGCTCTAGAACTCAATGAAATACGCCGATTGCCGCCACAACCATCAAAATCGGTTAATTCGTTCCTGAGATATCGTGGGAGAAAGAAATGCTAAAATCGGTTTTTTTGAAAACAATGGAATACAAACGTATTTTCGAGCTCAAGGAGCTCGAAAACAGCGGGAAGTTTTGGGGCTGGCCCGCAGGGTCAACCGATACACAGATTTTTTGTTTAGAAATTAGTACAAAGTAATTTAATCAGATTCTGTCGGAATTAATCAGAAAATAAATTTTTTTTTATCAATTATTTTTTTAATTGAAACTGATTAAAAGTCGATCGGAAATTTCCGATTAAATCCGATTATAATTTTTCAATCAGAATCGGAGTATTCAATCAGAAATAGTCAATTTATTTTGGTCATTCATTTACAATGAATTTAAAGTACTAAAATATTATTTTTTTTTAACATCAGATAAATATTTTCAATAGAAAATTTTTTTATTTTAAATGTAATTTACGGCTAGATAGCAGATCTGCTCGCGTATTATTATACATACGTACAAGTACATGAAATTTAATAATACTTATATTATATTTACTCTATATTTTATCTTTTATTTTTAATTATCTTTAAACAAAAGTTTTACTTTGATGTTTCATTTTAATCTATAAAAAAAATAAAATAAATAAAAATGTTTTATTTACAAAATCAATATTCATTTGAATGATTCTCAATAACAAAATATTATTTATTTTTACCATATTATAAAGTAATACTTAAAAATGTTTTTTAACCATTTAGATTTTGTGTTTTAATCGGAATAAATTTTTTATTCGAAATAAAGAATTCATAAGTATATATTAGGGTGTCCGTTATTTACCAAATTAGATTTGTTTACTTGGGTATGATATAAATCATATATTTGTGATCCAAAAATAATAAAAAAAAATAAAAAAGTTTATTCTAATGCCATTTAACCCTGCCTAAGTAATGATACATTCTCATTTCAGTACAATGAGAAAAATGTAATTACTCGCTTAAAAATGAGTGCACAGTAATGAGTAATACATATTTTTGTAGGAAATTTCCCGCTCTTCAAAACAGGTCTCTTATGTTTTTTTCGTGAATCCAACTGTTTAAGAGATATTGAAGGTCAAAGTTAGATTTGTTTAAAAAAATTTGCGGTTTTGTTTGAAATTTTATAACTCTCTAACACCTAGACATAAAATTAAGCGCTGTAAACTTTCTTGTAGGAAATTTATTGCTCTTCAAAAAAGGTATCCAACAATTTTTTCTCTAAATCCAACCATTTGAGTGATATCGAAGCTCAAAGTTGATAGATTTAAAAATGAATGTTTTTCGATTAAAATTCTATAACTCTCCAGCAAACGAATATTTACGTAGGCTTTTAACAGCTTTTCATCGGAAATTTACCGCTCTACAAAAAATGATTCTTTAATTTTTTCGATAAACTCAACCGTTTAAGAAATATTTAAGCTTTAAGTTGAAAGAAAAGTTTCACAAACCAACACAAAATTTTGCTCTGATGATATAAAAAATTTCTTTTTTTTCGAGCTTAAATATCTCTTAAACGGTTGAGTTTATCAAAAAAATTATAGAGACCTTTTTTGTAGAGCGGTAAATTTCCGACGAAAAACTGTTAAAAGCCTACGTTAATATTCGTTTGCTGGAGAGTTATAGAATTTTAATCGAAAAACATTCATTTTTAAATCTATCAACTTTGAGCTTCGATATCACTCAAATGGTTGGATTTAGAGAAAAAATTGTTGGATACCTTTTTTGAAGAGCAATCAATTTCCTACAAGAAAGCTTACAGCGCTTAATTTTATGTTTAGGTGTTAGAGAGTTATAAAATTTCAAACAAAAACGCAAATTTTTTTAAACAAATCTAACTTTGACCTTCAATATCTCTTAAACAGTTGGATTCACGAAAAAAACATAAGAGACCTTTTTTAAAGAGCGGGAAATTTCCTACAAAAATATGAATTACTCATTACTGTGCACTCATTTTTAAGCAAGTAATTACATTTTTCTCATTGTACTGAAATGAGAATGTGTCATTACTTAGGCAGGGTTAAATGGCATTAGAATAAACTTTTTTATTTTTTTTTAATTATTTTTGGATCACAAATATATGATTTATATCATACCCAAGTAAAAAAATCTAATTTGGTAAATAACGGACACCCTAGTATATATGAGTGTAACAGATATCAGAGGAATTCAAAATTATCAAGTGATAGAGTAAATAATTAATATAAAAAAATGTTTAAAAACATGCGCATTTAAAAAATTTAAAAATTAATAAGTGCATATTTAAATGATACTGAAGTTAGCAGACGTCTAATAATTTTTTGATTTTTTTTTAGACGATAAAACATTAAAAAAAATATTTGAAAAAATAGCACCTGTAGTTTTTTAAATTTTTTACATGTGCATATTTTTATATTATTTTTTTGCAATTAATTTATTGAAAAACGAAAATTCAAAAATTTTTAAATGTCTGCTAACTTCAGGATCATATTTTTAAAAATTATTTACTCTTTTTATTTATAATTTAAATTTATGACACTGAAGTTTGCCGCCATCTGATAATTTTCGAATTTTTTAAAAAAATGACAGATTATAAAAAAAAAAATATTTAAAAAATTGCACCTATAGTTTTAAAAATTTTCTAAATGTGCATATTTTTATTTATTATTTTTTTTTTCAATCAAATTATGGAAAAAAAAATTCAAAAATTGTTAATTGTTTGCTAACTTCAGTATCATTTTAAATTTGTCTGATGTCTGCTACGTTCACATGCGTAAGTATATTATCTCGTTCTCTCTCTCTCTTTCTCGATACATCTAGACATATATATATATATATATATATATATATATTATATATATAATAGTTCATGGTCAGTGACGTGAGAGTTGGCAAGAACTAGAGCTGGCTAGAACCTTGTGACATACAGTGAGATCTTGAGTGATAAATTAATATATTTTTTATGGTGTCTGTTAATTAAACTTAATTTTATAAATTATCCATCCAGTAACAATTAAACCAATCAATTTAAATAATAATATAGTATGTTATTGTCACGATAACAGAACCATAACCTACGAATTTAAATAAAACGTATTTTTTTATGATATTGAAGTCAACTGACGTCTAATAATTTTTGAATTTTTTTTAAAGCCATAAATTATTAAAAAAAAATGTTTAAAAAAATTGCACCTATAGTTTTTTCAATTTTCTACATGTGCATTTTTTAGTTTTATTTTTTTTTTAATTTTTTGGCTAAAAAACAAAATCCGGAAATTTTTAATGGTCTGTTAACTTCAGGATCGTATTTTTTTTGTCTGGTGATATTTAAATTGAAGGGAAAAATAAAAATAAAAAAAAAAAACACATGCACGTTTCGTTCTTTGGATTGAACATGGGACGAATCAAAAGAGATCAAGAGCTTGGCAATGATTGGTGTTGATTGTCGTTAAGCGACGAAATAAGCTCATGATTTTTTTCGTTGCAATAATTTGGTACTCGGTTAGCAAAAAGACAAGTGTCATTGTTATTGTTATAGAAAACCAAAGAAACTATTTTATTAAGAGTATGGTTTTTATCATCGCTTTTGGAGCTGCTACTAAATTTTTTATCAAGGTAGAAAAAAAACATTTCTTTTTAAACTACATAACCATTTTTTATTCCTGAGTGTAAATGTAGCAGACAATTGACAATTTTTTAAATTTTTTGATAATAAATAAAAATAAAAAATTGAAAAGTCAGTAGTCGAATTTTAAAAAATTTAAATTTATTTATTTGAAATTAATAAATTGTTTGATATCTGCTACACTCATACATTTAAAATTTTTTATCAATCTATAATTATTTTTTGAGTAAATTAACCGACATTTAGTGTCATCTATATAATAGACATATATTTACTTGATGTTTGAAAGGTTAAGTTTTACTTACAAGTAATTTTTTATGAGTGTGAATGTAGTAGACAGACAAATTTAAAATTATAAATAAATAGAGTAAATAATTAATCAAATTATATTTTTAAAAAATGCGCATTTTTTAAATTTTTAAATTAATGCGTTTTTTATAAATATTTTTTTTTTCATTATTTACTCTATTTAATTATAACTTTAAATTCGTCTTTGCCTGCTCTATTCACACTCATAATTCTCGGACTTTTTTTCAAACAAATAAATTACAAAAAAATAAAAATAAGGCAAAAGCACCAATTATTGACGGGGGTCCAATTATTGGCGCCCTATCCTATTTTAGAACATATTTAATTACCTACTATATTAATAATGATCGTATACATTTTTAAACAATCTATATAATTTAAGAAATGGAAAAAAAATTATTGTTAGTGAAAAATATTAAAAATTCATTAATAAAAAAAATAAAATTCATTCGAGTCTATCGAAACAGCTTGTGAGCGTCAATTTTCTTAACTATTGCGGTTAGAAAAGCAGTCTTTTGAAACGATGATTTTTAATTATTTTTTCCATCTAATCACATCAACTTTTTTTTTATAAATAAATAAAATATAAAAAATTAACAATATCATATATTTACAGTAAAATTATATGCTTTTAAATTTTAAAATAGTGGATGTCAATAATTAGTACATAATATTTAAGTTGTATCTCATATTGACAGGTCAGTAGACAGCGCCATAACGTCTTTTTTTTTCAAACATAAATCCATTAAAAACTTAAACCATAATATTCGAGAACCAACGCTGTCATATGTATAATTTTAAATTGTTATTAAAAAAATGATTACTTGATTTTTATTTAATTAAAAAACTTTTTTATTAGTTTCTTGTTTAAAATAAAGGTCAGTGAAAAACATTATTAAATAAATATTTATTTAATTAAATTAAAAATTAACCTCATTTTCAAAAAGTAAATATAAAGTTCAACAGATCAGTGACGCATGTGCATTAAGGGTGTCAATAATTGGAGCAACAGCATGTCAATAGTTAGATCAGTCAGGTTTTTAACCTGTCAATAATTGGTGTATCCGAGTACCTTGTTTTATCGCTTTAAATTAATTAGTAAATGTAATTTATTATTATAAAAAAATATGGATTTGTTTAGTTAAAAGACTAAATAAGACAATGTTAAAATTAAAATTCAATAATATTAATCGTTAATATGTTTAAAAAAATGTAATTACAATCTTGTCTCTTATAGTGTCAATAATTGGTGCTTTTACCTTATGCACATGTAGAAAATTTAACTATAGGTGCAGTTATTTCAAATATTTTTTTTTATAATTCATCTACTTTTAAAAAATCCAAAATTATTAGACGTCAGGTTCATAATTTTTTTCTGTAACAATACAGTATTCTAATAATTATATTTATTAATTTACTTTTATTTCAATAAAATAATTATTTTAAAGTTGTAACTTTTACTTGAATGTTTTTGTAATTAAACAATTATATAATTATTGAGGTACTATAAAAAAAAGTAAATAGTGACACTTTTGTTGTTTTCTTAGCATTTATTTATGTTGACATATTGATAATTTTTTTTTTTTTTTTAGCAAGCTGTTGGTCCACTCTATGAATTCGCTGGTGGAACACTTTTAATTCATAATTCATGATTTATATTGGAAAAATAAATTTATTAAAAATTCATCGCAGCAATAATTTTATAAACTTTCGAGGAGTTTTTCGCATGAGTAGGCATGATTGAAAAGACTAAAATAATAAGAGTGGTACGTATTTTTATTTAAATTTACTTCTCATTTAAATTATCATTATGATTCATATTCTCAATAAATTTTTATATTACGTTATTTACATAAATTTGATTATTATTTATTGCAAGTATTTGGCATTATATCAAGTCGCTGCAAAACCTCTCTGCACAGACAATTTCGTAGCATTTCTTTACCTAAAATATGTTTATCGTAAAACAAAACTATTTTTGAATTTATTAGTCCAAAACATCTCTATCCGGAACAACTCGTCAAGCTCAAACTTTACTCCGAAACTTTTCTATTCAATGACAAGACTTTATAAAATCCTTATAGAAAAAATCCATGTGGGTTCGCATGGTAACTCATAGGAATTCATATAGGAAAGGACACTCAGAAAATTAAATAATAGAAACTATTATCTAGTTATGGTAAAATTTCTACCATCATTCCGATAGTAGTGAAAATTATCTAGATGATTGTATAAATCATCTAGATTGTAAGATTCACCATATTTATAATAATTGTTACAATCCTGTATGTTAACTAGAGTTAATTATTATTATTATTCTAAATAATTGTATTTATAATCCACATGGTAACAGTTACCATCAGAAATTATAATAGTTACAAAGTTAAAAAAATACTGAATGTTAATAATGACCAAATTTTATTTATTACTCAGTACTTGAATGATTCTTATTTTGATGAGCATACTCAATCATTCAAAGTTATTGACAGAAGCTCCCTCACTTGAAAATTTTTATTTTACACTGATCTAGACGACTGTACGGTAACTAATTTCAAAATTTTAAAATAGAGCTAGTACGCCAATGAAGAGTTTATAATATAAATAATTATAATACTTGTATTTAACTTTAAAAAAATTGTCATTTTCTTGTAAAAATTAAAAAAAAAAAAACTTGAGTATGTTTGTCATCATATTTGTATTTGAAAATTTACAATTTTGCAGCAGTACTCGAACATTATTGAATTTCCGATCAATTTTTCATTGCAATCAATAATATTAATTACCATCCTTGATAGTAACTGTTATCATCCTGATGGTAACTGTTACGAAATTTATTGCAGAAGCTATCATCCAATAATTATTAATTCTATAAAAAAAAATTATAACGCTAACTATTTTTGCATTGAAAAACGTTCCAATAATTCTAGATGATTGGAATTAAAAATTTAGCATTATAACCACAATTACTTAATTTTCGGAGCGTAGGTTATATTTTTTCAGATTGTGAAAAAAAGATGTACTTGACAATTAGTGATGTGAGTCTGACCTATCAGGTCATTTTTGACCGTCGCGTCATAGTTACAAGACCATCAGCAGACCGTTCATAGAATGACGGACCGTCACAATTGTGGCGACATTTTACACACGCCTTTATAACTTTCATGTAAATTAAAATTTTGAAACCGCTATTTTCTTATAAATACTACGAGATAAGATTACGAAGGGAAAAATAAATTTTTCAATCAATTAAAAAGAAACTGAATAAATTCTTGACTAAACGTTAATTTGTGACCAAAATTCAATGCTGGTCACAAATCACGTGGCTAGATGTTACTTATCAAATTTGTGACAAAAAATTTTTTGATGGTCATTTCGTATTAAACGCAATTACTTAATTTTCTGAGTGTATGGATGTAAGAATCTATGTAGGAAACCATGGATATTTGGATTCCAAATAGGAACTACGAATTAAGTAATTTCTATAGAATCCGGAGTATCTGGATCTCTATGTTTATCGTCTATGCTGGATTCCTATAGGAAACTATATGGAAACCTATCGAAAACGCCATGTGGGAACCCATATAAGAATTTAGGCTAGATTCCCATATGGATTTTTTTGATAGGGACAGCCTTATTCATTATTGGCTCAGCTAAAAAATCCTCGGTAACTGAAAAAACACGTAAATTTCCATGTTAATTAACATGTTTTCCCAGTTACTGATAGAAAAGTTTCGGAGTAAGTTCAAGGATAGTTTTGTTTCACGATAGTCATATTTTAGGTAGAGAAATGCTATGGAGTTGTCTGCGTACAGTGAAGTTCTAGACCGACTTGTCATTATTTCAAATATTTGTCATAAAAAATTGTTTTTTTTGCACTCTTTCCCATACATAAACATCATTCACGTTCAATTTTTTTTTTGTTTTTTATTTTTAGTTAATTTGTTATTTTTTAATAATAAAGTGAATAAAAATAAAAATATATAAACCAGCATGGCAATAGGAAGTGTTATTTGCGGAGCGAATACTCCAAAAACAAAAAGAAAAAAAAGCAAGGTATATTTGTAAATTAATTTTTTTTTTGTTTATTATTTTATTTAATCATTCATCAACATATTTCTTTATTGTATTTTAAAAATGCTATAAAAATTCGCTTTACTGTATTGTAGACTCAAGAACGTAGTTGGATTGAAGCAACATTTCAGAAAAGAGAATGTACTAAATTTATACCAAGTGCTAAAGATGAACATAGGTAATGTAATTAAGTTATGTTTTATTTAAATATAATTATTTCTTAAATAGTATTACCGCAAAATCATAATGCGCAATGACACAATAAATATTTCATCATTGCTCACATTTACATGCAAAAAGTATTTATATTTCGCGTTAGTCTTTCGAATCTTATTGTAATTTAATCGTCTGAAGATAAATTTAAATCTATGATATTTACTAATGAATATTTTACCCTTGCATTAATATATATTTTTTCTACACTCAGAGAATTTCGCGGTATTTTTTACATTAAAAATTTATAGGAAAATTACTATAGTAATAGTAGCATTACACGGAAAAAAAATTCTACCAAAATTTACGATGTTAACATCGTAATCTCGGACTAGACTTTTATTAATGTCAATTTTTAAATGTTTTATTTCAAAATTTATTATGTGGGTTATATTTTTTACTATTTAACATCGTAATTTTAACAAAGACTTTTAGGATTAAAAATTACTGCAAAAATTACAATTTAACATCGTAAAAAAAAAAATAAATAAAAATCACACTTTAAAAAATATATTTATTCGTACATTTAATATTTCTATTTACTTTTTAACAAAATAAATATTACAGTGCTGCCTCTGTTATAATACGATGGAAGTTATAAAAAGTACGATGTTACATCGTACTTTTTAAATAGTAACTGGTTCCTCCGCAAGTCGTTTACATGGATCTTAAAAACAACATATAGTGTAGGCCCTTCAGTGGCCGAGTGGTCCAAGGCGTCGGACACTTCGCAATCGAAAGGACTCGGGTTCGAATCCAACTGCCGAACGATTATTATTTTAATCTTTTATTTAAAATTTCTCTTCAAATTTTACGATGTTACATCGTAATTTATATTGAAGAGCTTCAGACTTCGTATTGTTTGTCTGAAGTATTATTTCTTAAATGAAATTTCCAACCCTACATCGTAAAAATTACGATGTGAAAAGTCTAGTCCACCAATACAATAATTAATAGGACAAATTACGATGTTAGCATTGTAAATTTAACTAGAATTTTTTTTCCGTGTAGGATAGTATGGAATTGTGGTAAAAATTACCAATAACATAGATATTTTTAAAATACATCCAACAGAATTTACATTGGCATTGAAATTCCCACAAGACAAGACATTAAATTTTATTTAGCTACATCGTAATCGATTATACTAAATTAGAATATTCGTAAAAAATAAAATACAAGCAATGAATTTAAAAAAAATTATAATTAATAGAAAGCTTAAAAAAATTAGTTAATTGCAATCAATAGCTCAACATACATACATACATACATACAATCACTGAGAAGTGATTAATAACAATAATAAAAACAGTCCACCTGCTAAATATATCAAAAATTTTATAAGCATTCCCGCATGAAAAAACTTTATATGAGAAAACATATATGATAGAATATATGAATATTATAATGTGATATATTGTACAATATATAAAATAATATTTATATTTTTGCCGTATTAATATATGATAATATATTGAAAAAAAATATATTGCTAGAATATATTATCAATATATTTATCAATATATGACTTTTTATGTATGTTTTACATATATATTTTAATATATCTTTTTTATATTGATATATTATATTGAAAGTAGTATATTAATTAATATATAGTATTTTTTTCATTTTTTATATATGTTTTCCAATATATTGCAAAATATATGGTTTCCAATATATTGCAAAATATATGGCACTTTTTTTACTTTTCTTAGGTTATTGCCAGTAAATATAAGGTCAATGAACAGAAGGAGAAAAAATAATAAATTTGACTTTCTTTTGTGGAATTGTGTAGAAATTGAAAAAGTATATTAAAAAAATAAAATTTTCAATATATTGCGAAAAATATAAGTTTTGATATACTGGAAAAATATAATTCCAATATACCGTGAACCATATATTTAATCATATAAATTCTTTCATATATAATCAATTATATAGAGACCATATACCACTAATTATATGAGTCAAAATATATGGATATATACATCAAGTTTATTATATTATACTTGTAAATTATATATATACTATCCATATATGATAAGAATATATTGAGCATTATATGAGATAATATATATAGAAAAATACAAAACATCATATACATTGTATATGATGTTTTGTATATTATACATATTATACATAATATATTTACTTGTATATTATACAAGTAAATATATTATGATAAATATATAATCCAATATATGTAAAAAACATATATTTTTCAATATAGATATTTTTGCCGCTATATATTTATCACATATTCACCATATATTTTTTATATACTTTTAACAATGTATAGCTTTTCCATGCGGGTTTAAATACAGATCTATAATTAAGGTAAGGGGCCCAGTTTCTGACCTTTTTAGAGTGCCGGTTGGGGTTATACTATAATAATTAATGTAAGATTTAATTTGATGAGAAAAATATTGATTCTATTGACTAGTTAATGACTTGTCAAATAAAGTCATGCGCGTAAAATAATTATTTGAATTGAATTAATAATTTAAATTGACGTTTTAAAAATTAACATTCAGAGACTTAGTTTCTGACCCGCTGAATTTTTCAGGTCGCAGTTTCTGACCCTCACAGTGGCCTGGTTTCTGACCCTCAAATTACACAAACCATGAGTAGGTTATAAAGTACTTACGAAGTTTCAATAAATTAAAACTATTATTTAGATAAATAAATTAAATGTTTATTATAAGAAGTCACTTTAGCTAGCGCCTGTTCTCACGTTTTGGTTCACTGCGTTTTAGTCCCAAAACATTTCATCCCCGACAACTCATCCCCGACAATTCATCCCCGACAATTCATCCCCGCGACGATTCATGACAATGACAAATTACACTTAGACAAATAATACCCGATAATTTACCTGTTGGACAATTGATACTTCAATAAAAATATTAAATACAATAAACCAGCTATAAATATTGTTAATTATGAACATTTTATCAATATAATTTTAATACACACTTTCTCATAACCACATCATTTAGCACCATAGTACATAATCGATCGTTAATAATTATTTACTTTATATTAATAATAAAATATTATCTCTTAATTACTTATTAACATCAATTTTTAGCGATCAATATAGTTAACTAATTAGTATCACAATTGCTTAAGGCACTTATACAAAACAACTGAATATACAAGACAACATAATATCCAGAAGTCGCGAAACTTGACTACATTTAAATGATCTTTTAGATAATATCGTTATTATTATTGTAATTATTATTATTATTATTATTATTGTTGTTGTTTCAATTAAATCATTGGGTTACTAAACTCAAAGTTACATAATATTCGGTTGATGGAAAAAAGTATAGATAATTTTTTTCATGGATTTGATGTGCTTGATAATAGTACAGATATTGATTAAAATAAAAAATGATTAGAAATAATTATCAATATAAGGTAGATTGTCATGGTTAAGATGTCATAAGATGAACAGTCGTCGGGATGATTTATCTCACAGATATATTGTCGGGGATTAATTGTCCGAGGATGATTAGTCGTGCGGATAATGTGTCGGGGATGAGCTGTCGGGGATGAAATGTTTTGGGACCAAAACAGGTGACACCGATTCAATCGTCGCACCTCCTAACGTAAACTGTTTAGACTCTACTTAAAAAATGGCTTCCTCCGCCACTTATGGCTAAAATATTTTTTTTTATTCAGTTAATATTTTCCATGTTTTATAAATTGCCATTGATTAGGCTCAGAATAAATTACAATAAATTAAGAAAAACTTGATTTTCTTTTTGAAGTTATAGTTTTTTAAATTAGTAAGAATAAAGTTGAAAAGGTCAGAAACTGGGCCAGGGTCAATAACTGGGTCTTTTACCTTATAATACAAACGAAAATTGACAAGATGTACATAGAGATGCTTGCTTACATTTTAGTACGATACGTAATTCATTCTATCCTATCAGTACTAGGCTAAACTAAAAGAGCCGAATATTTCCGAACAAACTCGAATTTAAAAGATTTTTGATAAAATTACCATGCTGTGTACACAGTAAAGAATTTTACATATTTGTGTTAAAACAGGTCCGTATTAATTTTTTTGTGTTGATTATTTTATGTTAAATCAACACATTTGACTGTGTTACTTTAAAAATTTTAAATCGATCTACTATTTAACGCTTTGGAAGAGTCATTTAGTAAAAAAATCAAAATTATCAACATTTATTGAGGGTTAATTTAAAATTAACACAAAATTTATGTTAAAAATTCAAGCGATGGTCACGAAAAAATGATTTGGAAAATCAAAATGAAATCGACGTTTTATGAATGTAAATTTAGCTTAAAAATTTTGACTATTGATATATTAAATTTGACATTTACTAAAATTTGAAATTTTTATCATACTAAAAAAAAGAAATTTAGTTATAATTTTGAATTATTTCATGTGATGTTAAAATTATTTTCGCTAAATAAAAGTGTGTCTTTGTTTTTTTTTTTTTAATTAATTGATTTACTATTTACAACTGCTATGAAATATTAACCGATTTTTTAAAAGTCTTCATTCTAATAAAAACATTGTACTATCAAAAAATAGTTAAATGTTAAATAATAGTTGTTATTACTCTTTTTTTTGTATCGTCACTGACATTTAAAGTGTTGAATTTACTTCTCGTACTACCCGGATTTATTCTTGGAATTTTATTACAATATTTTTTGCCGTATGGTAAAAAATATTTAAAAAATCAGAATTTTTAAATTTAAATTGATCCAAATTTTCTTAAGCACCTAGTTTTTCTAGTTATTTTTTATTGTAATGATTAAAATATAGTTGTAGATTTTTTTGATGTCAGAAATATTACTATGTTGTATAGTAAAAATTTTTATCTTTTCGAGTATATTTTAATAAAATTAAATTAAAAAGTTTGGAAAATCCAAAAGTGCACGCCTCATAACGCTTATTTAATTTTCAAGTCAAAATAACTTGTATTCCTAAATTATGGAGTAAAACAAAAAAAAATTTTTTGCTACTGTTTATGTCAACATTTGACGTCAAAAAAATAGAAAGAAAGTAAAAAAGAGTTGTGCCGAAAAAAGCCGTCTGGATGCAGCAGCGGTAAAAGGCCGATAACAGAATATATCTATATATATGAGATTTGCAAAAATATCCGTCAGAGGTAGCACCAGTGAAAAAAACATACACGGGATTTTGTATACAAAAATGCTATCAGTCATCACTTTTAATTTAATATTAAAAAAACGATAGAAACTACGATAGTGAATATCGAAAGGGTTCATCTTGAGAAAATTCTAAACAAAATAAAAAAAAAACCGCTCTCGATACGATAATTTTTTCAGCAGTTATCCGGACTACATCCGAAAAGAGTTAATACATACAGACATCCGGACGTCCAAGTAAAATTTTTTTCAAACTCGTTTTTTCTTTAAAGTAGCAGAACAAATGATTTTAAAAAACATAAAGTAAGTTTTCTCCAGTCTTTTCTTGATATACGTGTACTCATATTTATCCTATGGATAAAATATGAACGTTATAGAGTCATTTTAAGGCCAGAAAATTGCTTGTCCTTGACGTGTTGAGAGTAGAGCACTACCTCAAACGCTTCGTATTATGAGGCGTGCAAAATTACTGAAACAAACAGTCTAATTCTCATTATTATTGAGGTGCCCCACCGATACCTAAAATTTTTGGGTAATTTTTACTATAAAATTCTCTGCGTGTAAATTAAGTTGATGAATATTTTAAATCTTTATTCTATTATCTAAATCACTAACTCATTTAACATAATAAAAATATATATCTCATTCATAAACACCATTTGTTAATTAAATATATATTTTATTGTTTTCTTTCTTTATTGTATTAATGACAAATATCAATTCAGCAATAATTTTATTTTTTTCATAATTTAAAAGTTTACATTTATAAATTTCATTATTTTTTAAAATAATTTATAGCATTAGAGTAAAGAATTTTATGTTTTCACATTTATTGTTAGTTTTCTTTTTTTTTTTTTTTTTATTATTTATTTTCTTTTTTTTTCATTCCATTCATAGGCTTGAAGAAGTTCAGGGAGATAAATCTGCTGAGTACGATGTAGTCACGTCTTCCAGGTGAGAGTTGATAGGATCATATGTCATCGCTTTAAATTTCATTCCATAATTGCTTTGCAATAATTAAATAATGCTTAAAAAACTAATAAAATAACACTATTTCAGTATGAAGGATATCGTGTCTTAACTAGTTATGAATATTAAAATTATTAATTATTATGCACTTGTATCATAATCACTCATTTTCGTATTGCTTTGAACACTACGCTTTGAAAGCTTATCATTAAACATATTCAGGACTATATTATACAAAGATCATATTTGTAATACACGGAAAAAAAATTCTACCAAAATTTACGATGTTAACATCGTAATCTCGGACTAGACTTTTATTAACGTCAATTTTTAAATGTTTTATTTCAAAATTTATTATGTGGGTTATATTTTTTACTATTTAACATCGTAATTTTAACAAAGACTTTTAGAATTAAAAATTACTGCAAAAATTACAATTTAACATCGTAAAAAAAAATAAATAAAAATTACACTTTAAAAACTATATTTATTCGTACATTTAATATTTCTATTTACTTTTTAACAAAATAAATATTACAGTGCTGCCTCTGTTATAATACGATGGAAGCTATAAAAAGTACGATGTTACATCGTACTTTTTAAATAGTAACTGGGTCCTCCGCAAGTCGTTTATATGAATCTTAAAAATAACTTATAGTGTAGGCCCTTCAGTGGCCGAGTGGTCCAAGGCGTCGGACACTTCGCACTCGAAAGGACTCGGATTCGAATCCAACTGCCGAACGATTATTATTTTAATCTTTTATTTAAAATTTCTCTTCAAACTTTACGATGTTACATCGTAATTTATATTAAAGAGCTTAAGACTTCGTATTGTTTGTCTGAAGTATTATTTCTTAAATGAAATTTCCAACCCTACATCGTAAAAATTACGATGTGAAAAGTCTAGTCCACCAATACAATAATTAATAGGACAAATTACGATGTTAGCATTGTAAATTTAACTAGAATTTTTTTTCCGTGTAGGGTGACCCAAAAAACCGACTTTTTTTTTTATTTCGAGTCTCATATGAAAACTTGTCGGTTTCACATATTTTAAAAACCCTCTCAAAAAATCAGCTCGATAGCAAAATTTTAAGAAGTCGCTCACAAATTGGATGATTCCAAAAATGAATGAAATTCGGAATTTTTCTTTTAAATTTTTTTCTTTCTCGTGGCAGCAATAGTTTATATCTGTAAAATCATGAATATGCTAAATATTTTAATAATTAAACGTCGCTCACGAATTTTGAATGTTTCCGAGCGCCGTCTTTTGGATGTTTTCGAGCGACCTTTGAATATTAATATTAAAGCATCTCGATTTTTTTACCATCAGTTTATATCATAACGAATTAAACTAGAACCCGAGACAGAAAAAATTAGTTTTTCTTCAAAAATGACAAATGAGGTTTGTGGGGAGTTTATTCAAGTTTCTAGAGTTGCCCTCAAAATTACTGTGCGACCAGTAGTGGCTGGGATATCGATAATCAAAGACAAAAGGATCCTTTTTTATTTGAAGGCTCATATCTCAGCGGCAAATGGTCGTACTAAGAAGCAAAGTAAAACAAATTGTAGCTGAATAAATTTTCTAAACGAGCAATGAATTAGTTTTCTTGAAAAAAAATTTCCCGGTCCCGTAGATCCAGAAAACAAAACCAAAAAATTTTGAAAATTTTTGTCTCGAGCTATTTCTTATGATTACGCAATAATCGTGTCTCAAAAAATTGTTTTTCCAAAAGACTTTCGAAGTAGAGATTTCAAGCTTCAAATTGTTTTTTTTTTTTTTTATATTTTCGATACGACCATTTTTCACGAAAATATTGCCAACAATCACTAAAAAACTTGTGAAATTTTTTAGTTCCGTTAATTTTTTTGATAAGTAGTAAGGGGGTATTCTAGTGTAGAGACATGAATTTCAGGTAATTTTTGAAGTGCCGTAAAAAAAAGGCAATCAATATTTTTACTACGCATTTTTTCATAAGTTATTTATTAATATTTCAAGAATACAGAAAAAAATTTAAAAAAAAAAAAATTTTTAAATTCAAAAAATTAGCAGCTGATGAAGTAGGGGGTCTCAAAAAATTGGCACGTGACCGTACCCACGATTTCTCAAGTTCTACTGAACCGATTTACCTGAAATTTTTTGAGTCTTCTTTATAGACTTCGCTTTGGATGGAACTAGGGAAAAAATAAAAAAAACATTTTGTACCACTTTTTTTGACTGCTTCGAATTTTTTTAAAATAGTAAAAATTGAAATTTGGAGATGAGGCTAGTTCCGACCATAGAGAAGTCTATAAAGAAGACTCTCAAATATTTCAGGTAAATCGGTCCAGTAGAACTTGAGAAATCGTGGGTACGGTCACGTGCCAATTTTTTGAAACCCCCTACTTCATCAGCTGCTAATTTTTTAAATTAAAAAATTTTTTTTTTTTTTTTATTTTTTTCTGTATTCTTGAAATATAAATAAATAACTTATGAAAAAATGTGTAGTAAAAATATTGATTGCCTTTTTTTTACGGCACTTCAAAAATTACCTGAAATTTATGCCTCTACACAGTAAAAAAAGATTCGTCAAAATCAACACATACCGTGTGTAAAACGAACGTTTTACACTTATTCATATGTTACTTTAACATGTTTCGAGTGTTAAAAAAAGTTACACACGTATACGTTAAAAATAAAAATTTTCCAAGAATTCTTTTGTGATACTCGACATTATTTTTAACATATTTTGTGTGTTGATTTCATAGTAACATATAAAAAGTGTTACTTTCGAATAAAATGACATTTTTGTGTGTTAAAAAATCAATCGATTGCGACAGTTCAAACAAGATAAATACCGTGTGTTAAATTGACACACAAAAGTGTTAAAAATTCAACACTCAGATTTTTAACACACGTTTTTTTTACACTTTGACAATTCGTTTTTTACTGTGTACACTAGAATACCCCCTTAATATTCAAAATTCTTGAGTGACGTTTAAAAATCTACATTTCGAGCTAAAATTTTCACCATGGCATTGATTTTAAAGATCGAAAATATTTTTGCCACGAGGGAAAAGAAATTTTTAAAAATCAAAATTTCAGTCATTTTTGGAATTTCCGAATTTCTCGAGCGATCCCCTAAAAATTGTTTATCGAGCTTATTTTTGGAGAGGGTTCTTAATACATTCAAACCAACAAATTTTCATATAAGACTCGAAAACAAAAAAAAGTCGGTTTTTTTGGTCACCCTAATATGTATATATTTGGGTAATTCATTTTGAACGAATTTTTTTTTTTTTTTAACTCCCACAGCAAAATATTGATGTAGGTACCAAGAAAAAAATTCCCTAAGGTCTTTAGCAAGATATTCCAAAAATCTAACTATTTGTTTACACTTCTCTAATGCTCCGCCGTATTCCAAGCTGTCGTGTCACCGTTTGCGGTATTTTGTAGGCAATTTAATGCTCTTCAAAAGTTTTCATAGTGACTTTATTGTGAGTCTAATTGTTTTTTCTGTATTGGTTTTGAAAATCATTTTTTTGATGATAATTTGGGTTTTTAGTTGACATTGACTAAACAACGAAATTTACAATAATAATTATCGAAATAAAAAAAAAATTTTAATATACCACGTTTTTAAAACGGACTAAAAAGGATAAAATAATTTCTCTGAGCCTTATGAAGATTTAAAACCACATACAAATTCTGAACTTCTTACAGATAGTCTTGAAAATTTATGATTGTGAATTTTTAATAATTATGAAAATACTTGTAAGATTTAAAACGAAAAACATGGGGCGCATGCAACAGATAACTGTAAGAAGTCTAGAGCGGAGCTATCAATGAGAAAACTTGCACATCGGTTCATATCATTTGCAGTGCAGTAAAATTGTTAGTTTAACTATTAATCCATCAATTATGTGAATGATGACCGAGTGTGTGGGTGTGTGAACACTCTATAAATGTTTAACTAATCAACCGATTTATATGGTTTTTGCGGCAATCAAAAGTGCTTGTAAGCCAGCAAATTTTCTGTAGATTTCAGATCATTCGATTGAATAGACTCGGAATTAAGGTAGTACTACGGTTACCACAGGTGTCAAATTAGTGCTATGTGTAATTTGGCTAGAGTAGTATTTTCATTTGGCAACGCCGCATAAAAACTAAAGAGACAGAAATACATTCTGTTTCACTCAACATATGAGTTTATGCGCGGAAATCTATTGCGCATACATTTGTTTATTTTTACACTAATTATCAGTTGCGTATGTTTATTATCAAAAATGTCGGAGTTAAATTTAATAAACTGCACAAAAAAAGTATTTTATAACATGTTGCTCAATTTATTTATGTAACTTTATTAAAAATAAAAAATTATCATATGTTTTTTAAAAATCTGTATAACACTGATATTCTCACATACCGCATTGGTGCATGTTTGAATTTCGCGCGCGTCTTAACCTTTTCTGCGTCGTTGCCACATTTAAGTCGACTAGTACTTTTTTCTCAATCATTTATTAATTGTTCTTATCACAGGCTCTGAGTTTATGGTTTTATTTGCACATAATATTCAATAAATTTTTCTCTTTCTATTGATACCAAAATTAAAGAAATCTCAACGTCCAGTTTTGTGAAATAAAATAAAGTCTGTGATTTCCCATAAGGATCAATGTTAAACGCAAAAATTTATAAATATTAATATCTTTTTTTCAGTGCTCTGTAGGCCTCCAAAAATTTAACTGCTTAATTATGATATTATAAAGTACCAATATGCCAAGTTTCATTAAATTCTGAACGTCAATTCTAAAACCGGTAGTACTACCTTAATTAAAAAATATGAAAAAAAAAAAAAAAAAAAATTTTTTTTGTTTTTCTAAATTTTCTCAAAAACAACAAGATCAATCACTTCCAAAATCTACTCAGCTCTAGAAATCAATAAAACGCGTCGATTGTCGCAAGAACCATCTTAATCGGTCAATTTGTTCGAGAGATATCGTTGGAGAAAGAAATTGGAGAAATGGTGAAAAACTGTTTTTTTCAATGATCTTTCAAGTGACTTATCCGAACGATTTCTAAATCTAGTCAGCTTCAGAACTCAATAGAACGCGTCGATTGCCACATTGAACGTCACATTTGGTTAATTAGTTTAAAAGATATCGGTGTCGAAAAATTTGAAAATACCAATTTACCTCGGTTTTCTCGGATAACTCAGAATAAAATTTACTAAATGGTCCAAAAATCATACCAGCTTTTTGTCATCATAGTTTCTTTCGATCACTACGTAAGGCAATGCAACTTTTTTTTAGTTTGAATAATATTATGATCGAAAAATTTGAAAGAAAACCCTTTGTAACATTTTTCTCGGACATTTTATGTGTTAGCGCTCGGATCAAAACTCGTTTTCATCCTCATTTTGGTCTCTTACATTGATTTCTGCCTGAATATATTTATTTTATTGAACATAATCGTGAATAAAAATTTAATAAACGCTTGTTCATTCATTATTTTCGATTCTTAAATTTTTTAACTCGAACATTTAACGCAACTTGTTTGAGCTTGAAGAGCTCATAAAAAATAATTGCAGTTAAGAATATTTTCCAGCTCAAAGCGTTCGAAAACGTATTCACGACAATGTTTTCGAGCTCAAAAATAGCGGGAAGTTTTGAGGCTGGCCCGCAGGGCCAACGGTTGCCCAGATGTTTTTTTTTTATTAATTCAACCCATTTATGAAAATAAGAAGAATTGAATTTGATAAACTTCGATAAAATTTTTGACTAATATTTTATTAAAAAAATTAATCAAATCCCTCTATCACGCGAACGAAGAACTTCAGCCACTTAAGTGAGAGGACATTTTTTGTAGAGAATTAAATTTCCGACAAAGTATTTTTTACATTTTTAATGTGAATTTCTCAGTAAAATTACTACGAAAACTTTTAAAGAGATTTATATTGCCTCCAAAATACCGCAAACAGCGATCCGACAACTTGAAATGCGGCTGAGCAATAAAGAATTGTAAAAAAAAAGTAAAATTTCCTATGCGTTTTGAACAAAAAAACTTAAAAATCAAAATAAAAGTACTTAGAAATAAACTTAATGACTAAAAGTTTTAGTGATTTTTTTTTCAATATACACTTTGATATTTCGTTGTGGGGGTGAAAAAAAAAATGTTTGTTCAACACGAATGACCTTAATAAATATATTAGACTGGGCCAAAAAAATCGACTATTTTTTTTTTAACGATACTGTGAAAATATTACTTGGGATGACAAAAAAAAATTATTGTGAAAATTTGAGCCCTTAATATTGATATTAAGAGGTGTATCATCGCAATTTTTGAATGAGCGGGTTTTTGTCTCATAACTCTCAAACAATCGAGATAAACAAAATAGACTTAAAGACATTTCTTGTAGGAAATTGAATGCTCTACAAAGAAGGTCTGATTAAAATTTTTTGTCAGATGAACCGTTTCTTTATAATCATGCCTTGAACATTGGTATGATTTTACAATTTGATTGTTCAACTGTGAAATTTTGTAATTAAGTGGGTATTCTGGTCTAGAGACATGAATTTTAGGTAATTTTTGAAGTGCTGTAAAAAAAAAGCAAGCAATATTTTTAGTATCAATTTCTTTATACATTATTTATTCACATTAGAAGCATACAAAAAAAAATTAAAAAGTAAAAAAAATTCAAAATTCCGTTAGTTATCAGCTGATGAAGTGGGCAGTCTAAAAAATTTGGTGCGTGACCATACCCACGATCTTAACTCTCCTAGCAATCTGAAACCAAAAAATAACAAAGATTATCAATCTATAATAATGTCGCAATGTCTGGAACTACGGAAAAGTTGGAAAAAATTTTTTTTACAAAATGGCGACTGCCTAAAGAAAAAAAAAATTTTTGTACCACTTTTTTGGACATTCTTCGATTTTTTAAAAATAGTAAAAATTAAAATTTGGGGATGGCCGTAGTTCTGGACATAGACAAGTCCCTAAAAGAGACTCTCTTAAAATTTCAAGTAAATAGGTTCGGTAGAACCTGAGAAATCACGGGTATCAGATTCAAAAAGACAGTTCTGAGAAAAACGCGTTTAAAGTTTCAAGTAAAATTTTTGCAGTCTAAGTCATAAAATTATATTTTTAACTTACATTTATTCAATCTGCCATTTCTGCTGCATACATCGAACCTTCCTCGACTTCGAAAAAACTATTTTCGGCGTTTCTGTTTTCCATTCGAGCAGTTCTGGCCTCTGGTTCGATTAGTTGCAGCCCAACCGGTTTGGATGCCAGCTCAGCAAAATACTTATTTCTCCGAAAATAATTTTAATTTTGAAAAATTCTCTCGTAGACATATTCTTAAATAGTTAAACTATGAAAATATGAAAAAAAAAATCGATTTTTTTTTATTTCTAGACCAGAATACCCCCCTTAATGTAAAAATCAGTTTTCGAAAAAAAGCCAATGAATATTCAATGCTCTACAAAAAGTCTCTCAACAATCTTTTGCTAAATTCACTCCTTCGAAAGTTATTCAAAGTTGAAGTTGAGAATTTAGCAAAAATTGTTAAGAGACTTTTTTTGTAGAGCATTCAATTCCCTACAAGAAATGTATTCAAGTCTATTTTGTTTATCTCGATTGTTTGAGAGTTATGAAACAAAGACCCGCTCATTCAATAAAAATCAAAAATTGCGATGATACATCTCTTAGTATCAATATTAAGGGCTCAAATTTTCACAATAATTTTTTTTGTCATCCCAAATAATATTTTCACAGTATCGTTAAAAAAAAAATAGTCGATTTTTTTGGCCCAGTCTAATGTATATATAAAGTCATTTTTTTTGTTATTTGAACTTTGAAATATATTTTAAGTATAAATAATATAATGTAATTTATAACGTAATCTATAACTGCGAGGGATTGAAATTGTTCGCTAAATATGTAAACTAAATAATAATGTTGTTTGTATGGTACATTAATTAAGTATATATAAAATATATTATTTCAGATGTTGCTGTGGGCATTCCTACACTCACCACTGTGGTACAGGAGCAGATGTGCAGAATTATGCAACTGGAAATGCAGCTGAGGCAGAAAGGGATCAGTGGTCACCAGGAAAAAATACACGTGCTTCAGCTACTGACGCATACGGCACTATCGAGTTTCAAGGCGGCCCTCACCCCACCAAAGCTGAAGTATATATTTTATATTAATATTATTAATAAGTATTGTTAATTTTATTATTTTTTTCTTTTATGTTTTTATAGAAATAATATTATTAAACTATTTGTAGTATGTTCGGTTAGCCCATGATACTCGACCAGAGCCGATAGTTCAACTTTTGTGCCGTGAATGGAATTTAGGTCTTCCAAGATTATTGATAACAGTTCATGGAGGCAGATCTAATTTTGAGCTTCAGCCAGCTTTGAAAAAGGTCTTACGTAAAGGACTTTTAAAAGCCGCTAAAACAACTGGAGCATGGATATTCACAGGAGGAACAAATACTGGTATTTAAATAGCTATTACACTGATAGAAAAACTATCTTGATTCAAGAAAAATTTTTTTCTTCAAAATGTGGTTCTTGTTTCAAAATTTTTAATTGTTTTAATTCAAGAAATAAGTCCTTGAACCAAAAAATTGAAATTCTCGGATAGAGAAAAAAAATTCTTTGTTTGAGAATTTGATTTTTCGATGAAGCCTTTTTTGTTTTGAAACAAAATTCTGACATATTTCGCTCAAGAATTTCTTGCTCTTGGATTAAGATAGGCAAAATGTAGGTTTAAGACTTTACCGACTCGTTTCGAGAATGGCGCGATTTTTAAATCAAGATATCAATTTACTCAGCTTGAGAAAAAACTTTTTTTTTTATTTTAAAAATAAAAAGTTTTAAAGTGATTTTTTAGGACTACATTCATTTACTTCAGATATGTTAAAGTAGAAATTTATTTAAAAAAAAATTTTTTTTTTCATTACTTTAAAAACATCTTCTATCAAGGAATTATTACTTGAACCAAAAATTTAAAGTTCTTAAAATAATAATACGACATTTTTAGTTGAAGACAAGTGGTCTTGCTTGAAGAATTCGATAGTATCGATTGAAGATAATATAGTTTCGGGTCAAGACACGAGAGTTATCCATCGAAGATACAAAATCTATAGAGCCAAGAAAATCTAAATCAAGACAAGAATTTCTTGAAGCAAGGCAATTGGTTTTCTTCAGAAATAAATTCTTGGTTCAAGAAAATATTTCTTGAGTCAATATAAATTTTCTATCAGTGTATAAAATTTATTTATTTTTACATTCTCTATTTATTATTCATTTTTATTTCAGGTGTTACCCGGCAGGTAGGCGATGCTTTGCTATTAGAACGTGCACAGCGTCAGGGTCGTGTTGTCAGCATAGGAATTGCACCTTGGGGAATACTAGAAAAAAACCACGAATTAATAGGACGAGGAAACGAAGTTCCCTATGATTCAATATCATCTCCATGGTAATTATTATTGATTCCCTCGCGGTTTTGGAAATACCGAAATAATACCGGAACTATACGGTATAAATACTGCATAAATATGGTATTATTCAAGTTATTTTGGCCAGTTTTTTTGCCGCATCACTACCAAAAATTTACGAAAAAAATTCAGAATATTTACGGTAATAAAACAGAAAAAATACGGTATTTTAACAGCATTAAAACCGTAATTATACAGCATATTTTCGGCATTTTTGCAGCACCAAACCGTTCTACCCGGAACAAAAATTATATATAATTATATAAAATTTTATTTAATTATATATAATTATATATAACATTATAAAGTTATATGTACAATAACTGTCATGAAAAAAAAAAAAAAAAAAAAACCGCCAACTCGTGGGCTCGATCCCGAGTCCTAATGATTTAAAGCCTGATCTGTTAACCATTATGCCAAATCGCTTATTCGAAAGTTGATACTAATTGCATTTATATCTATACAAGCAAACTTAAGAAAATTGAAAACCTCAATTTTCCCGGATTCTTATTTTCACTTACATTCTTTTGTTTCAATAAGAAATGTGTGAACTAATAGAATAAAATATAAAATTTTACACTTTGCACATTTTCGATGATTTTAACCGCAGAAGCAAATATAAAATAAAACCAAATTTTTTACAATTTTTCATTGTATCAGGATAAATCTGGCAAAATCGCGGGATATCTACGGTATAATTACCAAAAAAATACGATTTTATTATTATAAAATTATCGCATTATTGCGGTATTTATATAGCATTTTTTCGGTAAAAGTTCGGCATTTTTATAGTTTTTTTACGGCATTTTTTTGGTAAAAGTTCGGCATTTTTATAGTAATTTTACTATAGTAATCTGGTAACTCTACAGTATAAGTACAGCAAAAAAAACTGGCCAATATAACCATATTATTACCAAATTATTACGGTAAATTTACGGCATGTGTATAAATGCCGAAAATTTACGGCATTCGCAAAACCGCGAGGGTTGCATTATTAAATTAAATGATATTTATTGAGACAATGTCAATAGGTCAAAGTATGCAGTATTAAACAATCGTCATGCTTACTTTTTGCTCGTTGATAATGGTACTGGTGGGCGATATGGCGCTGAAATAGTATTACGAAGGAAGCTGGAAAAATATATATCAAACTTAAAACTACAGCCATGTAAGTTTTAATAGAGAAGTCGTATTCATTTCTTATCAAAAATTTTTTCAAGCCAACGTTTTCATTTTTTTTATAAATTAATTACAAAAAATGAATAAATTTTGGTGTAAAAAAGACAACTTATAATTGGTTATGACGTCATTACATCTACTGTAGTTGAGAATCTATGAAAGTCAAACTATTCATTGTATTTTCGATTATTGAGGACCTCTGTCGTAACCAGTGCTGCCAGATCGTGGGATATTTTTACCCCTTCTCGCGGTGAAATAGCATGGAGTGTAATGGCAGGAGGGGGTAAAAATATCCCACGATCTGGCTGCACTGGTCGTAACAAATTAGTAAAACTTAACCTAAAAAAATAACTAGTGTCAATACTGATGCGGAATGACCGCCATTTTGAGTTTCGGTCCGCTGATGGTCTTGTGACCGTCTATCCGAAATGACGAGACTGTTTTAATACGAAATGACCATCAAAAAATTTTTTGTCACAAATTTGATCAGTAACATCTAGCCAGGTGATTCGTGACTGTCATTAAATTTTGGTCACAAATTAACGTTTAGTCAAGAATTTTGTCAGTTACAACCAGCGAGATGATTGGACACAATCTTTCTTTTTAATTGATTGAAAAATTTATTTTTCCTTTCGTAATCTTATCTTGTAGTATTTATAAGAAAATAGCGGTTTCAAAATTTTAATTTACATAAAAGTTATAAAGGCGTTTGTAAAATGTCGCCACAATTGTGACGGTCCGTCATTTTATGAACGGTCTGCTGATGGTCTTGTGAATATGACGCGACGGTAAAAAATTACTTGATAGGTCAGACTCGCATCACTAATTGTCAAGTAAATCTTTTTTTCACAATCTGAAAAAATATAACCTGTATATTTTTAACACATAGGTTATATTTTTCCGTTTGTCCGTGCGATAGTGCATCGGAACCGATATAATTACATCACTAGCGTTTGAATATCATTTTTTAAAAAAAGTTTTTAATTTAAAAATTCACCGAGAAATTAATTATTACAATACTTTTCCCTCAATTTTTCTTAACATCTTTCATTATACTTTAAAATAAAATTTAAATTGAAAAACATGCAACTTCTCTAATATGGTAAAAAATTGTAATCCAATAACTGGATAAGTTTTCACTCGATAAATTATTATTTGAATTTATAGATACTCATAGTAGCATTCCAGTAGTTGCACTAGTTATTGAGGGTGGAACTAATACTGTTAGATCAGTTCTCGAATACGTTACTGATGATCCTCCGGTTCCTGTAGTTGTTTGTGATGGAACTGGTCGTGCTGCGGATATCATTGCTTTTATGCATAAGTATGAATTTTTATTATTCTCTTATTTTGAACTTGCGATCTTTTTTTTTAAATTTCATTGTATTTATTTTCAAGATATGCAGTTGAGGGTGATAGTGATAGCACCAGTGATGTACGTTTAGAAAGCATGAAAGAACATTTATTTGAAAAAATTAAAGATACTTTTAAAGTTTCACAAGAACAAGCGGCACAATTATATTCTGAATTACTCCAATGTACTCGTAAAAAACATTTGGTAAGTTATTTTAATTTGATTATAAAAAAATACAACTGGGTGCGTGTACTTATGTATGCGCGTCAGAAGTTCCACTTCTTACGCGTGACTAAAAGAAATTTTTTTACGCATGTAAATAATATATATGTGAGAGTGGCCCAAAAAAACATGCTAGGACCTCTAACGGTCGACGTCTGCTGATAACTTTCCGAATTGTTCGAAAATCAAAACGAAACCGATAACCTCGAATTTTTGAAAATTTTTAATTTTCTTAGCAGGAAGTTAAAAAAATATATTAAAAATATATGTATATAAAATATGTATGAAAAATATTTTTTTAACCCTTAACGGCCACACCTCCCTCAGGCCTCATAACGGCCACATGGGGTAACTCATTACCTCACGCTGAAAAACCCGGCCAGACAAGATGTGTAAATGTTTTTGAGACTTTTAACTAATTGGGTCATGTTCGTTGACGAGTTCTTCAATATTTCTAATGGTTTAACTTGGTTAATTTATAGATGGCGTTCTAAAAACTGGTCATATAGGTCAAAATTCTGAAAAAATGGCTTTTTTTGCAAAAAAATTCACTACTCCGCCATTTTGCAATATTAACGACTAAAACTTTAGGGTTGTCCGCACAATATATACCACTAACACAAAAAAATTACAGTATCCACCAATTCTTAAAAAAGTATAGTTATTTTGCAAAATTACTGGAAGGAAAAATGAAAAAAATTACAAATCATGAAATTGACTTCTTTTGCGTTTTATTGTCTTAAAAATACATATTTATGAACAATCACGTAGATTTAAATATAGTGGAAACCTAAACATGCAAACATGCAAATAACCTTCTCAATAAGACAATTTATAGATAAATTGAGAAAAATATAGATAGCCCGAACTGGGAATCGAACCCAGACCAATTCGGTATCGCGCCGAGTGCTCTACCAGTTGAGCTATCCGGCACTATACTATATAAATAGACTAGATTTAATAACAACTAAGATGAAAAAAAATTTTTTGTCACTAAAAAATGATCAACTTACCTTTATTTTATCGATTGACACTGAAATAAGTTGATAAAAATAAAATAAATATTGTGACTGAACTGCGGTTACGGCCACACTGGGGTAACTAGTTACCCCTGGCCGATAAAACGAACGCTCACAACGCCACTGTGCATTTCTTTGGCTTTCTATGTAGTGAAGTCACATCTCACACATGTCTGTCACCGGCAGATGGCGCTTATTGTATTTATTTGAAAGGTTTAAGACCTCTAATCCCACTTTTTTTAAGCCTGGGGTTACTAATCACTTTGTGTGTCCGTTAAGGGTTAATAGCTGACACAAGCAAATGAGCGCACTTACTTCGTTCGTGCGCTCAACTTTGCTCTCGTGGGCAATCGACAACTTACAGCACTAGTTGTACAATATACTATTATGTATTTTCAACATATTTTATTCACACTACAAATACAAATTTTTTATATTTTTGAACATGTTTTTGTTATAAATTTTTTTCACGGGAGATTAGTGTTTGAAATTATAACCTGGAACCTGGGTGACAATTTAGGGAATTTTAACATTCTAAACAATAAATTTTATAAATCGTGTCATAAATTTTTCAAATTTCGGTTACGAATTGTAAAATTGATATATTAATTTTTGTTGCATGGATAATAAATTTTAATACTTATTATCATTTGTCGAGACAAATTTTAAGCTGAAAAAATTATGTTTTGATTGAAATATTGGGTCGAAGCCACAAAGCTAAGACCCGTTCTGGATAAAATTAACGTAAAAAAACTTTCAAGTTCAAATTCGTTGTCAAAAAAATTGTATTTAACAACTCTACTATAAATGTCTAGAAAGGAACAGGATTTTAAGGTCGACGCCATCTGGTGTTGAAGTCATAATCTCATATATTATGAACGGATGCGATTAGCATTATTAATCCAATACGTACGGGAATAGAATGCTTGTAATGATGTAATTAATTCCAAAATCTAATTGGCTCTCAAACTTCATAAGCCGCGTCGAATGCCACACCTCAACCCTCAAAATCGGTTTATTCGTTCAAGAGAAACCGTAGTTAAAAGCATTGCGAAAAAGTGTGTTTCTCTAATAAAATCTAAATCGTCGAACTCATTGATGACGGTGGTTTGTCGAATGTTAGTGATTAGAAAACTGCATCGAATATCACCTTGAACGTCAAAATCGATTCATTATTTCAAGAAATATTGGTGATTAGAAATAAGAAAAATAATGATTTACTTCGCGGGACGAACAATTTGATCTGTTACAAATCAACTAAAAATTTTAAGTTATTTTTATTCAATTTTTTTTTTTTTTTTACATTTAATTAGTCCGTGAATTTTAATCTAGTTTCGCACTGACTATTCCTTATTAAGACTATTTTCAGACTTATTTTTATTAATTTTTGATCTGCTGCTGTTCTAATCTAGATCAAAATCGGACTTTATCTGTCTATTATTTTTAATCAGATTTTGATTTATAGATCAAAAACTGATTAAAATTTTTTTTTTTATAATTATAATGATAAATAAGAAGAACAGAAAATTAATGAAAGTTTGGTATTATGTTACATATAAATATATAATATAATTTTTTTTTTAAATTTTAATTGTTGCAATCTTAACTGTATAACTTCCGTTTTCTTCAGTTTTTATTCTTTACATATTTACATTGAGCGTGTTCAGCCGATGAAAGTTCTTAGTAGTCTGAGTAAGTTACTCAGCCTAAAAGAAATTTTGGTCTGTTTGTCTGAGTGCAGTTTGTTTTCGGCCTGGACACGCTGTTAGCTCTTACTATAGTTTAGGGAGTCATAACCTGTTTGCTCGTGTTGTCTTATTTATTGCTGATATTATTTATATCAAAATAAGTAAGTTCTAATGGATAATATATTGAATAATATTTTTAGCATACATGTACAGATTTGCACTTTACTAATTATTATTGTTTACTTTAGTGGTTTACGCGGTAAAATGTATACTAAGTAAAATGGCGGCCAGAAAAAAGTTAGTTAGTATCTGTAAAGTGTCCAGACCGAAAACTTAGTTCAGTGCGCTGAGTAACTTACTCAGACTACTAAGAACTTTCATCGGCTGAACACGCTCAGTTACAATAGGCAAGTGCATAAAAAGGACAGCGTTCCAGGTAAGCGCTGCCGCTCCGGCCTTGTACTTTCAAGCACACGGAGAAAAAAATATTGTTCTGAGAAGTATACTGTATAGTTACAGTAACAATACGAAAAAGTTATCTACTAGATTGTTACTGCAACGATCTACTGTACTGTTCTGACAACAATACGGTGGATAGCTCTGAGATCTATACGATATCGTTCTGAGCCCTATCTGACGTCACACACATTGAAAATTATATTAGATATTTAAAAACCTTTATCATTCATAAATGAATGATAAGCAAGTTATTTGCTTATTCAAAGTTATTTGATTCAATAAAATAATTTATAAAACTGATTTATTAGTTAGTTATAGTCTAAATAAATTTTAAATATAAATATAAATATATCTTTTAATTTTTTGAATTTATTTATTAGTAATTTAATATTAAATTAAATAATAATTCAGATCTCATTTGTTCATTAATTATTTGTTCTTCTATTTACGTATCACATTTAAATTATAAAACATCGACTATATATAATAATTAGATTTTTGGTTATAAATGTATATTTGATTACAAAAAGCATAAAAAAACACTTATCAATAAATATATCAACATAGTTACGGAGATTCTACTCTGTTAATTTATTAATTACCCGTGGGTCCATATTTCAATATCACAATTATTTTTTACACTATTTTTTTTATTAAACGTCTGCTAGCAACAATTATACAATATTCAAAAGTTGGCGCGAAAATGGATGTTTAGTTAAGTTAGACGGTGCTGTGTGAGGTAACGACTACGGAAAGTCGTATAGGGCTCACAGCTATCTAATAGATAGTTACTGGAACGATACGGTACACGGAAAAAAAATTCTACCGAAATTTACGATGTTAACATCGTAATCTCGGACTAGACTTTCATTACTGTCAATTTTTAAATGTTTTATTTCAAAATTTATTATGTGGGTTATATTTTTTATTATTTAACATCGTAATTTTAACAAAGACTTTTAGGATTAAAAATTATTGCAAAAATTACAATTTAACATCGTAAAAAAAAATAAATAAAAATTACACTTTAAAAACTATATTTATCCGTACATTTAATGTTTCTATTTACTTTTTAACAAAATAAATATTACAGTGCTGCCTCTGTTATAATACGGTGGAAGCTATAAAAAGTACGATGTTACATCGTACTTTTTAAATAGTAACTGGGTCTCCGCAAGTCGTTTATATGGATCTTAAAAACATCATATAGTGGAGGACCTTCAGTGGCCGAGTGGTCCAAGGCGTCAGACACTTCGCTCTCGAAAGGACTCGGGTTCGAATCCAACTGCCGAACGATTATTATTTTAATCTTTTATTTAAGATTTCTCTTCAAATTTTACGATGTTACATCGTAATTTATATTAAAGAGCTTACGACTTCGTATTGTTTGTCTGAAGTATTATTTCTTAAATGAAATTTCCAACCCTACATCGTAAAAATTACGATGTGAAAAGTCTAGTCCACCAATACAATAATTAATAGGACAAATTACGATGTTAGCATTGTAAATTTAACTAGAATTTTTTTTCCGTCTACTGTTACCAGAAGCATACGTATTGTTGTGGTAACGATCTACGAGTTACTATACTTTAGATCGTTCGAAGAGCAATATTTTTTTTCCGTGCACTCTGAAACGCCTTTTCAAATTTGCGTATAACTTCGAAAATTATCACCGGAACGAAATAAAATTTTCTGTGTGTATTCTTAAATATATGTACATTAAGAAAATAAAAAAAAAAAAAAATCGATTTTTTGAAAATTCTAACTGTATATAACCCCTTAATCTAATATAATTTGATATGAAAGGACGTTTGTGCGTAAGCTGAAAACAATATATTTTAAATTAGTCTGTCTTATTCTCATACTCAACATAATTTGTAAATTTTATTTTTATTGTTAGAGCATAGACAAATTAAAAAGTCATTACAATTAGTAACGACAGAAGTATCGAAAATTCTGAGTAGCTATTTTCTTTGTCATAGTTAATTGTTTCATTATCCAAACTCAGTCCAGGTCAAATCGCTCCTTTTGTCCCTTTATACCTACTCAACTTATAATTATTTAATCCCCACTTTCAAAAATAATTTCTACAATTGCCACAGAAAATGGTCAGTAAATATTCTTTGCAGCAATAACTGATATTCATTCAAAGACTTTAGCAGTGTACAGACGTTACTCAACAGTTTTCAAAGTGAATAAAATTTCTGGTTTTTACAACGATAGTGAAATAAAATATTACTATAATTCTATTAATTATAAATTAAATTTTTTAAACCATTATTCGTAAAGCAAGAATGGAAGTCAAAAGTGAAGATTTAGATTTGTGTGTTTTATGTGGAGAAAACTTGAGTGATTTCAAGGTTGTCACAGTTTCGGCGGGACTATCAACATTAACCGAAGCAAGTAAAAATCGAAATGATAATTTATGGCATGAATGGGAAAAACATACGTCAATTGTAGTACATGAGAAATGTCGGAAATCGTATACCAACGAAAGAAATGTGAGTGCGGCGAAGAAGCGAAATATTGAAAGTCGTGAAAACGAAAATTCGATGAACGAATCAGATGTAAATCAGCATTTTAATTTTAAATCATTTTGTTTTATATGTGGAGACCGTTGTTCAGAAGCAGATGAAAAACGAAAAACATTAAGCAAACGGCGTAAGATTTCTTGTGTAAAACCGCAATCTAATTTAATTCAAAATTTATTAACAATTGCAAAGGACAGAGATGATCCTCAGTCACAAAAAATTAAAAGTATCTTCCATGAAGATCTTGATTTAGACACGTTAGAAGCTGTTTATCATTCACCATGTTATAAAACATTTATAGTTAAAAAACCAGCACTTGCAAACGTAGGACGACCATCAAATCCTTCTTATGCAGCAGTTATTGATAATATTTGTAGTTATATTGAAAGTTTTGATGGTAATCAATTTATTTTTGAAGAGCTGGTCCAAAATGCTGTTACCGACTGTGCGGTCAAATTTAATATTAATAATGAAACTGAAGTTCCGGCTCCTCGGTATATTAAAAGTAAGTTAATTGGCAAGTATGGTGAAGATATCATTTTCTCAAACATCAGTAAAAATAAAACCATTGTCACATTTCGAAGTGCAAGTGAAAAAAAAATATTATTAGATCATTTTTACGCAAGTGCTCCGAAAACTGATTTAGAAAAACGAGATGCAATTATCGAGATGGCTGCTAATATTATTCGAGATGATATCAGGATGACTCCCTATGAATCAGATAGTCATCCAGCTGGAGAAGACTCCATCAAAAAAGCTGACGATGATGTTCCAAAATCTTTAAAATTACTGTTAAATACCATCATTGGAAATAACAAAGATAATGATGGAAAATCATCTGAGAAAAAAGTGCTAGGTATAGCTCACACTATTATGGCTGCAGTTAAACCACGTTCTTTTATATCGGATGTAAAAAAGGATGCAGCAACAACTCTTATGACGGTAGAAAATCAGGTCTAAAATGCTCTCATGCTTGCAGACATTGTGTTGGAGTGTCGTGCACTAATTTTGAAGCTTCTGAAATAATTCTGATAATGATAGCATAGAATCTGAGAAAGATGTAAACGACGAAGAGGAGGTTGAAGAATTTTTAGATGTTACCATAGACGATGATGAATTTTCTGATGCATCTGATGACGACATTTAAAATTCATTTTTATCAATGAAAATTTCGTTTTAATTATGATTTTATAACTAATATTATTATTATTTTTACCATTATAATTATTATTATCATTATTTTTATTATTATTGTCATTCCAGTTGATGGTCAGTTATATATGAGAGAGTTATGTAAACTAATAAATAATAGTTGCAATGGAAATATACAAATTTTTTTTATTTATAATTTTAAGATATTAAAATAATTAGGCAATCGATTTTAATAAAAAATAAAATAAATTACGGAAAAGAACATATTTTTAATTTTTAATATTGTTGAAAAACATTTAAGCTAAGAATTGATCCATTTAATTATTTTTTATAGGAATAACAATTTAATCACTATTTAATTTTTTCGTTAAATTAAATATAAATGTCTTTCAGCTAGAAAATAAAAAGTAATTTTTCAAATTTTAATTTTCCCGAACGAGCGCGCGCGTAGCTTCGTCATGCATCCTCGAACTTCAGTAAGTTTCGGCGTCGAACCAGCTGATGTATAAAAAATAACATCGAGTTGACGAGAAAATTAATTAACATTTAAATAAATTACAAATTACAGCTCGTAGGAACTTAAATAAGGGCTCATTTTATTCATCATTTTTTGTTCTTTAAGTTTTATTAAGGTTTTTTTATCCATGTGCTGTAGTTTGTTACACGGAGAGAAATTTATGGTAACCGTTCCTAGTACGTTCATGAAATATGGATCCCTACTAACCTATAGCATTGCGCATTTACCTTTTGGAACGCAATATTTTTAATTATTCTGTGAAAATATAAGTCGGCCAGGAATTTTGACCAGCAAAAATCTTTATCTCGACTGGACTATTTATAATTGAAAAAAAAATAGTGGCCCGATGAAAAAAGATTTTATACAATTGTATAGAATTATATATCAATTATATATGGACTATATATAATTGGATAGAAAAAATGGCCCGATCCAATTGTATACAATTTGTATAGAAATTGTATACAATTCTATACAAACTGTATATAATTATATTGAATTGTATACAATTTCTATATAGTTGTATACAATTGGATCGGGCCATTTTTTGTATATAATTTTATACAATTGTATAAAATCTTTTTTCATCGGGGGTGCATCAGATGTGATTTCTGGTGATTTCTTATTGAGTAGGTTAAAGCTTATTGTTTTCTCAATAACCGATTACTAATTAAAAATAACAATAAAAGTCCATTTTTTTGTTGAAATCTTATTAGCTCGTTTCATAGTTATTTTACGAGCTAAAAATTTAATGATTTTCGCCTAATTTATATTAAAAATACGGTGGCAGAATATAGATACAAGAAAATTATCTTTGTATGCATTATCGGCCACCTTAGTTTTATTTTTTTGGAGGTTATCAGTATTTATATGCAAAATATTTAATTTAATTTGTTAATGTCAAAATAAACAAACAAATTGATTAAACTATATTTCAAAATAAATATAAATATTTAGAATAGATTTAAATAAATTATATATATCCAAGCAGCTAACATTTTATCTATAATGTGGCCGATAGAGGGGACATCAGGAATTTAAGTTATTTTCATTCATTGTTTAATTTCTAGTAAATATTTTTACATAAATTTTTTTTTAATTTGAAGTTAAATGTATAAGCTTCAAGGTTCTATTATTGTTTTATACATGAATTGGTTTTTTATATTTTGATTCTTAATTCGAAAAAAAAAACTACGCTTAACTGGTCGATAGAGGGGTTACCTTATGTATTGGATTAACAATGCTGATCACATCCGTTCATAATTTATGAGTTTATGATTTTAACACCAGATGGCGTGGGCTTTAAAATCCTGTTCCTTTCTAGACACTTATAGTAGAGTTGTTAAATACAATTTTTTTGACAACGAATTTGAACTTGAAAGTTTTCTTACGTTAATTTTATCCAGAACGGGTCTTAGCTTTGTGGCTTCGACCCAATATTTTAATCAAAACATAATTTTTTCAGCTTAAAATTTGTCTCGACAAATGATAATAAGTATTAAAATTTATTATCCATGCAACAAAAATTAATATTTCAATTTTACAATTCGTAACCGAAATTTGAAAAATTTATGACACGATTTATAAAATTTATTGTTTAGAGTGTTGAAATTCCCGACATTGATACCCAGGTTCCGGGTTATAATTTCAAACACTAATCCCCCATGAAAAAAATTTATAACAAAAACATTTTTAAAAATATAAAAAAATTTATAATGTTAGTACACGGAACGAATTTTTGAATGAATGTTGCCATGTCGTTTATTCTAAAAATTACTCTCAATCGAGTTATCTTGGACCATTACAACTTTTTACTTTTGAATTACAAAATTTTACTCTTTCAGTGAATAAAAATCAATTAAATTAATTTTTACTCACAATTACGAGTAAAAATTACCCCTAGCGGCTATCTAAATAAATTCTCTCTAATTCATTTCTTTTTCATAGGTTATGATTAAAAGTTGTTGATTTATTTTATAAAATTTACATTTAATTACAATAAAAATTACAATTATTAGGTTGAAATTTTTATGAAAAATCTCAAACTATCTAATTGCATTAGAATATGAGTTTAAATACATATTTTCAAAAAGAAAAAAAAAGTTACTCGTATTGTGTTGAAAAAAAAAAGATACAAAATTTTTTTTAATTTTAAAATAAATATTAAGTTATAGAGAGATAAAGACCCTGATTAAAAAAGTGAATTGAAAAGTATTGAAAAAGATGAGAAATGAATCCTTTCGAATACTTCTATACCCCAAGGTATTCATTTTGACATAAAATGAATACTTTTCAATCCCAAAATAATAAAAGAATTTCTGAACTTCCGAGGAATTGAAAAAGATTCAAATGAATTGATATTTTTAATCTTTCTGAATCCTTCTCAATACCTAAATAATATCACATTTCGGGTCATGTGTGGAATTGAAAAAGATTGAAATGAATTGAAATTTTTGAATCTTTCCGAATCCTTCTCAATACCTAAATAATCCGATATTTCGATCAAGTGTGGGATTGAAAAAGATTGAAATGAATTGAAATTTTTGAATCTTTCTGAATCCTTCTCAATACCTAAATAGTCCGATATTTCGGATCAAGTGTGGGATTGAAAAAGATTGAAATGAATTGAAATTTTTAAATCTTTCCGAATCCTTCTCAATACCTAAATAATCCGATATTTCGATCAAGTGTGGGATTGAAAAAGATTGAAATGAATTGAAATTTTTGAATCTTTCTGAATCCTTCTCAATACCTAAATAATTTCACATTTCGGGTCATGAGTGGGATTGAAAAAGATTGAAATGAATTGAAATTTTTGAATTTTTCCGAATCCTTCTCAATACCTAAATAATCCGATATTTCGATCAAGTGTGGGATTGAAAAAGATTGAAATGAATTGAAATTTTTGAATCTTTCTGAATCCTTCTCAATACCTAAATAATTTCACATTTCGGGTCATGAGTGGGATTGAAAAAGATTGAAATGAATTGAAATTTTTAAATCTTTCCGAATCCTTCTCAATACCTAAATAATCCGATATTTCGATCAAGTGTGGGATTGAAAAAGATTGAAATGAATTGAAATTTTTGAATCTTTCTGAATCCTTCTCAATACCTAAATAGTCCGATATTTCGGATCAAGTGTGGGATTGAAAAAGATTGAAATGAATTGAAATTTTTAAATCTTTCCGAATCCTTCTCAATACCTAAATAATCCGATATTTCGATCAAGTGTGGGATTGAAAAAGATTGAAATGAATTGAAATTTTTGAATCTTTCTGAATCCTTCTCAATACCTAAATAATTTCACATTTCGGGTCATGAGTGGGATTGAAAAAGATTGAAATGAATTGAAATTTTTGAATTTTTCCGAATCCTTCTCAATACCTAAATAATCCGATATTTCGATCAAGTGTGGGATTGAAAAAGATTGAAATGAATTGAAATTTTTGAATTTTTCCGAATCCTTCTCAATACCTAAATTGAAATGATGAAAGATTGAATTCTTTTCAATACTTTCGAATTCCACTTTGGAATTGGAAAGTATTCAAACGATCGAAATTTCAATTCCATTCAATACTTTCCAAACCCGCCGAGGGATTGAAAAGAATTGAGATAATTTTCAATACTTTTCAATTCACTTTTTTAATCAGGGGAGATCGTCTTCTTTTCCAAGCATACGTTTGTGTGCGTAACATGTAAGTTGTCGCGAGCAAAATAAAAGACATTTAATCGAAGCCGATATTAACCGAAGATTAGCGAAGACTACTGAATTATTACTCTGCAGTTCAGGGTGAACAATACTTAAATAAATTCAAAATTTTATTCGAAGTAAAATAAAAATTGGTAGATTCAGATAAAATACCCGCATGAAAAAACTTTATATGTGAAAACATATATGATAGAATATATGAATATTATAATGTGATATATTGTACAATATATAAAATAATATTTATATTTTTGCCGTATTAATATATGAAAATATATTGAAAAAAAATATATTGTTAGAATATATTATCAATATATTTATCAATGTATGACTTTTTATGTATGTTTTAGTAAAAACATTGTTTTACATATATATTTTAATATATCTTTTTTATATTCATATATTATATTGAAAGTAGTATATTAATTAATATATAGTATTTTTTATATTTTTTATACATGTTTTCCAATATATTGCAAAATATATGGCTTCCAATATATCGTAAAATATATGGCACTTTTTTTACATTTCTTAGGTTATTGCCAGTAAATATAAGGTCAATAAAAAGAAGGAGAAAAAATAATAAATTTGACTTTTTTTTGTGGAATTGTGTAGAAATTGAAAAAGTATATTGAAAAAATAAAATTTTCAATATATTGCGAAAAATATAAGTTTTGATATACTGGAAAAATATAATTCCAATGTACCGCGAACCATATATTTAATCATATAAATTCTTCCATATATAATCAATTATATAGAGACCATATACCACTAATTATATGAGTCAAAATATATGGATATATATATATATATATCAAGTTTATTATATTATACTTATAAATTATATATATACTATTCATATATGATAAGAATATATTGAGCATTATATGAGATAATATATATAGAAAAATACAAAACATTATATACAAGTAAATATATTATGATAAATACATAATCCAATATATGTAAAAAACATATATTTTTCAATATAGATATTTTTGCCGCTGTATATTTATCACATATTCACCATATATTTTTTTATATACTTTTAACAATATATAGCTTTTCCATGCGGGTAATCACAATAATCGATCAAATATGGGATCCCAACAGAGTATAAAATCACAGAATTATACTCCTTCATCTGCTGTTAAAAAATTACTCCCTAGTAGAATAAAATATAGTTTACCCTGCTTAAAAAATCCAATAGATTCTTGTATCATCATTATATATTATTATTGTTATTATTATAGATCACTGTATTCAGGATAACTCAAGATGGACCACATGAACTTGACCAAACAATCTTGACGGCATTATTTAAATCACAACAATTATCTCCCACTGAACAATTATCATTAGCGCTGATATGGAACCGAGTTGATATCGCTCGTAGTGAAATATTTGTTTACGGTCAAAAATGGCCGCCTGGTTCCTTAGAACAAGCAATGATGCAAGCTTTACAACACGATAGAATCGATTTTGTAAAACTTCTTCTCGAGAATGGCGTATCAATGAGAAAATTTTTATCTATACCACGTTTAGAAGAATTATACAATACCAAAGAAGGACCATCAAATACATTAGGTTACATTCTCCGAGATTTACGACCACATATTCCTCGTGGTTATATGTATACACTTCATGACATTGGTCTTGTTATAAACAAGCTCATGGGTGGTGCATATCGCGCTCAATATACTCGTAGAAAATTTCGTATGGTCTACGCAAAAGTTATGAAACGTTCGGGAATTCATAACTTGTCAGCCCATCGAAATAGTACAGCCGTAGCAATGGCGCGCTATTATACAGGGTTCGGAGAAAAATCTCACCATGGTCTAACAATGAGTCTGTTAGCTGAAACACTGCCAGCAAATCGAGATACACCTCTATTTGATTATCCATTTAATGAATTACTTATATGGGCTGTTTTAACAAAACGACAACAAATGGCACTTTTAATGTGGCAACACGGTGAAGAAGCTCTGGCTAAAGCTCTCGTTGCTTTAAAATTATACAAAGCCATGGCTCATGAAGCGGCTGAGGACGATTTGGAAACAGAAGTTTACGATGAGCTTCGTGGCTATGGAAAGGAATTTGAAAATATCGGTAAGTTAGACTGTAATAAAGGATTCGTCGTCAAAGTTTACACCAATCGTGTGTAAAATGAACAGTTTACACTCATTTCTATCCCGGGTCAAAAAATTAGATCTGTTTTAAAATAAATGATAAATTCAAATATTTTTCCTTTAATTCAAGTTTATAAATCGTATTTATTTTATATAAGAATTTAATCTGTTTTTGCCCGTACTATTCCTTATCCAGGCTAATATCAGACTTATTTTCGTATGATATTTAGTCTGTTTTAAATCGCGTTTAGACTAAAAACAGACTTTTTTATTATAATTATTGGTCTGTGTTCAATTGTTTTTAAGGACAAATACAGGACTTTTTATAAACATAAATAATAATAATAATAATAATAATAATAATAATAATCTAGATTTATTAATTTATTTTAATTTTCTTGGTATTTAAAACATGCTAATGCGCTTCCATAATAAGATGTTACACAGAGAAAATGTTGGCTCAAAACCTACCAATTTTTACAATGCTGTCGACTAAACTTGAAACAGGAAGTAAAGCATCCGAAAAATTATCGTACTCTTACAAAAAATGATTATACTGTATCACATTACTTATTACGCGCGAGAAACTTATCGATGAGCTTCAATATCAATTACTTCCATACATTATAATAATTTTGATGCAGCATAATAATTTTTTATAAGAGCATAGTAATTTTTTGGATACTTTACTTTCTGTTTCAAGTTTGGTCGACAGCATAATAAAAATTGGTAGGTTTCGAGCCAACATTTTTCTCCGTAGCACAAAAATTTTGATGTTTTCTTATGCCAAAATATTTTCAATTTTATCCAGTAAATAAGAAAAAATTCTTGACATTTTAAGAGTTGTTTTATCACTTTTATTCAATGATATAAATATTCAATGAAAACAACTAAAAAATTAAGCTGTCAAATCTTCATAAACTGCCGACATTTTTAAACAAAAGATAGTAAATAAAACATAATCAATTCTGCAACTTAATACTTTTTCATAAATGTTGCCCATAAATAAAAATTTTATAAGTCCATGATTTAATCTAGTTTTGTCCTCGTAAATTTTCAGAACTAAAATTTTTTAAAGTTCACGAATTAATCTGATTTAGTCAGCTCGTAACGCGTTTGTTTTTTAAAGTAGCAGGTCGAAAACAGCTTAAAATTTTCATAAACGATCAAAATCAGATCAAATAGTCCAATCAGACTAAAATCAGGTCAAATTTTTCAGTCTGGGTAGATCAAAAACAGATTAAAAATTTTATCGAAGTTCAATAACAGACCAAGTAGTCCAAATACAATCCAGTTAGACTAAAATCAGATCAAATTTTTCGACCCGGGATGTTATTTTAACATACATCATTTGTGTAGAAAAAGTTATACACATGAATAGTAGAAGTAAAAATTTTCCAAGCATTCTTTTGTGATAATCGAGAATTTTATTAACATATTTTGTGCATTGATTTGACGGTGACATTTAAAAAATGTTACTTTCATATAAAATAACATTTTTTTGTGTTAAGAAATCAATAGATTAAAACTAGTTAAACAAAATAATAACAGAGTGTTAATTCTACACACAAGTGTTAAAAATCCAACCCTTTAACTTTTAACACGCAATTTTTTTTACACTTTGACGAATCTTTTTTTCATATATTCATACACAGTAAAAAAAGTAACTTGAATCAAGATTTTTTTTTTCAAAATTAAATTCTTGTTCTAAATCACTCTATTTTTTTAATTCGAGAAAATTTTTCCTTGTATCAAAAATGATAAAATTTCATCATGTAAGCATAGTAATCTCGGCTGAAGAAAATTTATTCTCTAATCAACAGTTATGATGATTTAATCGAAATTATTTTATTCTTTGACCAATAGCGTGATATTCTTGTCTCAAGTATTTAATTCTCTTGGTTTGAGACACTAGTGACTTGATTTAAGGGGTAACGGTAACCGATTTTCAATTCAATTTAATTCACGGACAAACACTGGAAACCTAAAATAGACAGTCTTTAGCGTTCTTTAAAACCTCAACAGAGGGCCAGAAATTTCGTATTTTCAAAAATTCTAGACTGACATAACGCCCAAGATATTAGAACTTAAAATTTTAACCATAAATACTTTGACAACAATATAGAGGTCTCTCTATTCCCGATGGTTTAAACCGTCGAGTGGGAACATTTAAAAACCAAGCGTCTGATTTTTCTGGACTGAGTTCTTACCGGTTTTGCTTTAAATCGGCAATACGGTTGGAACAAGTATTTGAGGTTCTCTGGGTAATAAATTTTTTTTTTCAATTGAAGAAATTTTAGTTTGAATCAAGAATATCAATTTTACGAAAAAAAATATTCTTGAACCAAAAAAATTATTCATGCTCATACTATTATTTTTGGGCCAAGTAAATTCTTCTCGATTCACGTTAGTTTTTTTTTATCTGTGTACGGTTAATAATATAGTGACAACGTAATTCATGATTTAAAAAATCTTTTAAAGCTTTGGAATTGCTAGACTATTGTTATCGACAAGATGATGATCAAACTCAACAGCTGCTAACTTCCGAACTTCAAAATTGGTCGGGGCAAACTTGTCTATCTCTTGCAGTAACAGCAAACCATCGGCCGTTACTTGCTCATCCATGCAGCCAGATTATTTTAGCAGATTTATGGATGGGTGGACTAAGAACACGAAAAAATACTAATTTGAAGGTAACTTATAATGAAATTTTATTAAATTTTTATAAATTAACATTAGCTACACGTAAAAAAATGCTGAAGTTAAATTTACCAAACTAAACTAGTAATAATTGAACCACACTTTGTGGTCATCGTATCGATAAATAGAGTAGCATAAATAACACTGTATAAGATTAATCTCTACTGTAGTAGTTCTATTTACTATTCGACTGGGGTAAAAATTTTTAGGCTCAGTAACTACTCAATGTGGTATGGAAAACTCATCCTGTGGTTTCTTCAACCACATAATTCTGTAAGAATTAGTTGACATTACTATTTCTGGAATACAGTTCTCCCCCCCCCTAAGATATCCCTCTGTAAGATATCATTTCCCCTCATTTTACTACCATTTCCCCTCAATTCAGTTTCCTAACTACACTCAGTGGAATTTACTTGCGCATGCGCTTGAGCCGCTACTATACTCATAGATATACTTACAGATAGTAAGACTGCGCATGCTTCTATTTTTAATAGCTCCACCTTTTAAAAGTGGAAGGGGTACCTCTCTAAGATATTTTTCCTAGAGCCAGAGCCCTGAGTCTGATATCTTAAGGGGAGAGCACTGTACATAGTATCACATAATTTGTACAATCTACTCCAATGTGGAGTAAAATGATTGACAAACGAAAACAACAGCGCCACCTTCAATTTTTTTACTCCGCTGTGTGGTTGTACTAGCTCCACAATTCTAGTTACAATTACTACATCTTTAAATGTGTGAATTATAACCTTTCAAATTAGGTGCTTATACTTTATACCAACAAAAGTTACATATTCAATGAAACTATGTTCGTAATGCAAGAATTAATTTGTCGCAAAGATAATTCAAAATGAAAAATAAATACCATCATAACGAATAGAAAAAAAAATCTACTTTAAAAATTTAATGCATGTGACATTTCACGTTAGTTATAGTTACAAATTTATTTAAATATATTTAAAAACTCTTTGTACGAACAACCCGACTAGAATTTCTTCCTGATTTACCTGAAGTACCATAAGGACCTTATCGGGTTAATATAAGGTTTGCCTTGTTAGGGCAAACCTGACGTTCTTTGTCAGGACCTCATCAGGATATCCTTATTAAAAAAAAAGTTATTTGCCATCGGGTCAACCTGACGAGTTTCTGATCAGGACCTTATCTGGATATCCTTATTCAAAAAAAAGTTATCCCATCTCTTTAAATATTTCATTTACAGGCTAAAAATTAAAAAAAGTACAAAAGAATATTATATAAAAATCACGTCAATCATTGTAGCACAGATTTTTTACTTTTTCATCAGTTATTCTTTGACATCATAATGAATATTATATTTACACTTTCAAGATCACTTGTGTATGTTAGCCCAGTGGATAGCATCGACGACTTTGAATCGGAAGGACGCAGGTTCGAGCCCAGCAGTTATCGGGATTTTTTCATCAATAAAAAATATGTTTACTTCCTTTAATTAATGCTCTCAATACAATAGATAACATTCTTGATCGAATTAAAATTCTCTTATTTTTTTTTGCAATTTAATATTTTTTTAAAAATAATTACTAATAAGGTAATCCTGATAAGGATTTGATGAGGATATCCTGGTAAGGGCCTGATAAGGCAATCCTGATAAGGACGTGATGAGGATATCCTGGTAAGGTCCTGATAAGGCAATTCCGATAAGGACCTCATGGGTCTTAAGCGTTACATCCATATCAGGATCCTCGTCAGGCCCTTATGAAAAATTCTAGTCAGGAATACGATATAAATTTTTAAATTTTTAAATATCATGAAAAATAAGAAATGCCAATTAATATACCCAAGCAACACATGCTTGAGCAAGATTCTGGTACCAGTGCCTTGAGCAAAACCCCTAGCTCCTAGTGTTTTTTTCTACGTATGTGTCTTTCGCTAGAACGTGCATCAAGAACCCTATCCCTAGTGGAAATTTTTCTGACTTTTCTCTGAATAACTCTGAAAAAGTCTTTAGAACTTTAGAACTGAGTTTTTCAGAGAAAATTCCGAAAAATTTCCACCAGGGATGTCAAGATTTGTGTATGTCTTGCTCGTAGTATCGTACGCAAGTATATTAAAGATATCTTGAACACATGGAATGAAACAATATCTGACGCATTTCTTGCTCCAGTACACTTATAGTTGGTACTTACGCATAACTTGCTCAAGATCTGCTCAAGGCTCAAGGACACTTTTGAGCCTTGAGCAGATCTTCAGCAAGCCATGCGCAACTATTTTTATCCATAGTCTTCCTTCACAATTGAGTTATAATTTGGCACGAATTTCTTGCGTAAGGCTTGCACTAGACTTGCTATTGAAATCTAGCGACAAGTATCTGCAGCAAGACACATAGGTAGGAAAAGACACTAACGTCTATCGATCTTAAGACCAGGCTTGCCCAAGCCTCGAACAAGATTGTTATATGGGATATATTTAATAAATAAATTAAGGATAAAAAATTAGAAACTATGATGTGGAGTCGTAAGAACCACAGCTGTCATTTATCAAGGAGTTGTTTTAACCAACGGCAGTAGTAGATGTTACTACAGTTTGTGTACCACAATAGGCTACTAGTCATTACTAAATGTGTAATGATCCTATATATTATTAGTCAGTGTAGTAAATCTATTCCCAATCGCGGTAAATTCAACTACACCTTTTTTACGTGTATATTGATATACATTTACTTACTATCGATTGCTCGGTGTAGGTGGGTCTTGGATTATTATTCCCGCCTTACATAGCACAACTGGAATTTAAGACTCGGGAAGAATTGCAGCTGATGCCTCAGACACAAGAAGAACATTTAATTGCCTTAGAAGATGAAAACGAGGACAGTGAATCGGAGCATGGAGCTTCACCAGGGCCAGATGTTGAGGTAATTATGCCAATCTAATGAGATTTACTTTCAAATTTGTCTTTCTTAATATACATTTGTATAGAAATTTTTTTTTAAATTTAATTTAAAGAATACTTAATTCCATATATTTATATTATATAAAAAGTGATACCTCATCAGTAGCTCTCATAACTAGTTTAGCTATGCATACCGCTTGTTTTTTAGAAACGTCCACGCAGGAGTCTCAGTATTTGCAACAAACCTGACAATCAGCAGGGCATAAAGGTACACTTATATAGGAGTGGGATAATGATAAATGCAAGGGTTTTGTCTAATGTCTTATGCACACTTTTTATAGTTTACTTTATTTCTCTTTTTATCATTTTTTGTGACAGCGTTATCAATTTTTTGCAATTAAATATTTTTTTTGATTTTCTAATAATTAGATACAGTCGACTACCCGGCACAAGCCGAGTCGAAATTAGATTACTAGTTTGAGCCTCAAAGGCTCAATTCTTTTGAGGTTGAACTTGCCGCTGAATGTTATATGTTATTTGAGTCCTCAATATCCCAAAAATCGACTATGAAGAAGTAAATTACGTTTTTAAATTGACATTTCATAAACGTACAGCCGAACTCTCTTAATTTGGACAGTTAGTCTACGGAGGAGAGTGAATTTCTGAGTTAACGGATGCCCCCTTTTTCTTGAAAAGTTAACTATAACGCATGCGCTCTTACATCTACATCAATGATGCATATATAAATATACACAGGACATAGAAATCTATAGCATCGGGTAGGTGACAGCGTAGCTCGTAGTGCGGGTCAATATTGCAGAGAAGTTTCGAGGTGATGGAATCTGACTTAACCCTTCGTCACCCGCATCACTTTTTCATCCTTCGTCACTCGCGCGGTGAGCGCTGCGCCGCCGTGTTAAATCAAGCGCGCTGTTGCCACATTTTTCAGATTGCTAAATCTATATAAAAAATAATCTAAATGAAATTTTTTTTAATAATTAATTTATCGAAATTAAAAAATAAAAGATAGATTTTCCATTTTGTTTTTAATTTTTTTTATTAGGAATTACTCCGTTTCAATTAAAATTAAATTTTTTTTAAAAACAATTTTATTAAAAAAATCGCTTGCTCATAAAATTATTACTCAAATGTATTTTAATAAATTATTTATTGTTGACATTATTATTATTATTGTTAATATTATTAATTCTATAATTATTAATAATGCTTCTATTGTTACTAGAATTTTTTCATTATTTTAACTCAAAATTAATTAAAAACAAAATAAAATTCAATTACCTGTTGTGGTTATAACCTCGAAATTCTTCTTGAATATTATACACAAATTACATATAATATAAATATATATTTGTAAATATAATAATTAATATTTAAATAACATATTTTTGTTTGTGATAAAATACTTATTACGCGTAGAATTATTCTTAATTATTAATAAAAAATGTATCTCTATTAAGAGAGAATACCTAAATATCAAACCTAAATATTTATATATCTATATCGTACAAGAGAATATTACCACACACAAGTTGGCAGCAGCGCGCGGCGGACATTTACCGGTTACTAACTCGCACTGGGCGGCGTCGCGCCGCTTTTCAATTTCTTTCGCATGAAAATATTTTTTTTTAACAAAATAATTTATTTCTCAGGAGCGGCTAATGCTAGAAATTCTTTTAGAATGTCTAATTCAAGCATTCTAATTTTTTCGACGTCATCCGTCACCGTTATTATGAGAAAATTGCATAATTGTAAAAAAGGCGGCGCCGCGCTCATTGAGCGAGTGACGAAGGGTTAATGGAGTTCGACTGTACTAAGAACGGTTACTATGAATTTCTTTCCGTGTAGGGGAAATTTTTCTTGGGAAATTTCAGTCTCCCCACTACCATGCGTATAGTTATCAGACATTTTTTTGTAGCGCATGCGCGTTTAGTATACTAGATACACATGCGCTAGAAAAAAAATGGCTGAGTTGTAACTGAGTTAAATCTCAGATAGTACTGAGTATAATCTGAGATGTTACTGAGTAACATCTGGGATGAAACTGAGTATAATCTAGATGCAACTCAGTGTAATCTAGATTATACTGGATACTATTATCTAAAATTTTTTTTACCTCAGATGTAACTGAGTATAATCTGGGATGGTAGCCAGTATCATCTTGTTCTTTCCGTGTACCATCCTGGATTATACTCAGTTATATCTGACGTAAAAAAAAATTTCAGATAGTACCCAGTATAATATAGGTTGTGCTGAGCTTCATCTGCATTAAACTCAGTCTTATCCTAGATGTAACTCAGTTACATCTCAGATTATAGTGCATGCGCATTTAGTACACTAGACGCCCGTGCGCTAGGAGAAAAATAGCTGAGATGTAATTGAGTTAAATCTCTGATAGTACTGAGTATAATCTAAGATGTAACTGAGTTACATCTGGGATGGAACTGAGTTTCATCTGGGATGGTAGCCAATGCAGTCTTGTTCTTTCCGTGTAAGGAAAACTGTTTAACTCAATAACTACCGATTGAGGGAAAGAGGCTTATTATTCCGGGTAGTCGACTATTTATTTATTTGAGAAAATTGAAAACGCTGTTTCTCATTATTTTATAATATATTGTGCTTTTATTATAGATAGTGACTCATCCATCCCCCGAATTTATGATACAATTAATTTATCTTTTTTTCTTAATTTCTATTTTTTTTTAATCTTTTTTTTTAGTCAATATTCTGTGGTGTCATGTTATTATTGGACAGTTTTTGTTTTTCTATAGTCATTGCTAATTAGTAATTTAAGTTTAACAAAAAAAAAAAAAAAAAAAAAAAAAAAAAAAAAAACTAATACCATTCATGCTGTTAATAATTCATTTAATAATTCTCGTATTCCTTTAAATTCATTGTTATCAAACAAAAGTGATATCAATTCATCACTACTTATTACTCATTTCTATTTAAATTTATGTGATTCGCGAAATTAATAACATTTCGCTATGATCGCTATAAAATGTACTTGTCTTATTTTAAATTATTTACTGTCATTTATCAATGCATTTCTATTATGGTAAATTTTTATTGTGACTTTGTCTAGGCTCTAATAACCAATGAACACAATTCTGCAATAAAAGAAACGATCGTTCAAGAAAACGGCAAAGTTCTCACAGAAATAGATGACAATCTTCATCGGCCTTATGGCATTTTATCGGATTACTATGATAGTAAAACAAACAAGCCATTACGTCTAAAAAAAAAGTTATGGGAATTTTATACCGCCCCAATAACTAAATTTTGGGCAAATGCCGTAAGTTTATTTTTAAATTTCAAAAAGAACAAAAAAAAAAACAGTTGATACAAATGAAATATTTATTTTGTCTATTTCCAGATAGCGTATATATTATTTCTAATTTTTTTCTCATACTCTATTCTCGTTCGAATGGAAGAGTATCCAGGATGGACAGAAATTTATTCAATAGCTTATATCTGTACTTTGGGATGTGAAAAAATACGAGAAATAGTTACGTCTGAACCGGCAACTTTATCGCACAAATTCAGCGTCTGGTCATGGAATATGTGGAATCCATGCGACGCTGCTGCTATTATTTTTTTCAATATTGGCTTGGTACTTAGATTGCGTCAATCAACTTTTGATTATGGTCGTGTGATATACTGCGCTGATAGCATATATTGGTACCTCAGAATTCTCAATATTCTTGGTGTCAACAAATATCTTGGTAATTAATTCTCTAAATAATTATATTTTAAATTAAAAAGTAGCAATCCAAGTTAATTGTAAACATTTAAACAGGTCCTTTAGTGACTATGATGGGAAAAATGGTTAAAAATATGATATACTTTGTCGTTCTTTTACTTGTCGTGTTGATGAGCTTTGGAGTCGCGAGACAGGCGATTTTAAATCCCAATTCAGAACCTAAATGGCAAATCATTCGTGATGTAAGTACATGCTATTATAATTTTTTATTATTGTTGTTATTGTGGTCTCAGTAAGAGAATAGACCTCGGCAATCGCTCCCTCTACTGAAAATTTATGAACTGCGCATGCGTATAGAAAAGTGGGAGAACATTTAACACGTAAAACATCCAGGGTGGGAGTAAGAACCGACGACATCCGAAGTCCAATCTCTTGTTGGGATGACAATATTATAATTTGTGAATGTAAGTTTTAGGTTATTTCAAATCTTTATGAATTTTATTCGACAGATGTTACAATTAAATTAAGTGGCAACGTTTCGACGTTAATCACGTCATCATCAGGCTAAATCTCGAAAAATTTTTTTTTAAAAAGAAACACAATTGTATGTAATAGTCCCGCGTTTTTTTCATAGAAATTTCCATGGTAAATATACGGTAATAAAAGTCAACAAATAAAGTGAGATACGGAAAACATTCCTGATAATAATGGCTACATTATATTCAGTTCCATCCCAGATGGTACTGAGTATAATCCAGATGGAGCTTAGTTCAATCTAAATTATATTGGGTAGTATTCGAAATTTTTTTTAACGTCAGATGTAACTGAGTGTAATCCGGGATGGTAGCTAGCACCATCTTGTTCTTTGAGTGTAGTGTGTAACTCAGAATGAAACACGACTTAGAACTGCGGGTGATGTCAGTCTCACCTACGATTTGGGTAGCCAACTTTACCTTGGTTTTAAATCGTTTTGTTTCATCCCTTGTCACACAATATACTATTAATTTATGAGTAATGGTGTTGGAATCAGGTCTTCAACTTTTATAATTAATTAATGTAACGGGACCGTTAAGCCCAGCTCCGTTTAACGGGAGGCCGATATCTCATCCTTTTTGAGCATACTCGCGCTGCGTGGTCCCTATTTATATAATCAATTTCCACCATATATTATAAAAGCGAAATATGAACATAAACTCACAGTAGCTTACCCATTAGGCATGCACCGCATGTGGGTGCCTCACCGACAGCCACCACGAGACTGACCTCATTTGGACCCAAACACTCCTCCCATCTCGGGAAATAGAGAGACTCTGGTCGAAGTGGGGCCTGGAATGGGTCCCCCATGGTACCAGACTTCCAGCTCTAGTCAACTACTTGTGTCAGATTAGTGGTGGAGGGCAAGCTCCTCCCCAACCCATAAGGGCTTCTTCCACTTAGGAATATAATCACTAAGATTTCAGACATGCCATTATACACACTTGCCCTCATCCATCACCTAGTGATCTGTAATCTACGAGTTTTTTCGGGCGCGATGATGTTTTAAAACACAAAATGGCGGAGGCTAGCCCACTCGCCAATCGGCTAGTCCACTCGCCATACCTTCAACTTTTATAATTAATTAATTAATGTAACGGGACCTAAGTCCACCTCCTCCACGGAAGCCGATACCTCGCCCTTTTGGGCATACTCGCGTTGCGTGTGGTCCCTATTTTTATAATCAACACCACCATATATTATAAAAGCGAAATATGAACATAAGCCCACATTAGCTTACCCATTAGGCATGCATTGCATGTGGGTGCCTCACCAACAACCACCACGAGACCGACCTCATTCGGACCCAAACACTCCTCCCATCTCTGGTCGAAGTGGGGCTTGGAATGAATTCCCCATGGTACCAGAATTCAGCTCTGGTGAACTGCTTGCTTAGGATTAGTGGTGGGGTGCGCAAGTTCTTCCCCAACCCATAAGGGCTACCATCACTTAGGAATATAATCACCAAGATTTCAGACATGCCATTATACACACTTGCCCTAATCCATCACCTAGTGATCTCTAATCTACGAGTTTTTTATGGCCGTCATGATGTTTTAAAACACAAAATGGCGGGAGTCGGTCCACTCGAGACTTCAACTTTTATAACGTCGAAACGTTGTCAATTAATTTAATTGTAACATTTGTCGAATAAAATTCATGATGATTTTGAATGGCCAATCAACGACGGTCGCCTCACTAAAATTATTATTATTATTATTATTATTTTTATTATTATTATTAACAGATATTTATGGAGCCATATTTTATGCTTTACGGAGAAGTGTATGCACATAATATCGACCCAGAGTGCGGTGACGAACCGAGTATGCCACCGTGTTTACCTGGTCGGTGGATAACGCCTGCTGTCATGTCTATTTATTTGTTGGTAGCAAATATTCTGTTGATAAATCTTTTGATAGCCGTTTTTAATAATATTTTTATCGAAGTAAATGCTGTTGCTCATCAAGTCTGGATGTTTCAAAGATTTACAGTAGTGATGGAGTATGAGCAAAAACCAGTTTTACCTCCTCCACTTATTGTAGTAAGTCATATATATATACTAGGTAAATATTTACTGAGATATATAACTCAAGGTGAAATGACCGTTGGTGAAACGTACGACAATGGGCTGAAGCTTTTCTTGGAGGCTGATGATATGGAGCGTTTATATGACTTCGAAGAAGACTGCGTCGAAGGTTATTTTAGGGAGCAAGAATTGAAGCTTCAGATGTCAATGGAGGAACGTGTGAAAGTAACAACTGAGAGAGTAGAAAATATGCATCAAAAAATAGAAGATATTGATAAAAAAGAACACAATCAAAATGCTTCATTGCAAGCAGTTGAATTTCGTATTCGCAAACTGGAAGATTTAAATGAACAAACTCTAGCCTGTCTTGGTGTTATCCATCGTTTTATGGCAACTCATATGTCCGATGAAAATTTATCAAATCTAGATGTTGACATACGTACGAGAAGAGTTTCCGAAAGATCCGAAGTGATATCTGATACCGAGTCTCACACTCACATTTCCGGTGTTCCGCGACAAAAACGTTTATTGCGATCGTTAACTGATGCAACAGTTCTTCACAGTCCATTTGTAGATGATGAGATTTTAAAGCAATCGGAGACATTGGCATCTCGTGAAAATCTTAGCAGAAATGAATCTTCCTCTAGTGGTGACATTCCGACAACAGGACCGACACCAGATGAGAAGAAAATAATTACAACTAGTCAAGAAGAAAGCGCTGAGAGTAAAGATATCAATGAGCCTGAAATGAAGCCATTGAGGCGAGAAGTTGAAAGAGACACGAGTAGTGATGTTGCGATCTCAGATATGCGGCAAGACTCTTCAGAACGGCCGACTAGACAAAGCAGTCGCACCCGATCGGAATCTGACGACGCTGTGCTGCTTGCGCCACCTGGATTACAACGAGGAGTCAAATGGGGGGAGCCACGTGTTGCCATGATTCCACCAGGTTCCTCCAGTGGGTCCAACCAAAGATCACTTTTGCGCGCCATGCGTGCTGAGTATACAAGTATTACTGATGAATTAGAAAGTTACTGTGGGCTTTTAAGTCCTCCGCGAACTCCACCAGTATCTCCTCCGCCTTGTAGATCAAAGAATTCAATTTCAATGAATCCAGAGATGGCGTGGCAAATTGAAAATGAACATCTACGTGATGCTGAAGAATGTGATTATCAACAAATGGAAGATCTCATTCATAGGCGATACTTGAGAAGTAGTGACGAAGATTCAGATACTGAAACGACGTCCAAGATGAAGTTTAGTGTCACTAATGAGCATCGAATGTTGCGCAGATCATCAGCAATTGATGAAGAATCACGAAGACCGCCACCAACTATCAGCGTTACAAGAGAAATCGAACAGACATTATCAAGACCACCAGCAATACGAGAAGCAGACGATAAGGATCCAACTGATGAAGGTATGACCAGTGTTCCAGCACCAGCTTCCGAAACCATGTGTTAGTTTTATTTTTATAATATAAATATGGTTACATAACTCTTAGAATTAATCGGTTATATAAGATACCAAAGGAACCCATAAATCTTATAAATTAAAACCGCAATCATAAGCAATTATACCTGAGGACAGAGTTATAACTTTGTCTTGTATAATTTTTACGATCTTAAGAGGAATGGTACATACAAAAACTTATTGTCTATCTGCGATACATTGATAATAATAGTAATTCTTATTATTTTTTTTTCTTTTTATATACTAAACTTTCTTTACTTGAGCTTTACATGTAAGATGAGGACTGATAATTGTATATATCTTCCTTTGTGTTGCATTTTACTCGACATATATACCCATATAACAATTTCATAGCAATCTTGCCCGAGCCTGGTCACCAGGACACTAGTTGTCTACATTTTTGTATAACTATGAAACTTGCTGCAGACACGTACAAAGTTTTAAATCGCAAATCTCGTACAAGATTTAAAAAAATATTTTGTGTTATGTTGTACTTGAAGAATTGGTCAAGAATGTTTAAGATATTTTGCTCAGGGTGCAATGCTAGAGACTTGAGCTCATCTTGCACCAGAAATTATTTGCATCTCATTTCTGTCTCTGTCACTTTATCCCCTCACTTGGCATACAATACAAGATCCTGGGGTAAAGTGACAGAGATAGGAGTGAGATATAGATCGTGTAATATGAGACTTCTTGAGCAAATCTGCCGCAAGACGCGCTAGTGTCTGCAAGTAATTTGTGGTGGAAGATTAACTCAAGATACGCGTGAGTTTATTAACACATTGAGAGCAAGACATCTTCAATGTTTTTTTGTACAATATCATGTACGAGTCCTGCAACAATCGTGTCTTAGAATCTTGTACTCGGGTCAAAAAATTAGATCTGTTTTAAAATAAATGATAAATTAAAATATTTTTCCTTTAATTCAAGTTTATAAATCGTATTTATTTTATATAAGAATTTAATCTGTTTTGGCCCGTACTATTCCTTATCCAGGCCAATATCAGACTTTATTTCGTATGATATTTAGTCTCTTTTAAATCGCGTTTAGACTAAAAACAGACTTTTTTAATATAATTATTGGTCTGCGTTCAATTGTTTTTAAGGACAAAAACAGACATTATTTTCTATAATATTTAGTCTGTGTTCAATTGTTTTTAAGGACAAATACAAGACTTTTTATAAATATAAATAATAATAATAATAATAATCTAGATTTTTTGATTTATTTTAATTTCCTTGGTATTTGAAACATGCTAATGCGCTTATGTAATAAGATGTCACACGGAGAAAAATGTTGGCTCGAAACCTACCAATTTTTACAATGCTGTCGACTAAACTTGAAACAGGAAGTAAAGCATCCAAAAAATTATCGTGCTCTTACAAAAATTGATTATACTGTATCACATTACTTATCACGCGCGAGAAACTTATCGATGAGCTTCAATATCAATTACTTCCATACATTATAATAATTTTGATGCAGCATAATAATTTTTTATAAGAGTATAGTAATTTTTTGGATACTTTACTTTCTGTTTCAAGTTTGGTCGACAGCATAATAAAAATTGGTAGATTTCGAGCCAACATTTTTCTCCGTAGCACAAGAATTTTGATGTTTTCTTATGCCAAAATATTTTCAATTTTATCCAGTAAATAAGAGAAAATTCTTGACATTTCAAGAGTTGTTTTATCACTTTTATTCAATGATATAAATATTCAATGAAGACAACTAAAAAATTAAGCTGTCAAATTTTCATTAACTGTCGACATTTTTAAACAAAAGATAGTAAATAAAACATAATCAATTCTGCAACTTAATATTTTTTCATAAATATTGCCCATAAATAAAAATTTTATAAGTCCATGATTTAATCTAGTTTTGTCCTTGTAAATTTTCAGAACTAAAATTTTTTAAAGTTCACGAATTAATCTGATTTAGTCTGCTCGTAACGCGTTTGTTTTTTAAAGTAGCAGGTCGAAAACAGCTTAAAATTTTCATAAAAGATCAAATTCAGATCAAATAATCCAATCAGACTAAAATCAGGTCAAATTTTTCAGTCCGGGTAGATCAAAAACAGATTAAAATTTTTATCGAAGTTCAATAACAGACCAAGTAGTCCAAATACAGCCCAGTTAGACTAAAATCAGTTCAAATTTTTCGACCCGGGCAGTAATGACAGATTGATTGGTATAAAAAATTCTCTCATAAAAATAGTACAAGATTGTCTTGTGTACGTTATCTTGGGCAAGACCATATAGAATCTGTGAAAAAATTGTGATCAGTGCCTTGACCAGCAACTTGTGATGGAAATTGTAACATGGGTACATGTATTTATATATTATAGCATGGCAATATAATTCTAAAATATCAAACTATTCTCAGCTTTTACTCGAGAATACTGTCCAATAATTAATTAAATATTTAATCAGTATGATTATAGTTAATTTAATTAATAAATTCATAATAATTAGTTCAGGATTTTATTAATCAGGTAAACAGTTTTTTATTAATACTTAAATATTTTTTGATGGCTATATATTTAATAAATGGATATGAAATATATTTAAAATTTCAGTAACTATAATATCAAAAGTCAACGAAATAAAAAATATTTTCGTCCGGAAAAAAAATATCTATTGATGAATTTTAAATAAATTATAAAATTCTAATTATTAACACGTTTATAAATTCTAGTCTTTATATTATAGAATCGAAATATAAAAGAATGTAATAAAATAGATTGGATTTGATGCAAGGCCGAATAGATTGCTCAATAGTGACATGTATTTTCAATTGAATTTCGTAATTTCAATTTGTATATATATTAAAATTTTACTTTATTAATAATCGATTTAATGAACATAAATTTTAAATTTTAATGCTATTTTATAATGGATTTTTTTAACAGCTTTTTGGCTACTGACTATGCTCAAATCTATTGTATTTTATAACACTCTGTATTTGAGTGTAAAATACTTTTTCTTTATAGAGTCTAGTAAATATTTTTAGCTGCACACTTATAAATTAAATTACAAAGACACATAAAAGTCATCTATATTTTTCAGCACTTGTTTAAAATGTCTAGAAATTTTTATGTTGCTTCCATGAAAATACAGTCGACTACCCGTTATAAGCCTCTTTCACTCAATCAGCAGTTACTTAGTCAAAACAGCTTCCCCTACTCTACCATTTTTTTGAGTTTCTTAGCAACATGCCCATTATAAGTCTCCGTTGAAATTATAAACTAACAATAGGAAAAAATAGAAAAAATTTTGGAAAATCCAAAAGTGCACTACTCATAGTGCTCATTTATTATGAAATAATAAAATAGTAATAAAAAAATGGCGGGAAGCACGAATAAATTTGAAATATATACAATTTTCTTTCATTAAAAATTTTTTTTTTTTTTTATTATATTAGTATATTTTTTATAATAATTAAAGAACACTCAAAATATCTCGATTAATAACAACAAAAAAAAAAATTGAATTGAAAAAATTCAGGCTTACCAATTAGCAATAATACAAAAAAAAACAGCTGTACTAGGACGGTAATGCGCAAGCGCCCCTGGTGGAATAAATGTACGTATAATGTATAGATATATCACCATCCATGTCAATTTTACATCGATATATATATGTATAGTTATTAGAGTGATCCAAAAAATTACAAATTTTTTTTTTTTCTTCCAAACAGGTTCAAAAGTTTCATTTAGATAAAAAAAGACGCCTGTAAAAATTAGAGCTCTTAATATTAACATTAAGAGGTTCCTCATCGCACTTTTCTATTTTCCATAAGAATAACATGGGAAAAATTTTTTTTACGTCTTCTGATTTTTATAAGTAGCTAACGATGCGTCATAGGAATAATTGGCAGGCATATTTTTGTAGGGAATTGAATGTTCTACAAAAAAAGATGCTTATCATTTTTTGCGGAATCTATTTGTTCAAAAGTTATTTGAGGTTGAAGTCGAATTCACATTAAATTTTGAGATTTTCTTACTTTTCCGGCGAAACTATCAGACTTATTACAAAATATCATCAGACCTTTTTTGTAGACAATTTTATTTCTTAAAAGTTATTTCTAATAAAGTTTTTTCGAATTCCGCATTGTTTTCTAGTTATTTTTATTTTATTGTCATGTTCATAAAAAAATAGTCTTCTGATCGATTTTAAGAGCTTGACATTAAAATAAAAATAACTAGAAAACAATGCGGAATTCGAAAAAAGTTTGTTAGAAATAACTTTTAGAGAATAAAATTGTCTACAAAAAAGGTCTGATGATATTTTGTAATAAGTCTGATAGTTTCGCCGGAAAAGTAGAAAATCTCAAAATTTAATATGAATTCGACTTCAACCTCAAATAACTTTTGAACAAATAGATTCCGCAAAAAATGATAAGAATCTTTTTTTTGTAGAGCATTCAATTCCCTACAAAATGCCTGCCATTTATTCCTATGACGCATCGTTAGCTACTTATAAAAATCAAAAGACGTAAAAAAAATTTTTCCCATGTTATTCTTACGGGAAATAGAAAAGTGCGATAAGGAACCTCTTAATGTTAATATTAAGAGCTCTAATTTTCACAGGCGTCTTTTTTTATCTAAATGAAACTTTTGAACCTGTTTGGAAGAAAAAAAAAAGTTTCTTATTTTTTGGATCACCCTAATAGTTATACAGCCTTTGTTATTCTTTTATTAATTGTAATTAAACGACACTGAGTTACCTAGCCATTTGCAATAGGAGACCTACGATTCTTTTTAAGAATTAAAAAAAAAAATTTGATTCAATTACTGCATTTTTTCGCAAGTTACAATGTAGATGGGATCTGTACTTGATGGACAGGAAATTTTTTTAAACTATTTTGATGTTTTTTCCGTTTTTATTGAACTAAATAAATTTTTGAAAAGTATGGAATTAATCTCCATTAAATTATCTTCAAAATAGTATGCAAAATATCTTAATTCCGTGAACTAACAAGGGTATAATAACTAAAATAGTTGCCGAAGTGAGGCAAAAAAATTTTTTCGATCGTAAAGCACACTTTGATGATTTGCATTATGAGTCGAGCAATTAATTATAAAAATTCACAAGTCGAATTATATTAACTCGGACAGTCAGTCTACAGAGGCACGGAAATTTCCTGGAAATTCCGACTTATCAAATGCCACTTCTCCTTTAAAGAGTAACTACACGCGTGCGCTCTTGTATCACATGTATGATTTATATATAAATATACACAGACATATGAAAATGTATAGCATCGAGTGGATGACAGCTTAGTGGGGGTAGGATTGAGGGGAAGTTCCGAGTTAATGGAATCCAACTGTTTCTATTTTTTGCAGATAATTATTCAATCAATTTTAAGTAAAATATAATTGATTGTTCATAAATTTTATTCAAAGCTTCCGTTTCAATATAAGTTTTATTGAGCATTATCTTTATCAATAAAATTATTATTGTTTTTACTGTAATTAATACCGTTATCATTAGAAGTTTTTGCATTATAATTATTATTAGTGTAAAAAAAGTATTTATTTTAGTACCGTAAGCACCAGAAAAATCGGCAGTGGCGTTGTGACAAAACGTAAATTTGACGTTTAAAATAATATTAAATAATAGAGGCTTATAACGAGTAACGAGGACAAATCTAAACGCACGGTAGTGAGGAGACTAAAATTCCAAGAAAAATTTCTCCTTCTTCCTCTCGACCAGGCTTATAACGAGTAGTCGACTGCGTCTAGTTTTAACTTAAAGGCAGGTGGGTATTGGGAAATGGAAAAAATAATGTTTTTTTTTTTTAATTATTTACTATTTCATCGACAAATATTAATATTTAGCAAAGTTTATTGAAGAAATCTAGAAAGCGTTTTTTTTTTAAACAGTTTTTTGCGATGATCACTGAAAACTTGCTGATTTATAATAAAAGAAAACTTTTTTGCTCTCTGGCCGAAAAGTGGCAACTTTCGGGCCGCTGCCCTGAACGAAGTTGCACACAGAAAAAAATAGTTAACTTGGTTCAAGAAAAATATTGTCTTCTGAATTTTCTTTCTTGATTCAATAAAAGTAAAACACTTGATTCAAAAATTTTTTTTTGGTTTAAGACAGTAAATTCCCTAGCTCCAAAAAAATTTATTTTTGAAGCGAAATTTAAAATATCTTGGTTTAAGAGAAGAAATTCTTGTCCCAAGAAAAAAAACTTCTCACTTCAAAAAATCAACGTTTTAAACAAAAAAAAGTTTACTTCGGCCAAGAAACTTTTTATTGCCCCAAGGAAAAAATTTTCTTGCTCCAACAAATAAACGTCTTGATTGAAAAAAAAAACCCTTGGGCCAAGAAAAAATCTCTTGACCCAAGAAAAAAAATTTCTTGCTCCAAAAATTTGCTTCTTTAATAAAGACTTAAATTTTTCTCAGTCAAAAATGTATTCTCTCTCCGAAAGGTTGACGTGTTGATTCATTTTTTTTTTTTTAATCTGAAACGTAATTATTGTTTTTTTATTTCGAGAAGAATTATTCAAGTAAACATCAATATTAAATATTAAAGTCTGTGTATTATAGGATATACTAGAGTACAATCCAAAAAGGTACTTGCCATTGTCAAATGACAGAGAAGTACTCGTGTCAGAATTGCTTCCAAGTTTGGAATATAAAACTTCTGAAATAAGTTTCTTACCAGGGACACTACAAATTGTAGGCGCGATCTCGTGGCGAGCACCGAACTACTCCCGCTGCTGCTGCCTAGCACCGGTGACTTTCCCCTTCTCTATATCGATCTTTTCTCCCAAGAAATTTTTTCTCTTGGCTTAAGCAACTTTTGTTATCTTGGTCGGAGAGTACAAAAATACTTGCGTGAAAAGAATAGTACTTGTTCCGAGAAATTTTATTTTCTATAACCAAAAAAATGCAATATTACTACAAAAAAATAATGTATCTTGCTCCAAAAAAAATTTCTTGAATCAAGAATATTTTCCTTGATTCAAGTTAACTGTTTTTTCTGTGCGACTTTCCGGTTCCGCCGAGCAGAAAATAGTTATTTTCGATACACATGCGCAACGGTAGGGATTCTGACGACTTGAAGTGACGTCACGAGTTTGAGGCTATGGGCGCATTTTTATCAAAACCGGATGTAGTACGAGGTCTTGATAAAAATGCATCCATAGCCTCAAACGCATACAGTAACAAAATACAGTCTAACTAAATTCTAGTTTTTTTACCGCTACAATTTTCAAAAATGCACAAGATACAAATTTTTTCTTACTCCAAAGCCCATACTCGCTTTTCCTTAAAAAATTATTTCTTTAATATCTCAGTAAACGCGCTATAATTTATGCATAATCTACGGTTAGTTTTAGATCGAAAACAAAAATCTAAAAGTATAATTCGGCTTTTCAATTCGACAATTATTAAATCACTAGGAAATCTAGACATTCAGCCGATTAAATCTCTAAATTAATCTGACGAAATTTATGAGTTCGCAAGTTTGCTACACTGATAGAAAATTTATATTGACTCAAGAAATATTTTCTTGAGCCAAGAATTTATTTCTGAAGAAAACCAGTTGTCTTGCTTCAAGAAATTCTTGTCTTGATTTAGATTTTCTTGGCTCTATAGATTTTGTATCTTCGATGGATAACTCTCGTGTCTTGACCCGAAACTATATTATCTTCAATCGATACTATCGAATTCTTCAAGCAAGACCACTTGTCTTCAACTAAAAATGTCGTATTATTATTTTAAGAACTTTAAATTTTTGGTTCAAGTAATAATTCCTTGATAGAAGATGTTTTTAAAGTAATGAAAAAAAAAATTTTTTTAAAAATAAATTTCTACTTTAACATATTTGAAGTAAATGAATGTAGTCCTAAAAAATCACTTTAAAACTTTTTATTTTTAAAATAAAAAAAAAAGTTTTTTTTCAAGCCGAGTAAATTGATATCTTGATTTAAAAACCGCGCCATTCTCGAAACGAGTCGGTAATGTCTTAAACCTAGATTTTGCCTATCTTAATCTAAGAGCAAGAAATTCTTGAGCGAAATATGTCAGAATTTTGTTTCAAAACAAAAAAGGCTTCTGAAACAAAGAATTTTTTTTCTCTATCCGAGAATTTCAATTTATTGGTTCAAGGACTTATTTCTTGATTTAAAACAATTAAAAATTTTGAAACAAGAACCACATTTTGAAGAAAAAATTTTTCTTGAATCAAGATAGTTTTTCTATCAGTGTATGAGTTGATTTAATTTTGTAAAAATAATAAAAAAAATTATTCGATAAAATAAAAAAAAAAAAACAAGTTTTATTTTTTTTCTTGTATGATTTAAAATAGAAAATCAAAATTTTTATAAACCAGCTTTAAAATTAAGATATTAAAATTTTTTTTATATAATTTTTAATGGCTTGGCCCAAGAAATTTTTTCATTATAAATTGAAAACAAAAATTTTTTGAGGCGAAAAAAAAATCTTGCGCCGAGAAATTTTTCCTAGTCCGAAAAAATTTATTGTCTTCAATTCATAATGCAAAATATTTTGTACACCAAAAAATCATTTTTTTCAGCGTACAAAAAAATTTTGTTTCAATCATCCAAATATATTTTTATGAGTGCGTTACAGTGTTTTAAATAAAATCGATATTTTTTTTGAGTTACCACTGAAAATCTTTAGCGTGGTGCAAAAAAAGTTTATTGAAATTGAGGACTTGACTCAAAAATTAAAATTTGTCGCATTTTATCGTCTTCATATTATTTTATAAATAATATATCATGGAAGATTATGATTTTAGTCCTTATCGCGTTGTCATTACTCTAAAGATTGTATGAAAAAAAAAAAAAAAAATCTCGATTTTATTGAAAATTAATTTTTAACGAATGAATACTGTTCTGTATAATAACTTTTTGTCATTAGAAAAAAAAAATTGTAATAAACATGAATTGTAAAAATGATCAAATTTTGTGCTTATATTTGTATTTATAAAAACATTCGAATGCATGTATGATTTGTGATTGATTTGTAAAATTGTATCTTTTTGTAATATCTTGAACACTGTGTTATTCGATTAAATCGTACGTAAACATCATTAAATTATAATATTAAAATAATTAACAATAAAAAAAATTGTACATATTCAATAAAATTAATTTTTCTTTCTCATGAAAATCGGTTGTTAAATAGATATAAACTCAGTAAAAGAGGATTCGCCATTGAATGTGTTCCATGTTTAAGGCCACAAGTAAACTATGATTTTTTTTTTTACTTAAAAGACATTTCACTAATTTTTTATATTTTTTAATGTTTGGCTGAAATTTTTTTTTTTTTCGCGTCGTTTCGTTATTGAGTGAATTTACATTCATTTTTCACTTTTCAAGTATTGCATACAACACCTGTGCGATAATTTATGATTAGATTGTCGAGAATATTTTAACTATCATCTGCACGGAAAAAAATAAATAGAACTGGCTACTATGTCAGATAGTAGTCAGTGCCATCTGTACACGGAAAGAATTTTTGTATGAATATTGCCATGTTATTTATTCTAAAAATTACTCTAAATCGAGTAATCTTGGGCCATTACGACTTTTTACTTTCGAATTACGAAATTTTACTCTTTCAGTGAGTAAAAATCAATCAGATTAATTTTTACTCACAATTGCGAGTAAAAATTACCCCTAGCGGATGTCTAAATAAATTCTCTCTAATTCAATTTTTACTCGTAGGTTATGATAAAAAGTTGATTATTCAATTTATAAAATTTATATTGAATTACAATAAAAATTATAATTAATAGGCTGAAATTTCTATAAAAAATCTAAAAACCATCTAATTGCCTTAGAATATGACTTAAAATAAATATTTTGAAAAAGAATAAAAAAAAATATTACTCTTATTGTGTTGAAAAAGAAAAAATTCAAATTTTTTTTTTTTTTTTAAATAAATATTAAGTTATAGAGAGATACAGAGATCGGCTTTTTTTCCAGCCCTACGTTTGTGTGCGTAACATGTAAGTTGTCGCGAGCAAAATAAAAGACATTTAATTGAAGCCAATATTAACCGAAGATTAACGGAGACTACTGAAATATTACTCTGCAGTTTAGAGTAAAAATTACTCCCATAGATAAGAAAATTTATTCGAGTTATAAGGAGTTTTTCATCAAACAGTTAATGGATTTAAAAGAATGGTATAGTGGGGAGTAAAAATTAATCGCATGGAGTAAAAATTAATAGATTAAGATGAGATATTCACGATAACCGATTAAATATAAGACTTCTAAAAAATTACTCAGTAGTAGAGTAAAACATAGTTTAGCAACGTTAATATTTAAACAAAAAATATTAAATTTAAAACAAAAAATACCAATTTTTTGCAACGGCCCAGGATTACTCGAAATTAGAGAGTAATTTTTATCGAAAAATTCTTTCCGTGTAGAAAAAAAAATCTGTCTATCGGTTGACCCTGCGGGCCAGCCCTAAAACTTCCCGCTGTTTTCGAGCTCTTTGAGCTCGAAAACTTTGTCGTGAATACATTTTCGAGCACTTCGAGCTCGAAAATCGTTTTGTATGCCGTTCTTTTCGAAAAAAATTGTTTTTTAATATTTTTTCTCCAACGATATCTCTCAAACGAATAAACCGATTGAGACGGTTGAGGTGGCAATCGACGCGTTTTATCAAGTTCTAAAGCTGATCGAATTTTGAATTCGATTTATCGAGTCGTTTTTGAGATATTTCAAAAAAAATAAAAAATAAATTTTTTTTCAATTCTTTCGACAACGGTTTCTCTTGAACGAATGAACCGATTTTGATGGTTAAGGTGGAATTCGACGCGGCTTATAAAGTTCTAGAGCCCAGTCCATTTTGGAATCAATCCATCAAGCACATCAAAAGTTATAAAAAAAAAACACTTTTGAAAAAATTTTATTTTTGGAAAATCTCTGAACGAGCCCTACCGATCAAGCTTCATGTTCTTACAGCTTCAAGATATTGACAAGCCGCGTCGAATGACACCTTAAAGTTCAAAATCGGTTCATCCGTTCAAAAGATACAGGTATTTACATACGTACGTACGTACATACATACATACATACACTCGGATATCATCGTGAAATTAGTCATAGCTTCCTAGGACCTCAAAACGTCGACATCTGATGAAAATTCGATTTTCGTAAATCGGACCGAAACCAATAACTTCCCGAATTTTTGAAAATTTATAATTTTCTTAGCGGGAAGTTAAAAATTGAAACAACAGTGGGTTCTATCTACGTAGTACTGGCTACTCTCTACATTGTTCTCAGCGCCATGTCAGATGTTACTCACTACTATCTTACATATTACACTCTTACATGTTACCCAGTTCTATGTACATAACAGTCAGTCGTACACTCGTTGTCATTAATGCCTGGTCCCCCAGACTATAGAATCTTAGCCATGCAGGGGGCCAGGTATTAATGACAACGAGCGTATGACAGATAGCACAGGTTACTTTAAACATATTACCCACGGCTGTCTGCAGATAGCACCTGTGTCTTTGCTTACATATTGCCGGTTACAACCGGTGATCATGGCTAAGCGCTCTAAGGCGTAAAACTTAGGACTCTCGAACTTGTCCACTGGCCAGGCGTGGGTTCGGATCCCGGCGATTGCCGAAAGAATTTTTGACAACCACGTTGTAAGGTCTTTCGGCCCTGGGATTCATTCCGTCGCCGACTTTAGAATTTGACTGGTTAAAAAATAAATTTAAATTTGGTATGAAAATTGTATTTGACTAAGTGGCCGGATATGGGATTACCCGAGGCATAATAATATTTATATACACCATAAAAAAAAAAAAAAATTGCTAGTTACTGTGTATCGTAGTAGCGGCTTTTATGTAAGATTGTAATGAGTACTATCTGAGATATTTTTTCACGTAATGACTTGAATAATTTTTTTTAGGAATGGCGCTAGTATTTATTATTGTCCACGAACAAATAAAATTATTATCATAACTCAATTAATTATGAATTATTCAACTACGTTTACGTATTTAAATATATAATTATATCATATGAATTAGTTAATTAATGAACACTTAAATTTTATTAGTTGTTATTCATTAATTGCCGTGGTTTTCCGTTATTTATGGTATTCAGAAGAATTACGGTATTTCAAGGCAAATTTACGGAGCTTATCGTAAATTTGCAGTAAGAAAGCGGGAATTTACCGCAATTGTAGTGACCCTGCGGTATTTTACCGTAAAGTGAAGGATTGGGTTGTAATAACTGTAAAAATAAAAAAACATACTGTGCTTATGGTAAAAATGTCGCAAATTACGGTAAATTACCATGATCCGCTGTAATATACCGGAAAGTGCCGTATATTACGGTAAATTACGGCAAAATCTGGTAAATTACCGCAGTTATTATCTCGTCCAAATGAGAACTTGTTTTAATTATTTTGTTTTTCATTGTGCTTATCAAAGTAACATTTACACCAGTGGTGTGATCGTTCTAACCCTGATTAAAAAAAGGTATTTGACAGGATTAAAAAGGATTAAAATGTTAATACTTTTAAATCCTGCTGAATACTGTAAATCTTTTTTCAAAATTCACGATTAATCACATTAAATACTTTTAAGTACTAAAATGATCGACAGGAGTAGTAGGATACAAAAGAATTCAACTAGCATTTAAAATTTCTGACTCTATTGAATACTTTTTAATCCTGAAGTAATGTTTTCATTCCATTATCTTGTTAGGATACAAAAGGATTCAACTAGTATTTAACAGTTTAAATCATTTCAAATCCTGTTAAATCATATTTTTAGAATTAAATAGTATTCAACAGAATTAAAAAATTTAAATCATGTTAAGGTAGTACTACCGGTTTTAGAATTGACGTTCAGAATTTAATGAAACTTGGCATATTGGTACTTTATAATATCATAATTAAGCAGTTAAATTTTTGGAGGCCTACAGAGCACTGAAAAAAAGATATTAATATTTATAAATTTTTGCATTTAACATTGATCCTTATGGGAAGTCACAGACTTTATTTTATTCCACAAAACTGTACGTTGAGATTTCTATAATTTTGGTATCAATAGAAAGAGAAAAATTTATTGAATATTATGTGCAAATAAAACCATAAACTCAGAGCCTGTGATAAGAACAATTAATAAATGATTGAGAAAAAAGTACTAGTCGACTTAAATGTGGCAACGCCGCAGAAAAGGTTAGGACGCGCGCAAAATTCAAACATGCAGCAATGCGGTATGTGAGAATATCAGTGTTATACAGATTTTTAAAAAACATATGATAATTTTTATTTTTAATAAAGTTACATAAATAAATTGAGCAACATGTTATAAAATACACAGCATAATATAAATTATTTTCAAAATAGAAAATTATTTAATTTTTTTCTCGTTACTTTCAAAGTAATTAAAAATTCGGTCCAAAATCTTTTTTGCTTTGGTAATTCTCACTACACCATTCTCATCTTTGCCTAAAAGTTGTGCGATACCAGCATATTTTTTTTTTTTGTAAGTATCTTCAAGCTGTTCAAAGGTTACATTTGTAACAATCATTTTTTTTCTCATACCTACTGATACACAATCTTTTAATAATTCTAGATCTTTTAGCAGTTTATTAAATTTAACTTCGACATTTTTGATAATAAACATACGCAACTGATAATTAGTGTAAAAATAAACAAATGTATGCGCAATAGATTTCCGCGCATAAATTCATATCCCGGGAAAAAATGATCAGACCTGACCATGCCTGTTCATGTATGATCAGGCCTGAAATTAGACCTGATCATGCCTGTTCATGTATGATTAGGCCTGAAATTAGACATGATCAGGCCTGATCATACCTGTCCATGCCTGTTCATGTCTGAAGCGTTGAATACACTCAGGCCTGATCATGCCTGTTCATGACTGTTCATGTCTGAAGCGTTAAATACGCGCATGCCTGATCATACCTGTCCATGACTGCTCACGTCTGAAGCGTTAAATTCGCTCATTCCTGATCATACCTGTCCATGCCTGGTCATGTCTGTTCATGCCTGTTCATACCTGTCCATGCCTGTTCATGCCTGTTCATACCTGTCCATGCCTGTTCATGCCTGGTCATGTCTGAAGCGTTAAATACGCTCATTCCTGATCATACCTGTCCATGCCTGGTCATGTCTGTTCATGACTGTTCACGTCTGATGCGTTAAATACAGTCAGGTCTGATCATGCCTGTTCATACCTGTCCATGTCTGTTCATGCCTGTTCATGTCTGAAGCGTTAAATACGCTCAGGCCTGATCATACCTGCTCATGCCTGGTCATATATGTTCATGTCTGTTCATGGCTGTTCATGTCTGCTCATAGATCTAAAATTTTGTTGACCAAGAATCTATCACGTATAAGATTTTTATTACTTGAAGTTCATACGAAACTTACTTTTCAACTAAATCTCTTAGGTCAGTGGGTAGCGAGTTACACTTTCGAGCGCAAGGTCCACGGTTCAAATCCTGCACACGCCCGAATTTTTTATTTTTTTTATTTTTATAGCAATAATTATATACATGTATAATTGAATATAGTTATACATAATTATATATAATTATATAGGGCCATTTTTTATATATAATTTTTTTACCCGGATGGGCATGAACAGACATAAACATACCTGATCAGACCTGAACATGCCTGATCAGGCCTGGTCAGGCATGGTCATTTTTCATATCTGATCATGCCTGAAGACTTATGCCTGTTCATGTCTGATCATTTTTTCCCGGGATGTTGAGTGAAACAGAATGTATTTCTGTCTCTTTAGTTTTTATGCGGCGTTGCCAAATGAAAATACTACTCTAGCCAAATTACACATAGCACTAATTTGACACCTGTGGTAACGGTAGTACTACCTTAAATCCTTCTGAATCATATTTTCAGGATTTGATAGCATTCATGAGGATATAAATTTTTTTAATCCTGTCAAATACCTTCTTTTAATCAGGGAATTTACACGGCCAAAAATTTAACACCGTGCATCGTATAACTTTCACACCGGCGTGTTGAAAATTTTCACACCACTCAGTGGACCATGAATTTTTTACAGTGTCTGTAAATTTGCGCTATACAAAAGCCGTATGTTAGAATAATATGTAAATGAGTGTAGACCATTCATTTTTATACCCGATTGGTGTAAATTTTGACGAATCCTGTTTTACTGTGTATATACATACACATATGTGTATTTCGTATGATATATGTATTATGCTTCGATTATAACTATTTAGACTACTATCGATCTATTACGTTATATACGATGGCCGTCATTAATGTCTGTCTGTTTCGGAAACATTTAACATAACAAAACATATGAACAAACAGACAGACATTAACGACGGCAGTAGCATAAGGAAGCAGGTGTAATTCACTCACTGACATTAAAGATCAAATAGTTTTATCGAAATAATAAAATAAATCCACCGAGAAAAAAGTACAAAGAAATCGGATCAGAGGATTAATAATTTTCGGACTATTATTAATGTAGAGAAAATAAATACACGATACCATTAGTTCCGAATTAGTTATACATAATATTTAAATGTGTAATTCTTAAGAAAAAATAAGTATCTGTAGATAGAAAGAATAAATATATCAAGTATAGTGTACTTACGATTTTATTCAAATTGTCATGTTTTGAAAGTTCTCATTATTTTTAAATTTTTTCATCTTATATATTGTAACAAAATGCGAAAAATTAGTGCACAAAAATTTAATTTATGTTCTACTATTATCAATCTTTACTTTTGTTTACCACAAATCAATAAAAACTGCCGATTTTTGTGCAAAGAGACCGATTGTTTTTTTCTTTTTTTAGATTTACATACTATATTTTCATTGAATAAAAAAAAATGCTTCTTTAAATACACATATATGATAAGTATTTATAAATAATTATAAACAAGGTAATCCAATTCATAATATTGACGAATTATTTTACAACCCGGGAAAAAAATGATCAGACCTGATCAGACATGAACAGGCATGAGTCTTCAGGCCTGATCAGACATGAAAAATGGCCATGCCTGACCAGGCCTGATCAGGCATGTTCAGGTCTGATCAGGTATGTTTATGTCTGTTCATGCCCATCCGGGTAAAAAAATTATATATAAAAAATGGCCCTATATAATTATGTATAACTATATTCAATTATACATGTATATAGTTATTGCTATAGAAATAAAAAAAATAAAATATTCGGGCGTGTGCAGGATTTGAACCGTGGACCTTGCGCTCGAAAGTGTAACTCGCTACCCACTGACCTAAGAGATTTAGTTGAAACGTAAGTTTCGTATGAACTTCAAGTAATAAAAATCTTATACGTGATAGATTCTTGGTCAACAAAATTTTAGATCTATGAGCAGACATGAACAGCCGTGAACAGACATGAACATATATGACCAGGCATGAACAGGCATGGACAGGTATGATCAGGCCTGAGCGTATTTAACGCTTCAGACATGAACAGGCATGAACAGACATGACCAGGCATGGACAGGTATGATCAGGCATGAGCGTATTTAACGCTTCAGACATGACCAGGCATGAACAGGCATGGACAGGCATGATCAGGCCTGAGTGTATTCAACGCTTCAGACATGAACAGGCATGGACAGGTATGATTAGGCCTGATCATGTCTAATTTCAGGCCTAATCATACATGAACAGGCATGATCAGGTCTAATTTCAGGCCTGATCATACATGAACAGGCATAGTCAGGTCTGATCATTTTTTCCCGGGAACCAACTCGGCCTTGGCGTAAAACTTTTTCTTTTACTTATACCTAAATGCTCAAGAACATATTTCCAACTAGAATAATATTACAATGAGAAAAAATTTCTCTTCGGAAAATGAAATTGGTTTTGTTAAATTCTGTTAAACTAATATTTATTTGGGACAACTAAATTTTATAACGTCAACATAATCTATTTCGTCATTTCTAACAAATGATTTTATAAACTCTATTTGGTTGACATGAATATTTCTCTCCCTAAGATAATAAAATCATTTGGTAAAGTTAAGAAAATACTTATTTGATAGACAACTAAATTATTTTGTAGTGCCAACAAACTCAAATATTAAACCAAAATATTATTATATTAACTCTAATAAATATTACTTAGACGGAGAAAAATATATTCATTTAGAATAAATATATATTTGTTCGAGCTTAATAAAATAATATATATATAAGTATGGAGTAAAAGAACATTTTTTTTTTACCTAAAATGAACTTTTTATTTTTGTATATATCGAGAATAAGTATTCAAGAAAACATTTATGTCTTAACGTAATACAAGATACGTTACCATCAATAAAAACTGTAGTCACTCTGATGAATAACAGAGGTGTACCCGTCCCATAAATGCTTCACGTTGGGATTATAAAAACTCTGAAATAAGTTTCTTATCAGGGACACTACAAGCTGTTGGCGCGATCTAGCGGCGAGAACTGAACTACTCCCGCTGCTGTTGGCTTGCATCAAGACTTAAATGTTTAGGTTTCCACTATATTTAAATGGTGTATTACCGTACGAAGGACGGTGTGGCTCAATAAGTTATAGATCAAATTGAACGGAATATAGCATAGTGCCGGATAGCTCAACTGGTAGAGCACTCGGCGCGATACCAAATTATTCCCAACTCGAAGCATTTATGGGACGAGTTACCCGCTATAAATTAGCCAAGTGACGCTAACCCTTTTTTGATAGTGACAGAGGTATCCTGTATTACACTATGACATTAATGTTTAATATTAATGTTTCCCTGAACAATTTTTGTCATAATACAAAAAAAAATCTGTCTATGGGTTGACCCTGCGGGCCAGCCTCAAAACTTCCCGCTGTTTTCGAGCTCAAAGAGTGTTGTGAATACATTTTCGAGCTCTTCGAGCTCGAAAATACTTTTGTATCCCATTGTTTTCGAAAAAAACCGTTTTTTGGCATTTCTTTCTCCCACGATATCTCACGAACGAATGAACTGATTTTGGTGGTTGAGGCGGCAATCGACGTGTTTTATTAAGTTCTAGAGCTGATTAGATTTTGAAGTCAATCGTTCAAGTCGTTTCTGAGAAATCAATAAAAAACTAAAAAAAAAAAAAATTTTTTTTCCGTAATTCGCCAATTTTTTCGAGTCTACTCGATCAAATGATCTGTAATTTTCAGAAAAGTTGATGGCCAACAAGCTTTTTCGATTGCTGCCTTAACCATCCAAATCGGTTCATTAGTTAAAAAGTTATAGACCGGTCACACACACACACACACACACACACACACACACACACACACACACACACACACACACACACACACACACACACACACACACACATACATACAGACACTCGGACATCATTCTGAAATTAGTCAGAATAGCTTCCTAGGACCTCAAAACGTCGACATCTGATGAAATTTCAATTTTCGCAAATCGCACACGGCACACATACACCAGTGATGGGATTGAACCCATGATTGATCGAAAGGGTTTAGAAATAGCCAAAGCTCAAAAATCTAGAATTAAACAACTTTAATCTATTCTGTACACTAGCATCTATCTCATGCAACTAAATGAATGATTATTTATTAATAAATTTAACCATAAAAATTATCAAATATTTTCTCTGAGCAAAGAAACTTTTATCTTTTAGATGATATATAGATGATTTCCCTCGAAATTGAAAGGTTTTGTTTTAAAACGTTACTAATAGAATAGAATTTGCCAACACAATTACTACTAATATTTTGGTAATAGAAATATAAAAATTTTAAACAACAAAGAAGTTATTAGATTTTCAATAAGACTTGTTTTATTTTATGAATATCGACTATAAAAATGAATAATTCATTAGAACCTAACATATCTTACATAAATAAATAACAACGAGTCGATGAATCATTAATAATAACAGTGTCAAATATTCATCCGAAGTCTTACGTAAGTCCTATCATTGATTTTGAAATAGTATGAGAATAACAATGATAATAACATAAAAATGAAAACACCAAATCATCGCTCATCAGATATTGCGTATGCATTAGGGCTATACGAAATATTAGGACGTACGTTAGGTATTTGGCCTCTGAACTGTCACGATATATCTTCAATAATAAAAATAACATTTGTAACAGTAACACAGGTCAGTTAAAATTCATATTTAACTATATTCTAGTGGCTGGATGTAACATTTTCACTTTATCAGTTATCGATGTCAATCAGTCTCTTAAAACAACTATTGGTCAAAGGCAACTGTGGTAAAATAACAGACGTAGTAGATGTATTAACTTTGATTGCTTGTGGAGTTTTAACAGTTGTAAAAGTAATTATACCTAGAATTTATTATAATAAAATGTACGTCATTGTGAGTACTGCTATAAATGATTGGAAGACAGTAAATAATGAGAAAGCTCGGCGTACTATGTTACGATATGCATATATCGGAAGAGTTGTGTTTATTGTGCAAATTATTGGAGCATATGCTGTAGGGTTTCAGCTTATTGTTTTAGGATTACCATTTAAGACGGAATGGAATAATGATCGAAATTATAGCACACCGGTGTATACCGTTCCTATTGGCCCTAGCTGTTGGATATCTTCTGATATTTCTAGTTTTCAGTACACTGTCTACTATATATCCCAGTGTATTCAATTATTTGTTGTGTGTACTGCTTATAATGGAGCTGATACTTATTTTTTTGGCATCGCTATGCATGTTTGTGGACAATTCGAGTTACTCTCTAATAGCCTTACAAATATTTATAGTGATGGTAAAATATCAAATCAAAAACAAAACTTTTTTAAGTTTGTTGAACGACATAAGCATCTACTTTTTTTGGCTAATAATTTTGAAGAAACATACAATTTAATCATATTGAGCCAAGTTGGAATAGATGCTTTACTGATTTGTATATCAGGTAACAAAGTGTTATTTTCAGTACGTTATTGAGATATTGTACGTTTTTTTCATATTTTTCAGGTATTGTTCTATTAACGACTCTGCATAATGAAGATTTATTTTTAATTATTGGGCTTATAATTCGAATATCCCTTGTGTATGTTCAGCTTTTTCTGTACAGCTATGTTGGTGAGCAGTTGCGTACTCAAGCAAATAAAATGCAATCGACTATTTATAATTGTCCATGGTATAATATGTCACCTAAAATCACTAAAGATATGGTGTTCACGATTATGCGAACGAATTATTCCTTTAATTTGACGGCGGGTAAAATGTATTTTATGAATATGGAAAACTTCAAAAATATAATTAAAACTATGGGTTCTTTTTTTTCTGTTTTCCGATTAATGTTTCTTGAAAATTAATAAAATTTTTCAGTTACAATATACATACATATATATATATACATATAATTTAATAAAAAATAAAATTTTATTTATAGATCATTCAATTTAGAATTTAGCATTCTTATTGACTGACTGAAATCTTTTTTGTCGTATTTCTTAATTATTTCATAGTCTATTCGATCAAGTGCTCTAAAATTTTAAAGAAAGTTGACGGCCGACAAACTCTTTCGATTGCCGCAAGAACCATTCCGATGGATTTATTAGTCGAAAAGTTGTAGCAAGTTCACACGAACACACACACACACACACACACACACACACACACACACACACACACACACACACACACACACACACACATACACGGTCACTCAGCATCATTCTGAAAATGGTCAGAATAACTTCCTAGGACCTGAAAACGTCGACATCTGATAAAATTTGGATTTTCGAAAATCAGGGTGAAAACAATAACTTCCCGAATTTTGGGAAAATCATTGCTCCTCCTAAAATCAAGATGTATCTTTCCGCATTCTGCTTAGACTCAAAATTTCATTACCAAAGCACTTCCCACGAATTACTGCAGTCATAAATTGTTCAAGTATCCAGCATCAGAATTTTTGATTCTCAAATTTATTTTAAAATACATAATTCGTTACAAATAATACATACGAAAGGCAATAACCCCGGGTAAGCTTCGATAGTGATGCGCATGAACCAATCGATGTACTGTGACCATGGAAACAAAGTAAACAATAAAGTTATATTGTAGCAATACTGCTACAATCATTTTCGATTTACTTCAGTATCGCTTAAATAAGAAACAGGTAAAAAGCCTTGTATCCTTATAATAATTACACTTTATATATACGTTATATATATGTAATATATATAACGTGAACTTTTGAAAATATTTATCATTAATATGCAGATGAGCGGTTTCATTTGTTCCAGTAAACATTTTTTTTTCAAGTCTAGAGATGTTATATTTATTTTTCCTCGCGGTTTCAGCACCACGGCAGGAGCATGATTTTTCTTAGGTGTAAGCACGTCTGTACAATTCCCATTATGTATTGGCAGTGGTTCGGTGTCGGTTTGAGAAAGAACACAGTTTTTTTGTGCACTTACGACACTAAATTCACACCACTTTTACGGCGTTATTACGGCAGTTTCACAGTGTTTTTCTAAGACATTATCATCGTGTTTTCTCTGCATTTTCCTAGTGTTTTTCTGGAGTTTCTACAGTGATTCTATATTATTTTTCAGTGTTCAGACGATGCTTCGACGTTATTTCCACCATAAATTTTTTAGACTACTTAAAATAATTTCAGAATGATGTCCGAGTGTCTGTATGTATGTATGTATGTATGTATGTATGTTTTTTTTTTTTTTTCTAGGGTGAGGAGGAAAAATCTTCAAAAGACACCGACGGGTGTAAGTTGATGGTCGGTAGTGTGAGATTTTTACTCACTAAAAAACCTCTTCTTCTCGTTCCCTGCGTAGAGCGGGGAAGACTGGGTCGGAACCGCTAGTAGCATTACTTCGACCCAGTCCTTGTTGCATCACTTGATGCCTGCTCGTGTTTTACTGGTCCTTCTCGGCGTTCTTTGTTTTTAGGAGGCGCTGCGCGTAGGCAGCGATTTCGGTCCAGTTCTCTTCGCTCTTCAGCATGATCTTTATAAGGCAATCCGGGTCAAGGGCCTTTCCTAGCGTCGTTTCTGTTTCACTTTTGATGTTTTTCCAGCGCACACACTCGAAAAAGGTGTGCTCGACATCGTCGGTTTTATCTGGGCAGTATCTACACGATGGAAAGTTGTGCAGGCCCATCCTGAAGAGGTATGCATTGAACGAGCCGTGTTCTGTCAGCATCTGCGTCAGATAAAAGTCTGTTTCACCATGTTTTCGGGCGAGCCAGGCCTCGATATTTGGGATCAGGCCTGCTGTCCATCTGCCCCTATCAGACGTCTGCCATCTACCTTGCCATCCCCTCAGAGTATCTGCTCTGACATTGGTCCTCTCTACACGCAAGTTGTTGTTTTTATGTTTTAGGTCGAATAACATTGCTCTTTCTTTCGCTAATAGGTCTATGGGTGGGGCTCCTGCTATGACGAGCACTGCGGCTTCCGAGACCGTGCGGTCGGCACATGCCACTCTGAGGGCTCCTCGCCGCTGTACTGCTGCTATTTTCCTCCGGTAGGTCTTCTGTTTCAGCGGTGCGCCCATATTTCCGCCCCGTATAGCAGTACTGAGTGGATCACCTCCAGGAGAGCTTTTCTCTTTTTGGTGCGTGGGTCAATCGTATTGGCCATAATTTTTGAGAGGCTAGATACTGTTTTGCTAGCCTTCTCACACGTGCATTCCAGGTTTTCACGGAACGTCAATTTCGTATCTAGCCTGACCCCTAGATAACGAGCTGACTTTGCTGATGTTAGTGTCAGACCGTCGATGTTTATACCAAAAGGTTCAGGGAACCATCTTTGGCGTGTAAGTACTACCATCTCCGTTTTTTGTTTGGCTGGCTTTAATTGGTGTTTGTCTAGCCAGCTGGCTACGGCATTGATGGTGGATTCAACCAATATTTCAGCCTCTTCGACGCTGTCTGTTACAATAGTAGCCGCAATGTCATCTACAAAGCCTGTGAGGCGTACCTGTTGAGGAAAGGGGATCTCGAGCAGCTCATCATAGTTCGCATTCCACAGATCCGGTCCCAGGACCGAGCCCTGGGGTACCCCGGCCGTCATCTCGTGTTCCTGTGTGCCCTCGGATGTTTCTACCATGAGAGTTCGCTCGTCTAGATAACTGTCTACCATGTCTAAGTTTGAGGTTTCCACCTCGAACCTTTTTCCCAGGGCTTCAAGGATGTCTTTCCAATTTGCGCTGTTGAAAGCATTCTTAACGTCTAGCGTTAGGAGAATGCAGACTTTTCTAGACTTGAGATTTCCTGTCCATGCCTTCGTTGCGATTTCTACGACTTCTTTGATGGCACCTATTGTCGATCGGCCTTTCCGAAATCCGTGTTGATTGTCAGCTAAGCCTCTAGAAGATTCGATGTTATTCCGGAGTCTCACTTGAATTAGCTTTTTCTAGCAGTTTTCCCGCAATATCAAGCATACAGAGCGGTCTGTAAGAAGAAGCTGTTATAGGAGGTCCCTTTCCTTTGTCCAGGAGGACAAGTTTTTGCCGCTTCCAAACAGAAGGAAACACCCCGGTAACAAGGCATGCGTTATACGCGTTCAGCAGTATATTGGGAAATTCCATAGCTATGGTTTTGATCACCTGTGTAGGAATCCCGTCAGGGCCGGGAGCTTTCCCTAGTTTTAGAGTCTTAGCTGCTTTCTGCATTTCTAGGACTGTGAATAGCGTGACTTCGTTATTATTTTTCGGATTTTTTTTGTCCCTCGCCGGGTGTTTTGGGAAAAGTTCATCTACGATCTGGTTCATCGTGGTTGGGCTTTTTGGCGGCTCTGGTGAAGTTCTCCCAAGTTTCTTTGCAACAATCTGATAGGCTTTGCCCCAGAGATCATTGTTGAGATCCTTGCAGATTTCAGCCCACAACATGCCTTTGCTTTTCTTAATAGCTCTATTCAGATCTTTTTTGGCGACTTCATACTCGCAAGAGTCGCGAGTTTGAGCAGGGGAGTGCCTGACAGCTCTTGTTGATCGGCGTCGAAGTTGGAGACACTTTTTTTTCATCTCTGCAATTTCTGGAGTCCACCAGTATGCCGGCCTGCGAAAGTCCTGAATTTTACGGCATGGCATAGAGGCATCGCACGAGTTAGTAATGACCTCCATTGTTTTTGACACCATTATTTCCGTCTCGCCACGAGTGTTTGGACGTGGGTAGGATTTTAAGATCGCCCACCCTTGCGTAAGAGATTCTCTTAAAGCATGCGCGTCTAGTTTTCTGACATTCCAGCTCCGTTTTTTGCAGTCTCGGTGTTGTTCGAGGTTTCGAGTCTCTTCGATTCAGAAGGTGATGTGCTGGTGATCACTGCCACTGAAATCTTCGGAGACGTTCCAATTTTGGATCCTCCTCGCAATTTTTGGGGTTGCCAGTGTGATGTCAAGAACTGACTCTCGGTAGCCCGGTCTCCTGAAAGTTGACGTCACTCCGGTGTTCATGACTATGAGGTCGAGCCGCGCTGCTAAATCCGTCACTTCATTCCCTCTGGTGTCTGAGTGATCTGAGCCCCATTCTGCGGATTTTGCGTTAAAATCACCGGCAACTATGACCTCGCTGTCAAATCCGTAAATAGTGCTCTCGATATCGGCCAATTTCTGGCGGAACACACTGATTCCTTCGTTAGGTGATAAGTAGACACTCATAATGTACGTCTTAGCGGTTTTTATCCAGGCATAACCATCCCCCCGTCCACTGTCTGTGGAGACAACCTGCCGATTTGCTATCCAAATCGCTGCGGTGCTAGTGTTGTCTGTATACCATGATTTGTCAAGTGGATTCTGGTATTGCTCGCTAATCATGCAGACGTCTATTTTATCCTCGAAGACGCGATGGCGTAATAGATCTTGTGCTAGCGAGCTCCTATTCAAGTTTCCTTGTAGTATGCGAGTCATTTTGGGGCTTTGATAGCTTCGGCTAGAGCAGCTCGGTACACCTTGCATGCCCCTGTGCCAGAGATATGGTTCGGGATGTCATTGCCATTTCCTTCCGAGGAGCAAAGGAGACATCTCGGTACTTCTGCACAATCTGCGGCCTTATATTCTTTACTGAAGCATTTGTGGCAGCATTTACTCCTGTCTGGCCCTTTGCAGGAGCGTGATTGATATCCGTATCCAAGGCATTTGAAGCACCGAGTTATTCTAGCCACCGGCCGTATACGGCAGGTTATCCATCCGACCTTGATGCGGGCATTGGTGGCGGACGCATCGTCAATCTCGCAGAAGGCAGCCCGTTGCCCTCGAGAAGTGACTTTGTATGTATGTGTGTATGTATGTATGTGTGTGTGTGTGTGTGTGTGTGTGTGTGTGTGTGTATATGTGTGTGAATGGTCTATAACTTTTTAACTAATGAACTGATTTGAATGGTTGAGGTGGCAATCAAAAGAGCTTGTTGGCCATCAGCTTTCCTGAAAATTTCAGATCATTTGGTCAAGTGGACACGAAAATATTTGCGAATTACGAAAAAAAAAATTTTTTTTTTTTAGTTTGTTAGTGATTTCTCAAAAACGACTTGAACGATCGACTTCAAAATCTCATCAGTTCTAGAACTTTATAAGCCGCGTCGAATGCGACCACAACCATCTCAATCGGTTAATTTGTTCGAGAGATATCGTTGGACAAAGAAATGGTGAAAAACGGGTTTTTCCAAATATCTTCGAAACGGTTAAACCGATCGTTTTCAAATTTTAATCAGCTATAGAATTCAAGAAAATGCGCCGATTGCTACCTCAAACGTCAAAATCGGTTGATTAGTTCAAAAGATATCGGCGCTGAAAAGTTAAAAAAATAACATTTTATGTTATTTTTTCCGGATAAATCAAAATATAATGTACTAAATGTGTCTGAAATCATACCAACTCTTTCTATGGTTATTATATAGAAGTGGGGCTCCCCTGTTTTTTGGCTATAAAAAATCGAAAAATGAAGATATCCGAGAATTTTTTTTTTTCATTTTGTTCTACTCTTCGGCGGATTTATGGTAAAAATTAAATCAATACCTAAAAAATTCAATTTCATAAAGATTTTGGCGATTGAAAAGTCAAAAAATTAAATTTTTGATTTTTCATCGTATATTTCAATAAAATTATTCAGATAGGAAATAAATAAATAAATTTAGTTTATTATGAATAATATAATTACACAATAAATTAATCTCAAAAAAATTCAATTTAATTTGCGTGGGTATCTACAATACTCTCATAAAGTTTTTGGATCGTCGAGAAGAACTCATGAAGACGTAATCGATGGTCAGCATAATAACGGCGAAAGAAAAATTCGGCTATATATGCTGACATATATTCGTTACGCCTTCCAAATCTCGGAATATTTGCTCTTGCATCTCGCCAGGACCTTTCAATATTCTGCGTATGCGCTCCATCTTCCGGGTTCACAAAATTTAATGAGTGATTAACTTTAAGATGTTTGAAACCTGTAATAAATACAGAGAGATATTAATAATTAGTGAAAAATATTATTTCAAGTAAAAAAAAAAAAATCTTTCACTATTAAGGGTGTAGTCTAGTTCGTGGGCTAAAAAAATAGTCTATTTTTGGGAATTTCTTGCGAGCTTGCTATGAAAGATAAGTACACAAACACCATTAGGGATGATAAATGAAGTCTTGAATCAAAAATGTAAAAAAAAAATAAAAAGATTTTTCAAAAATGACCAACTAGACTACACCCTTAATTTTCTTAGAAATTTGTATGAAAAATTATGTCATTTTTTCGTGATTGATACGATGGCAAATTTTCTGATTGGTAAATACCAATATTGTGAAGTTTCGATGCGGTGTAGGGGTGAAGTTTCGGTGGGGTCCAGAGGCGAAGCCCCGGTGGGGGTTGGGGGGCGAAGCCCCCCAATATTTGAAAATAAAAATGAGTATAACGATCGACCCTAAAAGCTATTCCTTCATCTTCCCGCTAATTTCAAACGCGAAGCAATCGTAATGTAGCCTGTTGTGACATTTCTTCTTTGAGCTTAAAAACACATTTTAGGAAATAACGTCAAGTACGGTGGTGAAACTAATAACTTCCTGGTTTTCAAAAAATCTTCGATATTTCTAGCGGGAAGTTAAAAATTTGAAAGTAATAATTTGCCAACAATTGCCTCCACTCTAATAATTGAAATTCCATCACACATATCTAAAAAAAATAGAGCATTTCTTCAAGAAATTCATGATGAAATTTAGAGTGAAAAAATGGAACAAATTACTGTAAATACTTTTTAGAAAATTTGAAAATTTTAACTTTTTAAACTTCATTATGAATTTCAACACAAATTACAACACACATTAACTGAAAAATTGTTCCATTTTTTCAATTCAAAATTCATCAAAAAATTCTTGAAGATATATAGTATATGAAATTAATTACCTTCGTCTTCCAAGCAATCATAAGCACGCCAGCAATCAGAGATGATAGTGGTATGTGGACGAATTTTATGCTTAATGATCTCTAAAAGTGTTTTTTGGGTGCGGTCAGGAACAGCCTCCATAAACACTTTATTGGTTTCACGTTCAATTCCGCCAAATATCCACTTACCATCAATGACTCTTCCACGATTATATTTCCGCTTGCCAAACTTAGCTTCATCTGTCACCACAATTTTTCCTCGACCTCTAATTTTTTCATCAGAATTTTCAATCACCCAATACTCCAATACTTCTCTGATGAAAGAACTCCAATCGGAGTAAGTATTGGGTGATAAATCGAACTCGCGTATCAAAAACTCTTGATGAGAAGGATTCATCAATAAATATTCACCGACAAATAGGCAGCGCTTTTCAGGTGTCAAATGTGCTTTAGCAAACCAAGATCCAGATCGCAATGATCGTTTAAAATTGCAGCTTGTGACTACTTTTTTTTTATTCACAGTTTCAGTGGTTCGTCTCTGGCACCTCCGACGTAAATTGTCGAGGTCGAGATCACAAATTCGCCAAAAAGATGTGTATGTCACTTTTTTGGACAAGGCTGCATGTCGAAATAAAAAATCCACTGTCTTCTCACGATCGTTAAAAATGGTTATAGCTTCAAATGATTTGACATTTAAACAAGTTATTGTTGTTGAAATTTTTTTAATTTTAATAATTTACAAAAAAAATTAATTCAAACTATCAAAACCAAAATATTGATTTATTGATTGTTTAGTTGCCAAAATCACTATGAAATTTAATTTTTTCGAAGTAAACATTAAAATCATCGTGAAATCAGTCAAAAGTAGAGCAAATAAAAAAAAAAATTAATATGTCAATTATACAAATATTCATGACCAACTATGTAATTTAACAAATAATTTAAAAAATGGAATGAAATCAAAAACGATAAAATGCTGTAAAAATTTGAAAAATTGAGTTATTGTAATATTTTTTTTTAATTATTCTATTTTCTATGCGCAACAAGAAAAAAAATAGAAATTATAAAAAAAAAAGTTTTAATGCTCAAATAATCGATTGAAAATCAAAAATTTAATTTTTTGACTTTTCAATCGCCAAAATCTTTATGAAATTGAATTTTTTGGGTATTGATTTAATTTTTTTCAAAAATCCGCCGAAGAGTAGAACAAAAAAGAAAAAAAAAATTTGTGAAAAACTCTATTTTTCGATTTTTTATGGCCAAAAAACAGGGGAGCCCCACTTCTACATAATTACCCTTACATTTAACTTACGTTAACTTATAGAACTTACATAAGCTTAATGAACTTACATCTAACTTAAATAACTAATTGGGCTTGATTATAACTTGAATCGACTTAAATAAAAATTCTGACTTAATTATCACCTACCTGGAATAAAATTAACCCAAAGTAAACTTGAATGTACTTCCAAGTCGAAATTTGAATCGTAAGTTGAAAGTATTGGACGTTGAAATCGTCATCTAGATATTCAATGTTGAAAAAGATGGACAAAATCAATTCCCTTCGGCCTTTCCGTAGGGGATTTTAGTGGGTTGAACGATGAAAATATTCCCGTTTTTGCATTATCCGGCTTACAGACTTGAACTTTGGCACAAATATTCCCAACAATCTCGCAAATCCCCCACCATCGACGTTTTTGAAAAAAATACCGATCACTTTGAGTTAATTTTATTCCAGGTAAGTTATGATTAAGTCAGGATTTTTATTTGAGTCGACTCAAGTTATAATCAAGCCTAACAAGTTATTTAAGTTAGATGTAAGTTCATTAAGCTTATGTAAGTTCAATGTAAGTTCTAAAAGTTAACGTAAGTTAAATGTAAGTTCAATATTTCGACTCGGGTAGTTTTAAACATATTGTCAGCGAAAAATTGAAAAAACCCAGTCTTTAATGTTTTTCTCGGATATTCCATATATTATTGCTCTGACCTGAGTCAAAACTCATTCAAAACTCATTCTTGATTTTGATCACTGACATTGATTTCTGCCTCAACACCTTTATTTTAGAGAACATAATCGAGAATAAAAAGTTAAAAGCCCCCGGGAAAAAATGATCAGACCTGATCAGACATGAACAGGCATGAGTCTTCAGGCCTGATCAGACATGAAAAATGACCATGCCTGACCAGGCCTGATCAGTCGTGTTCAGGTCTGATCAGGTATGTTCATGTCTGTTCATGCCCATCCGGGTAAAAAAATTATATATAAAAAATGGCCCTATATAATTATATATAATTATGTATAACTATATTCAATTATACATGTATATAATTATTGCTATAAAAATAAAAAAAATAAAAAATTCGGGCATGTGCAGGATTTGAACCGTGGACCTTGCGCTCAAAAGTGTAACTCGCTACCCACTGACCTAAGAGATTTAGTTGAAAAGTAAGTTTCGTATGAACTTCAAGTAATAAAAATCTTATACGTGATAGATTCTTGGTCAACAAAATTTTAGATCTATGAGCAGACATGAACAGCCATGAACAGACATGAACATATATGACCAGGCATGAACAGGTATGATCAGGCCTGAGCGTATTTAACGCTTCAGACATGAACAGGCATGAACAGACATGACCAGGCATGGACAGGTATGATCAGGCATGAGCGTATTTAACGCTTCAGACATGAACAGGCATGGACAGGTATGAACAGGCCTGAGTGTATTCAACGCTTCAGACATGAACAAACATGAACAGACATGGACAGGGATGATCAGGCCTGATCATGTCTAATTTCAGGCCTAATCATACATGAACAGGCATGATCAGGTCTAATTTCAGGCCTGATCATACATGGAAAGGCATGGTCAGGTCTGATCATTTTTTCCCGGGCCGCTTCTTCATTAATGATTTTTGATTCTTAACTTTTCAAACTCTAGCATAAAACGTAACTTGTTAGAGCTTGAAAAGCTCATAAAAAATAATCCTATGTAATAGCATTTTCGAGCTCAAAGAACTCGAAAATATATTCACACTGATGTTTTCAAGCTCCTTGAGCTCGAAAACAGCGGGAAGTTTTGGGGCTGGCCTGCAGGGCCAACAGACGCCCAGATTTTTTCTTTTGTTTTGAACTACGAATTTATCCACAAGCGCTTAAAAAAAAATGTTGCTCTGAAATGACGCACCCTAATATACATACATTATATTGTATTAAGAATAGTACCATAATGATGCAATCATCGGAAATCATTAAAGCCACATTTGTTTAAAACGCTTTAAAGAAATACAAAATGATGCAAGAATGAACTGATTGCTTTTAATTATTAAGTTATATAATTTTTTATTATTCCATCGAATAAAATTGTTAAGAATCACAGAAGGTGACTAAATAAACTATATTTATAAAAAGTCATTTATACAAAAAAAAAAGAAATAATAATTTTCCATGACAAAAGTTAATAAAGGCAAAATAATTTAAGAGATAACAATCACTTTATTATAAATGATTTAGTCAGCTCATATTATGTAATTATGTAACTATTTTAATAACCTTCTCTGCATTTGATGACACTTTTGTATTGAAAGATAACTATAAATGCATGTATGTTTGTTGAGTAACTTTAATATCATAATTATTAAGATTACGTAGTAAAATAAATGATGCTCTGCTCAGGATTTTGTCTTTTTTTTGTTCTGTCTAAATAAATATTTAAGTTTTTAACAGAAGTATATATATCGCATACGCAAACAAAAATTTTACATGATCCTTTATAATAATCTAAAGAAACACAGCAAAAAATATTATGTTAAACTCAACATAATCTGTGTGTTAAACATAGTTCACACAATATTCGTGTTATTTTTTAACACAGATTATTTGTGTTAAAATTCCAGTACGAAATTCAGATAGTACGAGAATTAAATTCAGCACTTTTTAAATATTAGTGGCAATACAAAAATATTGGTCTATCAGTTGACCCTGCGGGCCAGCCCCAAAACTTCCCGCTGTTTTCAAGCTCCTTGCGCTCGAAAAATTGTTGTGAACACATTTTTAAGCTCTTTAAGCTCAAAAATACCCTCGTATGCTGTTCTTTTCAAAAAAAAAAACGTTTTTTACCATGTTTTCTCGAACGATATCTCTCAAACGAATTGACCGATTGATACGGTCGTGGTAGCAATCGACGCGTTTCATCAGATTCTAAAGCTGATCAATTTTGAAATTGATTTATCGAGTCGTTTTTAAATTTCGACTCGGGGGTATTCATTATTTTTCTTTTTTCAAATAATCTCATTTGAATAGTTGGAAATACTGTTGTGGCATGAGAATCTTACAGCTCTAACCAGTAATATTCATTTTTTTAATTTATTTGATATATGCTTTTCAGGGTAATTTTTCTCGATAAATAATTATCATAGAATTGAAAAAATTATTAAACAAATTACATTTGGTTATTTTTCAATGTTTACTTTATAAATATACTATTTTTTTTTTAATATCAAATAATAATGTCAAACATCAGATACTTAATGTATGACAACATTTTATTTTAGAAATGTATAAGACTTCAGTACAAAAATCTTCAAACCAATACAAAACAAACTTGAAGAGCTTGCGGTAAGATTTTAGTGTCATAATTTTCATAGCTTGCATTGCGACGTATCCCAGAGAGGAAAGTACGACGGGCCCAGGCTTGGCGCAGCCTTGGCTCAAGCTTGTAAGCCAGCCTTGGTAGGACTTTGGAATGATAACATTGGGCCAGACCTGGTTTCTAGACCTGGCCTATGCTTGGTTGCCAGTCTTGGCCCTGACTTTTTTGCCAGACCTTGCCCATGCCTCGAGGAAACGAATAAATTTAATTTTAAAAAAATTTTATTATTATTAACCTCGTAGAATTTATGATCATTAACGTTTAAACTATCTAAAGAAGGTAAATGATGTGAAAAAAACTCGGTGAAAATTCTGCTGGGCTCCGGGCGCGAACTGCCGTCCTCCTGATTGCTGGGTCCGAACGATAGCTACTGCACGAACCTACTAACGTTGAACTGGTACATTTATATAATCTACTTATTAAACCATAGGTATAGCCAAACTTGGGTAATTCTACCTTGGCCCAAGTCTGGGTTGCCATTGGACGGCCAAGGCAGGGGCACCCAGTCTTGGCCTAAGCCTGGGTAGTCATTGAATGGCCAAGACTAGGTTACCCAATCTTGGCCCAACCTTGGCTAGCCATTGAATGGCCAAGACAGGGGAACCCAGCCTTGGCCCAAGTCTGGGTAATCATTGTAACGGCCAAGACTGAGTACCCAATCTTGAGCCAAGCATGGGCCAATATAGATGTGCCAAAGCTAGGTTCCCCAGTGCTGGGCCAAGTAGGGCTCTGTCGTTCGACTCTGGCGGCTCCTGCATGGGATGTCGTTAATTAATGGCGAGTAAGATGTCATACGATTCAATTCCTAGAAATTTACATGACTATTCCCAATGATTAAAGCATTCAAACAAACGATAAGCAAAAGCCACATACTTTTGTTTTGCTGAACTAACAAATATTTAAAATAATTTTATAACAGGAAAATGAACATCGATTAAAATAAAATTTTATAAAATCATTATTTATGAAAAAACAAATTGAGTAATACAAATTTTACATTATAAATTGTAAAACTTCGTGATTGCTAAACCATCAAATGTACTTAATGCACATACTTTAAAAATTACAGTGTGAAATGTAATAATTCCCTTTTATCCATTATAATCTATAATTGATAGCTCACACTTTAAATTTCACTCTATAACTTAGTAAATAATATAATTCGACATTTTAATCGTGACATTTCTGGCAAATGGTAATTTTTACACTTTTAAAGACGAATACATGATTTTCAACGCAAGAAATATTCATTTATCGAAGAACAATAATATATTTACATTTTATTGTATTCGATTTACATTTAAAAAATGTACAATATACCTGCTTCAATTGCAAAAAAATTTGTACTGTGTAGAATGTAAAAATTCAAGTTTGCAATTTAATTTTTATAGTTTTGAGATCGAAGCCCGCATGAAAAAACTTTATATGTGAAAACATATATGATAGAATATATGAATATTATAATGTGATATATTGTACAATATATAAAATAATATTTATATTTTTGCCGTATTAATATATGATAATATATTGAAAAAAAATATATTGCTAGAATATATTATCAATATATTTATCAATATATGACTTTTTATGTATGTTTTACATATATATTTTAATATATCTTTTTTATATTGATATATTATATTGAAGGTCGTATATTAATTAATATATAGAATTTTTTATATTTTTTATATATGTTTTCCAATATATTGCAAAATATATGGTTTCCAATATATTGTAAAATATATGGCACTTTTTTTACTTTTCTTAGGTTATTGCCAGTAAATATAAGGTCAATGAACAGAAGGAGAAAAAATAATAAATTTGACTTTTTTTATGGGATTGTGTAGAAATTGAAAAAGTATATTAAAAAATAAAATTTTCAATATATTGCGAAAAATATAAGTTTTGATGTACTGGAAAAATATAATTTCAATATACCGCGAACCATATATTTAATCATATAAATTCTTTCATATACAATCAATTATATAGAGACCATATTCCACTAATTATATGAGTCAAAATATATGGCTATATATTTCAAGTTTATTATATTATACTTATAAATTATATGTATATTATCCATATATGATAAGAATATATTGAGCATTATATGAAATAATATATATAGAAAAATACAAAACATTATATACAAGTAAATATATTATGATAAATATATAATCCAATATATGTAAAAAACATATATTTTTCAATATAGACATGTTTGCCGCTATATATTTATCACATATTCACCATATATTTTGTTATATACTTTTAACAATATATAGTTTCCATGCGGGAGAGCTTGTTTTTACATTTGGTACTGTAATTATTCCTGTTTTCTTTTTTCTGTGTATATTGCGAAAAGAGAAATTATTTTATACTTTTTAGTTTGTTTTAAAAACATGGTATATTAAAATTTTTTTTTTATTTCGATAATTATTCTCTGCTTTTTGGTATTGTGTGCGTGTAAAATTTTGAAATCGATTTTAAAGACCTGGATAAGATAATTACAGAGACAAGCGACAAATTTCAGGTTTCTTCCAGTTTCTTATCACTTGATCAATTCTGAAATAGAAAATTGCTACATCTACACGGAGATAATTAAGTAATCGTGTTTATTATGCTAAATTTTCAGTTCCAATCATCTAGAATTATAGGAACGTTTTTCAGTGCAAAAATAGTTAGTGTTATAACTTTTTTTTTTAGAATCAATAATATCAGGCTGGTAACAGTAACTATCAGGATGATAATAGACGTAGAGAACAGATTAAATTTTATCCAAGAAAATTAAATTTTTTAATCTGTTGCTTTGTCAAAATTACAATGCACCTTGTAAATTCTGTTCCGATGTATTTAAAAAATTTCTACGTTATCGGTAATTTGTACAATAATTCCATAATGTCCTTATGTTACTATGACTATAGTAATTTTTCTATAAATTTTTTATGTGAAAAATACTATAAAATTCTCTGCGTGTATTTACAAACGAGGATGGTAATTAATATTATTGAATGCTATGAAAAAATGTTTTATTTACCTTAGATGGTAACTATTGTAATTTCTGATAGATATAACTATTTAGATTAATAATAATAATTAACTCTAGTTCCCGGGAAAAAATGATTTTGCCTAATCATATATGATCATGCATAATTGTCTATATATGATCAGATCCAAAAATTGGCCAGGTCTGATCATACATAACTTGATCTGTTTATACATGATCATATATGATTATATATAATCATGCATGAACGAATAGTCATTTTTAGAGTCTCATTTAGAATATCTGTAAATTATTAATTAAGTAGTTTAATTAGGATTTATTGTCTTCATCAATATCAATGTCGGTTAAAATTAAATAAAAAAAAAAAAAAAAATTATTAACCATCGACAATTATTTTACTACGAGGTCACCCATCCAATTAATTTCCAACGCCGATGCTGCTTAACTTTGGTTATCGATGGTTTGTAGTCTGATCCTCTAGTCTGTTATGCACTTACAATTAAGAAACGTTTATGGCATTACTTAACTCAAATAATCAAATTGATACTTTATACTTTTAAATTACTGCCGAAACCTTTGAACATTTTTTAAGTATTGGGAATTTAAGTTTGATTGATAGTTGACAGAATAAAAATTTAATAACATTGATATTAAAAAATTGTCATATTATTTAATATATATATATATATATATATATATATATATATATATATATATATATATATATATATATATATATATTTAAATATTTATAGATTTCATATCAATGAAATCTGATCAGATTTAATCATAGACATATAAAACTACATATAGGTTTATATCAGTCACGTCTGATCAGATCTAATTATATATAGGCCTATATCTAATTATATATGGGTTTTTATCAATCATGTCTGATCAGATCTAATCATGTATAGACTTATATATGATCATATATGGGGTTATAACAGCTAGGTATAATTATATCTAATTATATATAGACTTATAGATGATCAGATCTGATCATATATAGACTCATATATGGTTATATATGGAGTTATAACAGCCAGGTATGATTATATCTAATTATATATAGACTCATATATGATCAGACCTGATCATACATAGACTTGTACATGATTATATATGGGGTCATAACAGCCAGGTATGATCAGATCTAACTATATATAGACTTATATATAAATAGATCTGATCATATATAGACTTATGTATGATTATATATGGGGTCATAACTGCCAGGTATGATCATATCTAATTATACATAGACTTATATATAATCAGATCTGATCAGATCTAATTATATATAGACTTATATATGGGCTTATAACAGCCAGGTATGATCAGATCTAATTATGTATGGGGTCATATATAATTATATATAATTATATATGACCCCATATATAATCATGCATGATTATACATAACTTCATATATGATTATATATAATCATATATGATTAGGCAAAATCATTTTTTCCCGGGTTACCATACAGGATCGTAACAATTATCATAAATATGGTGAATATGTTACAATCTAGATGATTTAAACAATCATCTAGATAGTATTCACTACTATCGGATTGATGGTAAAAAATTTTACCATAACTAGATAGTTATCTCTATTATTGAATTTTCTCACTGTTCTTACCAATATATCAAACTCATTTTTTATAAGATTTATACTTAAGAATATTAAAACAAATCAAAACCAGATTCACTTTAGTTAAAAATAAAAAATTAATGTCTCTATATTCATAGTGCTGGAGGTCCTAGTTGTCGAATTCTTTCCTCCTCCTTCATTGCATTTTCATTACACGGTGTTTGTTTATCTGTCATCCGGTTGTGGTCTATATTCGACAATGTATTTATCCAGAAATCAGTTTTAAATTAATGATAACAAATTTGTACTGAACAGATAAACAAACGAATATGAATTTTTTCTTCATTTGTTTTTGTTTCTTTCATTTTTTTTCCTCTTCTACTGCTTCTCCTTCTTACTTTTTTTTTTTTTTTAGTTCTTTGCATTGTCATCTAATTCTGAGCTTTGTTCCGAATTTCAAATCTCTAGCTCATCGGGTCGTTACTTTAAAATTAATTACAAAGTTCCATCCGAACAGACGTACATGAAAGCGAGTTAATAAAAACGTGGTAATAAAATAATATTTTACATGATTATTTGATACAAAGAAAAAAAAATGTAATAGCTTTTATCATGAAACAAAAGTCATTAACATTCTTCGACTGACACTCGATTTTTGAAAAAGTTTAACGAAAAAAATTTAAAACAATGCTCAGTTATATTTACAAAAGTGATTTTGGAATGTTTAAAAAGCATTTAGAAAAAAAAATTTTTTTTTATAAAATTTCAGGGGTAGGTACCCCGTTTTGCCTGCCGTACCCCATTTTGTCTGGCCCTCCCCTAAATGGTAAATTTAATATATTAATAATTAAAATTTTTAAATTAAATTGGCATTCATAAAATATCGATTTCACTTTTATTTTTATAATATCCCGGGTCGAAAAATTTGATCTGATTTTAGTCTAACTGGACTGTATTTGGACTACTTGGTCTGTTATTGAACTTCTGTAAAAATTTTAATCTGTTTTTGATCTACCCGGACCGAAAACTTTAATCTGATTTTAATCTAATTGGACTATTTGATCTGTTTTTGGTCTTTTACAAAAATTTTTAACTGTTTTCAACCTGGTGTTTTAAAAAACAATTGCGTACGGGCAGACGAAACTAGATTAATTCTTGAACTCATAAAATTTTTATTTATGGGCAATATTTATAAAAAAAAAATTAAGTTACAGAATTGATTATATTTTGTTTACTATTTATTTAGTATCTTTTATTTAAAAAAGTCGGCAGTTAATGAAAATTTGACAGCTTAATTTTTAATTGTCTTGACTGAATATTTATAGCATTGATTCAAAGTGATAAAACAACTCTTAAAATGTCAAGAAATTTTTCTTACTTACTGTATAAAACCGAAAATATTTTGGCATTCGAAAACATCAAAATTCTTGTGCCGCGGAGAAAAATGTTGGCTCGAAACCTACCAATTTTTATTATGCTGTCGACCAAACTTGAAACAGTAAGTAAAGTATCCAAAAAATTACTATGCTCTTATAAAAAATTATTATGCTACATCAAAATTATTGTAATGTATGAAAGTAATTGATATTAAAGCTTATTGATAAGTTTCTCGCGCGTTGTAAGTATTGTGATGCAGCATAATAATTTTTTATAAGAGCACAATAATTTTTTGGATGCTTCACTTCCTGTTTCAAGTTTGGTCGTCAGCATTGTAAAAATTGGTAGGCTTCGAGCCAACATTTTTCTCTGTGTGACATCTTATTATGGAAGCGCATTAGCATATTTCAAATACCAAGAAAATTAAAATAAATTAATAAATCTAGATTATTATTATTTATATTTATAAAAAGTCCTGTATTTGCCCTTAAAAACAATTGAACACAGATCAATAATTATAATTAAAAAGTATGTTTTTTGTCTAAACCCGATTTAAAACTAAATATTATACGAAATTAAGTCTGATATTGGCCTGGATAACGACTAGTGCGGACAAAAACAGATTAAATTCCTATATAAAATAAATACGATTTATAAACTTGAATTAAAGAAAAAATATTTAAATTTATCATTTATTTTAAAACAGATCTAATTTTTTGACCCGGGTAATTTTTCCGTGACTATCGGTCGAGTTTTTAACATAAATTTTTTGTTAATTTTAAAGTAACCCTACTGTAAAAAGAGCGGTATTACCAATGGACTCATCTTCACACCGCGCGGTGTTAAGATGAAGTAACACCGGTGTAGGCGGTGAAATTTAGTAGTGTTAAAATATCGGAGTAAAAAAAATCCCACGTATAGAAATTAAAAAAAAAAACGTATTACATATAACAAAATATAAAAATTTAATGAATATTATTATCTGGACGTAATTTAAATTTTCCTATGTATTTTTCAAAATGATTATTTATGTCGTACGTAATTTATTTGAAAATTACAAAATTTCGCGCCCACCATTTCAATCACCAATAATTTAATTGATCAATGAAATCACTGTTTAACTGTAGTGATCGAGTAAGTAAAAATATTCACAAAATAAAATGTTTTCAACACTGAAAAATATTTTAACACTGGGAAATTTTTTTAACATCGGTAAAGAATATTTACAACGGTGGCGGTGTTACTTTAATACACCGCTTTCAGTATTGAAATTTAACATCGAACATTTTAACACCTACACCGCCTGGACTTATCCCGGTCTTTTTTTAACAGTGTCTTAATAAATGTTAGTAATTTAGATTTTTGTTCAATAGTACTTCCAAAGTATTTAATAGTAGATCAATTAAAAATTTTTATGTAACACAATAAAATTTTATTTATCACAAAAAATTTAACACAGACCATTCTTTAATCACATATTCTATTTTTTATTATGAAGGAGGAATGTAATACTTGTTTAAAGTTATATACTTCCAAGCATTCGTAGAGTAATTAATTCTGCCTGACATTAATATTAAGGTGCGGTATACTTTCAATTATCTTATGTCTCCATATACTGATAGTGATATCTATTAGTATTTTAATTAATTAGTTATCGAAGTTACGTAACTAATTTTGCATAAACTTTTTTTTGTTTAGCACGTGCTACTTTGTACAAACTAAATTCTAATGCCTTTCAGTTTTGTTTTATTAATTTATTTATTTATTTTAGTCAATATCATTTTCATAACTCTGGCAATAATGAAAAAATCATAAATAATCGTTATAATTTAAAAAAAAAAATGCGATTAACTTTTTTTTAATAATGCGTGTAAAACATTAAATACATTTGATAATTAAAACAATATAGATTTATCTACAAATAGTTTTCGCTGGGTCTTTTTTTATTAATTAAGACTTTACTTGCTATCTCTGTAAATCCAAGTGTGCTACAGGTATACTAAAAATGATTACAAGGTCAATACGAATATGTATGAACAATTCGCAGACTTAAAAGAGTATAAAAGGCGACTGCAATGCTTGAGAAAAACAGAGAAAAACAGGGAGGGAGAGAGATAATGCATTTCAAGAACGCGCACTTCAATTTTCATATCAATATTAAGTGTGACAGTAAGAAAAAAATCTCACCGGAATAATCCAAGGTAAATATACTTATAAATTAATACCATGAACTAAGCGCATGAGCCAGAGTGGTAATTATTTATAAAACAATCTGGAATCCGGTTGACTCTGCGGGCCACCCGGGTCAAAAAATTAGATCTGTTTTAAAATAAATGATAAATTTAAATATTTTTCCTTTAATTCAAAATTATAAATCGTATTTATTTTATATAAGAATTTAATCTGTTTTTGCCCGTACTATTCCTTATCCAGGCTAATATCAGACTTATTTTCGTATGATATTTAGTCTGTTTTCAATCGGGTTTAGACAAAAAACAGACTTTTTAATTATAATTATTGGTCTGTGTTCAATTGTTTTTAAGGACAAATACAGGACTTTTTATAAATATACATAATAATAATAATAATCTAGATTTATTTATTTATTTTAATTTTCTTGGTATTTAAAACATGCTAATGCGCTTCCATAATAAGATGTCACACAGAGAAAATGTTGGCTCGAAACCTACCAATTTTTACAATGCTGTCGACTAAACTTGAAACAGGAAGTAAAGCATCCAAAAAATTATCGTGCTCTTACAAAAATGATTATACTGTATCACATTACTTATTACGCGCGAGAAACTTATCGATGAGCTTCAATATCAATTACTTCCATACATTATAATAATTTTGATGCAGCATTATAATTTTTTATAAGAGCATAGTAATTTTTTGGATACTTTACTTTCTGTTTCAAGTTTGGTCGACAGCATAATAAAAATTGGTAGATTTTGAGCCAACATTTTTCTCCGTAGCACAAGAATTTTGATGTTTTCTTATGCCAAAATATTTTCAATTTTATCCAGTAAATAAGAGAAAATTCTTGACATTTTAAGAGTTGTTTTATCACTTTTATTCAATGATATAAATATTCAATGAAGACAACTAAAAAATTAAGCTGTCAAATTTTCATTAACTGCCAACATTTTTAAACAAAAGATAGTAAATAGATAGTAAATAAAACATAATCAATTCTGCAACTAAATATTTCTTCATAAATATTGCCCATAAATAAAAATTTAAAAGTCCATGATTTAATCTAGTTTTGTCCTTGTAAATTTTCAGAACTAAAATTTTTTAAAGTTCACGAATTAATCTAATTTAGTCTGCTCGTAACGCGTTTGTTTTTTAAAGTAGCAGGTCGAAAATAGCTTAAAATTTTCATAAAAGTTCAAAATCAGATCAAATCGTCCAGTTAGACTAAAATCAGATCAAATTTTTCGACCCGGGTTTTTCGATATTTTTCTTTCTTATAAAGTAATTGTTATTAATAATAATTATTATGTAATAAGGTTCGTCGCTAAAAAAAATCTTTTGAAATGAAAGAAATGATGGGAAACCGAAGAATCGCTCATTATGCGATTTTTGTCGAAAACGATAAATTCAAAGCTTCGGATCACTAAGAAAGAAAAATCACAGCGATTTGAAATTTTCAGGGTTTTTTCGGAACACTTTGAGGTTGGAAAGAAACCGACGGTAACCTTCGATTATTCGTTATATCCAAAGTAATGGGGGAGCCTGGGGCACGAAGGACCCCTTAAGCCGGTTTTTTTCTTATCGTGGCTTTTAACCATCAAATTCGTTTATTTTCCGTCTATTTCGGAAGAATCAGTCGAAATTTTGCAAAAAATCGGAAAAAAAATTTTTTTCTTTTGCACGAAGGCCTCTTCCCAAAAAAATTATAAAAAAAAATTTTTTTTATTTTCTGTAAATTTACGACCTCTACAATGTTTTTATCATATTTTAGGTGAATATGTGATATATGGGGTAAAATGGACCACTCGAAAAAAAAAATTGTAACGAAAAAATTATTATTTTTTTCATTTTTCGTCAAGTTGTGACCTTTATAATGTTTTTATTATATTTTAAGCCAATATGTGATATGTAGGGTAAAATGGACAACTTAAAAAAAAGTTGTAACGAAAAAATTAACTTTACGGGAAATAAAAAAAAAATAATTTTATCGTTACAATTTTCTTTTCGAGTGGTTTATTTTGCCCCACATATCACCTATTCTCCTAAAATATAATAAAAACATCATAAATGTCATAACTTGACGGAAAATGAAAAAAAAAATTTTTTCGAGTGGCCCATTTTACCTCACATATCACATATTGGCCTATAATATGATAAAAATATAGTAGAGGTCATTACTTGACGGAAAATAGAATAAAAATTTTTTACCTAATTTTTGAGGGGGGCCTTCGTGCCCCAGGCTCCCTTACCAAGATTTCCAAACATCCTTAAATATTCCAATTTTTACCTGTTTTTTAAACAACAGCTCTTCGAGCTCGAAAATCCTCTTGCATGCAATTTTTTTTATGGGCTTTTCAAGCTTTAACAAGTTACGTTCTATGCTGAAGTTTGAAAATTTAAGAATCGAAAATCATTAATGAAGAACGGTTTTTAAATTTTAATTACCGATTATGTTAAATAAAATAAATGTATTGAGGCAGAAATCATTGTCAGTGATCAAAATCCAGATCACTAAGTATAGAATCATTACGTACGTACGTACGTATGTAAATACCTGTATCTTTTGAACGGATGAACCGATTTTGAACTTTAAGGTGTCATTCGACGCGGCTTGTCAATATCTTGAAGCAGTAAGAAAATTGAGCTTGATCGGTAGGGCTTGTTCAGAGATATTCCAAAAATAAAATTTTTTCAAAAGTGTTTTTTTCGGATAACTTTTAATGTGCTCGATGGATTGATTCCAAAATAGACTGGGCTCTAGAGCTTTATAAGCCGCGTCGAATGCCACCTCAACCATCAAAATCGGTTCATTCGTTCAAGAGAAACCGTTGTCGAAAGAATTAAAAAAAATTTATTTTTTTATTTTTTTTGAAATATCTCAAAAACGACTCGATAAATCGAATTCAAAATTCGATCGGTTGATTCGTTTGAGAGATATCGTCGGAGAAAAAATGGGAAAAAACTATTTTTCTCGAAAAGAACGGCATACAAAAGTTTTTTCGAGCTCGAAGAGCTTTTTCATTTTCAGATAAATATTTGGAACTATTTTCGATGGAAAATTACTATAATTTAACAGACAATCACTTGATAATATTGAAATGGAAGACTTATTACATAAATTTGAGTTTCGAAACCCATTCGATGGATTGACGAATTTAAATCAACAAATCGATGCATTAAAATTAATACAGTAAATATGCAGAGCTTCAAGAAACATCACTTGGTTACAGAATGGAGAACGTATTTGATCGAAAAACGCACATATGCCAGAATTGAGATGACCGAAAGTTTTCTAAAGTTAGATATGCCAAATTTGGCTGTTATTACACTGAGAGAAAAGTGCATGGCTATGGTAACTAGAAAGGGATAAGAATGAAAAAATAGTCATCTTAATTAATATTTCTAGTTTCTTGAACTACAGTGCAACCTTGATATAACGAAACTTAAGAGAAATAGAAATTATTCGTTATATCGAGTTATTCGTAATAGTAAGGTTTGTTATATAGAGGTTATATTAAACTCGATTCATTAGAACTAGGTAAACAAATTTCCACTAATAAATAACAACTCATTTAAATCAAAACACAGAATTATTCATTTGAAAACATTTAAATCAGTTTCTGGGCAAAATAGAAATCGTTATCAATGGATAAGCATAGAATATAAACATAGAATGTAAGCGTAGGAAATTAACCACATGATTAAGGAATAATAATAGCTTAATCTTCATTTTTCGTTTCTTTACTCGAAAAAAAGTCTTAAATTGTTGTCTGCTTGCTGTTTTTAAGCCATTGCTACGTTAAAACTACTAACAATTACAAACAGCAGTGTTTACATTAAATTTCATCAAACAGCAATGAGTGTCTTATAAAGAATTAAACGTGTCAGCACTCGTTAAGACATTAGTTATTGTGGAATTAAGTGGGGATTATTTGTAAGATACCTTATGCAGAGGTTAAAAGCTGGAAAATTCGTTATATAAAGGTCAATAATAGTTTCTATCTATATTCTGCAATGATTTAACTTTCATTATAGTGAGGTTGTTTGAAAAATATATTCGTAATGTAAAGGTATATTTCACATAGACCCTTATGGGCAGTTCTGGGGGATTTTGAAAAATTCGTTGAATCGAGGAATTCGTTATATTGAGGTTCGTTAAATTAAGGTTACATTGTATATCATAGTGCCCAAAACTATTTGAAAGTATTAGTTTTAACTAAGCATTTGTTTTGTTGTGGTAACTATTTAATATTATTCCTCAGAACTTATACTTCAGCAGAATCACAAATGTTTCAGCAATTGTACGATTATAATTTCATTAAGGATTTTTCTTCATTATTTTTTTGTAATAAGAATACCATTTTTTACTTAGTTACGTTCGCTATTGTCATTGGTCATTGAACTATAACACAGCTTAAACAACTATAATATCATCATACATTTTACAACTATTTATTAGTTATCTGAACTGAGGGTAATAGTGGAGGCTTCATTGAACTATGTTTTTCATAGTTCAAAAAACCAGTTTTTTCTCTCAGTGATAGTATGGTCGTTGTCATTTTCTAAGTTAGATATATCTTTGGAATTCCTGGCTGGTACCGAATAATATTTTAATAGCATAAGTAAACTTAAGAGCCACAATCGGTAGAGTAGCATAGTAGTTAAAGCGTCGGTCTTTCGTGCGTGGAGTCTTGGGTTCATACAAAAACGGAATCCCATAAAAGCGGTCCTTGAAAAGTTTCGCGTTTTTCCTTGAATTAAAAATTTCTAATTCAATCGAAAATTCAATTATTAGTATATCTGATGATGATTTTCGCGCAAAAATAATTTTAAACCCTAAAAAAAAGCTTTTTTTGTTTTTAATTTAGTTAAACAAAATTATGTGGTCATTACGGTCATACATTATCATATATTGCCGATTTCTATGCATAAGCATTTTTCACAGATAGATTACAGTTATTCGTTGCAAGTTCGGCTCCGAATTTGTGTCGAATTCGGCTTTCCTAATTATGCAGAGTTCCAGACGTGCGTTATTTTTGTGATGCGAGCCTTATGCGGTTGCCTCATTTGGCGCGAACTCGGAAGTCGACGTACCTAATTCGGAACTAACAAAAAACAGTCTGGAATTTCTAATCAGGGATATTTGAGCTCAACCCTTGTAAGAAAAAAAATATTGACAACGGGGCCGGTTTTGGCACAATACTGGGCTACCGAGGCTCGGCCTCCCAAGGTTGGTCCAAGATCTGACCAACGTTCAAATGACGAGCCTCGGTTCGCCAGTCTTGGCCCACGAATCAGCCATTACTCAAGTGACAAGCCTTGGTTTGCCAGTCTTGGGCCAAGATCCAGCCAATACTTAAGTGACAAGCCTTGGTTTGTTAGTCTTGGGACAAGGTTCAGCCAATATTCAAGTAACAAGCCCTGGTTTACCAGTCTAAATAACAAATAGTACCTAAAAACCTCGGACTTCTGTGAATAGCGTAACAGCCTGGTGGATAAGACGCTTGTCTAGCAGCCATGAAAGACCGGGTTCGAGACCCAGCAAATGCAAAAAAAAAATTAGTTTCATCGATCCACCTGATTTCTCTGTGTACAAATTTATTTCCATATGTTACCATCACGCACATGTCTACTAATATTTTTTTTTCTTAAATTTATTTTTAATAAGCATAGGTGCTTATTTAGCAACAGTCTTGGCGCAATACTGGCTCTCGATATTGGGCCAATACTAAGATGCAGTCTTGGCACAACACTGTCACTCAAGCTTCGCTCGGTGTTCATTTCGATGCTTAGACAGGCTTAGGCCAAGCATGGATTTCGAACTTTCCCCAGAGTTAATAAGTCTTGCGCCAAGCCTCGGCCAAACTTGGGCCTATTGTTTTTTCCTATAAGGGAAAGAGCAAAATAAATTTAGATACACTGAGAAAACAAAACTCTTTTCAGGTACAGAAATGTTTGTATTGTGCCGAGTAAATATTTGTTTAATCTTAGTAAAAATGTACTCCAACCAAGTATATTTTCTTAAAGTAACTATAGAAATTCTGAAATCAATCAAATATTACTCGATTGAAGTATACATTTACTATGATTAAGCATATTATTTGTTTGTATAGTACCGAGTAAATATTTGTTTAATGAAGTATTTATTCTTGGGAAAAGTTTTTTTTTTTTCAGTGTAACATGAAATTTACTGTTGGCAAATATTCTTCGAGATACAATTTTTCGTTGCTCTCTAAATTAAAAATAAGTGGAAGTAGTGAATAGTTTACTATTTTATAATGAAACGTATACCACTAATTCTAAAAATAGGAATGTTTTGCAAGTATTAATTATAGTGAATGTTCACTCATTCATTTTTACAGAGTCAGGAAATGAAATTTAATTTGTAACAAGCAATAAATTATTTAGTCGAATCAGTTGTTTGAGACAAAGAAGTTACAGCGATCAGCAATACCAAATATTTATTCAATTCACAACAATATCCTTAAGTTTCAATAATATATTCATACATTGCTATGCTATTAATCATTATATGGTTTTAATGAACGATACTGTCAAAGAAACTGATAATAATTTATACGTTATTAACAAATGATTATGCGATTGTCAACAAGTATGCTTTTCCGGTAATAAGTCATTTATTTAAATTCTATGAAAATTATTAACAGAATAACCGTTTGCACACTGAGAGAAAATTAGGTAATCGGAAAAAATAGACCCGGAAAAAATAGCCCCGGAAAAAATAGACCGGAAAAAATAGACCCGGAAAAAATAGATCCGGAAAAAATAGACCCGGAAAAAATAGACCCGGAAAAAATAGCCCCGGAAAAAATAGACCCGGATCAAATAGGCTTGGAAAATCAATTTTTCAACTGTTTAACGATCTTTTTAATTTTTTCCGTGGAAAAAAGGTATTCCAAGGGGGTCCAGGGGTAAAGCCCCGGTGGGGGTTGGGGGGCGAAGCCCCCCAGATGAAAATAAAACTTTTTATTATTTTGTGAACGCAACAGCATGAACTACCCTATATTTTCCGGGGCCATTTTTTCGGATTACCTAATCTACCATTATCTAACTTTTGGAGGATGGATTTTTAATTAAAAAAAAAAAAAAAAAACAAAAACAAAAAATCACGGATCTATTATTATTATTATTACACTGTAAAAAGAGCGGTGTTAAAAATGGACTCATTTTAACTCCGCCCGGTGTTAAAATAAAATTACACCGGTGTTGAAAATACCGGTGTTAAATCGGGGTAGCCGGTGTAAAAGCGGAGTAAAATCGGTGTAAAAGCGTGGTAACCGGTGTAAAAACGGAGTAATATCGGTGTAAAAGCGGGGTAAACTGCGTCCGCTTGGAGTATTAACTTTAAAGATTATATGTATGTGGTTGTCTTTATTACTTTTATTTTTTCCGGGTCTATTTTTTCCGAGTCTATTTTTTCCGGGGCTATTTTTTCCGGGTCTATTTTTTCCGGATCTATTTTTTCCGGTCTATTTTTCCCGGGTCTATTTTTTCCGAGTCTATTTTTTCCGGGATCCAGAAAATTATGGTAACCATCCCCAATACGTTTATGAAATATCAACTTGTAATGCTATGGAAATAATTATTACTTGAAATCATGGGATATATGCCCATAATTTCTGGGATAAGCTGCCATATTTGCCTGACGTAGGGATCGAACGCGGTCCTTACTGTTTCTTCACACCCTGACCAAGTACGTTGACAGCTCAGCCGCAATGACGATTAGAAATTCTGAATTTGTGGCAAGTATACAGGTAGGATACAAGATCAATGGCATTATGTAACGTGAACTAAAAATTACAATCTCAAACAGTAATTTTATCTCCCGGAGTAGCAATTTATCTTTCCAACATTCTAAAATGTACACTGCCTACGTAGAATTACATTGAAGATTTAATATTTATCAACTACGAAACAAAAATTACGACTACTGTACTAACTTTTAATAATTCTAATAACAATTTATACTTTTTGTAAGATTGAACTATTTTTATATGAATAAGAAAATATTGATTTGTTCCAAGCGAAAATTCAACAAAGCTTTAAAGTAAATGTTACAGTTAACTTGAATTTTCTACATGGAGAAAATTAAAAACTGTATTTGTTATGCTAAATTTTTTATTCTAATCATCTAGACTGACTGGAACGTTTTTCAGTGCAAAAATAGTTAGTATTATAATTTTTTTTATATAGTTGACAATTATTTGATGATAACTTCTGCAATAAATTTCGTAACAGTTACTATCAGGATGGTACAGTTACCATCAGGATGATAACAGTCACTATCAGGATGTTAATATTTACTATCAGGATGATAATATTTACTATCAAGGGTGGTAATTAATGTTATTAAATGCTATGAAAAAATTGATCGAAAATTCAATAATGTTCGAGTACTGCTGCTGTTGTAATAATAATAAGATAAATGCATGCCAGGACTGGTTGGTGGTTAGGATGTTGGAAAAATACGCATATTTAAAAATATAACAATATCTTTATTTGTCACAGCACAAAATATCACTGGGTTACAAAATTAAATCGTTGATTTGATTTGTCAATACTGTTAATTGTCTGAGCTCATGAATACGTAATTAAATGAATGCAAATTGTAAAATTGAGCGCGAGTAATTAATTTAAATAATTGGAGTAATTAATCTGTTTGGTTGAACACTGATTTGATTGTAAAAATGTCATGATAATAAGTAACATGATGTCAGAGGTTACTGAGCGAAGTAAATTATTGAACACGTACATTACTATTTTTAATAGCACTGAATACATAAATAATTTAGTTATTGAATTTTAATAATAATGATCACTTGATTAAATTGAATTTAATGAGCTCATAATAAATTACACTGATTCTAATTTATTTGTTGAACACATGGTAGCATGATTGCAGAGGCTACTGAGCGAAAAATAACTTTTAAATTAATTAAGAAATTGAGAATAATGATAATTAAATAAATAATAAAACTGAGTCTTTTAATTATTTGAGCAGATAGATAATGGCGTCGGTCTTCTCAACACGAGGCAGGAAAAATCGATGCGCATGCGTCGCACTGCGCTAGTCAAGTTTGAATAGCTAGACACTAGGCCCCAGTAGGTGCTGCCTCTATTTGCCGGAAGTGCAACTACATTCAAATTTGAATGTAGTTGTGATTACGCAACAGCTGCAACATTGTAAATTTTCAAATACAAATATGATGACAAACATACTTAAGTTTTATTTATAAAATTTTTACAAGAAAATGACAATTTTTTAAAAGTTAAAATACAAGTATTAAAATTATTTATATTATAAACTCTTCATTGGCGTACTAGCCCTATTTTAATATTACTTTTAAATTGTAAACAAATATTTTCTATTTAAATCCATAATTTAGTAATATACATTTTATTGTTTAAAATGTTGGAATAAGTTACCATACAGTCGTCCCCTCGCAGATTTGAATCACGGTGGAAACACGGTGGGTTTGTTCCATTGTACCACTGTGATTACGCGGTGTATCCACCGTGATTCCACGGTGGCTTTGCCACCGTGTATACACGGTGTTTTCACTGTGATTACCTGGTGGATACACCGTGTATACACGGTGTTTTCACTGTGATTACCTGGTGGATACACCGTGGAACCACGGTGGTGAAATAGCACAAAGCCACCGTGGAATCACGGTGGGTACACCGTGGAATCACGGTGGGTACACCGCGTAATTACAGTGGATACACTGTGCATACCCGGTAGTAAAATGGAACAAACCCACCGTGTAACCACGGTGGATCCACGGTGTTTACACTTTCACGGTGTTTCTACCGTGATTCAAATCTGCGAGGGTTTAGATCAGCGTTAAATGAAAATTTCCGAGCAAGAGAGCTTCTGTCAATAACTTTGAGTGATTGAGTATGCTTATCAAAATAACGATCATCCAAGTACTGAGTAATAAATAAAATTTGGTCATTATTAACATTCAGTATTCTTTGAACCTTGTAATTATTATAATTTCTGATGGTAACTGTTACCATGTGGATTATAAATACAACTATTTAGAATAATAATAATAATAATTAACTCTAGTTAACATACAGGATTGTAACAATTATTATAAATATGGTGAATGTTACAATCTAGATGATTTATAGAATCATCTAGATAATATTCACTGCTATCGGATTGATGGTAGAAAATTTTACCATAACTAGATAGTAATTTCTATTATTTAATTTTTTCCGTGTACAAATGATAGTAATTTTGAATGTATAATAGTAGTTTATCTATCGAGTGCGAGCGTCTTAGACTCGATTGTACTAGATAAATACATTAGTTTTTGTGACAGATATTTGAAATTTACTACATTTAGTGCCTATAAATGGCAGGTTATAAATCCGCGTTTATTTATTTGGTAAGATTGTTTTGAGAATTTGTTGAAAATTAGAGAGAATCCGGTAAGTGGACGAATTGAAATGATGATAAATTTTGTCACAAGATGGCTCGTTAAGTTACTTCGATATTTTTTGGTCGTTTGCTATCGCACATGTAACCAAAAAATATTTTTTGATCTGATGATGACGTCACTATTAGAACGATTAGGTATCTTTTTTACCAGCTGTATCTTATCTAATATTTTTAGCTGCCGGCTATAGGCGCTAAATGTCGTAGATTTCAAGTGTCTGTCACAAAATATAATTTTTAATTTGAGATAACATTTTTTAATATCCACCCAGTGAACACATGACCTTATTTTGTCGTCATACGTGGGTCATAGAAATAATCGGTAGCTGTTACCGAAATAATCGGTAACTGCTACCGATTATCTTTTTCCGTGAACGATCGGCAATTATTTAGAAGTAATTTAGAGTTTTTACCGGTTGCGTTGCGAAGAGGAGATTTAAGAGATGATTATTTTCGATTACCTAGATTTAATTGTAGTATGTATGAAAATTCTTTTCTTGTTCACGGCATACGCGTCTGGAATTCCTTACCAGCTTATATTAATATGTTAAATAATTTTGAAGAATTCCGTAATGCCTGTTTAAATTATTGTATGGAAAGTGTAAATCAGTAAATCAGTAAATCAGTAAATCATATCATTAATTATTTAATCTTACTTTATATGCTATTATTAAAGTTGCTGTATCCAATGTATAATATTTGTTTAATTATGTAATATTAATGGTCTTGAGGGAGTCTCGACTCCAAGATCAAATAAATTTATTTATCTATCTATCTATACTTAAGATTGTAATTATTATGATAAATAAAAATTACAATCTAGATAGTCATAATTGAAATAAAATATTGATTTTCTACTAATTATTGTAATTTTTTCTATGGATTGTAATTTTTTATTTGAGATAGCAAATTCTTAGTTTATGTAATTACTATTTAATTTTGAGCGGCATTTTTCTTCGTGTACTCATAAATAATTCAATTGAAGATCCCTCATTAAAAACTCCGATTGAATCCGATAAAAAAATTTTAATTGGGTTTAAAAGGAAAGTTCCAAATGAATGCGATCGGAAGTTAATCGGAAATTGGAAAGTTAATCAGAAAAAAAATTATTACTGTCCCATTGAATCTGATTAAAAAATTTGAATCGAATAATGATTGAGAAAAATTATTATTTTTCGATAAAATCTAATAATAGTATATTAACGGATTGAGTGGAAGGTACTTTCGACAACAAGTGTGCCCTTATTGCCCTAGTAGAAATGATATCAAGTTTTTAGCCAGTAACTAGCCAGTTTAACTAGACTTAAACCAGTAACTGGCCAGTGTAATATCGAGTTTCTGTCAAGTAACTGGCCAGTTTTACTAGAGATCGAGCAAAACATGGCGGCTTCAGTGAAACTATCAATTTTGAATATTGAGGTTATCAAAAGTTATCCAAAATTGTCAAATAAAATAAAAATAATGTTAAATAAACGATATGACATAAACGTTTAATTTATATTTATTTATATTATGAAATAAATAACATCATTAGATTAATAGAATAACAACAATAAATCTGACAATAAAGTAATTATTTTTAATTGAAGAAAATTAAAAAAATATTTATTTAGGTTTTCTACTGCCTTCCCAGTCTTTTGAATTACTTAAAATTACTCCGACAGCTTGTATTATTTCGGCAGGACTTCCAAGATTTTTAACCTCACAAAATTCATTCAAGCATTCAACGATTTTATAATCTTTTATGACAGTTTTTTCTCCAGTTTTTTGAGAACTAGTATATTTTGAAGCTACATTTTGAGTAAAAATTTTTTTGAAAATAGTAGTTAGTTGTCGACTCAGATTTAAATTAGAAATAAACCAAAAATGCAAAAGAGAAATAAAATCAGGTCGACATTCTGAATTAGGATTAATTATAAGACGTTGATCGAAATTCTCAAATTCATCTTCAGTTTCAAAAGGAAATTTTATATTGTATTTTTCAGCAAATGGAACGACTGAAACTTCCTCTTTGATTTTAGTTTCTTTAACGAACTCTAATAATTGAATGATTCGGTTTTGATTATTTAATATTTCATTCAATTTAGCATCATTATTTTTTTCAAATAAATAAAACTCTTCGCGTGTTAGTACTTGGTCAGGAATATCAACATAACATACACAAATTTTAATTCATTCACACTGTTTTTTAATATTTTTTAAAACACCGACGCGTACAGGTTAACAGAAAAAAATAAACAGACACACACACTAGTAAAGGTACAGTGTCGGTGTGACCAATGTTTATGACTTAGTTGTAGGTGGCGCGATTTCGAGTTTTTACTCGATATCACTGGCCAGCTACTGGTTTATATCGAGTGAAAACTCGATTATTTCTACTAGGGTGAGAGAAGCGATTTAAAACGATTAGAAAAAAAAATTTTAAATACTTTTCAATGCTTTTAAATACTTTGAATACTTTTAAATCGCTCTTCTTATGGGCATTTAACATTGCAAATCATTTCGAATCGTTTCTTTTGATCAGGGTGATTGGTTTACGAGCCGTTAGGCGGGTGTTGCCAACACACGCGTATCGAAAGCCCTAGTAACTCAATCCGTTACAATAGTTTTTGCATCAAATGGTAAGAAAGAATGTCTTTCATTGGTAAAAAAAGACACTACATTAAATTGAATCTTTTAATTAACCTAAAATAATATTCAATCTTATTAATATAAAATTAATTCCTGTATTATTGCAATTGACTTTCAATCAGATTTAAACGGAGTTTTTAATCAGGAATATTATTTACTCTACTTAAATTCATGGATATTAATGAATACTATTAAAAAAAAATACTTTTTACATTTATGTAATTGCACTTATAAATATATTTAATTTTTTAAATTATTTATCACCTAATAATGATTAGTATAATTATAACTTAATTAAATTTTTCAGATAATGCTGTAAAAATTCTTGATATTTTATTTTTTTTGAAATCAAGGGCTCTCTTTTGCTGCTTCAAAAGTTTAAAGTCTTTCCATCTCTCACGAGTTTCAGCATTCCGTGGACCCCAATTATCCGCCGGTTTGAAAATCTACAAAAAGTTGCGAAAATTAGTTGTTTCATTGTAAATCAACTATTTAAGATATCAAACTCAACGTACATGAGAGAATGTTTTCTTTTCACTGTGAATGATTCTAGTAGTAAAAAATACTAAAAATGGCAAGAGTCCACAAGCCACCAAAATCCAGCCAGCAACTTAAAATGAATGATATATATTTTAAAATATCAAATTAATTATTGCCATATATAAATGATTTAAAAATTTTACTATACCATATGCAGATGTTGGATAATATTCATTATTGTATGATAATGGATCTAATGAAATCATGAAATAAATAAATATTGTACAAAGTGTGATTGGTGTTAAGAAAACCCAACATATGCGCCAAAATACAAAGGGTCTCTTATTTGTCATGAATTCTACGTCATCCAAAAAATTATCGACTCCTGAAACATTTTTATTTATCAAATCATTAACAATCATTTTTTATATTTTCACACGGAGAGAAAATTTTGGTAACTGTTTCTACTATCTGGTCATAAAGCACCAACCGTGATTGTTCATAACTTCGTGAATAATTTTTCTGTTGCTACGCTGATTTTTTTGGTGTATAGTAGACTTTTCAAATAGAATTTACGAAAAAATTTTTTTTTTATAAATTATTGCTATAATTTATAATTTATCGTCACAGACTATCCCAGAAGCTAATTAAGATACGAATTTGATTCAAATTTGTATTTACACAGAATGCGATATTGAATATTTTACGTGAGCAATGACTGATGCCGATCGCGATGCTTCTGAATTAACAGCTTTCTTAATTTTCATGCAGGTGTTTATGTAAAAACATAGTTTTCTTTACATTTGTAACTATACATTTTGTAACCAGTTGTATATAGCCGATTGGCGTACGATATTAATAAATAAATACATATTATCGTAATGATTCATACAATATGAGAAATTCTTGAATGCTATGATAATCATTACCATAGTATTGTAGTAACCATTACGATAATATTGTGGTAACCAATAATATTATATTATGGTAATGGTTGACAAAATATATCGTAACGGTTACTACACTAGTATGGGAGTAATGACTATAATGACATTGGAATTATTACCATAATTTTATGGGAACTATTCCGATATCATATAGAAATAAAACCCATTCAATAGGAATGGTCGCCATAATTAGTTTGGGTACCATTTCTATAATCGATACTTCAAAATATCTTGTTACCATGCGATATGGAAACCAATCCCATAATATATTGTAATTCTTACCATAAATTTTTCTCCGTGTATATGTTCATATATAAAAAGTTACTTTACCATATATCCATGAAATACCAATAACTTCACAAGTCGCTAAAACAATAATTATAAATGTACCAGCGTAATAGTCTACTAAATTAATCATGTATTGTCCACCCTGAAAAGCATTTAACATAATACATTTCATAATTCATAAGCTCTAAAATATAATAAATGAAACATAAATAAAATTTTATCTCACCGGTGTACAATAAATAATCCCAATGGCAAATCCTAATGTACAAACTCCTAGTACAATTTTCCATTCGGAAAGTCTTGGAAATTGATCCTTAATAACGCTAATGACAGTACTACAGAAAGCAACAGATGAACCAATAGCTAGTGTAAATAACATCAAGAAAAAACAGACGGAAAACAAAGATGGAACAACTGAAAATTGTGCCAAAGCTTCGGGATAAGAAATGAATGCTAATCCCGTTCCTGATCTAACAATCGAATTGAAATCATCGGTTCCTAGTTTAAAAGCCAGATTACCTAAAATTCCAAAAATAGTACTACCTGCAATGAGGCTTGTGCAAAGATCAAGAGTTGAAACGATCATGCAATCCCTAAAGTTTTAAAATATTCATTGCTAAAATAAATTCTTAAATAGTTACTTTCATGAATTAAATTATATTTTTTACCTCGTTACATTGTGATCAAATTTGTTGTAAGAAGCATACATTACAACGCCTCCAAAACAAACACCAAGCGAAAAAAATGATTGTGTAACGGCAGCATACCAAACTTGTGGATCTGTCATTTTATTCCAATCTGGGCGCAGAAAATAAATAATTCCATCGATGGCACCTTCTAGGGTCACAGACCTTCCGAATAGCGCCAGCATCATAATATAAGGGAAAATAGCTAAGAAATATGAAGCTTTTCCAGCAGTTTTCACCCCTTTGAAAAGAATTAAAAAGATAACGATCCAGTTGAAGAGAAGACATGATACCAACTGCCATGAAGGAATACCAAGACCATTTTCTATTCCGCTTTCATTGATAACCACTTTGCTGATTAAATTCCACGAAATTATTAGTTTTTAAAATATTTTTCACACTCACATAATGAAGCCTTAACGAAGATAACTCACAAAAAAAAAAGTTCAGAGCTACTTTTTGAAGAATTAACACCTGAAATTAAGGGGCTTGATGAATTGAAACACTCTGCACCCCATTCTGGGAGACATGTAGACCAAGGTAATGTTGATCGAAAGGACATTATTAAGTAGTACAAAATTAGAGACATTAAACCACAGTAGTAAGTTTGTATTGAAAATACTGCTATTGTCATTCCATATCCGATACCTTAAATATAATATTTATAAATATATCGAATAATTATATTTTAATATTTATACACACAGAGAATTTTAAAGTAAAAATTACGCTAAATTTTTAGGTAATGGTAGGATACCTCGACATTCTTCAGAATTATACCATCCGTTTCAGTAATTTTTAATAAAATTTTACTACAATATACTCAAAATGATAACTCTTTTACTGTACCATTGCACATCAACAAATAAATTACTTTTACGATTCCCATGAGAAAAAAGTATACATCCGGGCAAAATTGAATATATGTCTCATATATACTTTTTTGTACGGGTTTATTACTATACGTATAGTAAAAATCACAAAATGGTAATTATTACTTTTATTACTAATTCATTCATATTCTATATTGATAAAACAGCACTTTTTATAAAGAGTATCTTTTGGAAGAAGAGCTTGATGACCTTATGCCTCACTATAATAATATAATGCTGTTGGGAGATTTTAATACGGATATTGATAGTACCAGTTTGAGAGCAGATGAACTTCAGGAACTTTGTGAGTGCTTGACACTAAATTTTGTGCGGTACAACCCTACTCATCGTACCGTGATCTCACATTCTTGGATTGATTATTGTATGGTAAACGATTTCGATAGTTTTGTCATCAAAGCAGTCATCAGAGCTATTTCTTGCGGATCATGACATGATTTCTTTTGAATATAATTATTTGGTTCCAAGACAAGGGAAAAAATTGATACAGTACAGGAACTGGAATAACGTTGATACCGATCGACTGAATAATAGTTTCAAAAAACAAGATCTATCTGTGTTTTACTCAGCCGAGTCACCGGATATTATGAATAAGTATCTACATTATTCGATCTGTACTGTTATTGACTCTGCACGGAAAAATTTTTTTTGTGATCACAAGATAACTTACGGCAACAAAAGTCTGCCTTAACATACGAATAACGAAGTATTCGTGGGGATTACAATGTTTTTGTAATCCTAGCAAAGTCGTTGTTGGGCCAAGCAATGGTTTCTAACTGTAACGAAATGGTTGTGTTTTTTAAATTTTACATCTCAATTTTTTAATACTCAATTCATTATTGAAACTTCAAAATTCGCTTAACTGAACCGCTAATGGTCTTGTTAGCCTATTTACAAAATTTTTAAAAAAATTTGTATACTTTATAAGATTTATGGATAATTGTAAAATCATGTTTTCGAATAATGTTACGTTATTTGGTCGTATCTAAATTATTTTATAAAATATTATGATTCACACACTTGTACATCATCTTTACTTAGAAATCGCTATCAAATAGAATTTGCTAGAACTCAATTATATAAAGTTTTGCAATATGGGATGAAAACAAAAATTTCCTTGGGACTAAAAAAATTTCTTGGCGCAAAAAAATTTTGTTTTCGACCGAAAAAAAATTTTCTTGGCTTAAGGATATTTTTTTCTCGTCCCAAGAAAATTTTCGTTTTTATTTCATTTTGCAAAAAAATTTTTTAGGGCAGGTCAAAATTTTCTTGGGACGAGTAAAACTTTTTCGCGCCAATAAATCCGTTTTTTCTGTGTACTTACGTTGATAAGATTACTTAAAATACTAAGCTTTGTTCATTTTAATATTGTAACAACATACTTTAAAAAAGATAATCCTATAATAAAATTTAGATGAAATATATGTGAAGCCAAACTATTCGTAACGTGATTGGTCGAAAGCGAAAAAATATATGCAAACGACACAAAAATATACATTAAAATAAAATATGAAAAATGACACGCGCGCGCTTGCGCGCGAAAGATGTACGCTAGTTATCAAAAATACTGAGAAAATAAGAAAGTATGATTGATACAGAGATTTGGAAACTATAATAAAAAAATATTTCAATGGTGGAAAAATCATGAAATCATCGTGGAAAACACGAGGAAATACTGAGCTACCATGGTCATTACGCCAAAAAACCGACGCAGAAATACTTTGAGGCCACCGATGACCACTATGAGCTCGCCATGGAAAATACTGCAAACTACTGTGAAGCCACCATGGGACGACTGAAAAGTTACCGTGGGAACACCGTGAACTCACTTTCGAAAGAGCCTTAAACCACCGTACGAACGTTTGTAAAACACGGTGGGGGCACGGTCGGAACATAGTAGCGTGACTGCACATGAACCACCGTGGTTCGACCGTGAAACCACCGTCGAATCTCTGCTGCTATACTGTCGGAACACTGAAGGCGTATTTCTACAGTAAAAACACCGTTGTTCGACCGTGATTCTAACGTGGCGCAGAAACCGCTAGAGTATCTTAAATAAATCATTTCATTATACAATTTAACGATTTTTACTCTGTTGAAATATAAAAATTAACTAAAAAATATGCATTAAAAACTCTACAGTATAAAAAAATTACTTAACGGTTTGTATTTTTTCGAAAACAGATCGATAAAATTGACAACTGGTAGACATTGCGTACGTGAATATGTATTACAAGTTTAGTGACTTTCGTTCAAAGGAGACACCGAACCAGCAGACTGAGGACACGATTCGCACGCGGGAGATCAGGGTTCGAATCTCAGTCAAGTCACGTAATTTTTAAATATAAAAAATGCTATGAACAATAATATTCATGCTGTCTATTATAGTTCCATTCTAATATATTAAACTTTACGATATTGAATCGTAAATTTTACTTAACATTTACTCAATTCTACTACTGAGCTATCGAATACACGAAATATTCTAATTTATGATAAAAAATCATGGTGTAACTTGTAAAAATTTCTAGAACAAAATTTGATTTGTTGCCTTGTGAAAATTACCATGTACGTTGTAAATTCTATTGGATGTATTTTAAAATTTTCTATTACAGGTCATTTTTACCATACTGTTTTCATCCTACAGTTGTTATAGTAATTTCCTATAAATTTTTTATGTAAAAAATACCGTAAAATTCTCAGAGTGTATTTTTATATTTAAATTATAACTATACCCTTAAAAGCTGGAGAAAGAGCCCACATTTTGACACAAGATTGACTGGTAAATTGACCGAGTATTGATTCCATATAATACACCGGTTTTCCAACAATGAAAAGAACTATTATATATGTAATAACAAATGCACCACCTCCATTGCTGTATGCAGTGTAAGGAAACCTCCAGACATTACCTAGGCCAACAGAGTACGCTATACATGACATGAGAAACTCGATGGGATTCCCCCAAGTTTCTCTGTCTGTTTCCAATACTTGTGATTTTTCATTCCTTTGATCCTGTTTAATATTTTTTAATTTAATTTATGTAAGAATTTTAATTTATATACACGGAAAGAAAATTATGGCAGCGGTTCCCATAATTTTGTGAAATTTTTTCCTATACCATTATAGGAATTACGACCATAAATTATGGGAGCGGTTCCTATAATTATAGGAACGTTTCCCCTAATTATAGGAATAGTTCCTATAATTATGGGAATGATACCCATAACACTATAGGAATGATTCCTATAATTATAGGAATGGTTCCTATAATTTATAGGAATACTTTCTATAATATTATAGGAACCATTCCCATAATATTATGGGAATGGTTCCTATAATAGTATGGGAACTATTCCCATAATATTATAGGAATGATTCCCATAATGCAATTGGAATGGTTCCTATACCATTATGGGAATCATTCCCATAATATTATGGGAATAGTTCCCATACTATTATAGGAACCATTCCTATAATATTATGGGAATGGTTCCCATATTATCATGAATAAATTATTTTAAAGAAGTGTGGTAATTACTTCTACAATACACAGAAATATTATTAAACATAAAAACAAAAATTCAAACATTGAAAAAAAAAATCGTATTTGGCAAAAAAACATTACAATTTTTAACAAGAATTTTTTTGTCAGCACAAAACATTCAAGAAAATTCAAATTTTGGGAAATTTCTACACTATTGTGCAAAAAAAAAATTTTATGACATTATAGGGATGGTTCCCATAACATTATGGGAATAGTTCCCATAATATTATAGGAATACTTCCTATACCAATATGGGAACCATTCCCATAATAGTATGGGAATGATTCCCATACCATTATGGGAATGGTTCCCATAATATATGGGAACCATCCCTATAGTAGTATAGGTACTATTCCCATACCATTATGGGAACCATTCCCATAATGCATAGCAAAACTTCCCATAATTTTCTTTCCGTGTACACTGTCAAAAATTTTGGTGTAAAAAAGGACCCCGAGAACTTAACACGGTGTCCTCGGTGTAAATTGACGGTGTGAAATTTTTTCAGTATGAAACGTCAACCCGTGTACTTTTAGCGCAGTGTGAGGGCTATCATTCACATCATTCGGTGTTATTAGCTCACAACTCATACATTTTCCGATCATATGATCTATAGTTAAAAATGACCTAATAAATTTTTTTTTAATATGAAAATTAACTAATTCAACACAAATTTCACAAATTATCAACTCACTTTCTTTAATAACACGGCAAAAAATTGTTTGTGACCACAAGATAAGACAACATACAGTAACAAAATTCTGCCTTAATATACGGATAACGAAGCATTCGTTAGGATTACAATGTTTTTTTAATCCTAGCAAATTCTTCGTTGGGCCAAGCAATGGTTTGTAGCTGTAACTGTTGTGTTCCAATAAAAAAAACTGATTTGTTAAAGTAACAGAATGAATTTGTAGCATTAACAAAAATTTTTGTAATCATAAGTTAAAATTACTTACGGTAGCAAATGCCAGCTTTAAAATACCACGATATTATTATAATAGACATCATGTGTTCTCACAACAAATCGACTTTTTAATTACGACACAAATTCATTTGATACGATAACGAATTGATTTGTTACCATAAGCTAACCATGTTTGCCATTATAACAAAATCTGTCGTTATCCCGTCTTTTGTTATCAGGACGAAATTCGTTTTTTCCGTCAATTATTGAAAAAAAAATACAATTAAAAATTAAACCAACAAAAAATAATAATGTAAGGTGTTTTCAATCGAAAAAATTGCTCATTACAAGTAACATTGTATTCATTTATCAAATGTTAATTAATGAGAAATTAACGATTTATATGTATAAAAAGTTTGCTCTTGATATTTCTGCGACCTTTCCCGGGTCAAAAAATTAGATCTGTTTTAAAATAAATGATAAATTCAAATATTTTTTCTTTAATTTAAGCTTATAAATCGTATTCATTTTATATAAGAATTTAATCTGTTTTTGCCCGTACTATTCCTTATCCAGGCTAATATCAGACTTATTTTCGTATGATATTTAGTCTGTTTTAAATCGCGTTTAGACTAAAAACAGACTTTTTTATTATAATTATTGGTCTGTGTTCAATTGTTTTTAAGGACAAAAACAGACTTTATTTTCTATAATATTTAGTCTGTGTTCAATTGTTTTTAAGGACAAATACAGAACTTTTTATAAATATAAATAATAATAATAATCTAGATTTATTAATTTATTTTAATTTTCTTGGTATTTAAAACATGCTAATGCGCTTCCATAATAAGATGCCACACAGAGAAAATGTTGGCTCGAAACCTACCAATTTTTACAATGCTGTCGACTAAACTTGAAACAGGGAGTAAAGCATCCAAAAAATTATCGTGCTCTTACAAAAAATGATTATACTGTATCACATTACTTATTACGCCCGAGAAACTTATCGATGAGCTTCAATATCAATTACTTCCATATATTATAATAATTTTGATGCAGCATAATAATTTTTTATAAGAGCATAGTAATTTTTTGGATACTTTACTCTCTGTTTCAAGTTTGGTCGACAGCATAATAAAAATTGGTAGATTTCGAGCTAACATTTTTCTCCGTAGCACAAGAATTTTGATGTTTTCTTATGCCAAAATATTTTCAATTTTATCTAGTAAATAAGAGAAAATTCTTGACATTTCAAGAGTTGTTTCATCACTTTTACTCAATGATATAAATATTCAATGAAGACAACTAAAAAATTAAGCTGTCAAATTTTCATCAACTGCCGACATTTTTAAACAAAAGATAGTAAATAAAACATAATCAATTCTGCAACTTAAAATTTTTTCATAAATATTGCCCATAAATAAAAATTTTATAAGTCCATGATTTAATCTAGTTTTATCCTTGTAAATTTTCAGAACTAAAATTTTTTAAAGTTCACGAATTAATCTAATTTAGTCTGTTCGTAACGCGTTTGTTTTTTAAAGTAGCAGGTCGAAAACAGCTTAAAATTTTCATAAAAGATCAAAATCAGACCAAATAGTACAATCAGACTAAAATCAGATCAAATTTTTCGACCCGGGTAGGAATTTAATCTGTTTTTGTCCATACTAGTAATTATCTAGGCCAAAATCAGCCTTTTGTTCGTATCCCTGATTAAACAAAATGATTAAAAATGATTTCACACGTTAAATGTCCATAAGAGACAGGATTAGAAATGATTTGAAGGATTAAAAAGTATTTGAAATGATTAAAAAACAAATCATTTTAAATACTTTTTAATCATTTGTTTTAATCAGGGATGATATTTAGTCTGTTTTAAATCGCGTTTAGACTAAAAACAGACTTTTTTATTGTAATTATTGGTCTATGTTCAATTGTTTTTAAGGATAAAAACAGACTTTATTTACGATAATTTTTGGTCTGTTTTTACTCACTTTAAGATCGAAAACAGGACTTCTTACAAATATAAATAATAATTATAACAATAATAATAATCTAAATTTATAAATTTATTTTAATTTTCTTGATATTTGAAAGATGCTAATGCGTTTCCGTAATGAGATGTCACAAAAATTTTGATGGTTTCTAATGCCTAAATATTTTCGATTTTATCAAGTAAATAAGAAAAATTTCTTGATATTTTAGAAGTTATTTTATTACTTTTATTCAAATAAATATTCAGTCAAGAGAACTAAAAAATAAAGCTGTCAAACTTCCATCAACTGCCGACATTTTTAAACAAAAGACACTAAATAAATAGTAAATAAAATATAATCAATTCTGTAACTTAATATATTTTTTATAAATATTGCCCATAAATAACAATATTACAAATCCATGATTTCATCTAGTTTTGTCCTTGCAAATTTTCACAACTAAAATTTTTTAAAGTTCAAGAATTAATCTAGTTTCGTCTGCCCGTAACGCAGTTGTTTTTTAAGACAACAGATCAAAAACCGCTTAATATTTTTATAAAAGATCAAAAACAGATCAAATAGTCCAATTAGACTAAAATCAAATCAAATTTTTCGGTCCGGCATTATAAGGTATTTTATAGTTTGAAGTTGAGTATTTTTGTTTGAGATGATATTATTTAAAAATTAATTTTTTATTATATCGCCCAAACGAGAAGTTATTTCGATTATTTTGATTTTCATTGTGTCTATCAAAGTAACATTTACACCATTGGTGGTGTGATTGTTTAAATTTACACGGCTGAAATTTTAACACCAGGCGTCATATAACTTTCACACCGACGGCGTTGAAAATTTTCACACCATACGGAAGACTATGAATTTTTTACAGTGTACTTATTGTTAAAGCTCACCTCACTGTTTGAACTAGACTTCGACCGATCAGAAAGTATAAACACTTCTGTTGTATTTCGTTTTGATTCAGAATTTTTCATTTTTTTTAAATTTGATTGTTAAAAATTTACTGTTCTCTGTAATATATTTAATAAAATATTTAAGCTTATAACATTTTCACTAGTAAAAATAAATCTTTATTTTAAATTAGTTAACTAAAACGATTGATTGCTTAAACAGATTAAAAATTAATGATTTTCCGATCTTTTCACTTCCAGCGTTGGAAGATAACTGTTGAAACTAGACTAGAGAAATAAACATATCTTCGTCATTTGTTGGAAGTGGGTATTGCACGGTGCCAGACAATTGCAAGGACAATTCAGTTCTTCAGCGATATTCTGAACATGCACACAATTTTTTAAATTATTGAAATTATACCAACGCACTAGTCACCTCTCCCCACCATTCACTTGAATATTTCATTAAAACTTGGATAATTAATTGATACAATACTTAGAAGTTCTCTCATATATTAATTTCTATTTAAAAAAAAAAAAATAAATAATACACACAGTTATTGATCATCTTAAAAGCGATTTAGTTCTATCTAATAGATATTATACCCGCTGTTTTTATGATAAATTGATAAAATTGATAAGTTAAATAATCCTAATATCAAACAAAATATAATAGGACTCACTTAATCATTTAATAGAATATAACTTATCAAGTTGACATTGAAGATAGGACTAATACTTAATAATGTGGAAAATAATATACTTGGAAAGCTTAATAGTTTAAGGTAAAATAACACTTATACAAACTTACAAATATTATACTAATAATTTTCATAAACATGTTAAGGATGGATGCGTACAGTTTTGAAGTGGGAATAGACAGTGACTAACGCGAGGTAAAGGGAAAGCATTTTAGTCACGTAATAATATGCAATGTACAGCGATACGGTTAATATAGACTAACAAACGCATTACATTTTATTATTAGTGTAACTTTGTTGTTTGTTCAGGTGCGCATCATTCTTTGTTTCCGCTAAATTGATCACTTACATCTCGACTTTTAATCCCATATTTCTTCTTTTAATAATTTTATTTATGCAAGGCTAAAAAATATTAAAATCTGCGGGTATCTTGATAAGATCGATGTATTAAAGTCAAGCTTTTTTTTTTATAAATCGTTGAAAATTTAACTCAAGTGTAAATAAATAAACAACAAAAATGTACAGCATGCGTTAATATGATTAACGAAAACATTTTTAATGATAAATCACGTTCGTGTTGACAATACGACTATTCATTTATAATTCAAGGACTAATTGTGTATACTATTAGAGCGGCAATAATCAAACCACCTGGTTTATCATTAAAAATAATCAAAATTATCAACATGATTCCCATTATTTTTTTACGCGATTTATTAAAATCTGGAATTTTATACGCCAACACATTATAAAATATATCATAGAATTATTCAATGAGGAGGTATCTAAGTTAGTCACAATTGCTACGAATACATTTAAATATTTAAAGAAAATTTTAAGTTGAGATAAATTTGCTTTATTGTTATGTTTTTATGATTTATTGATAGTATAATATTTGAATACTATTCTATTTATGATACACATGTAATATCCATATTATTTATCGGTTAAAAAAAATTTTTAAATCCATAATATTTATTTATATTACTATGTAATACTTCACATAATAGGAATACATTAATAGTTTATAAAATAGGATTCGTCAAAATTAATACTAATCGTGTCTAAAAACTAAAAAAAACGGCTCCCACTTAGTTGTATGTTATTTTAACATACGATATTCGTGTAGAAAGAGTTAGACATATTGATGTTAAAATTACCCTGGCGGATCTGATAAGTTAAAAACGACACGAATAACGATAACTGTCGGCTGATCATGACAATAGCTCGGGTATACAATGAGTAGTACTTCCCACGTAAAAACAACAGAGGCAATGTCTTTAACGTATGGCTGGATGTAGATTTAACGCTCTTTGTGTGTAACTTAAACGAATCTACACAATATATATATATATATTAGACTGATTCAAAAAAATCGACTAATTTTTTTTTTCTTCATTATATCGAAAATATCGTTGGAAATGACGAAAAAAAAATACTGTGAAAGTTTGAGCTCTAAATATTAATATTAACAACTGCCGCATCGCAATTCTCTATTTCCCATTTAAATAACATGGGAAAATTTATTTTTTAAGCTTTGAAATTTTGTAGCTCACGGTGGGACCAATACTTCTGAATGTTCAAGACATATTCTTATGGGAAATTTCACGCTCTACAAAAAAGGTCTCTTATAATTTTTCGATATTTTTATTTCTTCAAAAGTAATTCGAAGTTAAAATTAGATTGACGATAAATTTTCACATTTTTTAAATTTTTTGACGCAACCATCAACTTTATCCGAAAATTTTAAAGGACAGTTTTTGTAGAGCATTTTATTTTCTACAACTTATTTTAGAGAAAATTTTCGATATTTCTTATAAGTCGTAAGTTATTCGCAATAAACTGAAAATTTAATATAATTAATTTTAAGCAACAAAATTTAGATTATTTAAGAAAATTTTCAGTTAATTGCAAATAACATACGACTTATAAGAAATATCGAAAATTTTCTCTGAGATAAGTTGTAGGAAATAAAATGCTCTACAAAAAATGTCCTCTAAAATTTTCGGATAAAGTCGATGGTTGCGTCAAAAAATTTAAATAATGTAAAGATTTATCGTCAATCTAACTGTAACTTCGAATTACTTTTAAAGAAATAAAAATATCGAAAAATTATAAGAGACCTTTTTTGTAGAGCGTGAAATTTCCCATAAGAATATGTCTTGAACATTCAAAAGTATTGGTCCCACCGTGAGCTACAAAATTCCAAAGTTTAAAAAATAAATTTTCCCATGTTATTTAAACGGGAAATAGAAAATTGCGACGCGGCTGTTGTTAATATTAATATTAAGAGCTCAAACTTTCACAGTATTTTTTTTTCGTCATTTCCAACAATATTTTCGATATAATGAAGAAAAAAAAAATTAGTCGATTTTTTTGAATCAGTCTAATATATATATATATAGACTGGGCCAAAAAAATTGACTATTTTTTTTTTTTCATAGCTATATCGAAAATATTCTTCAATTGAACAATTTTTTCCAAGCCTAGTGTCACCATCTACTAGATTTACATAGCAAATAAGTTTATATACCTAATAATCTCATATACGAAGTTTTGTTGATAAATATTTTCGGTGCAATGTTATTGTTACATTATCATGCATGATCATACATTATCATGCATGATCTTCCCTGAGCAGGCATATGATTTTATAATCTGTGATTCCTCTTGAGCACGTTTGTTCGTATTTAAATATTGGCTGCTTATGAAAAATACGATCAGGCATTCCCATACATGAGTACGCGTTATTATGCATGCACTTGCATTCCCATAGCTTATTTATTTGAAAGATGTTGCTGTAAGTCTTAGAAACTAAGGTATATTATAACAGGGCTAAGCTGCTACTCTGGTCGTCCTTTTTAAGGGCGCCACTGGAAGTAATAACGGCCTCCCAGAGCCGGATCTTGGATCATCAGGGTCGTTGTAAATTAATTAATTTGTAAGAGAAGGAAGAGGAAGGATAATTTATAACTATTAACACTTTATTTAAATAATAATTTTAACCTTTATTTATATGACTTTATAAACCTTTTTTATATCTTGTAACACTTATAAACCTTATTAACCTTTTTGACCTTATTAAACCTTATAACTACCGTCAACTACCTTTGACGTTTTAAAACTTATTTAAGCCAACTACCTTTGGCATCACACACACTCTCACACTGAGTCCCCTGGACTTATTATACACACACACGTGACTCAACTAAACCTTAACTTAATCCTCCACGCGGTCACCAAGACCCTCTACGTGGCTAAAACCTTATATTTATTCCCGCGTGGTCCCCTAGACCCTCTACGCGACTTTTACCTTAACAATTAATTCATTCACGCGGTCCCCTGGACCCTCTACGTGATATAAAACCTTTACAACAATTTCACGCGGTCACCTTGACCCTCAACGTGATTTTAACACTAACAATTTTAATATCACTAACACTATTTTCCCTTTTAACCCACACATTCTTTTAACAATTTTCCTTTTACCAATATTAAAATACTTCGATTCAATTCACCGTTTAAAATTTCAAATCAATTAATATACAACCAATTAACCGTCCTTCATTAACAATACAATTAATTAATTAAAATTTAGTTTAAAGATGTTATTAATAATTAATTAATTTTTAATCCACTGTCTCACTATTACTTTTATTTCCATTTTAGTAATTATCTGTAACCACAATAAATTTACGTCAGAAATTCCAATACCACGTTCACCCGATTCTCACTCGATTCTACAAAGTATGCGTCACTGACTACTTTTGACTTTCCTTGATTCTTTTCTGTTCTGTTCAGACACTTGATTTTCTTTTATTGTTATTAACTTTAATTTATTATTTACTATCATTTAATAATGTTAATTATTGATTAATTAAATTTTATCTCAGACTTTTCGCGTCTGTTAACTTTGTCTTATTTACTTATTTAACGGTCTCTTTATAAATTTAAATTATTTATTTTAATTAATTTACTTAATTTTATTTATTTATTTTAATTAATTACTTTTATTTAACGCGGACTCGACCACGAAATTTCTGGCTTGTGTTGTCACACAATAGGCCTAGAATTTTCTACGACGCAATAATTCCGGCAATGGCCTGGAATTATGAACGACACCCTGGATCCGGCTGAAGGGCCTGGATCTGGTTAGACAAACGTCTGGCTTGAATTAATTTTAACAAAATTTACACTAATTAATCTATTACGGGCCTAGACGCGGATTACCCCAACGAACGACTAAGTATTTACGTGAATTAGATTAATATTCTGGCTTGGGCCTAGAACAGTTAATTTAATTAATACCTGATGTAATTTCTGATGTTTTCCGGCGGCTTGCTCTCCGTCTGGTGGTTCGTCTCGTCAGGTTCCTTTGGCTCTCCGTCTCGTTTGTCAAAGTTCCAAATTTACTTGTACTCTACTGCGTTAATTCAGCGTCTCAATCCTCGGTGGTCTGTCCGGTTGTGTGTAGGTCTTGATGGTTACCCGGCCCTGCCGGTTTTGTCTTTGTACGTCTTGATGGCTACCCGGCCCTGCCGGTTCTGCCTTTTTACGTCTTGATAGCTTCCCGGCCCTGCCGGTTCTGTTTTCCTCTGCTGCTGTCTTGCGTTTTTAATAATTTTGCTCGAGTATCTTCGGTGGCTATCGGAAAACCACTCCTCTACTAATTTATGATTGGGCCTAACGTAAGAGTATTTTCAATCAGCGCGCCCGGCGACAAGTCGAAAAACTCATTAAATTGCTCGGTTGGGGTTGCGGGTAGGGTAAATGACCATCAGCGAAAAATCGCGATTTCGGTCAATAAAATAACTCATTTTTCCCTGTTACAATATAATTAATCGTACTATACAAATGATAGAGAGTAATTTATCAATTTTCATTGGTTCTTTTATTTTGAACTTTCATTAAAAACTGTTTTTAACATGTTATTCACTTAATGCATTAAACAATTAATATTTATGAATACAAATTGTTTTTTTATTTATTTAACTATTAATATACTTTTTTAACATCACTTAAATTTAATATTTAACGCACTTACATATATTATTCATCAATTTTTCTTAACTAATATCAGTGGTCACATATTCTAAATATGTAAGTAAGAATATTCAGTCAAATTAATTTTTTTTACTAGTTAAATAAATTATTTATAGACTCAAATGACTTTGGCTGATGATAATGTTAAATATAAATATATTTGCAATATATTAAAATATTAGATTATATATCATCATATTAAACAAAAAAGTTATTAAATTAAAAAAAAGGGATGGATCGATGGATCGATATGTTTTTTTTTTGGAACGGAAAATTTGATGGGTATTGTTTTGCATCGGTTTAATGTTAATCATCAAAATATGTTTTATAATCCAGAACACAAAGCTAGAATAGATCATATCATACCTGTAAGCAAAAGTGAAGAATTGATTGTGGTAACTTTGAACCAATTAAAATCAGCATGTCATTTAATATGTGTAGGAAGCTATGTGTGTAAACGACCTAATTTAATGAAAAAAAATTTTTAAATTGAATATTTTAATGCAGTATTAATTTATTACATGTAATTGAATGAATAAAGTTTTAATAGTTCTGAAATTATAATTATAATAATAGTTATTGGATAAGTAAATTTTTACAGATTCAATTAATCTAAATTAAATAAATAATAAAATAAAATGGAAACAATAATTATAATTAATCAAACAGTTTCTATTAACGACTAACTTTCATTTATGAATATGAACGAGTATGCTTAGTCATTTATGATCAAGCTTGAATATTTATAAATAGTTTTCACTATTTGCATATAACCGATGATGATTATGTCTGCACCGTGCATGATCATGGATGACAGAGCATGCTCAACCATGACCTTTCCCGAGGGATTCCATCTCGAGATACAATGATTTCTAACGTAAGTCATGAGCAAGCCTGATCTAGAATGAATCATGCATGATCATGCTTGATCACAAATGAGTTATACATGATCAAGTATGAACCATGTATGGTCATGCATGACAGAGCATGCTCAATCATGACCTTTCCTGATAAATAATTTCTCTGTAGACAATTATTCGTAACGTAAGTTATGAGCAAGTCTAATCTAGAATGAGCCATGCATGATCATGCTTGATCACCAATGAGTCATGTCTGGCCATGAATGAGTTATGCATGATCAAGTATGAACCATGCATGGTCATGCATAATAGAGCATGCTCAAGCATGACCTTTCCTGATGGATAATATCTCTGGATACAATTATTTCAAACTTAATGCATGCGCAAGCTTGATCTATAATGAGTCATGCATGATCATGCTTGATCACGAATGAGTCATGCCTGGCCATGAATGAGTCATGCAGGATCAAGCCTGAATTATGCATGAATCATGCATGATCAGGCACGAATCGTGCATGAATCCTGCATGATCATACATGATCATGCATGGTGATTTTTTCCCGGGTAACCTAATAAAAAGTCTAGTACATGTATTACTTAATATAAAAACGAAGAAGTTTTTTTCTAAATATACAACTAACAAGTATTAAAATGTTAGAATAATTAATATCCTCCTTTGATTCCATATTATTAAAATGTAGTATTAATATTTACTTTCAATCATCTTTTGATAAAATTACAGTTCAGGTTATAGATTTAAGGTGACACAAATTTATCCGTAAATGACGATTCACAACCGTTAGCCAATCAATTTAATGCCTATGTGTAATCTAGAGATGTTTTTTTTTGCGAGTGATGCAGCTTTAGGTAAAGGTGAGTTCATCCCGGTAACCTATCTTGAATATTTTGCTAACTTAGATTATAGAGTAGGGATATATCACGCCTATTTTCATTGAATTTTGCGGTAGAAGGGATGCGCAAATGTTTTAAGAAAGTTTATGCACTGCATTTGACCAATCAGAAATGAGGAGTGGTTAATGAAAAAGTTTATGAGGCCGAGGTTAGAAATTTAACGGCGTTTGTTTTGAGCATGTATTACATAAACTAATTTATTCATCTAGTACAATCAAGTCTAAGACGCTCGTGTGTTGGTACCCTCGCCTTCGGCTCGGGAACCAATCTTCACACCTCACGTCTTAAACACGATCGCACTTGATAGATAAAACTACTATTTCATTAATCATGTTAACGTATGTTGTGCATTTTTTCACACTTGAGTGAAATTTTCAACGATTAAAGAGAAAAAAGTTTGTATTTAATACATCGATGGAGATAACCGCAGATTTTAATATTTTTCAGACTTACATAAATAAAATTAATAAAAGAAGAAATATGGGATTAAAAGTCGAGGTATAAATGATCAAGTTAGCGGAAACAAAAAATGATGCGCATCTGAACAAACGACAAAGTTACAATAATAATAAAATGTAATGCATTTGATGGTCTACATTAACCGTATCGCTATGCATTGCATATTATTATGTAACTAAAATGCTTTCCCTTTACCTCACGATAGTCACTGTCCATTCCCACTCCGTCACTATTCGCGTGCGTTCTTGACACGTTCACAGTAAAAAAGGATTCGTCAAAATCAACACTCATCAAGTGTAAGACAAACGTTTTACACTTATTTGTATGTTATTTTAATATGTCGTGAGTGTTAAAAAAAGTTACGCACGTATATGTTAAATGTAAAATTTTTCCAAGAATTCTCTTGTAATGGTCAACATTATTTTTATCATATTTTGTGTGTTGATTTTACAATAGCATATAAAAAGTGTTACTTTCGAATAAAATAACATTTTTGGGTGTTAAAAAATCAATTGATTGCGACAGTTCAAACAAGATAAATACTGTGCGTTAAATTGACACACAAAAGTGTTGAAAATTGAACACTCAGAATTTTAACACACGCTTTTTTTCATACTGACGATTCGTTTTTAACTGTGTTTAAAAAAATTATTAGTACAATATTTGTGAGTTAGTATAAGTGTTATCTATATTATTAAGAGAATAAGGAAAATTTTGTTCCGGTCATATCTATATGATAGAATCGGTTAATGTTATCAAATTTGGTATCTTTATAAAGGTATTGACTTAAATTTGTGCCTTTTCATGAACTCTTTTTTATTGCCAATTTTTCAGATAAATTAATTTATCTATATCATTCGAGTTCCATTTAAATTACACGGGAAAAAAAAACGATCGTATTTATTTTCTTCAAATAAATTAATATTTTAATTATTCGGTCACTAAAAAATAAGAAAAAATTAGTCTACGCCATGTCTTCTATCGTAATAAAAATGTAAAAAATTAAATTTGGTATCGGTGAAAAAAATATATTAGATGACTAATAAAACGAAATTTGACCGTGTGTAGATTTTTTTCAAGAATCCCACCCTCGCAGATTTGAATCACGGTGGAAACACGGTGGGTTTGTTCCATTTAACCACCGTGATTACGCGGTGTATCCACCGTGTTTCCACGGTGGCTTGACCACTGTGTATACACGGTGTTTCCATTGTGATTACGCGGTGTTTCCACTGTGATTACGCGGTGGATACACTGTGAAACCACGGTGGTGAAATAGCACAAAGCCACCGTGACATCACGGTGGATACACCGCGTAATCACAATGGAAACACCGTGTATACACAGTGGTCAAGCCACCGTGGAATCACGGTGGATACACCGCGTAATCACAGTGGATACACTGTGTATACCCGGTGGTGAAATGGAACAAACCCACCGTGTAACCACGGTGGATCCACGGTGTTTACACTTTTACGGTGTTTCCACCGTGATTCAAATTTGCGAGGGCATGATTATCAAATCATCGATATCGAGTTTGCGAATTCATGATGAGATTTGTCTCATTAAATTTACATGATAATAGAAATAAACAGTAAATTCTAGAGTTGATTTTACAGTAGAAACTTAAATAAACAGTCAAATTCAAATCATATATATAAAATATTTTCTAAATTTGGCAGTTATACTCGGGCAGTCACGTAGTGACTGTAGGTTGCTCGTTTCGCCTTAAACTGTTAAGCTTTCTAAGTCTATTATTTCCCTCATTATTGAATACTAGTCGTATCTTCAATGCCAACTTGATAAGTTATCTTCTATTGAATGATTAAGTGAGTCCTATTATATTTTGTTTGACATTAGGATTATTCAACTTATTAATTTTATCAATTAATTAGTATTTCGATTCATATCCATTTTAATAATAATTATAAATTACAATCACGGTTCAAAGGATATATTAGTTGTTGTTAATTACTTAATGTTTATTTCGATCTTTATACAACGTTTCGTTGGTTTCCCAACTTAATCAAGTACTACAAAAAAAAAACAAGAATATTATAACTTAAAATTACCATCTATACAAATTTCTTATAAATATACTAGTATATAAATTTAATTTGTAGGTTAAATTGATACTAGTTCAAAGTGCATAAATTCTTTTATATACTTAAATCTATTACCTCAATCAATAAAACATTAACTGTCAAGTAAATAATTAAGAATTGAGACAATATGATAACAGTTTTCCTTTCTCACAATAATCATTTTTTTTTTTTTTTTTTTTAATATAAATAAATAGCTTATGTGCACTAAGTTTTTTTTTTTTTTTTTTTTTAAGTTAACATAAGTATGATTGTAACAAGATTAATATAGTTCATCAAGAAATAATGGATGAACAGGATCCGTCAACAAGTAGTACAGCGTTAGCATTGCATCATTTTCATACAGGACATCAATTTTTATTTGATGAGGTGGTTATTTTAGATAAAGAAAACCATTGGAAAAAGCGAAACATAAGTGAAATGTGTTATATAATGAATAATAATACTGTTAATAAGAGGACAGACACACAAAATCTTAGTACAATTTATAATTTAATTCTGGGATCGAAATAGTCTTTATGTTCATTCCAAATGCTAGTAGTTAGTTATCAACATATAGGTGGAGCTAAAATAGAATTATTCTCAGTCAGCTGTTATTGCTTATTTTATCTAATATTCAAATGATAAGTTATAGTCATTATTTAACCTTATTTATTACTTTTTTGACTTAAAAAAAAAAAAAAATCTGGGCATCGGTTGACCCTGCGGGCCAGCCCAAAATTTCCCGCTGTTTTCGAGCTCAAGGAGCTTGAAAATATCACTGTGAACATATTTTCGAGCTCTCGGAGCTTGAAAATGCTATTACATGGAATCATTTTTTTATAAGCTTTTCAAGCTCTAACGTTACGTTTTATGCTAGAGTTTGAAAAGTTAAGAATCGAAAATCATTAATGAAAAAGCGGCTGTTGAATTTCTATTATCGATTATGTTCTTTGAAATAAATGTGTTGGAGCAGAAATCAATGACAGTGATCAAAAACAAGATTTGAATGAGTTTTGACTTAGGTCAATAGTATAGAGCAATAATATATAGAATATCCGAGAAAAACATTAAAGACTGGGTTTTTCAATTTTTTGCTGACAATATGTTTAAAACTAAGGAATAGTTATATGACATTATCTGATGATCGGAAGAGACTATAAAGAGAAAGAGTTGGTATGATTTCGGACACATTTTAGCACATTATATTTTGATTTATCTAGAAAAAATAACATAAAATGTTATTTTTTTAACGTTTCAGCGCCGATATCTTTTGAACTAATCAACCGATTTTGACGTTTGAGGTGGCAATCGGCGCGTTTTTTTGAATTCTAGAGCTGATTAAATTTTTAAATTGATCGGATGAGTCACTTCAAAGATAATCGAAAAAAACCGTTTTTTATCATTTCTTTCGCCAACGATATCTCTCGAACAAATTAACCGATTGAGATGGTTGAGGTGGCATTCGACGCGGCTTATAAAGTTCTAGAGCTGATTAGATTTTGAAGTCGATCGTTCGAGTCGTTTCTGAGAAACCACTAAAAAACTAAAAAAAAAAAATTTTTTTTTTTCGTAAGTCGCCAATATTTTCGAGTCTACTTAATCAAATGATCTGAAATTTTCAGGAAAGTTGAGGGCCAACAAGCTCTTTCGATTATCACCTCAACCATCCAAATCGATTCATTAGTTAAAAAGTTACAAAGAGTTTACACACACACACACACACACACACACACACACACACACACACATACACACACACACACACACACACACACACACACACACACACACACACACACACACACACATACATACATACACTCGGACATCATTCTGAAAATAGTCAGAATAGCTTCCTAGGACCTCAAAACGTTGACATCTGATGAAAACTCGACTTTCGAAAATCGGGGTGAAAACAATAACTTCCCAATTTTTCGAAAATCGTCGATTTTCTTAGCGGGAAGTTAAAAAAACTTAGTGCACATAAGCTATTTATTTATATTTAAAAAAAAAAAAAATGATTATTGTGAGAAAGGAAAACTGTTATCATATTGTTTCAATTCTTAATTATTTACTTGACAGTTAATGTTTTATTGATTGAGGTAATTGATTTAAGTATATAAAAGAATTTATGCACTTTGAACTAGTATCAATTTAACCTACAAATTAAATTTATATACTAGTATATTTATAAGAAATTTGTATAGATGATAATTTTAAGTTATAATATTCTTGTTTTTTTTTTTTTTTGTAGTACTTGAAAAAGTTGGGAAACCAACGAAACGTTGTATAAAGATCGAAATAAACATTAAGTAATTAACAACAACTAATATAACCTTTGAACCGTGATTGTTATTTATAATTTATCAATTAATCATAAAGATAGCGGGTATAATATGTACTACGTAGAACTAAATAACTTTTGAAACGATCGATAACTGTGTGTATTATTATTATTTATTTTTTTTCTTTTAAATAGAAATTAGTATATTAGAGAACTTCTAAGTATCATATCAATTACCTGTCTAAGTTCTAATGAAATATTCAAGTGAATGGTGGGGAGAGGTGACTAGTGCGTTGGTATACTTTGAATAATTAAAAAAATTTTGTGCATGTTCGGAATATTGCTGAAGAACTGAATTGTCCTTGCAATTGTCTGGTAACGTGTAATACCCACTTCCAACAAATGACAAAGATGTTTATTTCTCTAGTCTAGTTTCAACAGTTATTTTCCAACGCTGGAAGTGAAAAGATCGCAAACTCATTCATTTCTAATCTATATAAGTATCAAATCGTTTTAGTTAACTAAATTAAAATAAAGATTCATTTTTATTGGTGAAAATATTATAAGGTTGAATATTTTATTAAATATATTACGAATATCAGTAATCTTTGAACGTTGAAATTTAAAAAAATGAAAAATTCTGAATCAAAGCGATATACAACAGAAGTATTTGTACTTTCTGATCGGTCAAACTCTAGTTCAAACATTGAGGTGAGCTTTAACAATAAATACACTGTAAAAAATTTATAGTCCTCCGTATGGTGTGAATGATTTGGTGTGAAAATTTTCAACGCCGCCGGTGTGAAAGTTTCACGACGCACGGTGTTAAATTTTTTGCCGTGTGAATTAGAACGATCCACCAATGGTGTGAATGTTACTTTGATAGACACAATGAAAATCAAAATAATCGAAATAACTTCTCGTTTGGGCAATATCATAAAAAATGAATATCAACTCAAACAAAAATACTCAATTTCGAACCATAAATACCTCATCAAGGTCGTAGAAATATCAACCGCAAAGGATTATGCATATATATATATTAGACTGGGCCAAAAAAATCGACTTAGAGACTTTTTGAGGCCGGCAAATTGAAGAACATAAAATTTCCTAAAAGAATCATATGGTCGGATTATCAAAAAAAATTTATCAAAACCCATAGACTTGTTGAAGACGAGCAAAAATGTTGAAAATTTTTCTTTCATCGGTTTTCTCCGGATTACTCTAAAACCGTGCATGATAAAAAAATTTGAAGTCCAGATCTAAAAACTCGAAACTTGAGGCTAAAATTCGTTCTTTATTTACACTCTACGACCATTTTTCACTGAGTTACAGCATGTTGAATATTACCTACAAATTTAGAATTTTTTTTATATCCTTTATTTTTTGTGACCAGTGTATTTTAGCTATGAAGATTTTGATATAATGAATTCACATCTTCAGGAGGAGAGGGTGGGGCACGACGGCCCTCCTGGGGCACCATGGCCCCCCTAAGAAATTTGGTAAAAATTTTTTTTTTTGCATTTTCTGTTAAAGCGCATAGCCGGATAGATATGGGAATTCTGCCTCCATGGCTTTTTTGACTCATACTTAGGGGGTCGATTTGGTGTCGAATGAAAATAATTCACCTCAATTTTTAGCTCTTTAACTCAAACGGTATTCGAGAATTTCAAAAAGAAAATTATAATCTTTTATTTTTAGCCTTTTTGAAATATGTCACTCACCAAAATTCGTCAGAAAATGTCTTTTATACTCCTCTATACTCAGGAATTTTTTTGAATTTTTTGAAGTGGTGAAATAATTAAAAAAAAAATTAAAAACTCATTTCTTTCATAAAATCTTGCGTTTTAACAAACTTATATGTTTTTAGTACAAATAAATACGTAGAAAATTTTAACGACATTAAAATCGATCAGAAGACCTTTTTTTTTATGAGCATGACGTTACAATGAAAATAACTAGAAAACAATGTGAAATTCGAAAAAACTTTACTGGAAGTAACTTTTAGGGAATAAAGTTGTCTACAAAAAAGGTCACATGATATTTTGTAATAGGGTTGATAGTTTCGCCGAAAAGTAAAAAGATCTCAATATTTAATATGAATTCGACTTCAACCTCAAATAACTTTTGAACAAGCAGATTTATCAAAAAATGAGAAGAAACTTTTTTTGAAGAGCATACAATTACCTACAAAAACAGCCTGCCAATTATTCCTATAACGCATCGTTAGCTACTTATGAAAATCAGAGGACGCAAAAAAAAATTTTGCAAAATCTCTTAATGTTAATATTAAGAGCTCTAATTTCCACAGGCGTCTTTTTTTATCTAAATGAAACTTTTGAACCTGTTACCGAAAAAAAAAAAATTTGTTATTTCCTAAATCACCATAGGGTGTATGCTTATATATGATTATATATGATCAGATTTGGCCAATTTTCAGATAGAGTTATATATAATTATATATAATAAGACAAAAGTATTTTTCATCGGGCACCGAATAATGTGAATGATGGCACTCACACTAAGTTATAAGTACACGGGTTGACTTTTCATACCGAAAAAATTTCACACCGTCAATTTACACAGAGGACACCTGTTAACTCCTCGGGGTCCTTTTTACACCAAAATTTTTGACAGTGTATATAAATTAAAATTCTAACATAAATTAAATTAAATAATTTTAAACAGGATCAAAGGAATGAAAACTCACAAGTATTGGAAACAGACAGAGAAACTTGGGGGAATCCTATCGAGTTCCTCATGTCATGTATAGCGTTCTCTATTGGCCTAGGTAATGTCTGGAGATTTCCTTACACTGCATACAGCAATGGAGGTGGTGCATTCGTTATTATATATTTATTAGTTCTTTTCATTGTTGGAAAACCGGTGTATTATATGGAAGCAATAATCGGTCAATTTTCCAGTAAGTCTTGTGTCAAAATGTGGGCTCTTTCTCCATCTTTAAAGGGTATAATTATAATGTAAATATAAAAATACACTCTAAGAATTTTGCGGTATTTTTTACATTAAAAATTTATAGGAAAATTTCTATAGCAGTCTGCAGGTCCGGTGTCTCCTTTGAACGAAAGTCACTGAACTTGTAATACATATTGGTATACGCTATGCTTACCAATTATCAATTTTATGGATCTGTTTTTGAAAAATTACCAACCGTTTAGTAATTTTTGCATACTGTAGGGTATTTACCCAGGAAAAATGAAACTTATATGACAATGTACGGCCTTATATGATGCTCCATATATCCACTTATACTACTGACAGGAATTAAGGGATACAAAAAAAATTGTAAACTTTCTAGCGATTTTAAACATGCTGTAACTCAGAGGAAAATGGTCGTACAGCAAAGAGAAAGAAAAATAATTGTAGCTTCGAGTTTCTAGTTTTCAGATTTGGCCTTCAAAATTTTTTATCTTGCGCGGTTCCAGAGTAATCCTAAGAAAACCACCGCAAAAAAAATGTTCTAAATTTTAGCTCGTCGCAAAAAAGGTCGATGGGCTTCAATAAATTTTTTTTTTGATAATCTTACTGTATGATTCTTTTATCCAATTTTATGCCCTTTGAATTGCCGTACTCAAAAAGTCTCTAAGACGATTTGGCGCGGAGTTATCATTGATCAAAGCAAAAAAGTCCATTTTGGCTTTAACAATCAATAACTCAGGACATATTGGTCGTACAAGAAATAAAAGTAAGGTTTTAAAAACTGCAAAACATCTTCTATACTACACAAATAGTGGCTTTTGATAAGTAAAAAGTTTTTGCAGCGACAATGTTGATTGAAAATAAGGTAAAAATATAAATATTAAGGGATATTTGGAAATCTTGGTATAACTTTGAATATAACGGATACACGAAGGATACCGTCGATTTTTTTCTAACCTCAAAGTGTCCCAAAAAATTCTGAAAATTTCAAAGCACTGCGATTTTTTTTTCTTAGTGCTCCGAAGCTTTAAATTTATCGTTTTTGCCAAAAATCCCATAATGAGCGATTCTTCGGTTTTCAATTATTTCTCCAATGACAAAAAGTTTTCTTTAGCGACAAACTTTATTTCTTTGATCTAATACATTCATTATCGGAAAAAACTGAAAAAAAAATTTTTTTTTTAAGAAAATTTATTTTTTTCGAAATTTTTTTTTCGACATTTTTCTTCCTTATCATCTTCGAAATGATTTTGATGTTAAGAAAATAAATTGTAAAGATTGATATATGTCTTTCTATATGTCCTGAGTTATTGATTGTTAAAGTTAAAATGGGCTTTTTTGCTTCGATCGATGATAACTCCGCGCGAAATCGTCTTAGAGACTTTTTGAGTGCAACAAATTAAAGGGCATAAAATTGGCTAAAAGAGTCATACAGTAAGATTATCAAAAAAAATTTATTGAAGCCCATAGACCTTTTTTAAGACGAGCAAAAATTTAGAAAATTTTTTTTGCCGTGGTTTTCTTAAGATTACTCCGAAATCGTGCTTGATAAAAAATTTTGAAGGCCAGATCTGAAAACCAGAAACTCAAAGCTACAATTTGCCCTTTTTCTTTCTCTTTGCTGTACGACCATTTTCCTCTGAGTTACAGCATGTTGAAAATCGTTAGAAAGTTTACAATTTTTTTTGTATCCCTTAATTTCTGTTAGTAGTGTATGTAAGTGGGCAATATATGGCCAGATATGACCACTTGTAGTCATTTTTTATATATGGCCATACTTGCCAAATTACATATATGACCATTTATAGTGCTATATTTTCTAAAAAAAAAAATTGATAAAACAATATGTCTCATGTATTCTAATAGTCTCTGGAGTTGGCTAATATTTTTTTTCTTCGATAAAAATCGCGGCGTTGGCTGGGCTCGAACCTGAGTCCTTTAGATTCAGTGTCTGACACGCTAACTACTGCGCTGAGTGATGAACATGAAATACAGAGCTTTTTGTATTTATCTAGATGGAGCTGAATGACCATATATGACAATAGAGGATTCGTTTTTCCGGGATTTTTCAGAATTGCTTTGTATTTTACTAAACTTTTAAATCCAGACATCTGATAAAAACTCAATTTTCGAAAATCGGGGTGAAAACAATAACTTCCCGAATTTTTTGAAAATCATCAATTTTCTTAGCGGGAAGTTAAAAATATGTTTATTATGTTATAAATCGTTTAATAAATTTAACAATGAATCTTGCGTTTACTGAAAAATTATTCCAGAATGCTCAAAAATTATTTCAGGATAATAGCAATTTAATAAACTATCTATAAGTAATGTCAATTACTGCAAACCTTTGCGTTGTACCTATCCTCCTTAGAATTTACTTAGTTGCGAGTGTTCAAAGCTTGATAACTTTTTACCCTGTAGAATTACGAAAAAACTATTTCCAAGGTTTTTTGTAGAGAATTAAATTTCTTCTAAAGATATGTGCATCAAAACAGGGAAAAAAAATTGTTTCGTAGTTTTAACTGTAAAAAACAAAAAAACAAATTTTTTATGTGCTATTCATACGCAAAAACAAAAAATTAAGTGCCTAGTAGAATTGAAATATCATGCTGGCCTTTGACGAGAATTTTTTTATACCATAGAAAACTTTTCAGATGATAGCAAAAATGTTTTCTTTTGGACCACTTTAGTGTCCCATAGATTGTATCTAAGTTCACGTAACTTGATAAAAAATGTCTATCTTTCCATGTATGGGTACATACGACCCATATACTGCTATATATAGATATAAATGACTTGATATAAAAAGGTAGTAGTCCCACATATAACCATATATGGCAATATATGGTCATATATGGCAATATATGGTCATATATGGCTATATGCAGCCAAGCAAGGTTATCGATAGCTTATATTTGGTTCATATGTGAACCAGTCATGGGCGTATATGAATCATATTTGGGCATTAGGGTGTCCGTTATTTCCTAAATTAGACTTTTAAACTTGGCCATGATATAAATCGTTTATTTGTGATCTAAAAATTATTAGCCGGGGAAAATGATTTAGATCTGACCAGATATAATTATATCTTGGCAGATTTATTTATATCTTTTCAGATCATATATTAAGATACGATCAGTTCTCATTATATCTAGCCAACCACCATGTATATTCGGTCAGATCTAATCAGATATAATTAGATCTGGACTAGATACAATATCAGACATGATTATATCAGATCGATATATCATATACATATCATATATACCATTTAAATATAGTGGAAACCTAAACATGCAAACTTTCTCAATAAGACAATGTATAGAAAAATTGAGAAAAATATAGATAGCCCGAACTGGGAATCGAACCCAGACCAATTCGGTATCGCGCCGAGTGCTCTACCAGTTGAGCTATCCGGCGCTATACTATATTCCGTTCAATTTGATCTATAACTTATTGAGCCACACCGTCCATCGTACGGTAATACACCATTTAAATATAGTGGAAACCTAAACATGCAAACCTTTTTTTGTAAATCCAACCATTCAGGTGATAGTGAAGTTTACAGTCTGATATATTTAAAAAATAATGATTTTTAAAATTCTATAACTCTTCAGCAAAAGAATATATACCTACGCACTGTACACTCTTCTTCCGGAAATCCACCACTCTACAAAAAAAGGTATCTTATATTTTAACTTCCCGCTAAGAAAGTCGATAATCTTCAAAGAATTCGGGAAGTTATTGTTTTCACCCCGATTTTTGAAAATCGAGTTTTCATCAGATGACGACGTTTTGAGGGCCTGAACTCTAAAACCAAGTGTGTTACAAGTATAGTATTTCAACACATATTAAATGTGTTCTATGTTTCAGGCCATAAGCGAAACTAGAATTTTTTGTAGTCATTTCCCTAGCGGATCGCTATCTTCTAAGTATACACCAAATATACACGGTGTATACGCGGCATATATACACTGAGTATACACCAAAAATTTTTTTCTAAGTCCCATTTTCATAAAAATTTGTGAGTGCTGTAAGAAAAGTCAAAAATTTTTTAAGTGTGACTGGAAAACAATTTTTTATAACAAATGCATAGTTTTTTTTATATTTAAAATATAAATAATTAGTCATGCTATAAAACAATAAATAAAAAAATTAAAATCATTTGTTAAAACTACTCTGGTGTATTTTTTTTCCTCCATTTTATCACTCCAAAAATATACTTTCAAGATCTAAATATGATCTTTTATTTATAAAAATAAATAGTTAATGTCAATTTATACCTGTATTATAAAAAATAATTTAATAAAACTTTAAATATTGTTATTTTTACATTTTATAGACATGTAATAAAAAAGATAACTTCGTTCGTAGTAGGTTAGAATTTGAGGGTCAACAACTCCATCACACTTTTAAAACTGAGCCTAGTTATTAACCCTCAAATTTTAGCAACAAAACTCATTTTAATATGTTTTATAAGTATATTAAAGAAACTTTAATTAAATATTGATCTATCCATACATTTTTAATTAAATTTTTTTACTGACATGATAATTAGTGCACAGATTCAATTGTCGCACCCTCTAACGTCAACTGATTAGACTACACTACTCTTAAAAATGGATTCCTCAGCCACCTACGACTAGATCATTTTTTTTTATTCAGTTAATAATTTCTATGTTTTTTAAATTGCCATTAATTAGGCTCAGAATACATTACTATAAATTAAGAAAAAGTCGATTTTCTTATTAAAGTTATAGTTTTTTAAGTAAGTTAGAAAAAAGTTGAAAAGGTTAGTAACTGGGTCATGGTCAACAACAGGGTCTTCTGCCTTATGTGTATGTTTTTTTCAATTTTTCTGAAAATTCTAATTTTTTTAAAAATGTCAATTTTATTTCAAAATTTGATTTTTTTTTATTTCAATTTTTTTCAAAAAAAATTTTCTTCACATTCGTTCTGAGGACTTCAAAAATTTTTTTAGTGTATACTCGGTGTAAACTCTGTGTATATCGTGCGCATATACACCGTGTAAATTCAGTGTAAACTCCGAGTGTATTTAGTGTATACTCAATTGCACCGAGTATATACCAAATAAACCTCTAATTTACACTGACACTAGGTATATATGGAGTTTATACTAAGTTTACACGGTGTATACGGATCCACTAGGGTTAGAACACGTTTTACGGTGTATTAAATATCTATAGATTTCTTATGGCGTTTCAATGTTATTTGGGAAGTGTGTTAATTTTGACTACACACTTGGTTTTAGAGTGTAGGAAACTATTCTGACTATTTTCAGAATGATGTCCGAGTGTCTGTGTGTCTGTGTGTGTGTGTGTGTGTGTGTGTGTATGTGTGTGAATGGTCTATAACTTTCAACTCATTAACCTATTCAGATGGTTAAGGTGGCAATCGCAAGAGCTTGTTGGCCATCAACTTCCCTGAAAATTTTAGATCATTCGATCGAATAAACTCAAAAATATTTGCAAATAACAAAAAAAAAAAAATTTTTTAAGTTGTTTATTGATTTCTCAGAAACGAGTTGAACGATCGACTTCAAAATCTTAGGAGCTCTAGAACTTGATAAAACGCATCGATTGCCGCCTTAGCCATCTCAATCGGTTAATTTGTTCGAGAGATATCGCGGGAGAAAGAAATGGCAAAAAACAGTTTTTTTCGAAAACAATGGCATACAAAAGTATTTTCGAGCTCGAAAATGTATTCACAACAATGATCTCGAGCTGAAGAAGCTCAAAACCCCGGGAAGTTTTAGGGCTGGCCCGCAGGGTCAACTGATAGACAGATTTTTAAAATAAACCTAACCGTTGAAGAGATATTTGCGCTCGAAATATGAAATACTTTTTATATCATTAGAGCCAAATTTTAAGTTGTCTTGTGAAAGCTTTCTTTCACCTTAAAGCTGAAACATCTCTTGGTAATTGTTAACAATAGCGACTCCACGCATTTTCCAAAGTTTTAAGTGCACACACCTCAAAGATCTATAATTAAACTTTTTTCCACGTGTTCTACCACACGGCGAAAGGAATTTACTGTATGTATTTATGTTTTTAACACAAGATATCTATCCGAGCCTTGTAACTAAAGTGTGCAAAATTGATCAAAAACAGCATAAATTATGAAAATTTTCCGAAATAAATTTAATAAATTTTCTAATAAACATAAATAATTAATTTTATTAATACCGTAAGATAGACGGTGGCGATAGAAAGGTCTAACTAAGAGTTACAAAGATTTTTTGAACTCTTGTATAGTGAAAATTGGCATATTTCTGTTATTTCAATACACTAACGGTGTACAACAGCTCACCTAACATTTTGTTGCAAGTAGTTTGGACGGTATCCGCCTTCCTTTGCTAGTATAGTGTCTGGCTGAGACCCACAACACAGTTTTACGCCGGTACGTACTAGTAAGAGATGTAGTCTAAGGCAAGAGTGCGTTAACATAGCCTTACTGACGAGTTCGTTAACGTATTTAGGACGAAACTACAGAAATTATGGCAAAAAGGCATATATCTCAAGTTTTGGTGGTTGACTTAAGAGTCAATGCATAGAATGAAAAGAAAAATATATCAAATGGTGCAGAGTAGCACGGAACAGTACAAAAATTTCAAACAAAATCACTAAATCAAGCTAATTTATACCTATGGTATACACTCACAATTTATTAATGCTTAAATAACACCTAAATAAGCAATTATATCTTTAATCCGCCGACAATTGCCAGAGAATGAAACAAGTCTCTTGGCAATTTGAATATTTTTTGATTTATGTTTGATATAAACAGGTGGAGCCGCGATTCTAAACAGTTACCTATCTCTTAAATGGTCAGGTTTATTTAAAAGACGTAAGAGACCTTTTTGAAGAACAGTGAGTTTTTGACACAAAAATGTTTAGTACCTAAGTATATATCCCACTGCTGAAGAGTTATGGAATTTTTAACGAAAAACATTATTTTTAAAACAAATCGAGCTTTGAGCTTTAAATCTGAAAGACCTTTTCCGAAAAAGGGTAAATTTCCTACTGAATCATGATTAGTTATAGCTGTACAATTGTTTCTAAACAAGTAATAAAATTTTTTTTATTGTACTAAAATGAGAAAGTATCCTTACTTAGGCAGGGTTAAACGGCATTGAAACTAAATTGGGAAATAAAAGACACGCTAATGAGCATATATGCCCTATATATGGGCATATACGATCCATGGATAACTTTATCAAAAAAATTTTATTGTCTACACATACATGGTCATATACAAACCATATATGAGCATAGATGGTCCATTTATGGTTTTGAATTAAAAATTCATGTTTATATTTGACTATATGGATCATATATGCTCATGTATAGCCATACACGGTCCATACATGGGTATATATGAAATCACTTGGAAAATATATGTATCCCTATGTGGTTTTGTATGCCCTGACCAAGTCATAAATGGTCATATGTAATATCGAAGGTGAGTAAATAGTAGATTACGTACTTTTGTATATGACAAAATATGTCCACATATAATCATATAAGGCCATATATAGTGAAATATAGTCATATATGGTCATGCATAAAATTACTGGAAATCTATGTATGCCCATATATGGCTATAAATGTTTTGGTCACGTCATGTATGGCCATATATAATTTCCGAGAAGAGAAAAAGTAAAGGGTGTACTCTGATATACAACTATATATGGGTATACATTGCCGTATATAGTCATATATGACCATACATACTAGGGTGGGCCGAAAATCCGCTTTTTTTAAATTTTCATTATTAATACCAAAAATATTTTTCTTTCTACAAAAAAAAAATTTTTCGGAAAACAAAAAAAAATTTTAGGTCGATATCTTAGGCTCGCCAAATCCCGTTGAAGTTAGAAGTTGTTTAAAATTTTTTTTCCAACACATCTTGATCGGAAATTTAATTTTCTACAAAAAAGGTCCTATAATAAAATTATCTAAAGTTGATAGTTACTGAGATAATTGCAATTTTGTTCTAGAAAATATAATTTTTTAAGATATTATCACGTTTTCAGGGTAAAATATGAATTTTATCATATAAATTTCATGGAAAATCAAAATTCTTACAAAATTGGCCTTTTGGTAAAAACTTGAAATTTATAGTTAATCAGAAACTGGCAGTTATATGTTTAGATAGTCACATTTCTCGTTATTTGGCGGCTTTCACCAAGAATCGCTATTATCTTTGTAACTATCAACTTTGAATAAAATTTTATTAGTTCTGTTTTGTAGAAAATTGAATTTTCTACGAAATTTTTATGATAAAATTTATTTTTTACCCTGAAAAAGTAATAATATCTTAAAAAATTTCATTTTTTAGAGCAAAATTGCAATTATCTGAGTAACTATCAACTTAACGTAATTTTATTATAGGACCTTTTTTGTAGAGAATTAAATTTCCGATCAAGATATGTTGAAAAACAAATTTTAAACAACTTCTAACTTTAGCGGGATTTGGCGAGCCTAAGATATCGACCTAAAATTTTTTTTGATTTCCGAAAAATTTTTTTTTTGTACAAGGAAAAATATTTTTGGTATTAATAATGAAAATTGAAAAAAAGCGGATTTTCGGCCCACCCTAATACATACCCATATACAAAATCATTTTGAAACTATATATAGCCGTACATGATTATATATGAGTCATATATGACCATAGATAATACATATATGGCCATACATGACCATATATGATTCGTTTTTCCCGGGTATAATACATATTTTTAGTTAATTTTTGTATTTTAACAGAGTAAAATTCGTTAAATTGTTTTATGAAATTCATTACTACACGATTAGTGATAATTTAATATACTCTTTATAATAATTAGTGTTCTATTAATAAAGAAAACGAATCAATTAGTGAAAAAATAGTAACTACAATTTTGTGATTTTTACTATATATATAGTAAGTATATAGTAGTATATAGTAGAAGTAATTCATTAATTCATGTGCATTAGTATTCTTTACTAATGTATATTAAATATTATTTATACTATTTTCGAGACTTGTTTTCTGCGTGTTCAAAACATCCCGAGTCGAAATTTTAAGTCTGTTTTGATCGTATTTTTTTCTATACATTTCAGACACATATTTGACGATTAAATCGAATCTTGAATTTCGACTCGGGATGTTTTACAAATGCTCGCTTACGCCTCAATGCGTCTTAATTTATTCTAATCTATTAGCATTTAAATGAACTAAAATAGCCGAATATTTCCGAATAAACTCGAATTTCAAAGATTTTTGACAAAATTACCATTCAGTGTAGTATAAAGGTATCAATAAAGTTCGAATTTTTTCATTTATATTGATAAAGTCTCTTTGGCACCTACGGTTTTAATTACTTTTCAACGTGAAAGTTGAAAAAAAGTATTAGATTGTTCGACAAGTCAAAAATTTTACTATGTGGTACAGTAAAAAAAATCATTTTGAGTATATTTTAGTAAAATTTTATTAAAGATTACTGAAACGTACGGTATAATTCTGAAAGATATCGAGGTATTCTACTGTTGCCTTAAAATTTTGGGTAATTTTTACTGCAAAATTCTCTGCACGTATAAATAGCAAACTATAATTATTTAATGTATTTATGAATATTATATTTAAGGTATTGGATATGGAATGACATTAGTAGTATTTTCAGCACAAAGTTACCAATCTGGTTTAATGTCTCTAATTGTATATTACTTAATAATGTCTTTTCGATCAACATTACCTTGGTCTACATGTCTCCCGGAATGGGGTGAAGAGTGTTTCAATTCATCAAGCCCTTTATCTTCAGGTGTCAATTCTTCAAAAAGTAGCTCTGAACTTTTTTTTCTGTGAGTTATCTTCGTTAAGGAATTGTTATGTTCGTGTGACAAACATTTTAAAAACTAATAATTTCGTGAAATTTAATCAGCAAAGTGGTTATCAATGAAAGCGGAATAGAAAATGGTCTTGGTATTCCTTCATGGCAGTTGGTATCATGTCTTCTCTTCAACTGGATCGTTATCTTTTTAATTCTTTTCAAAGGGATGAAAACTGCTGGAAAAGCTTCATATTTCTTAGCTATTTTCCCTTATGTTGTGATGCTGGCGCTATTCGGAAGATCTGTGACCCTAGAAGGTGCCATTGATGGAATTATTTATTTTCTGCGCCCAGATTGGAACAAAATGACAGATCCACAAGTTTGGTATGCTGCCGTTACACAATCATTTTTTTCACTTGGTGTATGTTTTGGAGTCGTTATAATGTATGCTTCTCACAACAAATTCGATCACAATATAACTAGGTATAAAATATAATTTATTTTATTAAAGTATTTATTTAAGAATTTATTTTAGTAATAAGTATTTTCAAACTAGGGATTGTATGATCATTTCAACTCTTGATCTTTGCACAAGCCTCATTGCAGGTAGTACTATTTTTGGAATTTTAGGTAATCTGGCTTTTAAACTAGGAACCGATGATTTCAATTCGATTGTTAGATCAGGAACAGGATTAGCATTCATCTCTTATCCCGAAGCTTTATCACAGTTTTCAGTTGTTCCATCTTTGTTTTCCGTCTGTTTTTTCTTAATGTTATTTGTACTAGCCGTTGGTTCATCTGTTGCTTGCTGTAGTACTGTCATTGGCATTGTTAAAGATCAATTCCCAAGATTTTCCGAATGGAAAATTGCACTAGGAGTTTGCACATTAGGATTTGTCATTGGGATTATTTACTGTACACCGGTAAGATAAACCTCTATTTATATTTTATTTATTGTATTTAAGAGCTTATGAATAATGAGATGTTTATATTATGTTAAATGCTTTTCAGGGTGGACAATATATGATTACTTTAGTAGATTATTACGCTGTTACATTTATAATTATTGTTTTAGCGACTTGCGAAGTTATTGGTATTTCATGGATATATGGTAAAGTAATTTTTTATATATGAACATTTACATGGAGAAAAATTTATGGTAAGAATTACAGTATACTATGGGATTGGTTCCCAAAACGCATATTAACGAGATATTTTAAAGTATCGATTGTAGGAATGATACCGAAACTAATCATCGTGACTATTCCTATTTTATGAGTATTCCTATACGATGTCAGAATACTTCCCATAAAATTATGGTAATAATTGTGATATCATTATACTAGTCGTTCCCACACTACTGTAGTAACTGCGACCATATACACTGGTCTCAAAAATTAAGGGATAGAAAAAAAATCCGAAATTTTTAGATGATTTCCAACATGCTGTAACTCGGTGAAAAATGGTCGCAGAAGAAATTCAAAAGAGCAAATTGTAGCCTCAAGTTTCTAGTTTTCAGATCTGGACCTCAAATTTTTTTATCATGCACGGTTCCGGAGTGATCCTAAGAAAACCGACGAAAAAAAAATTTTCAAAATTTTTGCTGATCTTTCAATAACTCTGGGCATCAATAAATTTTTTTAAATAATCCGACCTTATGACTCTTTGAGGAAATTTTATGCCCTTTAATTTGGCGGCCTGAAAAAGTCTTCACGGCGATTTGGCGGCGAGTTATCATTCATCAAAGCAAAAAAGTCCATTTTGGTTTTGATAATCAATAACTCCGGACGTATTCGTGGTACAGAGAATGAAGCAGGGTTTTGAAAATTGGAAAACATTCTCTATAAGGCAAAATTAGTGGCTTTTAATAGAAAAATTTTTTTTAAAGCGATATTGCTTAGTAAAAAACAAGTCAAAATTTGCAAATTTAAGGATATTCGGAAATCTTGCTATAACTTTGGATATAACGGATGAACAAAGGATATCTTCGTTTTTTTTCAACCTCAAAGTGTCCTGAAAAAACCCTGAAAATTTGAAATCGCTGCGATTTTTCTTTCTTAGTGTCCCGAAGCTTTAAATTTATCGATTTTGCCAAAAATCGCATAATTAAAAACTTTCTTTTTCAAAATTTTTTTTTTTAATTTTTTTTCAATGGTATTTTCAAACCTTACTCAACTAATTATGATAGATTGTGACAAAATTCTTTGAAAAATCGACCATGAAGACAAATACAATAGTTAGATCTTCGAAAAATCTACCTAAAAATTTGATGTCTAGATCTGTAAACTAGAAACTTAAGGCTACAATTTGCTTTTTCTTTGTTTTTTTCTACGACCATTTTTCGCCGAGTTACAGCATGTTGAAAATCACCCAAAATTTAGAATTTTTTTTCTATACCTTAATTTTTGTGACCAGTGTATTATGTCAACCAATATAATACTATTGGTTATCACAATATTGTAGTAATGGTTACAATAATACCATGGTAATGATCAGCAAAATATTATGTTAACGATTATGATAACATTCAAAAATTTGTTATATTATAGGAATCATTACGATAATATTATGACAACCATGATCATAATATATGGTAACGTTTACTATAGTATTCGATATTAGTTGCCGTAGTAATATAGGAATGATACTCATAATATTATGGCAACATTCCACCTATGAGAGCGGTTACTACGATGCTAAAGGTTCTTGCCCATACGCACCTAGGGATAGTTTCAATGTGAATATAGAATTTAATCTTATATCACTATGGGGACTATTCCTATGAGTATCGTTATCATTATCATTATTTAATTACCATCACTGTAAAGCGAAGTGTTTTAATTTGAAATGCTCCGATTTACAGTAATACAATATAGAAACTGTGATCATAATTATAGGAATGGTTTCTATAGTTATGGAAATTTTTTCCTGAAATAATGGGCGTATATTCCATAATTCCAAATAATTATTGCCATAACATCATGGATAAAAATTTCATAAACGTACTAGGAACAGTTACTATAAATTTCTCTCCATCTAGATTTATGAAAAATTATTGCTGACGAGTTAAAAAAAAAAAAACAATGTTTCAGGAGTTGATAATTTTATGGATGACGTCGAATTCATGACAAATAAAAGGCCCTTTGTGCTTTGGCGCATATGTTGGGTTTTCTTAACACCAATCACACTTTGTACAGTATTTATTTATTTCATGATTTCATTACATCCATTATCATACAACAATGAATATTATCCAACATCTGCATATGGTATAGTCAATTTTTTTAATAATTTTAATTTGACAATAATTAATTTGATATTTTAAAACATATACTCATGCCAAAAATTGAAGGAACAGAAAAATTTATAAATTTTTGAGTGATTTTAGCAAGGCTGTAACTTCATGAAAATAATCGTATCGAGATTTTTAAAAAAAGCATTTTATAGCTTGAAATTCCAAGTTTCCGTGACTTTTGAATAAATTTTTTTTAGAGCTACGGCTACTGCACTAACATGAGAAATACTGCGGGACAAAATTTTTCAAATTTTTTTCTTCTCTTACAAAGAGTCGACGGACCGTGGAAAAATTTTTTTAGCTAAACAAATGCATAGGTCAGTTAGCAAATTTATTCAGCTTTAATTTGAATTTTTGTACGACAATTTGTCGCTGAGATATCAGCCTTCAAACGAAAAATGATCTTTTTGGTTTTGATAATCGATATTTCAGGCTTCAATGATTGCACGTTAAATTTAAGGGCGGCGTTAAAAATTTCAATGAATCTCCTACGAGACCCTTTCATCATTTTTTGGAAAAATTTTTATTTTTTCATTTTTAACATCCATTAAGATAAAAGCACCAATTATTTACAGGGGTCCAATTATTGATACCCTATCTTATTTCAAGACATATTTAATTACCTACTATTTAATGATGATCGTATATATTTTTAAACAATCTTTTATAATTTAAGAAATTGAAAAAAATCATTGTTAGTGAAAAATATCAAATATTTATTAATAAAAAAAATAAAACTTATTTGTGTCTATCAAAACAGATTGTGAGCGTCGATTTCCTTAACTATTACGGTTAGAAAAGCATTCTTTTGAAACGATGATTTTTAATAATTTTTTTCATCTAATCATATCAACTTTTTTTTTATAAATATATTGAGACAAATCGCTTTTTATCTTCGCGACTTTTACCAGCAGCCACCAGAATTCGTGGGTTGAACCCTGGCTTAGGCTGGCCTCTAACAAAATTTTTAATTACTTGGACAGAGCAGTGAGCTGGGGTTCTTGCAAAGCAAAGACCCGCACTTATTAAAACTCAGCAACGTATGTTAAAACTTACTAACTTACCTTACGGCTTATAATTTATAGATTATTTTCTTATTGATGGTCGAATTGTTATTAATAATATTTTTATTAATTTATTTAAGAATTTTACCAGTATAATAGGATATTAACAGAATGAAAAATAGTAAATGTAGTAAAAGGATTAATTAAAATAATAGGAATTTATTGCCATTTATGATAAGATTCCAGTACTTACAATAAACATTTCCGCAAAATACAATATAAAAATCGTCCTGGTATAAACGCTGGAGGTCCAATAATTATCAACGCGAACAACGTTGTTACAGCACACTGAATTTATTATTCGACTTAGAAATTATTTACAACGCAAGTACATTGCCGGTAACGTACAGTAATATTCAACTAACTTAACTTTATTTATAATAATTAGCAACTAAACAGTAAAATATAGTTACAAGAAAATTGCCTGATTAGTGATTAATTTTGCAAGTAAATTGCCGGAATTGATACTGAACAATCAATAGAAAAGACGTCTATACGCTAATTGACCCAGGATCGAAGTGCTGGTTCGATAATTACGGGCGTTGGACTTGACTGTGAGCTCTGTCCCCACTTCACCCTTACGAACATGCGTCAACGTGCGAACTAGTCATGTGACCACGGCACTATGACGTACAATTTCAGACGGCAACGAGACGGAGAAAAATGGGAACCGCAAGGCTGAGGACGAAGAAGACAATTCCCATTGTCTCAATATAAAATATGAATAATTAACAATATGATATATTTACAGTAAATTTTATGCTTTTTCATTTCGAAACAGTGGATGCCAATATAATTAATACGCAACATTGAAGTTGTATGTCATATTAACAGGTTAGTAGATAGCGCCGTAACGGCTTTTTTTTTTTAAAACATAAGTCCATTACAAACCTAAACCGCAATATTGGAGAACCTACGCTGTCATATATTAAATAGTTATAAAAAAGTAATTAATTGATTTTAATTTTTATTTAATTAATATAGATTTTGAATAATTTCGTGTTTAATTGAATAATAATTAATAAATTAGTAATTATTTAGAGGAGTGATTTTTCGTATTTAGTTATACAGATTAATGACGCATGCGCATCATGGGTGTCAACAATTGGAGCAATAGCATGTCAGTAATTAGAACAGTCGGGTTTTTAACCTGCTAATAATTGGTGTATCCGGGTAATTTATTCGATCGCTTGCATTTAATTTATTATTATCAGAAAGCATGAATTTGATTAGATAAAAGACTAATTAAGACAATGATAAAATAAAAATTCAATAATATTCATCGTTAATATAGTTGTTGCGTAATTACAAATACATTTGAATTCAAATGTAGTTGCGCTTCCGGCAGTTAGAAGCAGCATCTACTGGGGCCTAGTAGTTTCAATATTCAAATTGGATCATGTGCAATGCAACGCATACGCATTGCCATTTACCTGCCTCTTGTCGAGAAGACCGACGCCATTTTTCAGGTTGATGTACCCCAAAAAACCCTGGGAATTTTTAAATTAATTTATCGAACCGTTTTTTGGGGGGTGATCATTTAAAGTTTGCTAATTAATAAAAGGAAATTTCATTTTTTTTTCTTTTTTCCTCACATGTACTGAGTAACTAACACAGAAATGGAAGACAAATGAAAAAAATTATTTTTTCTTTTTGATGATAATTACACAATTTCAGGAGCAAAGCTTGTTCCTTTGACTAATTAGCTAAACTTTGAATGATCACCCCCGAAAAACGGTTCGATTGATTGATTTGAAAATTTACAGAGTTTTTTGGGGTACATTAAGCTGAAAAATCCCTGGCAACATTAGTCTTCTTATCAATATTTACAAATTAGCGGTTAATTTACTGAAAAACTAAAACAGTCATCTTTTTGTACTTACTTCTAATGAATGTTAAATAAAAAAAAAATTGTTCCAAAAAATAATGAAAGGGTCTCGTAGAGGATTTATTGAAGTTTTTAACGCCGCCCTTCAATTAACTGTGCGATCATTGGAACCTGAAATATCAATTATCAAAACCAAAAGGATCATTTTTCGATTGAAGGCTGATATCTCAGCGACAAATTGTCGTACAAAAATTCAAATTAAAGCTGAATAAATTTGCTAACTGACCTATGCATTTGTTTAGCTAAAAAAATTTTTCCACGGTCCGTCGACTCTTTGTAAGAGAAGAAAAAATTTCGAAAATTTTTGTCTCGCAGTATTTTCCATGTTGGCGAAATAGCCGTAGCTCTAAAAAAATTTATTTAAAAGTCACGAAAACTTGGGATTTCAAGCTATAAAATGCTTTTTTTTAAATCTCGATACGATTATTTTCACCAAGCTACAGCCTTGCAAAAATCACTAAAACATTACAAAATTTTTCTGTTCCTTTAATTTTTGGCATGAGTGTATATCATTCATTTTTAGTTGCTGGCTGGACTTTGGTGGCTTGTGGACTCTTGCCAATGTTAGTATTTTTGACTACTACAATCATTCACAGTGAAAAGAAAACATTCTCTCATGTACGTTAAGTTTGATATCTTAAATAGTTGATTTACAATGAAACAACTAATTTTCGCAACTTTTTGTAGATTTTCAAACCGGCGGATAATTGGGGTCCACGGAATGCTGAAACTCGTGAGAGATGGAAAGACTTTAAACTTTTGAAGCAGCAAAAGAGAGCTCTTGATTCGAAAAAAAATATAATATCAAGAATTTTTACAGCATTATCTGAAAAATTTAATTAAGCTGTAATTATAGTCATCATCATTAAGTCTGCCCTGTCATGACAAAACGACGTATCTCAAAAATTATAGTTTCGAGAAAATAGCGTTTAAAGTTTTAACAGACTTTGAGGACAATTTAACAGAAAAATAAATTTCTGTTATGACGAAACGCTGTATCACGAGATACGTCGTTTTGTCATGACAGGGCAGGATTGTTATGACAAAAGGCTGTAACTCGAAGAATTTAATTTTCACCTGACGAAACAGTAAAAAACATATAATAAGTAAATGTTTAATTAAGTCAAATGAATTATTACTAATAAATAATTTTGCATATTTTACGTGCAAAGTATAAATAAGAATAATTAATAGTTAATGGTGAAAAAATAATGATGACAACAATATAAATAAATTAAAATACAATATTAGTCAACTTTTTTTATTAAAACGGATAATATTTTCAAACATCAACGATAACATTAGTAAAATAAATTAATTTATTTGTGGAACAAACATATAAAAGTTTTATGAATAACAGGCGTACATAGTTAGTATCTATCAGTACAGCAGCGCATTTTCAAATAAAATAATTATATGTCAGTACTGGTTTCAGTGTCTAAATCGACGATATCTTCGGTAATGACTAAATCGTCGTAAAACTTTCGTCGACTTTGTGGCATACATGAGGTCAGCTTCAAAAGAGCTGCTTTTTTTTCGGAGCTTATTCCTCTTGGAGCTGTTTGTCGAGGAATATCTACCAAAATATCTTTGGAATTACTATCTATGATTGTTTTTGTTAAGATATCTTGTAAATTTTTATTAAAAAAACGTAAACTCGTGAAATTTTGTTGATTATAATCATTTTTCGCAAATATCTCTGAATATCCTTTTCTAAACTCAACTATTTTTAATTTTTGAATATTAAAATTTGCTACTGGAGTTTTTAATTTCAATTCATTGTCAAAGATAATAAAATTACTATGAATCAATTCATAAACTTGTAAATTTTTGTGCGATTCAGAAATAATTCGTACGAAATCGTCGAAGTCATATAAGTCAGAAGATTTGTTAATTTTTTTGGTTATTGCTGCATGGATGCTGTCTGCCGTCATGTAACTGTGACCAGGTTCAAAATATTCAATTTTAATAGTTTTGGTTATTTTATTGTCTACATTGTTTATGTACCTGAGCAAAGCAGAGTAAAGTATTTTGTTTTTATTCTGAGCGTTACAATTGTCAACAAAAAAAGTCACATTTTCAACATCTTGACAGTATTTTTTCAAAAATAAAACATACGTGGTCGCTATATTAAATGCATTTCGTCCACTTTCTCCTTCATGCCACAGTAGACAAAACGATGGTTGATTACTACCCGGTGCTGCAAAAGTTTCATTGAATAAAACTAATTTTCGAGAGAAAATAAAAAAAATAGTCATTAGTTGATAGCTTAGGCATTAGAATAACTTTCTGCATATCTACTGTAAAAATAGCTTGTTTTCCATTTGAACTTTTGCAGATTTCTTGTTGCTCATGGAGATGATTTCGGGAAACTGTTTTATTAATTCGATGTTGCACGAAGTCTTCACACTGCTTGCAATTGCATTTATCACATTCATGAGGATTTTTCGTTTCATCTGGTACATTTACGCTACAGTTTTCAGGATCTTTCTCTATCTGTGGAGTTTTTGGATGAGCGATATCATGTTCGGTACATTTTGTACAATCATCTTGGGATGGATTTGCTTTCGACAAGTTCATCGTTTTTAAAATAGAATGAAAATAAGACCAACTACATTTTTTTTTCTTTTTTAACTGATTTTATTGCATTAAATCTTGAATGGATATCTGTAAATGTTAATCCGATTGGCAAGTATCGTCGATTTGGTGCATGTTTTAAATTGTAATGAGATGGAACTGGCTGAAAACTTTCTACAAATTTTATTATTTCGTCTTTGTAATTTTTATCATATGCATGAGGTGGCTTATGACGACCTCGCATATCAGGTCCAGCAGAACAAATACTCATAGCCTCCCGGCCTAATCCGCTTGAAATTTTAAGTCAAGATTTAAGTACAGCTCGTACAACTTGGTCATTGTTGTAACCAATTGTATGTAAAAACATAATTGTACAAACTATAATTCCGTTTAGTTTCCAGAGTAATGTTGAATTTCGTCTACTCGTAACCGGGTCAGAAGTTCTGGCTTTAACTTTGCTTTTGACAACACATCGTGAAATGAAATCTCGACGTCGTTGATTGTTCATTGCCCAGTAAGAATGCCAGATATTAATACGTTCTACTTCTATGATTTTTTCAAAGCATTTTTTTAGACAATTTTCCCTGCAAGGTGGTAACATCTGATGATTGCTTTTTTTCTTTTCTCCTGATTTAGTTTTATCACAAATCCGCTTTTGACTGTTTTTATTGTCTTCCACAGAAATATCTAAAAGATCATCAGAGAGATTACCGTTATTTGAATCTGTGATAACCTCATGTATTTTATTATTTTCATCCAGATGAGATGAATAGTGCTGGAACCTTGCTTCAGTAACAGAATTCAATATAAATGAAGCTGAATCGGTCAATTGATAATCTGAAGCGTTAAAATGTGAATTATATTCATTAGGAATGGAGTATAGAGATTTTGGAATTGATTGTTGTTCTGCGGGATCGTTATCAAAATATAATTGATGGGTATCGGCTGTTGGAAAAATATTTTGATTTACACTTAACTCTTGAATGTATCTGCTGTTGAAAGAACTGGATACAAGATTTCCATCATGCTCTTCAGACTTATCCTCGCTAAAATCATAACCAGGATAGGTAATGGTTTCTATCGTTGTGTTATGATGTGATCCAAGCTCAAGTTCCTTTTGCCAACTTTCATGCTTTAAAAAAATAAACAGAACATTTTTGTTCAATAAAAATTTATTAAGTATTTATCAATTTTATGATTTATTAATGTTTTGTTGGTTATCTTCCATCAAATATGGATTATATTTATCAATATAATAACAAATCTATAAAAAGTAAAAAATGTTATTTTAAAACATTTAAAGTTATTTCCGATAATACTATTAAAAATGACTAAATTTTTGACAATTTGATCAAATTGATAAAAAAAAGTCATCGAAAAAGTACAAACTGTTCACTTTAATTGATAATTTTGGATAAAAATTAAAATATAACTTTCATAAACTGATAGAAAATATTATAAGTTAATACAAATTTTAATTATATGTATAATTACCTGAATTATGTTGTCATTGCAGTTTTCCAATGTTTCGTACAAACCTAATTTAGTAAACAGACTCAAGGGAGATGTAAAGGACATTTTTCATTAATTTTTTTGCATTATTTTCTCTTTGAAACTTTAATCTGCTCGTACTTCATGTGTAGAACGAATGAATAATAGCCGTTCAATTTGGACCGAGCTTGTAAAATAAGGCTAACTCACCATAATAACTGTAGTTCGGGACTTTTCGGAATTCTTCGGTTCGCCATTGGATGAATCGATTATAAAAAATTTTCGAGTAACGGCATTTTGTCGTAACAATTTTTAATTTTTGTGTTAGGCCTGAAAAATGTCGTATCTCTGAGGGCGTCAAAAAATTTCATCTCTATTTTCATTTTTTTTTAATTTCCAATGCAAAAAAGATATGTATTTTTCATTTCTTTTATACGCACATTTGATTAATATTATTGGCATAATTAATTGAATTAGTAAAATTTTGATGATACCCTATCATTCAGTGACACTAAATAAACCTTTTTAGCTTTGTTACGACAAAACAGCGTATCTCGAGATACGTCGTTTTGTCATGACAGGGCAGAAGTGACAAATGATTAAGAAAATTAAATATAATCAAAAGTGCAATTATCTAAATATAACAAGTTATATTTTCTTAACAGTATTTATTAACATCCATGAATTTAAGTAGAATAACCCTTGCAGGAAAAAAATACTGGGCTACTTAGGCTTGGCTTTCAAAGATTGGTCTGAGATCCAACCAACGTTCAACTGACGAGCATCAGTTCACCAGTCTTGGGCCAAGATTCAGCCACTACTTAAGGAACAAGCGATAGTTTGTCAGTCTTGGGACACGGTTTAGCTAGTACTCAAGTGACAATCCGTAGTTTGTCAGTCTTGGGACAAGGTTCAACCGATACTCAAGCAACAAGCCTTGGTTTGTCAGTCTTAGGGCAACGTTCAGCCAATACTCAAGTGACAAGCCTTGATTTTCCAGTCTTGGGGCAAGATTCAGCAAACATTCAATTGACGGGCATTGGTTTACCAGCCTAAATAACAAATAGTACCTAAAAACCTCTGGCTTCCATGTACAGTCGAAGCTCCCTAAAGTTGCTCGCTCCGTACAGGACTATTCTCTAAAGTTGCTTTTCTCCCCTCTCCCCACTTTGCATTTTCGCTAGGATAATTGATTCTCCTATGCGCGTTTCGATGCGTCGCAAAATCAAAACAAACCGTGTGATACATATACGTTGAGGAAATTACTTAGAGTTTATAAAATAATCAGTTATTTAAAACATTGACTGAACTATTATTTGCCAACCGGAAATTTAAAAAAATAAACTAAAAAAATTTATTACATCTCGAAAATACTTTTGTTCAATAATTATAAGTTGCTCGGGTAGTTTTATTAATGATAAAAAATTTGTATTTCTAGGATAACTATCTTGCATGGCAGAATATGTATTCACTCAATTATAGAAGTTTAAATCGCGCGCCAGAATCTTGAATTCTGAATCGTTTAGTAAAAAGAAGAATGGGAGAAAACCCGAGCAACTTTAGAGAGCATATCCGATCAACTTTAGGGAACTAGCAAATTTAGGGAGGGCAACTTTAGAGAGCTTCGACTGTATAGCGTAACAGCCTAGTAGATAAGACACTTGCCTAGCAGCCATGAAGGACCAAGTTCGAGACCCAGCAACTGCAAAAAAAAAATAGTTTGATCGATCGACCCGCTGTCTCTACTGTACAAATTGATTTCCATATGTTACCATCACGCACATGTCTACGAATATTCTTATTTTTTTTTATTTTTAATGAGTGTAGGTGCTTATTAAGCTGCAGTCTTCGCACAATACTGACTCTCAAGCTTGGCTCAGTGTTATCATTTCGATGCTTAGGCAGACTTGGGCCAAGTTTAAATTTTACGCTTCCCCCAGTGTCAATAAAGCTTTCACCAAGCCTCGGCCAAGCTTGGGCCTATCGTTGATTCCTATAAGGAATTTATATCCCTGATTAAAGACTCCGATCAAATCTGATTGAAAGTCAATCGAATTTTTATCAGATTCAATCGAAAACGAACATTTAATAAGAATCACTCGAATGCGTTCCAAGTCTCAGATTGAATTTCAGTCGGACTTAATCGGAAAATAACAAATTTATTTGTCGATTATTTTCCGATTGAATCCAATAAAAATATTTTTATTGGATTTTATCAGAAAATAATAATTTTTCTCAATCATTTTTCGATTCGAATTTTTTAACCAGATTCAATCAGACAGTAATAATTTTTTTTCCTATGAACTTTCCAATTTCCGATTAATTTTCCAGATAATTCTAATCGAATTTAACTGGAAATTTTTAATGGATGTTTAATCAATTTTAATCGGGAATTTCTGATTGAATTCGATTAAAAGTTAATCGAAAAAAAAAATTTTCCGCTTGAATCTGATTGAAAAATTTTATCGGATTTAAGTGGGTTAAATCGGAAAATAATCAGACAAAGTTAAACTTGGGTCAAGAATTTAGATTGATCAACCAAAGAAATTTTTTCTTAAATTAAGAATATAACTTTAAAGAAAAAAAAACGGTCTATCAGTTGACCGTGCAGGCCAGCCCCAAAACTTCCCGCTATTTTCAAGCTCCTTGAGCTCGAAAACATTGTTGTAAATATATTTTCGAGCTCAAAAATGCTATTACATACAATTATTTTTTTATGAGCTATTTTTTGGATATCGTTAGTGATCGTTGTTAGAAGAAATATGAGATAGGTACCAACTCCAACTAGGGCGATTCACTTAGAATTTAGACAGAAAATTTTTTTGTTTCGTAAATAGAGTTCAAAAGTATTTTTCAACCTCCCGTTAAGAAAATTGAAAATTTTCAAAAATTCGGGAAATTAATGGTTTTAGTCCGATTTTCGAAAATCGAATTTAAATAATATCTTGACGTTGTAAGGTTACAGTAAGCTATTCTGATTAATTTCAAGATGATGTCCGAGTGTATGTATGTGTGTATGTACGTACGTATGCAAATATCTGTAACTTTTGAACGGATGAACCGATTTTGATTGTCAAGGTGGCATTCGACACGGCTTGTTAATTTTTACAAGCTATGAAAAATTGAGCTTGATCGGTTAGGCTCGTTTGGAGATATTCTAGTAATAAAATTCTTTCAAAAATGTTTTTTTTTTGATAACATGTAATGTGCTCGATGGATTGATTTAAAAATCTTATCAGCTCTAAAACTTTATAAGTCGCGTCGAATGCCATCTTAATGATTAAAATCAGTTTGTTCGTTTAAGAAAAACCGTTAACGAAGAAACCATTACGATATATGATTGTTTTTTTTTGTTGAATAAATTGTGTGTATAATTTGTCAAAATACCGAAAACTTATTTTTCGTAATTCTATGTGCCTATCCTATTCCCGATCCGTCACCCTGAGTCGACGATACATACGATCGTGAACTTCGGTGAGTAAAACTTACCTGGTGCCCAACAACCGCAGGAACCGAACAGGTAAGCCAAATAGTTGTGTGGGGACTAGTTCACCTGACGGATTCCAGGCGGATCAAATAACCGGTCACAATATATATAACTTGAAATACAGTATAAATTACATTGTAATAATCGGTAAAAAATTTTTCTTTATACCTCGGTCGAAAGTACGCATTTTATGCACCTATTTCGAGGTAGAAAGTTAAAGATTCGTGCATTAGTAAAGCTGCACATTCACCCTCTGTAACAGCGGGAGTGAAAAATGATTTTATTACCCTGACTGACAATAGTCATTTGTTACTAACTATGTTTTGTTTACGCTGATTATTTACGATTTATGAAAATAGATCAACTTTGTTTACTTAAAGAATCATTTAAAAAAATGGTCTCAACTGACGAATCTGCAGACGAAAGGGAGATAGTGAGAAATTTCGATAATGAAGCGAAACTAATTATACAATCAGATCCATTGCCGAAAAAAGTAAGCTGATCCGTATAAATTAGTTCACGAAAATTATAAAAATTGGCAATTAATTAATTGAGGCTCTCTATCAAGTTCAGAAAAATCAAATTTAGTTGTATATTTTCAAGACTTGAGTAACAAACTTAAGCCTTCCACTCTATGGAGCCTGTTGACGATGCTGAGAAAAATATTGTATACACGAGAGAATATTGATATTACTAAGTCCAATAATTTAAAGAGCATAGTCAAAAATAATGCTAACGGTTTTAAGCCAAAAAAATCTTTGATTCTCAAGTGGAATGAAATTTTAAGATTTATGAAAACAGCTCCAGATAAAAAAGCTTTCGTTTTAAAGGTTAGTATTTATAATGATTTTTATCAATTTTATTATTAATTTATATGTTAATTTCTCTAATAATTCAAGGCTATACTGATATTTGGAGTTTGTGAAGCTCTGAGATGTGACGAGATCAGCAAACTTAAAGTGCACGATGTCAAAGATCGTGGTAAAAAAATCCTGTTTCCCATCAATGAGACAAAAAATGACGTCCCTCGCCAGTTTATCATCGGAGAATCCTCTTATGATAAAGTCAAGCAATATATTACAATGAGAGCCAAGGAATCATTCACCGACATATTTTTCATCAAATATCAGAATGGAAAATTTCACCAACAAGTAATTGGCGGAAATAGAATTGGGGTGACACCGAGTGCTATAGCTTCACATTTAAAGTTACCTAATCCCAAATTATAGACCGGGTATTGTTTCCGAAGAACTGGCGCAACTCTATTGTCTGACTTGGGTGCTAATGAGATAATGTTAAAACGATTCGGAGGCTGGAGGCCTACAGCAATCGCTCAAGGTTACTTTTTATTTATTTAATTACAAAATTTCATTTAAATATTTAAACAATACTCTTTTTTTTAAATGCAAGTTTTATTCATAAATAATTTTTGTGTTAACAGGGTATGTGAAAAATTCCATGAAGAATCGGGAAAAAATATATGACAACATAACTCATGCATCAGAATTCTCTCGAACTAATCATCAACCATCGACATCAACTCATCCACAATCATCTATATCAACTCAGCCACAACCATCTACATCAACCGATCCACAACTCACTAAACCACATACGTTATCGAGTTCATCAATAAGCATCCTTGAAACTGAAATAATAATTCCAACGAATGACAACACATCTCCAGATGGTGAAATGGAATGCGATCACTTCTCTGGTGGATTTGAGATCAACGAGGAGGATTTACTTGAAATCGATAAACTAGATCAACATAACTTAATTGTAGCTAACCACCTGTTTTCACAACAGCTAAAAACTAAAAAATACTTGTAATGGACAAGAACCGATCAACAAATTTACGCACTCTTTGAAAAAACCACCAGTTACAGTTTTTTAAAAAAAAATCAGAGAATATGCCACCAAGAAAACAAACCAAAGCTATTGGAAGTGGAACCCAGCATCATATGAATGAACATAAATCAAAATGTCTTTCTGTTAATGAAAATCCACCTAATTTATTTCAAAACTGCGTATTCCATGGTGACGTAATAAACAATTTTTATTATACTTGTGACCATGGCAAAAATTAAAAAAAAAAATGTAAGCAGTAACAACAATTCAGTTTGATTATTATTGTTTGTTAATTATCTACATTGATTATTTTTATTTGATGTCTGCCTCCCTCTCCTTTCGTGTGTGTGTGTGTGCGTGCGTGTGTGTGGGTGCGCGCGCGCGTGCGTGTGTGTGTGTGTATGGTTTTTCAGGAGAAATGAGACCCTGTGGCTTGTCATTTCCACCGTATTTAAAGACTCCAAACTCATTCTCTGAAAAGTGTATTTGTGTGTGTGTGTTCGTGTCTTCGTCGGCGTCTGTCCGTATGTTGGTTCAGCCGCATTTGATAATTTAATAACGGGTATTGCCACCTCGGTTCTCAATAACGGCTCTTAAACGTTCAGCCATGTTAATGCTAGCAGTAATTTGAGGCTGCGGAATGGTATTCCAAATTTGCTGAAGTGCTCGCTCCAAGGCGGCTAAGTTCTGCGAATTTGGATACTCTCTGCGCAACCGTCAGCCCATTATGTCCCAAACATGCTCTATGGGGTTGAAGTCTGGACTCATAGCTGGGTGTCGCAACAATGTGATGTCATGCCGCTCGAAGAAGCGCCTGGTAATGTTGGCTGTGTGTGGACGTGCGTTATCTTGCATTAATACGAGCGACCTCAGATGTTCTTGTCTGCGCAAAACAATGGGCCTTAAAATTTGGTCGATGTAGCGCCATGCCGTTAAATTTTCGCGAACAGTTACCAAAGGTGTTCTCCAATTCCGCGAAACGCCGCCCCAGACCATGACGGTTCCACCACCGTAGGCAACGACTGGATGGACAAAGTTCTGGCGGAAACGTTCTCCACGACGGCACCAAACGAAAAGACGTCGGTCGTTACCATGGAGTTTGAAACGAGACTCGTTGATGAATAAAACATTTGTCCATTGCCTCAAGTTCCAATGTCAACAGGGGTACATGATTAGGGTGTCGTGCGTGTAACCCAGTTTCACGAAGACGGTTGATGATCGTTCGAGAGCTAATATCTCGCACTTGATGCCGTCGTCGCTGTTGCTGTTGTTGTTGCTGTTGTCTGCGATCAGAAAAGTTTCGAGCCACAATATTCGCATTGACGAAAGGTTGTCGTCAAACTTCTCTGACCATTGCTCGATCATCGTGGGTATGAATGACTCGATGGCGACCTTGTTCGGGGCGACGATTGTATTGGTTCATCCGTTGGTGTCTGGCATAAACTCGAGATACGACGGATTGACTTACACTCATCTGGGCGGCAACTGCACGTTGACGGTAACCTTTGTCAATAAGAGTCACTAACCGAGCAACGTCCACCTCCTATAAATGTCGTCTAACCATAATTGAAAATGCGCGTTCGACGCTCGCATTTGAGAAAGGCAGACAAAATAACGCTGTCGCAAATTTAGCTATATTTTTTAATCTTTTATTACCTGCTGCATTATTATCCTCACCAACTTCTGCGAAGAATAGGGTACAGGTGCTGCAATTGTAACAAGAGGAAATTGTAACACTCAATAAAAAACTATTAAATAAACTAAAAATTATTATTATTTTTTTTAACTTATTCAAAACAGTAAGTGATTGATTAAATCAGAATTTCAGTTATTAATTTTGTTCCGATATCAAAATATTGAGAATTGTTGAAAAGGCAGTATGATAACTTTAGTCAGGACTTCTTTACTCGAGAGCCATCTGTACTCACTCACTCACTCACTTTATTTTGTGGCTTGAACTATTTAGTTCATATAGCCGTTTGTGTATTGTGCTTTAGTTTCCGCGGGATTTTTGAATGTCGAGTTTTGATTTCCTTAGGAAGTTATGTAGGATGTATACGTGATGTGCAGGTGGAGTTTTTAAAATGGAATCGATGTTGATGAGTGGGATGAATTTGAGAATTTTTAAAATCTTGAGGAGTACTGGTCGATTGGTTTCGAAGCAGGGGCATTCCCAGAAGATGTGGTTAAAGTCCTGAGTTGGGTGGTCACATTCGTGGGAAGGTGAGCCACTGATGTTTTTCCTATGAACACCGTAGTTCTAGTCGCAGTGGTTTAGACGCATACGGCAAAAAAAAAACGATGGCAGGTCTTGGTATGTTTAATTTTCGAAACCAAGGTTTCTTGAAACCCTGGTAAAAGTTGTCAAAGTATAGTTTACCTTTTAGTCGACCTCTCAAACGTAGAAATTTGTCAGTTGTTATTTTGATTTGGACTGTGGAGAGATTTATTAAATCCGAGTGAGGCAGTTTAATGATTATGGTAAAGCCCGAGTTGATGGCATTCTTGGCAAGGTGGACAGCATTTTCATTTTCATCAATGTTTGACTGACTCGGGATCCACACTAGCTTTATTTTACGGTTTTCTTCTTCGGCTTTTTTAGTTTTTGTAAGATTGTTGGTGCTACGTAGGTTTTTGCTTTGTCCAGATCCAGATTGTTCACTGCCTGTAGAACACTGAGTGAGTCAGTGAAGATGACTGCTTTTTATACGTTGTATGTAAATGTGAGGTCAATAGCTTTCAAGATTCCTGTCCCTTCCGCAGTGAAAATTGATGAGTGATTGGAGATGATGAATCATAGGTCGAGATTTAGTTGGGGGCAGTAAATACCAATACCAACTTTTTGATCCTCTTGAGGGCTTTTGGACCCATCTGTATAAAAGTGCGTGTAGTTTCCGAATTTTCGGTTTGACATTGTTGAGAAGTTGTTGTTGGTGTCATCAGGAGAAAGACCTTGAAGTTCTCTTCCTGATACTAAGTCGATGTCAGGTGTATACCATCTGGTTTCATAAGGTAGTTGATACGGCATCGGCAGATGGTGTGAATGAATAAGGTTGTCATATGTTTTGAATTTTTTGTAGGCTTCGAGCAGTGGGAAGGAGCTATCAATTACTGGACATTTTCTTGCTCATCAAATCTATAAGGTGATCCAAAGCCTTGATAGGAGTGGAAGTTGATAAGGATATTAACTTTATAGCGTATCTATTCGAGAGTTTGTTAAATCTCAGTTTTAAGAGAGTGACGCCTGTTTCTGCCATTAGTGAGTTGATAGGAGTTGAGATCCTGGCACCTATAGCCAGTCTTAGAGCTTGGTTTTGTATTTTGTTCATCTTGTCGAGTAAGTTAAAGTTGTATGTGTTGAATATGTGACTTCCATATTCAAATTGGCTCGGTGCGAGGGATTTATATATATTGAGTTATGTCATAGGGTCGGCAACCCACCAGGTACCTCTTAACACTAATTATGTTCACTAGTTTTTTTACCTTAATCGTTATATGTTAATAGTGTTGTTTAAAAGATAGTTTCGAGTCCAGTTTTATTCCTAAGAACGTGGCACTGTTTGCATGATTAATTCTGTTGTCATTTATTTTGATGTGGAGAGAGTTATTGGTGTTGATGTTTTTTTTCGAGAAAATAACGATGTTTGTGTTAGAGTGCGATAGCTTTAAATTACGTGCTTTCAGAAAGTTTGTACTCTGTCAATAGATGCTTGCAGTGAATAAAAGGTTGTTGTGATATCTTTGTCTTCACAGTCTAGGGAGATGTCATCAGCGAATTTCCTGATTTTGCAGAATATAAAAAGAGATATAAAAATTAAAAAAGAATGTGCTTGAGATGAGTCCTTCTCCAGTTCCAAGTTCAACTTTCTTTGGTTGGCTAAGGGTACCATTTATGACGAAGCTTAAATAATAAATAAACATTACAACGTTTTCATGTTGTCCTTCAATCTGCTCGGCCGTCTCAGTGATAAGCTCGATAGCTGTTTGAAAGAGTTCAGGTGGAATTAAAGGAAATGTCCAAGCCTCTTTGAGCGTTTGATCATTGTCGCGAGAAAGTCGTAAGGAATTCCATTTGCGTAACATGGCCTGAATAAAAAGAAAGATTAACTTATATAAAAACTTCTAGTGTTGATTTTTTTTTTTTACCATAGAAATTAAATAGTCTATTTACTCTTATGCAGTGGAACCAGCATCCTCTGATCTGCACTAAGGGAAAAGAGTTTCTTATAGAGGAAATAATAGTAGCTTCAAAATCAGAAACAACACAGCGCATGTGACTTTGAATTCCACCCGCGCTTTCAATAATAAATTTCCAAACAGCATTATACATAGCTGCAGTTCAAGAGCTACATAAAACAAATAAAACTGGGATTCCCTGTAAAATTGAAACAGCGAATTAATTATAATCATAATAAATTACAATAAACGTAAAATAAATAAATCTCTTACAACATCCATAGTTTTCGTAAATACTATTACTAATTGAGCTGCTCGTGGTGTTCTTGGTACCGTCTGTAAATAAACATAAAAACTAAATTCCCCAATATAAATAATATAGTCTAGTCGACAAATTGTAAATGGTCCAAAACAGAGATACTGCTCTTAAAATTAGGTGCGATAGCTCATTGGATCCGGAATGACGCCTGAAAAAATGTTCTCAAAGCGTGTATTAGCACGTGAAAAATTGCAAAAGTTATAAACAATTAAAGATGAAAAAAGAAGGCATTTCGTTTTTTGCCAATATTTCATAGACTGTTGATATTTGAGAAACCTAGCGAACATATTCTTAAAGAGGAGGAAATTTCCGATAAAAAACTCCTACCTCCCGGATTTCTATCTCCATTAGTTGTAATTTTATTTTAACGCTAAAAATGGGTCTCCGCGCGACATTTTTAGGTTGCGCGCGTGGCGTCAAAAGCGAGTACGACACACTGATTAATTTATTGAAGGTATTAAAAATTTTTTTCAAATTTGAAAAAATTATGGTGTGTTCTGAACACTTTAAATAATTAATTCCCGTTAGAAATTTTACTTAAAGTTAATTTTTCAACAAGTTGAACGATTGTTAACTAACAAAATTTTCTCGAACTTGCGTCTTCATTAAAAATGAAAAAAAATGTTTAAATAATTGTCCTATAAATTTTTTGCTTTGTGGAGCCTTTTTTGCATACATACTCAACAAGACCACGCCATAAAAGTTAAAAAAATATTCAAACTTTGTATATAATAATTGTTGTACTTGAACAAAAACTGAAAAATCCAAATAATGGTGTTAAAAAAATTTTTTTTTTATTAATTAGCACATGATCGTTTTTTTATTGATACAAAATATTAATCGAATTGCAAAAAAAAATTTTTCCGCCATTTGTTGATAAATTTTTTATAAACAAATTGATTATTTCAATATTTTAAAAAAATTTGTTTTCACAAATTCATTATACAGCAAATATTATGATTTTTAGAGAAAAAATATTTTCTTAATAATTGTTTTCAATTGTTTATAATCGTTTTTAAATATTTATATTGTTTAAATAATTACTTAAGAAATTATTTTGTATCTAAAAATCATAATTGACCGTCCTCTATAAAGTAACAAAAAAAACGATTTTTTTATCAACAATTCTATTGTTTATTGACTTACCAATTTGTTATAAACAAGTTTTTAACTTTATTATATTTTTTTTCTGAAACTTCTAAAATTTACAAAAACATCCACATATAACAAAGTATAGAAAAAAATTTTTTCCAAATATTTATTGTATTTTTGAAAAACACGTGCTACAAAAGTTGCAGTGGCTGCTTCATTTGTCTGCTAAAAAACTAATATAACTTTTAAACTATTAGAGATATGAAAGTAAACATGCCAGTCGATTTTATAAATGATTAAACGATCTTTTAAATGAGCTATTTAAAAAATCTTTAGTCATTGCTAATCTATTGTTATGTGCATTTGTTTATAAAAAATTATATTTTTTTCTAAGTTTTTAGGTAGATTTTTTCAAAAATCTAGGTATTGTATTTGTCCTTATGGTCGATTTTTCAAGGAATTTTGTCACAACCTATCATAATTAGTTGAGTAGAGTTCGAAAATACCATTCGTTGAAAAATTTATATATGTATATATATATATATATATATATATATATATATATATATATATATATATATATATATATATATATATATATATGTATATATATATATATATTACATTAGTTGCATAAATAAAAAGATATTTATGTCGTACGGCCGCAAACTGGCGATTTACTGGCAATCTCGATGTTGCCATATGAGCCTAAGGTTTGTGGCGCGAATTCACGAAAACAAGTGTAAATTTGATGTCCGAGGCGAAGTCAAGGTCGGTTATTACACTAATTTTTTTAAAATAGTGTCACAAACAAGGCGAATATCCTAAATCGAGATTGGCTGAATCGCCACTGAGCGGCCGTATGACATAAATATTTTCTGTCATTAGTGTTCAGAAAATTCACTTTGAGAGATGCGCTGCCTTAAAAATTTTACAGGGGAGAGGTGCTGCAGTTATAACAAAAAAATTAATTTTTTCTATTCCATTTGTTTTTTTTTAAGATAGTAAACTTAAAAACTGTCAGAAAGTTAGCTGATAGTATCTTTTATGTGACTGACTTAGTTAATTGGTCAAAAGTCAATGTTAACTTATTAAAAAATCAATTTATTTAACTAAAGTCAGGGACCAAGATGGCGGCGTGCGTGGGCTGAAATTGTAACACAGCGCAGAAGCAATCGTAACACGGAACAAAATAAATATTTTTGATCAAATTGCTTTTATTATTTAGTCTTAATACTGTTACGATGTTGAATCGTACGTCTCCGTGTATCATCGATAAAGGGCTGTCACATGTCAGTCATGTCACTGTCACGTGATTCAATATGGCAGTACCTGTTATAAAAGGACGCGCCAACGTGTGCCGTCAGCTTTGTTCGCTTCAAGCAATTGACATGTTTGCTTATAGTCATTGCTGAACGAAAGTATCTTGAGTAATAGAGCAAGATACTTATTAATTTATTCTTAGATGATATTTGTTTCGTAACCTGTGCTAGTGTCAATAATAGTTTGATAAGTAACTATTCCGTATATACTATTACCATTGTTTGTAGTATATAATAATTCATATTTTTTATTATACACATCTGGGTTATTTGAATAAATTAATCAAAGTTCCTGCATATGAAGGTGCAGTAACCAGTAACGGACAGTGTGAGTGAATTGGCGTTAGTATAAGTTTTCGTTAAATAAAATCTTATCTAACAAACGATACCAGTATTGAGTGAATTTATCTGCGCTATCCTGCCCACCTATTTGATAAGGTTATTATAAGCTTTCTACTGCTCCAACCACCGATCCAAGGAGGCGATTTCCGAGGGTCAAGCCACGTCCAAGGACATCAAATACCGAACTCTTAGGCTAAGTATTAGTCATAGCTTAAATTGTAAGGCCAGTTCGGGTATAATTAACAGACGAGTCTCTTCAGATTGAGCTAGCGGGTTGAATTAACTCACGAAATCTGTACCCCAACAACATAAGTACAGAGATAACGATCCCCAGCGTTACAATACATACTATTATACTTTATTAACTCTTGAAGTCAAGTATTCAAATTTATAGTATCACATATATTGGGATCTTTAATATAAATTGTTATACATTTATAAATATTGAAACAATCAAACAACTACACTATCCCAGAGTAGATTTGTGGCGCATCCAGTTTGCGCAGATCCCATACACGACTCTGAGTGTTACAATTGCTACTCGTTTAAGTGTTACAATTGACGCTCACGCTGAATTGTTAATATCAATCTAATTACAATATCAAAAATAAGTAAATTGAAATAAAATTCGATTGTACAATACTCTTGATATGTCTCTCCCGCATGAAAATAATTTCTATCCTAAAATTATACTAAATAATATAACACAGTTTATATTCCATCATAATTATTTATACAAGAAGTCATATACATTAAAATAATAATTTTTTTGCCGTTTTAATCATATCATTTGTGACGTTACATTGCCGAGAAGATGAAGTTGAAGGTTGGAGTACGTGTAAGTCTGTGTGATAGAGAGAGATAACGAGAGTATGTGTGTTGAGTTGAGTGTAGTAGATAGTGAGTTGAGCATCTGAAGTATAAGGGTGTATGGTAGGTTAAGTGTGCGATAGAGTACGTGTACGGTATGTGGTATGTTTTGGAGTGTCTGTGTGATGGAGCGTGGATTTACCGGGGTTGTCTAGCTGTGTCGCGGATAGTGGCCAAGATAACGTGCCTCCCGACTAGTGATGACGACTAGGCCTAGGCTTAGCCCTCGGGGTTGACGTGGTGATCACAGAGGTGCGACTGAGATGTCACCGCCCCTTCGAGTTGCTACCCGGAGTTAGCTGGGGTACGTGTACGTTTACTGGGGGAATGGCAGGCCTCGTTCGCGATGCTCGAGGAAGCCAACAATTCGCTAACTTCAGATATCACGGGGAGTGACATCACAGGAAGGCCCGTGAGTCCACGGCTTGTATGCTTGTGAAGGTAAGAATGGATGGAAAGCGAAAACGTGAGATTGACAGAGATGGATAGAGTGAGCGAGTAGGGTGGGAAATTATGGAGTAGCAGTTGTGTGACTACCAGCGAGTAAGGAAGTTGAGATTTGGCGTCGCTCGTGAACGAGTCGACCCAGTAGTCGAGTTTGGAGTCTTGGAGTAAGCGGTGGTGAGTCGGAGAGTCGCCATAATGGACCTCGACCGCAACTGTGGACTGCTGTCGTTTTGGAGCTTGTGGCTCTGTGTATTGTGCTCTTGGAGCCGGTTGTCGTGATAGTTGTCGTAAATTATTGCATTATTTATTTTATTTTATATACTTAGTAGATCTAGTAGTGTATTAAGTTTTGTGATTCGTCATTCTCGAGAGGTTCCCGATGTCTTGCCCAGGTATTTATATGGTTGATGGACTGAGAGTACTAGACCGTGGGTCTTTTGGGCCCTCCGTGTCATTCTCGCGTCATCTTTACGGTATTTTATATTGTTTTGTTTGTTATTTGATTTTGAATATTAATTTCATTGATCGGCTTCTTTTGCGTTAAAAGAACCGCGACCCTCTCTCCACAACCTAGCATACTGAGCGCACCAGGATATGCCGCTACCACTGGTCATGTCTCTCATCTCCAAAGGATATAGTTTTTAGGTTTTAATTTACGTGTACGTTTATAACGGTTGCCGATACCGGGGAAATAAAATTCGGCTGGCGCCCGTCAGCATTTGGAGGATATGAGAGGGATGAATGGTGGGCGAAGTGTAACGTAGCCCGATTTTGTTTAATTAGAGTTTTGAGTTATTGAGTAATTTTATCGATTAAAGTTTTGAGTAATTATTGGGTTTTATCGAGTATTAAAAAATATTACGTTACAAATTATATATTTTCAAAATATACAAATCTGATATATAATATTATATGTTGGCATATATTCAAGCTATATAAACTCTATGTATTGAAAATTATATTGTAAACACATAAGGAATTATATAATGTTAATATATAAGCTAATATACATTATCGACTTATAAAATTTTAAGTCTAAAAGGTTTATTCCAAGCCTATATTATGTTTTAAACCTAAAATAGTTTAATTCAGTTTTTTATAGTCAGAGTTGTTATGTCCACCGCTTAATTTTTTTTTTTATTCTATTTCAATTGTTTTTCTAGTATATAGCCATAGTAACGGCCTTTTACACTTGTTGTTTTTATATCGCGACTGCTTTACTTCTCTTTCTGCCTTCATTGTGCGGCTGTGGCTCGACTTGTGTTTATACTGTACTGCAACATTACAGTGATGCCCTGCAACCTTCCTTGTGCAATGGAGGTGTAGTGGCGTAGGGAAACCACAGAGAAAACCTAGCCAGTACAGTTTTGGTTTGGATGAAGCTCCAGTGATCGAAAAAATTCCCATTTTACGGATCACTGGATCTTCATCCCACGCCTAACGGTCAGAGACCTTTGTTCGAACCCAACGCGTGGCTAAACGGTCACCCGGCCAAGTAGTGGCCATGGTCAATGCTACTTAACTTTGGTGATCGCCCGAGCCACGCGCGTGCCGAACGGCTGCCTCAGCCGCTGTCTGCCGCTTAATTTTCAATTATTTATCCGGGATTTCTCCCTTTGGTAGCGATAGTAATTTTTGGACAAGCGGGTTGGAGGGTGCGGACGACAATAAAGAATACGAGGAAGAAATTATCTTCCTATAATTTATTATTTATAGTGGATCTTTTCGAAAATTAAGAACCCAAACGTCTTCGAAGAGATTGGTGCTTTTGTTTAAGCAAAATATATTTTATGATGATAGAAATATTGGTTCCTCACCTACCTTTCGATGTAACTTCTTCTAGTACGGCAGGTTTTACCCCTCCAGAACGTTGCAGCTCGCTTGACCTTCCTCCTAGGATTTGGGTTGAGTGGGCGCGGGGTTGTAGGATAAGACGTTATGTACTACTATCGAATGAAAACCGCAAGATTGGAGTGATGAACTTTGTCTTTATTTAGATGTTTCAAATTACAACGTTTTAACTGAACGTCACTTATCCACTCTAGGTTTCACAATTTTATATTTAATTTGTATCATAGGATTATTTATCCTTAACAAATATTTTTATAAGATTTTAATTTATATTTAATGCGTCCTTTTTACACACCCGAAAAGTGGTTTTATGCGCAAATTAACTCGGCAAGAGATGGAATCGCGAATTAACGTGATGGTTCGATCGTACCGGCTGGTTTTTAAATTCTGACAAACATTGTACTAGACGAACGATTACTTCAGTCAGATCGAATTTTAGATCAATATTTGAGGATTTTTAATAATAATTTGAATTCAATTACCAATTATTCAACGCCGATGCGGATTCCTGCAATAATTGGATACAAGAGATTTTAGTTCAAATGCCTTACTGATTATTCTATGCCTAGGGCGGATTTCTGCAGTAAGCTTAGTGAAATTTTACAATCTTTGACTATTTCTTATTGATTATTCGACGCCGTAGCGGATTCCTGCAATAAAAATTAGTCTAGATAAATTAAGAATTGCCTTATTGATTATTCGGCGCCAAAGCGGATTCCTGCAATAAGGTTTAGGTAGAAAATATTAAAAATCCTCTTATCGATTATTCAACACCTAGGGCGGATTTCTGCAATACGAGTGCTGTTTAAAGTCACTCAAATATTTAAAATTAAATTTAATCTTAAATTTAAGTGAGGAGGTGAGATGCTGGGACGCTTAATTGGCAGGAATGAGGATGAGATGGTTTATACTTAAAATAAATATTTTTTAACACTTTATTTTATTTTTATTAAAATAAATTAATTATATATTTTATTATATACACTATTTACACTGCACGTTAACTTTTGTATGAATATTGAGATAAATAATTATTAAACGCGGTAACACGCGGTAAGGTGAGATAAAGATGGCGGTTGGTGGCAAACTAACAACCACGCGGTGAGATGAAACTTAATTATTTTAATTAGTATTTCCCGTGAGGATAATTAAATAATCAAGCAAAACTACTACAAATAATTTTAATTTGATATGAGATAATATTTGAGATGAATAATACTAATTATCAGCGCGATTACAAAAGATTACAATAAAAGCACGTGGCACTTGGCGTCGGTGAGTTTTCAATAATAATGGCTTCGTCTTCTTCTTCATCCCTACTTGGATGAGAGGGCGGAGTTTGAGATGAGAATGGGACCGGTGGAGCTGCCTGCGCATGATAACGCGCCGATGCAACTCTAATTAACCGGCCTCAGAGTGGCGACGAGAAACGCAAGCGCGGGAGATTCGAACATTCTCCCCGCCTTTACCAACTCGTTGGAGAAGATACTGATAAGATGATTAGAGATGAGAATCTTCCTTGGCGGTTGAGATGGGTAACAGCACCAGCTTGGTGACTGGTCTGGTGAAAGTTGAGGTGGCAGTCTTGACAGTGACGACTCTGGTAAGACCATCACTACCCGGATGGCGATGAGTAACTCTAGCAAGAGGCCACTTTGATGGTGGATACCTCTCGTTAACGATGAGAACCAATGAACCAATCTTGATATCATTGTGAGATGTATGCTACTTTGAGATGGATTGGTGAGATTGCAGACATTCAGCAGACCAGCGTTCCCAGAAATACTGCAGTCTTTCTTGTATTCTTTGATAGAGTGAGAGACGAGATGATGGTTCACTAGTGAGACTGGGTTCAGATACAGTGTTGAGTGGCGCACCTCGGATAAAGTGTCCAGGGGTGAGAGCTGAGATGTCTTCTGGGTCATCAGTAGCACTGAGTGGCATTGAGTTTAATAGTGCCTCAACTTGAGTGAGGAATGTTGAGAAGTCTTCGTAGGTGAGAAGTAGATCAGCAATTGTGCGTTGGAGATGATGTTTGACAGATTTTACAGCGGCTTCCCACTTGCCACCGATTTGTGGAGCACCAGGTAGGTTAAAACTCCACTGAGTTCCGTCTGAGGTGAGAATTTACTGAAGACGAGATGATTCGTTGAGTGGACCAGTGAGAAGTTGTTTGAGAATGACATCTGCCCCTTTGAAGTTCGTGCCACAGTCACTGTAAAGGGTTTTGCAGATGCCACGACGACTTGTCAACCTCCTGAACGCCTTGAGAAAGCCGTCTGCAGTGTAATCACCTACAGCTTCCAAGTGAATTGCAGAAGTTGAGAAGCATACAAAGACTGCAATCCAGCCTTTTTAGCAGCGTGTACCTCGTCCTTGAAAGTATTTTAGTTGAACAGGCCCAGCGTAGTCTACGCCAGTGCTTTCAAAGACGAGTGATGGTGAGACTCGGGATGTAGGCAGTTGACCCATCAACTGTTGAGATCGCTGAGCTCTCTGTCTTACGCAGCCAACACAGCGTTGAATGTGAGATTTAATTGGGATTCGTCCCCCAAAGATCCAGCACTTCTTACGCGCGGCAGCTAGCGTCAGTTGTGTACCTCCATGCATTGTGCGAGCATGCGCATCAGAGATGATGAGATGAGAGAGATGACAATTCTTTGGTAGTATTGGTGGATGCTTGCTGTCCGTGTCGAGATGAGAATTTTGTAGTTGCCCACCAACTCGTACAATATCCGTAGAATCGATGTAAGCTGTGAGACGTGAGAATGGATGAGATTTCAAGAACGGTTTGTTTTGTGATAATTGTGAGATTTCGTTCTTGAAGTATTCTTGTTGTATTGCTTTGATCCAAAAGTACAAAGCTGAGTGTAAATCAGCTGGTGTGAGTGGTGAGACGTGAAGAGATGATGCAGGAATTTTTTTGAAGACTGCAACTGCTCGCTTAACAATTGCAGTGATTTTGAGCAATTTGGTGAGATTTGATCATGATTCAAGCACGTCACCAAGTGGTAAACTTGGACTGGAGACTGCGAGATGAGATTGAGCTGATTTGCGTTCAGTGTTCACTTCAGGATCTTCTTGAGATGTAAATTCTGGCCATTGGTGAGATGGCACTAATAACCAGGTTGGACCTGACCACCAGAGTTGATGAGATTGAAGTTGAGATGGAGTCAAACCCCTGGAAACACAGTCTGCAGAATTCTGTTTTCCTGAGATGAACTTCCAGTTGACTGCTGGTAGGTTTTGTTGAATGGATTGAACTCTGTTTTTTACAAACTCTTTCCATTTACTTGGTTCTTGTTTGATCCAGGCAAGGGCCACCGCTGAGTTTGTCCAGAGATAAACTGGAACATCTTGGAGATTAAGAGTTGTTTGTACGTGTGAGATGAGTTCAGTGAGAAGAAGAGCTGCTGATAATTCGAGACGAGGAATGGTGAGACGTTTCAGTGGTGCAACTCAATTCTTTGCACAGACAAGAGTGATTTTAGCTGGTGTGAGATGATGATGAGTCTTGATATAGACAGCAGCGACCATGGCATGCTGTGACGCATCAGAAAATCCATGTATCTCGATGTTCGAGGTGTCTGATGAGATGTTTAGCCAGCGAGGAATTTTAAGTTGAGATAATTCAGGTAATTCATCTCGGAATTTCTTCCAACGGTGAATTATCTCAGGTGAGAGTGAATCGTCCCATTCAATTTTTTCTAGCCATAGATCTTGCATCAAGATCTTGGCTTTGATGACTACAGGTGAGATGAGTCCCAGTGGATCAAATAACTGGGCTGTTTCAGATAAAATTGATCTTTTGGTGATGGCAGCCTTTTGAGATGTATGACCAGTAAATGTGAGGTGATCTGGTTGACACTTCCACGAAAGTCCAAGAACTTTGGATGTAGATTCATTGAACTCGTGTGAATTTGAGATGTTAGATGATGACAATTTGCTGAACTGAGGATGGTTGCTTTTCCACTTGGCTAGTGGAAAACAGCCAGCAAGACATATTGCTTCCACTTGAGATGCGATGTTGTTGAGATGATTGACATTATCAGCGCCTCTGCAGATATCATCCACGTAACTGCCTTTTTCAAAAGGTTCGACAGCTTGTGAATACTCATCTCCTTCGTCGATGATTAGCTGTTTGAGAACATGGCCAGCAAGATATGGTGCTGGACGCGTGCCGTATGTTACGGTGGTGAGATGATAAGATTGAGGTTGATTGTCATCATCTACCCAGAGGATCCGTTGATAGTCCCAATCATCTGGATGAACATTGATTTGACGAAACATCTTTGTGATGTCCGTGGTGAAGACGAATAGGTGTCCTCTGACATACAGTAAGACATCAAAAATGTCAGACTGCAGTTTTGGACCCGTGTGAAGTGTGTCATTCAGTGAGATGCCTGAGGTAGTATTACTGGAGCCGTTGAAAACGACTCTTAGCTTCGTTGTTGTGCTTTCTTCACGAAGAACACCGTGATGAGGTAGATAGTAGGTGATGTGAGATGATTGATATGAATCTGGGACTTTTTGCATGTGACCCATGGCCTCATACTCCGTGAGAAAGTCCCTGTAGAAATGATTGAACTCAGTCTTCTGTGAGATGTTTTTTATTAGTCGATTTAGACACTTGCTGGCAATGTGCATTGAATGTCCAAACTGCTGAGATGATGATTTAAATGGTAATCGCACGGTATATCTCCCAGTGTGATCACGAGAGTGAGTTGATTGAAAGTGAGACTCACATTCAGCTTCTTCTACCGTGAGAGACTCGTTGAGATGTGATGGAACTTCTTCAAGTTGCCAAAACTTGACGATTGATTCATGAAGTTGATCGTTAGAGATGATATGGTGAGATCTGCTTGGTGATTGTTGTGATTGAGATGATACTGGACCAAGTATGGACCAGCCAAAAATCGTTTTTAAGGCAACTGGATCACCAAGTGAACCAGTTTGAACTCCAAGTTTGATAATTTTTCCATAACAATCTGCGCCGATGAGTAGATCAATTCCATCATACTTGAAATAGTCTGAATCAGCCAATTGCAGATTGTTGAGATGATTCCACGAATGTTTCTTGATTGAAACAGCTGGCAGCTTAGCTGTGAGTTTATTGAGAATGTGTACAGAGATGATAACACTATCATCAGAGTGAAGTGAGGTGAGTGAGATGTTTACAGCTCCAGATGTACTTCCGGATAATACACTGCCAACTCCAACAATTGGAATTTGAGATGAAATGATGTCAAGTTGACAATTATTGACTATTGTCCGTGATATGAGTGTGAGTTCTGACCCAGGGTCGATGAGAAGGCGGATAATTTGATGATTATCATCTGCGTAGTTGAGAATGGCCTTGGCAGTGGCCAGTAAGACACTGGGTCGTGATATTGCTCTTGAGATGTCATGCGAGTGGTTTATTTGTACTGAGTTGAGTGCTGCTGAGTGAGATGATAACTCGACATCGTTGATGTCAACTGTTGTTGAAATTGAGGTGAAGTGATTACTTGTTATCAGGCGTTTGAGATGAGCTGCGAGTGAAACACAAAAACGGTGAGATGAGAGTAAATTCGTAGATATGATGCAAGATAAGTTTAAGCTGACTTACTTGCATCAGCTCCTGTTGATGATGTCTCATCTTGCTGTTTATATGTTTGTGCCACTAGTTGAAGTGGAGTTGAAGTTGTGTTCTTCCTCGGAACTGACTTTGTGGTGGTCAAAGCAGTGGCACCATGTAGCATAGAGTGATGCTTTTCCTCGCAGTGAGTGCAGGTCTTGGAGTTGCGGCACTGCAATACATTGTGGGAACCAAGACAGTTGGTGCAGAGGTACCGCTGGGTTACCCACTGATGTCTCTTATCGGGAGAGAACGCACGGAATTGTGGACAATTAGCCACAAAATGTCCTTGCGCACATAATTTACATCTGTTCCTCTCCGATGGTGGTTGTTGAGATGCAGGTGCCTTGGATTGAGATGATGTTGAGATGTTAAAAGTCTCAGTCTTAGCCTGCTGCAGGTTATGTACTCGTGCTGCAGGCGGAGGTTTTGTTTAAAATGGCTTGAACGTTTGTGGTTTTCGTGGAGACACACCACACTCCATGGCCTCTCTGGCTCGAACGCGACCTTGGAGGAAGTTTCTGAGCTCTGCGAAGGTGGGAAACTCCGTAGTGGACCCCACACTGACTTCCCAAGCCTCCAAGGTTGCCAGATCTAGTTTGTGTGAGATGAGATGCACTAGAATCTGATCCTAATGCTGTGTAGGGGATCCCAGTGATTTCAGGGCATCAATGGCTTCAATGGCAGTGCCCAAAACTGCCTTGAGATGTTTGGCTGACGATGTTTCAGCTGCACGGAGGCTGAAGAGCTTGTCAAGTTGAGTTGAGATGAGGAGCCGTTTGTTCTCATACTGGTTGACAATTGTGTCCTAGGCTGACTCAAACGACTCTGCGGTGATGCTGATGTTTGAGGTGAGACGAGCAGCTTCACCAACCAAACATGAGTTGAGATAATGCAATTTCTCAACGTTGGTGAAGTTTGGGTTTTCCCCGATCAGTGAGACGCAATGTGGGTATAGAGACTGACAGACGCTGCCTGGAACAGCTTGAGCGTGGTCTCAAACGACTCATCGGTGAAATATTTATGTTCCACGGTGACGTCAGTTTTTGAAGAAAGAAGCTTTTCATATTCAGCTTCGAACTTCTCCCAGTAGATGTTAAGCAGCTTGATCTTAGCATTGGCCGAGGCCAGAGGGAGAGTTACAAATACCCCTGCTTCTACTGCTGCGGCCAGAGATGAGATGAAGGATACGTGCTATTTGTAATGCCAGTCGGTTCTGTACAGCGGCCATTTTAAAAATTGATATGAAAATCTGTAATTAGATTGATATGAGAAAGATAACAAAAAACTTGTAATTGTATAATAACCCAGAACAAACTGATAGTAGCTGGTGATGACGTCAGGTGATATGCGGTGACGTGAGTTGAGAACGTTGAGATGACTTTGAGATGTCTTTTGATGATGTACGCACTAACAAAATGCACTAGTTACTTCACAAAGTGTAATTTGCACTGATGTGTCCCTTATCACTTTTTCCACCAATGCAGTACCACGTTCAGGGTACTCAGCAATGCACTGGTCTTGAAATGACTTTGAGATGCACTTGTTTAAGATAAAATTTCACTGAATTCAACACCAACTAAGCTATCCGGCTCGAAAGACCAATGTTTTTAATCACTTAAACATTGAAAATTAAATTTAAGTGAGGAGGTGAGATGCTGGGACGCTTAATTGGCGAGAATGAGGATGAGATGGTTTATACTTAAAATAAATATTTTTTAACACTTTATTTTATTTTTATTATATTAATAAATTAATTATTTATTTAATTATATACACATATTTTATTATATATGTATATAAAACTAAATGGCAATTTTTATTTAACCAATATTTCCCAGACAACAGTCCCCACTTTACAATAATTAATTAAAACAAAACCGCGACAATATTTGACGACACAAGTTAGTGAGAATAAAGATTGCCCTTGACAATTTATCAACGCCATAATGACGGGCACAAGCACTGACTCGACTTTATGATTTTACTTTAATTTGTTTGATAATTTATAATTATAATATTAATTAATTTTCACTTTCAACATTTATAGAAACTTCCAACTCAAATGAAGCTCTCCAACTGAGAGTAATTATTTATCACAAAGTCCAATTTATATAATTCAAATGATAAGATTATTCTTACCAGAGCAATATTTAATTTATATAAAGCTTTTTTATTTATAAAACACCTACGTCACGGGATTCAGCCATCTTGGCTCTCTTTGCATCCAGATCGGCCCAGGACCAAATCTTCAAGTTTTGAATAATTTTATTAATGACAAATTCCCAATTCCTCCAAATTGACTCCGATTAACCAAGACTCCAGTTAGATAAAATTCACAAGCTTTCCTGGACTCCAGTCAACGTAAAATGCTTCCAAGTACCAAAACGTTTTGGGTAGAAAAATTATAGACAACGTTGTTGAAAAAAGATGCGAGCTGTACTGCGGTTTGCTCAGAATTGTCCGTCCTGCCCCTCAGCGAGTCAGTTACTACCTCGTACCCCAGGCCCGCGCATGCGCCCTGTAACTTTGCCTCAGCAAATCCAGTAGGTATTAGTAAATGTTAGATTATCCCTCGTTGTCCAGTTACCGTAAGCAGCCACCAGGTTCTAGTTATTTCTCGAGCATGACGTTGAAGAACTATTTACCGAATCCCGGTTACATTCCCACCCACCAAACTCGTGCCTTGGATTCATAACTTTAACTAGTGGGCCTGTTGTCTGCCTATGGTATCTGCACAGAGGTTGGAGGTGTACTGGAAACAAATTATAAAATTGAACAGCATAACTAGTATTTGAATTTTAATGAAAATGATTACAAAAATGAAATAGCTGACAAAATAATAATATAAAGTAATAAAATACAAAATATAAAATAAGGAAACAGAATGATAACCGGCTCATTGGCCTTTACGATTTTAAAAATCGAGCGCGAGTGGAGCGCTAGCACGCCCTTGATTAATGCGGCGAGTAGGACGGTATGTGAATCCGCCTTTCTGCGCTTGCGGAGCACGCCGAACAATCAATGTACATAACGGCTGAAGGCCGGAACTGTTTACTACGGGGGAAGTAGATAGTATGTGGAGGTCCCCCGGACGTCTGGCTGCAGGAGAGAAAATGGGGTGCACAACCCAATAGTATGGGAAACGCACAGTCTTTTCGACTGAAGGAAGAGTAATTAATTCACTAGTTCCCGGGACGGGAACCTCCAACATTTCCCGCAGAGAAGCTTCGAGTTCCTCCATATCTTCATTTTCTCCGGCAGGTTCCTTCTGAGGAGATCCTAAACTCTCTACCTCCATGGGTGGCACTACAGATTCCAAGTCGGGCAGTACTGGGAGTACTGGTTCTTTGGTTTCAGGGTTTTCTGGCTCTGCCGCAGGCGCCAGGGCCTGAATGGCGCGACGACGTGACGCATACCGTGATACCTTCTTAACCTAAATACTATATTATGGATGTAGTTGTACTATAATTTTGATGAATTCCGATTTAAATTTGTAGTAATGGTTAGCGGATGTTTGAGAGACAAAGAAATATTTCATTAACAATGATAATAATAATCACTATTATTATTATTATTATTATTATTATTATAAAAATTTAACTAAAAACGCACCAGCATCAATCCATTCGTCGTATTTTAACAAAATGTCACCTGCTTCGACTTTAATCCACTTTTTCTCGCCTTCGTAAGTCACACGACGAAGACAGCTGCGTATCAATGGTTGTGTAAAAACCTCTCTGAGGTATAAATCAGACATTGTTTAAAAAAAAATCACAGCTCGGCTTTTGAAATTTTTCTTATTATTTTAAAAGAAAAAAAATTAGAGTAAGTGAACACAAAAATGGCTGATGATATCCAACAAAAGCAACTTAAAGTAATGCCACAAGAGGGCGACTTATGTCACCTGGTTACCATTCTACATTTATCGATACCGTTCTAATTTCAAAAATTTATAGATATATCTAAGAATTTTTATGATTTGTCGTAAAAAAAAAAAAAATCCACATATAGAAATCAGAGAAAAAATTTTATTAAGTGTAAAAAAATTAAAAAATTTAATGAATATTATCAGAACGGAATTTCAATTTTGCTATGTACTTATTTATGTTATACGTAATTTATTTAAAAATTACACAATTTTACTACCACCATTTCAATCACCAATAATTTAATTAATTAATAAAACCGCTATTTAACTGTAGTGATCGAATATAACAAATACTCACACAGAAAAACATTTTAACACCGGTCTATAATATTTACACCGGCGGCAGCGTTATTTTAACACCGGGGAATTTTTTTTTAACATCAGAAGGTTTTTTAGGTATCAGAGCAACGTATACATCAACATTCAAGTCTTTGTCCTCTACTTCTCTAGTATTGTTATTTTTCAGGTCACTGTTTACATCACCGTCGCCATCGACGTCACGAACTTCGTTATCAGTTTTGTCAGCCCCCACCATTTCAGTAGGTCCATCAGCAGGTTTTTTAGGTATCGAAGCAACGCATACATCACTATTTAAGTCTTTGTCCTCTACTTCTCTAGTATTGTTATTTTTCAGGGCACTGTTTACATCACCGCCACCATCGACGTCACGAACTTCGTTTTCGGTCTCGTCACCCTCCACCATTCCAGTATGTACATTTCCGGATCCCACAGAGAGAATGCTCTTAATTTTTTTTAAACCGGATGTATTTTTCCCTTTTAATTCTCTCTTTCTCTTCTTTATCGTCTGTTCTTCGTTAATTTCCTTTAATTTAACTCTGCAATCTTTAAGTTTAATAGTCTCTTTCACTGTGTTTATCTTATTTTCTTTGATTAACTTCAACTCTTCAATTAATTGATCGGCTTCTTTCTGTTTCCTTTTGTTGTCTTGGATTTGACTGAAATATTTATTTATTATAGACTTCATTTGTTCGCTTTCAGCATCATCTAGTTTATCCGCACAAATTATATGAACAGGAATCTGAAAAAATTTTATTATTATTATTATTATTCATGAATTTTCAGGATCAAGGATACTTTATTCAATTACTCACGTAATTTTTGGGGTGATTATGATTGTCGTTAAATGAAACTAGTTGTAGAGTCGACTTATCGATTGCCTTCACTATATAACTAGCCTCGCATCCAAGCTTGTCACTTCTGTAAGAGATAAAATGTTTAAAATAATAATAAATAATTTTTTTTTATAATTTATATAATTTAAATTTATTAATATTTTGGATAATGTACATGTACACTTTATTTAGAAAATTGGAAATGCTAATTTTTGGGATATTTTAGAGCCATGGAAACCCTGCAATCAAGAGTATACTGAATTTAGCTGACGTCTGATAATTCTAGGATTTTTTTTAAAATGATAAATTATTTTTGAAAAAACATTTAACAAAATTGCACGTATAGTTTCTTCAATTTTCTACATATCCATATTTTTTTTCTTGAAATTTAATTGATTAAAAAAAAAGGCGAAAAACTTTCAATTGTCTGCTAAATTCAGTATGATATTAACATGATATTGAAATTAGCTGAAATTTAATAATTCTAGGATATCTAAAAAATCGATAAATTATTGAAAAAAAAAAATTAACAAAATTGCACTTATATTGTTTTTTATTTTCTACATATGCAAATTTTTTTTTCTTCAAATTTAATTGTTAAAAAAAAAGGCGAAAAAATTTTAATAATCTGCTTATTTCAGTATCATATCGACATTACACTATTTATATTACACTTTTAATTTTATATAAAATAACAATGTGCACACTACTTACATGTAATTGCTTCCTTTTACAACTCGTGGTTCACCACCTCGCTCACATTTGTACTCAACTGAATAATATTTTAATTTTTTATCAAAACCATTAAATTTATCCAGTGACACAGTCCTTTTGTTATTAAAGATATTTCCAGACTCCAGCTCGAAAATTCTTTTTTTGTTTTCGAAATCCTTGAAGCTCTGGAATGTCGCACAATTTTTAAAATAGGACGCCATAATAAAAATCGCAAATAAACGTCAAATTAAATTAATATTATTGTTATTATTATTATTATTATTATTATTATTATTATTTTTATATAATTTTTATTAAATTTTTTACCATTTTTTAACTAGTTAAATCACAATAGTTAATCACAATGAAGCAAGAGATACACAAACGAGACGCGCTATTGGTAGCTACTCGACAGCAAGTGAACGCCGAGAACACGTGAACGAACAATGGCTTTGGAAAAGTCTGGACTGTGTAATCCGACACCACACATTCCGGCAGTATGACAACTTTACTCAGGATTTCTTTACTCGAGAACCATCTGTACTCAAAAGCTGTTCTTGAACCACCAGTTTTGTTTTAAAACTGTACTCAAGTCTCTTTTTTTTCAAGTACAACTTTACTCAATGACAACTGTACTCAATGGCTTAGCCAATAAGAGAGCAAGTGTCGGTAAAAAAGAAGTGTGTAAGTCGGTCATTGTCACATGGCGCTGAGTGAATATTTTAAAATTATCTTAGTAATAAATTGAGATAATGAGATATAATTTAAATGTTATATAAAAAATAATTACTAAATAACGTTTATACAATGAACGGCTTATTTAATTAATTAATTAATTTAATACTTAATACTGTATTAAAAGTTATATAATTATTATAAGTCTATAATTATGAATTGACGTATATTGATATTCTTACGTGGGAATAGGTACAATTTATTTAAGAGAAAATATGTTTTGTTAATAATAAATTGTTTAATTTTATAAAGAAGTTTTAGAATAATTTATTTTGTCAGGTATAGAAAATCGTAGATATCCAGGAATATATTATTTTTTAAAAATATAAATTATTATAATAGAAAAAATTGTAATTGCACTTGTGGTGAATTTAAAAAACTATACATAGAAATGAAACAGTTTTTTTAAAAGTAGTTTGTTTATTGAAAGAATAGCATAAAAAGTATTGTCTATTATTTTTAATGTCATAATATTATCAATATATATATACTTACAGAAAGAAATTATTATTATCACTGATATTCTTTTCTTAATCAACTAATTAATATGTAAATAATTACTTTACATACATTTATGTTATAAGTTTTTTTATTGAAATATATCAACAGATGTTTTACAAAAGTGACTAATGTTTTCAAGTACAAAAAAATTATTTCTTATATATTAATAAATACCATACATCTAACATGGCTGTGAATGTAACAGAATCCGACAAATTTAAAATTATAAAAAAACAGAGTAAATAATTTAAAAAATAGTATTTATAAAAAATGCACTCCGTAATTTCAAAATTTTTTAAATGCGCATTTTTTTTTGGTAATTGTTGGCAATAGCGACTCCACACATTTTCTAAAGTTCCAAGTGCTTACACATTAAAGATCTATAATTAAACTTTTTCCACGTGTTCTGCTACACGGCGGAAAGAATTTTCTGTATGCATTTATGTCTATAACACAAGATATCTATCCGAACCTTGTAACTAAAGTGTGCAAAATTGAGCAAAAATGACAAAAATCATGTTGATTTTCCAAAATAAATTTAATAAATTTCTAATAAATACTAATAATTAATTTTATTAATACCGTAAGATGGACGGTGGCGATAGAAAGGTCTAACTAAGAGTTAAAATATTTTTTGAGCTCTTGTATAGTGGAAAATTGACATATTTCTGTTATTTCAATACACTAATGGTGTACAACAGCTCACCTAGCGCTTGGTTACAAGTAGTTTGGACGGTATCCGCCTTCCTTTGCTAGTATAGTGTCTGGCTGAAGCCCGCAACACAGTTTCACGCCGGCTCGTACTAGTAAGAGATGTAGTCTAAGGCATGAGTACGTTAACATAGCCTTACTGACGAGTCCGTTAACGTACTTAGGACGAAACTACAGAAATTATGGCAAATAGGCATATACCTTAAGTTTTGGTGGTTGACTTAAGAGTCAATACATAGAATAAAAAGAAAAATATGTCAAATGGTGCAGGGTAGCACGGAACAGAAAAATTTCAAACTTAATCTTGAAATCAAGCTAATTTATACCTATGGTACACATGTACAATTTATTAATGCTTAAATAACACCTAAATAAGCAAACACATCTTTAATGCGCCGACAAATGCCAGAGAATGAAACAAGTCTCTTGGCAATTTGCATAATTTTGGTTTTTTGCTTGATACAAACAGGTGGAGGAGTGATTGTAAACAAGTACCTTTTTTTTTTAATTTCATTTTATTAATTATTTACTTTATTAATCTTTATTAATCTTTATTAACAATGTATTAGTGGAGGGCGATGAATAAACCCTTTTTCTATATAATACTATTTAAAATAAAAAAAAAAGAATAAAAAAAAAAAAAAAAAAAATTTTAAGAGCTTAAAACCGGCTGCTTTCCTACAGCTTGGAAAGTGCCCTACATCTGCCCCAATAAAACACATCAAAACAAAAAAAGAACACATATTCTTGGTGTTTCTTTTTTTTTCCGAAATTTCGAACATAAATTTCTAAAAAAAATTTAGCATATTTGTATATTTAGAAATATCGCGTTGCTCATACCAAAAGGACATATTTTTTAGGCTCTTTTGGATTTTGGGATCTCCTTAAAGGCAAAAGAGCCTATAAAAATAAAAGTCCTTCTGGCATCAGCAAGGCGATATATCATGTGATGAAATGTCTTAAAAAAATTGGATATATAAGATTTTTTTTTCAAATGGTACTCAAAAAAAATAAAAAACAAAAAAAAAATTTTAAAAATACAAATTTTTCAAATATTATGTCTAAATTTTGAGAACAAAATTTACTAATCTAAGCATCAAAAATTTGTATGACGGCGTCCGAGTATTGACGGCATATATAACAACGTACTCTGTCACCTGCATTAGACCCATCGAATAACCTCTTGAAACAGGCTTCACAGACGCAGCGATGACCACATCGATTGTAGGCTGCTATTGGAGGATCTTCATAGCAAAAGCAGCATACTCCTCTCGATGTTGACGGTTGGCTTGGGGGAGTAACTACCACGTTTGCTGGAGTATCTAAAAACCAATAATGTTTTTTTTTATATATAAATAATTTTTGTTTATCATATTTTAAATATGATATGTGAAGATAAATATTTACCTTCATCTTCACTCATATCAGATTCTAGCAGAAAAGTATCGTCCATCAGTACTTTCGAAGGCTGCAGCCTATCACCTGATGTTCCAGGAGTTGGTTCAATACTTGTACCATTAGAATCTTGAGGATCTTGAGATTCGACTGACAGCGGTGTAGGGGAGATACGACCTGTTGCTTGGGACACCTGTGAAGGCTGAGTTCCATGGCTCGATGGTCCAGGATTGGACGACGGTGAGTTTGATCCATCAGAATGTAGAGGCAATGGCAGCGGAGAGGTGCGACTTCCTATTGTTCGTGACGACGTTAGGAGACGTAAATGGAGGCTTGACAACGATGATGGGGAGATGCGGTGACTTCTTACTAACAGCGAATCATTCATTGTATTGATTGCAGGAGTTGACGTGCGGTGTCTGGGGTTACTGCCTGGATCTTGTAAATCGGCAAACTGTGGCAAATTGATGTTTGATTCTTGAAAAAAATAGATACAGTATTATTTATTTAATTAGTGTTAGTTAATGAGTGTTAGTTGATCAATAAATATAATTTTAAAAAATATGCGTATTTAAAAATTTTTAAAATTGATAAGTGCATTTTTCAAAACTATTATTTTAAAAATTACTTACTGTAATTATTTATATTTTTAAATTCGTGTGACGTCTGCTACATTTACACTCATAACATAATTTATAGATTAACGATCCTGCAGCATAACATTGAGATGTTTAATATTCCCAATATTTGGCAGCTGTTCACCTGCCAAAAAAAAAAAAATTTTAATTAAAAATCTGGAATAAGAAATTTTATGATTTAAATAAATTCAAAATACACTGGTTACAAAAATTACGGGATATTAAAAAATTTCAAATTTTTTAATAATTTTCAACAGTTTGTAACTCGAAGGGAAATGGTCGTACAACAAAAACAAAAAGTCAAACTGTAGCTTCAAGTGTCTAGTTTTCTGATCTGGGTCTTAAAATTTTTTTATTATGCACGGTTCTGGAGCAATAAAAAATCAGTCATAATTATCGAAAAAAATTTATTGAAGCTCGAAGACCGTTTTTAAGACGAGCAAAAATTTGGTGAATTTTTTTTTCGATAGTTTTCTTAGGATTACTCCGGAATCGCACATAATAAAAAAATTTAAAGACCATATTAGAAAACTAGACACTTGAAGCTACAATTTGCCTTTTTTGTTTTTGTCGTATGACCATTTTCCTTTGAGTTATAACCTGTTGAAAATCACTTTAAAATTTGAAATTTTTTTAGTATCCCTTAATTTTTATAACTAGTGTATAATTTAAGATGTTTTAAATTTTCAACTGTTACAATTTAATTCCAGGATACTTTTCGAAATTCCCTGATACTTCCATGATATTTCCCAGTTGCATTAAATTCCTGGATAATTCCCGATATTCCCGGTTTCGGCTCGGCCAACAATTACATGTGATCTGAGACATTTCTTACTTTACTTCCCTAGGTGTGTAATATACTATTTCATGATACCAGCATCGATACTTGAAATTTCAGTGTCTCTACAGCCCGTCAAAACAAGCTAATTTCAAGCCGATGCTGCAAACAACTGCTCGCGAATTCGTAATTCAAAAATACCTTCACAGCGGGCAGAAACATGCGTGTTTCTTCCATAGGGAAGAAACAATTGTGTTTCTGCCCGGTGTCAGTTATATTTAATGTTCATTTGCAGACTTATTACTCTCATTTGCTTACTTGTCACTTGACTTTATTTATTTTAGTTTTTAAAGTGTCAGTTTTCATTAACCAAATAAGATTATTAAAAAATAAGTGAAAATAATATTTTTGTATTATTTACTATTTAATAAGTGACTGTAGATCACATATGTCTCATTCTCTAACAGTTCTCCGCATCATCGGCTTGAAATTAACTTGTTTCTTACTGGCTGCTGACACTGAATCTTCAAGTTCCGATGCAGGTAATCATGAAAAATATAGTGTGTGACTCAGGATAAAACACGATTTCAGACTGCGGGTGATGTCAGCCCTCGCCTGTGGCTCGGGCAGCCAACCTTACCCTCGTCTGTTTCATCCCTTGTCACACAATATACTAATAAATCTTCAGGTTATTTTTTAAAGAGCTGTAGTATTTTAATGAAAAAATGAACTTTCAGATTCTGAACTGTACATTAATTAGCTGAGTTGTTGTACCTTTCAGATCTCAAGGATGCTTGAAGATTCTGAATGCGGATGTCGTGATGACGCTGATTTGATCGGCGTTGACGATTTATATCTATTCCGGCATCTAAACGTCCCCATTGGATCTCCATATTACAGATAATATATTGTAATTGTGCTATAAAAAAATTGAAAAAATTAAATATGAATAATTTATTACTTAATTACATAGTTTGATAATAAAATTTTAATGCGCTTATGACAGTTTAAGATTGGACAGATTTAAAAAGTGGGAGACATTGTCTAAGAATGCCTTTAATAAATGAAATACTAAGGAGAAAAATAAAAAAATAGAGTTCCGACCAAAACTAATAACTTTTTTTTTTCGAAAATTTCCAGTTTTTTAAGCGGGAAATTAAAAAATATTTTCCTAATTAGCTGTTCTGTTGTCAATAATATATGGGTATGTTGATTTTATTATTGTAAAAGTTTTATTAATTAAATCAAACCATATTTAAAGTTTTAATTTTTTTTTCCTTACCTAAGAATGTAAATAATGAAGGATATTCTCCATTCAATCTTGATATTAGATGCCGATTAAAAGCTTCTGCGAAATTGTTGGTCCGCCAAGGTGAGTTCCACACTGAGACAATGTTGGCCAAAGGTAACCATTGTCGAAGTAAATAATAAATGAACATTACGACGTTTTCATGTTGTCCTTCAATCTGCTCGGCTGTCTCAGTAATAAGCTCAATAGCTGTTTGAAAGAGTTCAGGTGGAATTAAAGGCAATGCCCAAGCCTCTCTGAGCGTTTGATCATTGTCGCGAGGAAGTCGTAAAGAATTCGATTTGCGTGTCATAGCCTGAATAAAAAGAAAGATTAACTTATATAAAAGCCTTTAGTGTTGAATTTATTTTTTACCATAGAAATAAGCTATTTACTCTTATGCAGTGGAACCAACATCCTCTGATCTGCACTAAGGGAAAAGAGTTTTTTATAGAGGAAATAATGGCAGCTTCAAAATCAGTTACAACACATCGCAAGTGATTTTGAATTTCACCCGCGCTTTCAATAATAAATTCCCGAACAGCATTATACATAGCTGCGGTTCGAGAGCTACATAAAACAAATAAAACTGGGATTCTCTGTAAAATTGAAACAGCGAATTAATTATGTAAAATGAGAGGGTAACTAAATTGGATCTGGTTGTGGCGTGAAGGTTTAAAACAATTAAAAATTACTCAAGGATTATCAAATATAAATTATAGATTTATTTACACTTATATACACTTAAACTGTAAGAAAATACTGTGTAGCGAATGCGGCAATAATACTGGGTAGCGAATGCAAACTTAATACGCACGTATAAAAGCAACACGTGGTTGATAGCGGTTATATTCACGGAATTACTTCAATATTAATTACGCGTGAATGAACGATTTATTTATTCCCAATAAATAGCAGCCTCAATTCACTGACTACCTATTGAGAGTAATTAGCTGAGCGGTTTACTTTTAATTAGCACAAAAGAAATACTGGATTTAATAAGCGGTTTTAGCACACGAGGTGAACTGTAGAAGAGCACGTTGATAATTAATTGAAGAAAACGTCGTATATGAAACCCACACATCGGTTTCCTTGTGACGTCAGAGCGGTAGACCAATAAGAAAATTAGAAAGCGACGCTAACGAGATTTCAGCCAATAGGGAAAATCCACGTAGCTCGTTGAGATCTGAAGCCAATGAGTGCGTTTCATGTCGGAACTCTCTTATTCATTGTTGGAACTAATTGATTTGAATGATGGATTTTCCTTATTGGCCAAGATCTCGCGCGTAAGTTCAAATAGCGAAAGTGCTGCCGACCTATTGGTGAGGCTCAGCGTTCTCAGGTGGTAGCGAGTTTGCTCTTGACTGAACATTCTCCCCAGCGCTGGTGACGGTGTCGACAGGATTGTCATCTGGAGAGTGAACTGGCAGCACGCACAGTTTAGCGATTGGTCGAACAAGTTCAGTTGTAGCGGTCTTCAGGGTGACTACTCGAGTCAACCCATCTCGTCCTGGATGTAATGCTAGTACTCTAGCGAGTGGCCATTTTGATGGTGGGAACCTCTCATCAGTCAGCAGGACTAATGAGTCCACTTTGATGATATTAGATGGATGATGCCACTTAGAGATTGATTGATGTCGTTGTAAATACTCGGACGACCATCTAGTCCAGAATGTCTGGAACATTTGTTGTAATTGTTGCCAGCGTGACAACGTAGCGGTATTGTTTTCCAGTAGCGACGGTCCTGGTACAGCGATTAGAGGTTCACCATTGAGAAAGTGTCCAGGAGTCAAAGCGGTTAAGTCTGCAGGATCTTCAAATAGCGGAGCGATCGGTCTTGAATTGAGCACAGCTTCAATCTGTGTTAGCACTGTAGCGAGTTGGTCGTAAGTCAATAGCGATTCACCAATAGTTCGAATAAGATGGAACTTGATTGACTTGACGGCTGCTTCCCACTTGCCACCAAAATGGGGAGCACTTGGCGGGTTGAACTTCCAGTCTGTGCCATCTGTAGCGAGTAAGTACTGAAGTTCCCGTAGCTGTCTCGATCCTGCTGCGAATTCTCTCTTTAGCGTGGCGTCTGCTCCTACAAAATTTGTACCACAGTCCGAGTATAGGGTACTGCAGGCGCCTCTCCTACTAGTGAATCTTCTGAATGCTGCGACGAAAGCGTCGGTAGAATAGTCGATGACAATTTCAATGTGTATAGCGGACGTAGCGAGACATACGAATACAGCGATCCAACCTTTATAAGTTTTCGCACCTCGACCTTGAAATGTCTTCAGTGTTACTGGCCCAGCGTAGTCTATTCCAGTGTGTAAGAATGCTTTAGATGGTCTTACACGAGCGGATGGCAATTGTCCCATTAATTGTTGTGCACGAACACCTCTATGTCTCGTGCACACGACGCAGCGAAGAATGTGAGACCTGACTGGAACACGCCCACCTTCTATCCAGACAGATCTCCGTAGATTAGCGAGAGTCAATTGAGTTCCCCCGTGGAATGTTTTCTGATGCGAATGTTCTATCAGTAGCGTAGTTAAGCATGATGATCTTGGTAAAATAGCTGGATTTTTCTGATCATCATCGAGTAGAGAACTCTTCAAGCGACCGCCGACTCTGAGTACTCCATTGTAGTTGACGTAGGGAATCAATTTAGCGAGACGATGATTTCGTTGTAGAGAATCACCATCTTTCAGTAGTTTCAGCTCCTGTGAATAGTACTGACTTTGCGTATACTTGATCAGCAAAGTCTTAGCGAGTTCCAGGTCAACTGTAGAGAGTGGTGTGGCCAATGTGGGCTGTGGCACTTTTTTAAATTTAGCGATGGCACGTAGGCAGATACCAAGCGTGCGAAGTAGTGGTGACAACTTAGAAAATTTGTCCAGTAGCGTATGTAGCGGGTGTGAATCTGCCTTGAAGATGGTAAAAACCAGACCTGGACGTTCCTCAAGATGTGATACCGTCTGCGTAGGGATGTCAAAAGATGGCCAGTTTTCTTTTGATTGACTGAGCCACTTAGGTCCCGTCCACCATAGCGAATGCTGTTCTAGTTTAGCTGCTGTTAAACCTCTTGAAGCGCAGTCAGCTGGGTTAAGTTTCCCTGGAAAAAAACCCAATTGACACTTGGTAGCGATTCTTGAATCTTGGTAACTCTGTTGCGAATGTAGACTTTCCATCTAGCGGGGTTGTTTCGTATCCACGTTACGGATACAGCGGAGTCTGTCCACAAGAAAATTGGTACATTTTCAAGTTTCAAGACATTCTTAATGTAGAGTACCAGTTGAGCGAGTAAGACAGCGGCATTGAGCTCCATTCTTGGTATTGAAATTGGTTTCAGTGGTGCAACTTGTGTTTTGGCACACACTAGCGAAATATTGGAGCTTCCTGTAGCGTCAGTAACCTTTAAGTAGACGACAGCAGCCATAGCGAGTTGAGAAGCGTCAGAGAATCCATGTAATTCAATCGATACACCAGTCCTTACATGATTCCAGCGAGGTATCTGAATCTTCGAGATCTGATGTAGTTCATCTCGAAACAAATTCCACTCTTGAAGAAGCAACGGTGATAGCGTAGCATCCCAATCGAAGTTCTGCAGCCATAGCTTCTGCATGAACATCTTGGCTCTTACGATGATAGGTGCCAAAAACCCAAGCGGGTCAAACAAGCGAGCAATTTCAGATAAAATTGTGCGTTTAGTAGTTGGAGATGCTTCTGGTAGCGAATAACCGAGTTGGAATTTATCTTGAGTAGAATTCCAGGTTAATCCAAGCACTTTTACTGTAGTATCCCCAAGTTCTCGTGGTGTATCTTCTTGGGTTTCGACTGGAGCGACTTGAGACAGTAATTCTATTGAATTACTTGCCCATTTTGCAAGCGGGAAGCATCCTGCGGCACACATATTTTTTGTATCGAGAGCAACTTCAATTGCCTCAGCGAGTTCATCTGCGCCTCCATAGATGTCATCAACGTAGCGGGTGTTTGTCAGCGGTTCAACAGCTTTCGGAAATTTATTTCCTTCATCTTCAGCGAGTTGTAAAAGTGCTCTTCCAGCGAGATATGGAGCTGATGTTGTTCCATACGTAACCGTAGCGAGTGCAAATACTGTTGAGATGTCATCTTCGTCAAACCAGAGTATGCACTGTAGATGGTGATCTTCCTTGTCAACTGCGATCTGACGAAACATTTTAGTTACGTCAGTAGCGAATAGATAGCGATGACAGCGAATGCGGATCAGTACATCACTGATGTCAATTTGGATCTTGGGACCCACATGAAGTATCTCGTTGATTGATACACCTGATGTTGTTTTCCATGACCCATTGAATACCACCCTGAGCTTGGTGGTGGTGCTCTGTTCTTTAAGAACCCCATGATGAGGCAACATGTAGCTGTTTGGCGGTAAATCCTTTAATTTTACGCGTCTCATGTGTCCCAAGTCTTCATATTCTTTCAAGAAGTCGTAGTATAACTTCTTGTAGATTGGATCATTGTCCAGACGTTTGCGAAGACGAAGTAAAGCGTATTGTGCAGCTCGTAGCGAGTCACCCAGTTGACTTGGAGGAGATTTAAGCGGCAAGCGAACGACATATCGACCATCAGACTGTCTGTAGTGTGTATTGACAAAGTGTTGTTCACACTTTTCTTCATCTTCATTATAGTGTATAGCGAATTCTGTCTGTGGTTCTTCTTGATACCAAAACTTGCTCAGCAAGTCTTGTAATTGATCATCAACAGTGACATGATGACCATAAGCTGTCAATTTTGATGTAGCGGTGTCCACAGATCCATAGATGATCTAGCTAAGCGTCGTTGACTGAGCGATGGGGTCATTGTCATTACCCTTCCTTATTTTAGCGTTGATTATGTGTGCAGCTGGTGCTGCACCCAGAATGATGTCAATAGGTCGTGATGTTAAGAAGTCTGGATCAGCGAGTTGTAGACCGTTTATGTGCGGCCATTTCTTGTTAGTTAGCGTGAATGACGGTAAGTTCACCGTCAGTAGAGCAAGCACATGGGCTTGGACTGGTATGACCCAAGTGAATGCAATTAACTTGTACATGTACATTGAGTTAAAAAAAGTGATGGTTCAATGAACTAATGATTCTTGCATTCAAAATAAGTGTCTTCATTTTCCTACACTAACTGTAATTATCTCAGTAAATGTATACTCGTTAATTGAATATCGAATAGAGGGATAAGTATCGCATAAATTATTATTGTTACTCTATTTTAAGAAATGCAGTGTATAAATTAGTTAAATTATTAATAACTTAGATTTTTTATGCTTCCAACTCCTGTTGACTCACAGTCTTTGGTGTTTTTCAAATATTGGAATGTATCAGCGGTATATTAAGGATATAGTCACATGTACATTGCTTAAAAAAATATTAGTAGATTTGATTATTTTTCTACTCTTGTTCAACTCATTTTTTAGGATAGTGTCCATGTACGTTGTAGACTAACTGACATCAAATCGATATTAATACGGCGTACGTATTGTTATTCATAAAAATTTATAATTAATTTAATTATTAGTTTAATTGATCACAAGACTGAGAAACCTTGATTTTTTTTGATCACGTATTTCTATTACTTTAAAATTGATGATAATTCGCGCGCCGATTTATTTCTTTAAACAAAAGACTATCTACTTACATATGGCAGCTAAGTCCATTGTTAGCGTTTATTTGTCATTAACAAACGGTTTTCAATTTTTAAAATCTTTCTATCGATTGTACGTATTAAAAATTAAATTATTTCAAATTGTGGAATACAATTGCAATTAATAATGACACAAATTATCTTAGCTCACCCGCACAAACATCAAATCTTCATATACTTGAATAAAAATCTTTTCCTTACCGCTTGAAGTATGTAAATAAGCTGAAAAAATATCATTTATTCATAATTTATTTATTGCTTTCTAGCCTATTGCATGTATGAATATACTGATGACAAACAAAGCAGAGAAATGCTATGATAATATTTTCAGTTTTATTAAAAAAAAGATTTCCGACTTTTATTCCGAAGTCATACATGTCCGATTATGAAAAAGGATTGCACAATGCTCTGAAATCAGCATTTCCGGATATTGTGGCAAGGCATTGCTATTTTCATTACGCTCAAGTGAGTTTTGATGAATTCATTTAGTTTTAACGTTTAAATTTTCTTATTGTACCAACTCTGTTTAGAAAATCTCATAGAATCCAATAGATTCTCGTAAATTCCCATAGATATTTTATGAGAATGAATGAGTTCTATAGTTAAGTATAGATCCTTGCACATACAGCTATAAGAATCTATAGGATTTTTTAAGCAGGGAAGATAATTTGATATTTTATTTAAAAAAAAAAAAAATGATTAATTAAAATTTGTTCAGGCACTTTTCTGTAAGGCTAAAGAGTTCGGGCTTATAGGCAAAAAAAAAAAAAAACAAACAAACCGTTCCCGACATTTTCATTGTACTACACCAATTGAAGCTTCTAGCCTTATTACCCCCAGAAATGATAGAATTGGTTTATAAAATTATAAAGATGGAGGCTACTACGAAATTTGGAGAATTAATTTTCAGATATTTTGAATATTATGAAAATTTTTGGCTCGGAAAAATAAAGCCTCAAGGATTTTCTGTATTTGAAATGTTGGATGACAGAACAAACAACCATCTGGAATCATTCCACAGGGATTTCAATGCTGTTCTAGCAAAGCATTGCCACCCAAATGCTTTTATAGGTGAGTATTGCAATGTGATAAAAGTCCTATATCATTGTTCAATAACAGCATACAATAATTTAGAAAGTGAATGAATTTTAACTAAACAAAATTTGAGCTCAATTTTGGAAAGTTGCAAAACATACTTCAGCTTTTGTGTTTAAGAATAATACCCTTAAGCGCATCTTTCAATAATATGTACATGTACAGTTTGTAAGACAAACGTACTCAACGGTACATTTAATAAAATTATCATTAACTATATATTTTAATAACGAGCTCATGCACAGTAAACAACACAAACTTAATTTCTTCTAATTGTTGAATAATCTTACCTCTAACCATGTCTTTTAAACGTTTGTACATGCACAATCGAGGAAAAAAATTTTCCGTTATATTTCAATAAAAACTAATAGAGATTTTTAATTCTTAGGAAAATTTTTGTTTCAGATGCTTTGAAGTCTCAGTATTTGGAGAACAGAACGACGATAACAAAGATACAAAAAAGCACTTATTCGACCCGGGAAGCCAAGAAAACGACCGTGGAGTCGAATACCGAAATTAAAAAATTTTGGGAGAATTTGAATAACAAAATGATGTCTGAGGGAATGAGTGCTGAAGCAGCCTTTGAAAGAATTAATAAGTTTGAAATTATAAAAAAACTTCGTAGCCAACAAATCAACAACGATGAGTACTATGACGATTTTAGAGGTGATCTTCAACAATAAGCTATTTAATTTATAAAAATCACTCATTTTACAACCAATTCACACCGTGTACAGTTAAATATATTTAGATAAATAAAATTCAATTTGTGCAATTAATAGTATTATCATTGCCTATTTATTTCGAAGATAATTTGTACATCTTCAATTAAGTATCAAACTTAACTTCCTTTCATTTTCCAATAGTCAACCCTATACGATTTTTACTCATGCGTACACGATATCGGAAATACATACACAATGAAGTACCAAGTATTTAGGCAAGGTTTATTAGATTTAATGTACATGTACGAATTAATTGTAAGCTATTCAATCAATGAAAAGTGACACAGGCATTGATATAATTATAATATTCGGTTGAAAAAAAAGGACCGTTTTTTAATTTAATGTACATGTACTTTTTCATATGGTAGGCTGCGCATATCTTATTAAATAATTCAATTAAATCCAAAATTATTCAATTTATTGAACATGTACAAAGAAATTAAAGGCGGGATTATAATTATAGAGCTTGTTACATTCTGGGGTATTACCCCAGAATAATTAAAAATATAAATAAATTTATATTAATAATTTAAATGTTCAGGTTTGACATCATTAGGGTATCTATCGACCCCAGGCGTGTCCGTCGTCGATTATAAGTGATTAAGAATTTTTCACTAACTATTTGATTAGGGTTACATAATAAATGGTACACCACATTTACTAAAATTAGGTATCTTTTAATTAATAAAATATTAGGTTGAGTTAGTCAGTCACCGGACCGAGGTCCGGTGACTTAGATGTTCATCGGCTGACTGCCTGTTCTGTCTCCGCAGATCCAGTACAGAAAATTATAAAATTATAAATTGTCCAACGTCGCATCTCAGGTTACCCTAGCGAACGTCGTCGAGGCCTGGGTCTCATGCCTCGTCATGAGTTTAGACTACGGGCCACGACGGTGTTCGCAGAAATCGCTTATCTACTGTAATTACTTTGATGAAGAATTTTTCTTCACCAACGTTTTATTATATATTATCAAAAGAAATTTTAAAATTTTTATTTAAATATAATTAAAGCCAGAACGTAACAGAGCTACTGGCTGATAAACAAGTAGTGGCTCTTTAATCCGATGTACATGTACTTTTTCAAACGGTAGGCTGCGGATATTTTAATGAGATGATTAGTAAAATCCAAGCATTTTTGAATAAATTGTACATGTACAAACGAGTCGCAGGCATTGAGATAATTGAAGTAACTGGTTTAAAAAAAGGACCGTTTTTAATTTAATGTACATGTACTTTTTCATATAGTAGGCTGCGGATATCTTAATTAGATAATTAATTAAATCCAAGCTTTGGTCATTATATTCTACATGTATAAACGAGTCGCAGGCATTGAGATAATTGAAGTAACCGGATAAAAAAAGCACCGTTTTCAATTTTATGTACATGTACTTCTTTATATGGTAGGCTGCGGATATCGTAATGACATAACTAATTAAATCCAAGCTTTTTTTAATAAATTTTACATGTTAAAAATATTGAAATAACAATACATGGCTCATTTTTGCATATCTCAATTGTCTTTTTTCCTTTTTTTCCTACATGCCTATTAATAATATCTATTAAAATTACAATTAGTATCTATATCTTTTTTTTTCGGATTTTTAATAACTCGATTTTTGTTTATTAATTAAATGAAAAATTTAATAATGAATTTAATGAAATGATTACGGACTTGAATTATCAAAGTATTTAAAAACAATTAATTTTTTTTTTTTTTTTTAGTCCTTTAAAGAAATATTTGCAGTGTTTATTTAAGTTACCCAAGTAGCACAGAATCAACCTTAAGATATCTTTTGAAAAGACAAGACAATTTTTTTGTTGTCTCAAAGCCAAGTTTTCTTAAATATAAATAAGACATACAGATGTCAGTCCTAGGAGTCATAGAAAATTTTTCTTTTTTTTCTCGCCTGAAAAAAATTATTTTAATTAAAAAATCGTTTAGATGACTTATTTGACTGTTATTTGTAATTTATTTTTTGTCGTCACTTGTGTCAAGTCTTGTAAGCAGATTTTTTTACAGTGACTAAATTTCTGTTTTGATTGTTTTGCCAAAATATTGATGCCTTTATTGATAGATCGAAAAACACCCTTAAAATCGATATCTTAAAGATGTCACGTAGCCAAGCGTGCTACGTGGGTGGTTGTTTTTTTTCTCTTTTTTTTTTTATTAGAATATAAAATTTAATACATGGCTTTGGGAGCTCCCAATTTAGCTAATAACTTACAGAAATATTAAATATATCATTTAAATTTATTTATCTTCATACACCCCAGATAGAAAATTGTCTTAGTCGGACAAGTTTGAAACTTAAAAATAGCTTTATTCTAGCTTAACATCTAAGCATTGTTTTATAAGCTTTATTCTAGGTCGTTATTAGAATGAATTCTATGACAAGTCTTTAGAGTATAACTAACCTTCAAATATACCTTGCTGTTAGCTCTTTTTCCACGCGTATGATAAGATTCGTTCTAAGCTTGGATTCTAAATTTAAAACTACCTTATCTGCTAACATTACTCCAAGGTTCATTGAAAACTGAAGTTTGAGGTTAATCAGGAGTTTGTGTTATTGTTTATAAGTGATAAATAAGTTCAATTTTATTTGCAACATATATAAAGAAACATATTTACTAAGCAAGTAAGTTTTGATTTTTTTTAATTTATTGAATCACAAGTTTTTAAATGCTCATAATGAAAAAATTTTAATTTTTTAGAACTTCGTTACATTACAAGCATAAAACTGATTACGTTATAAATTACTGTTGAAACGATGAATGACAACCATAAAAGAAAATTAGCTTTAACAAGGCTAAGAGAACAAAAATATCGAGCAATTAAAAAATTACATAATCAATATTATCAACAAGAGAATAGTCATCATTCAGTGAAATATGAAAATGATTCCTCAAGTTATCACGTAGCGATTCAAACGTGAATCGCTGCGCGCGCTTTCCCATTTCGCCGTGAATTTAACAACACCTCCTAGCTAATAAAGCGTATTTATTTATTATAAAATATTATTATTTAAGTATCGATATTGTTTTGATTAATTATTTAATTATGATTTATTTATTGGAATTATTGATTATTATGTTTATGTTTTGATAATTATTTTGAATTTGATGTATTTAATCAATATTTTCATTTCAGTTAGTAATACACGTCCGTGTATATATTGTATAAAAATATCGATCGAAGAGAGAGTAAGTCGATATAGTGGGGATAAAAATCAATATATCCCTCCCACCACGTGGTGCACTGAAATGATTATTATTTTAATGTTTAAAGGGTTAATTATGATTATGTTTATAAATATTGATGAATAATATTATTTAGTTTATTATTATGATATAACTCAGGTCGGGTAATATATTTAAATATTTTATTTTAATTGATAATTTCGGGTCCGAGGTCATTAGAGGGGATAACACGTGAGTGATACTCATCCCTCGGAAAACTGACGCAGAAAAATAATGAGAGAGGACCGGGCTATTGTAAAGGTAGGACGTGTTGATGTCCGCGATTTTTAAGTGAAATTATTCTGGCCCAGTTGCCGTTATAAAAGTAATTAAATATTAGAGAGAATTAAATTGGTATAATTAATTTTTTGTTATATTCAAAGTATATAGTTTGTATATTGTTTATTGTGGATACACTCCAGAAGTAAATCATTATCAACGCCGGTAAGTCAATTGTATTATCATTTGTTGCATCGGCTATCGCTGGACCCTCGGTAGAGTTGATCGCGATATGTCATTGTTTAATAATTGAACCTGAGTTATTAATAATAATAAGTTGCGTATATTCGACTTATGTCCCAGAGTTTGGTATACGTGCGTAGATGCGTCGGAAAATTCCTTAGTGGATTATAGACAAGGATAGCGTATTTGACTTCTTGTCTTAGAATAGTATTTAAAATATTATTTCTCTGAGTAAAATTGATTTTGTAATTTGATGGTATGCAACCTAGTGTTGCCAAATATATTTTGAGTTCCCGCGTCTCTCTCTCCCCAGAGCAAATAATATTAAATCAAGAAAGAAATTAGTATTTTTATTTATATGAATTTTATATTGAGTATGATAAGTAAAATTTGTGATTTGTAATTTCAATCCCCAGTGGATAATTTAATTAATTTGATTTTTATTATTATTATTTGGCTATAATGAGTATATTAATAATTGATAAAATGTATGGTAAAGAATTAATGTATAGTAGACGATATTTGGTAATGTAAAAAAATATTTTGTTGAATTTATATTTATAAATATATTTGGATTAAATAATATAGTAAAAGAATTCCAGTGATAGCTAACATTTGTTTGTTTATTTCCTGTATATATTTTAGTAATAATTATTCTTTATTTATTTTATTCATTATATTTATTTGGTTATATTTCCATTTGGTGCATACATTCTTGCTCGAAATTTGGCCCCGTGATCTCTCCCCTGATTTGGTATTATTTTTTTCCTTTTTTTAAAAACGGGCTGGCGCTTTCGTGCACTAACCCAGCCTGAGGAGCTGGTTCAGGCACACTATTATTTTATTCATAATTATTTATTATTTTGAGTCATATATTTATTATTTATAAATTATAATTTTGTATACACGTGGGTGACCACACACGGTTTGCCGAATTTGTTCGCGTCTCCGTCGCGAGTTCGAAAACGGTATACGTTATAAAGTTCATCAGATATAAATATGATCGAGAATAATGCTGCAAGTATAAATGCCGACTCAAACATTGATTCAAATGATACTAGTCGAGGAGAAATATATGAGCAGAATGACAATAATAATCCCGAATTGGTTACTTCTAATAAAAGTAGTTCTGATGAGCAAGTCGGTGAGAGACAACCTGACTCGGATCATCCATCAAATAATGAATAGGAAATAAATGGATTAGACCTTGAAATACAGCAATTACGAGAATGAGCAGTACATCATAGAATTGCACAAGTTCATCTTGACTCTCTATTAGCAATTCTTCGAGCAAGATTGCTTCCTAGGTTACCTGCATCTTCAAAAACTTTCTTATATACTGGAGGAGCTAAATATAATGTTGTCAACATGAAAGATGTAAATGGTACTGATGGAACATTTGCATTTATTGGTATTGAATCAGGTTTACGGAAATGCATGAATGTCCAAGCTCATCATGTGCATGTTATAGAATAACAGTTTAATTGTGATGGCCTGTCTTTGTCAAAATCAAGTTCTTCTGAAATATGGCCAATACTCTGTTAGGTTCACTCAAATTTGGTTAACTATGAGCCATTTGTAGGGGTCGGTCTATTTTCGCCATAATTCAGTCTGACATCAGTTTAGTAATAAAAATAAATAACTAAACAAAAAAGTAGTAATGATGAGAAAGGGTGCTTATGCCGAAACCTTGACTATGGCGTTGCAATCGATGCAAAAAAAACTAATGGGTAAAGTCAATTCAGGCGGAAACTATAATAAATATAAAACAAATACAAAGTATGCAATTCCATGACTTTCATTGAAAAAAAAGAGTGCGCCACATATCCTAAGAGCTGTGACATTCAACTTTTGTTGAATTTAATTCTCGCAAAGCATATGCATTTTTGGATTCTTTAAATGAAAATGATCATTCACATATATATAGATATATACATATACATATATATATACACTGGTCACAAAAATCAAAGGATAGAAAAAAAATCCCAAATTTTTAGGTGATTTTCAACATGCTGTTACTCGGTAAAAATGGTCGTAGAAGAAAATTAAAAAAAGAAAATTGTAGCCTCAAGTTTCTTGTTTTCAGATCTGGACCTCGAATTTTTTTCTCATGCACGGTTCCGGAGTAATCATAAGAAAACCGGCGAAAAAAAAATTTTCAAAATTTTTGCTGGTCTTTCAATAACTCTATGGGCGTCAATAAATTTTTTTGAATAATCCGCTTTTATGACTCTTTTGGGAAATTTTAAGGTCTATAAAACTGGCAGTGAAAAGTGAGCAGAATCCCATGCAATTTGCGCCAAAATTTGTCGCTAAATAGTTGCTAATTAGTTGCTGAAAAGCCGATTTTGTTGCTCAAACCGATTTCGAGAAAATCGAGTTACTGCTAGCTTATGCGTAAGATAGCACTGAACTCGCAAAATCCGTGTTGCATAAGAAGACCGATAGGTAGAAATTTGTTGCTAATTTGTCGCTAAAAGACAGCGCTAAAATCGTATCGAATAATTAAGAATCAGCTGAACCTAACCGCCAAGAACTAATGATGAAAGTTCCTACTACCTTAACACGCATTTTCGGAAGCTAGGGACGGTCATTAATTTTGTTGCTGGCCCTAAATTAACTCAGTAATAATAAAAGAGCCAGCAACAAAATACTAATAAAGAATCAAGCGATCCTAACGATCGGGAAGTGAAATCTGATGGCCCTGCTATATGAACTAGTGGTTTTTATGGACTGAAAGCAGTAGTTTATTTGGTTGCTGTTCACGAATAGACTTAGAAATACTGAAAGAGCCAGCAACGAAAAGAAACTAAACATTTTTGACAATGGCGTGGCCCGTCAAATATTCTATTTATGATCTATGAAGTATTGAGCAACACTTGAAGAGTCAGCAACAAGTTTGCGAATAAAAATAGGCTTGATTTTCTAACAAATTATCTAATGATAGGAAACATGCCAGCTTGATTTTTGTTAGACAATGACGTTGTTTGTCAAACTTTTTGTTGTCTATTCAAGAAGTATTTGGGAATACTCAGAAAGTTAGCAACAGATCCGCAAATAAAAATAGTCGTGGTCAACTAACTAGTTACCTAATAATTGGGACCATGCTAGCTCAATGTTTGTTTAATGGTTAAATTGCCCGTCAAACGTTTCGTTGCTGGTTGATGGATATTTATCAACGCTGAAAAACTCAGCAAGAAATTTGCAAGAACATATTGGCTGAGTCAAACTGTGGGCTATCTAAAAACATGATATATCATGTTCCCTGTGTACTCAGTGGATCTCACTTATTTCACTTCTTTTCTAGCCCTTTACCAAATTTTTGTTCCCAATAGCCCGCGTCTGTTGAAAATTAAAATCTTTATACTTAGAGCAAAATACCCCCCCCCCCTCCTCCCCAAAAAGTTTAAAAATTTGACTTTTTACCCCTTTTACTTTTTCTACCCGAGTCGAAATTTAAAGGCTACATTCATCCCTCTAGACCGAAATAGAACCAATTTAGAGCACTGTAAGCCGCCTTAGCTCCGACAATGAACTTCAAGATCCTACCATTTACTGTGAGGTACTACTTTGAACCGCTAATTACGATACCAAAAATTAAGACCGACTATTGTCCTCTTGAACCCCGTAATAAATTTAGATTTACACAAATTAAATTCTTTAGTTATTAATCTTAATATTAATAAATTATTCAAATATTATATTGAATTCTTACTTGCTACAGACAATAATTCTAAAAGTCACGTCGAAAAACCTCATCTAACGCTTTCATGAATTATCTACCAATGGCATCTATCAAATGACACGACAATATCATTTTATATGTTTATTATTCGATTAAGAAAATCAATGTCATGATACTTATTATATTTATTTAAATTTAAAGTTTCTTAATAAATAGTAAGTAAAAGTATTTAAATTGTAATTTTTTTTTATCATTCCAGAATATTTTTATTATTTTAAATATTTAAAATTATCTTTTGAACTTCTAATTTCAATCAGCAATTACTTCTTTTAAGCAGTGTATATGATAAGAAATAATTATAATATACGTATATTTCATATCACCTTGAATTTAATTTGCGTTTACAGTGTATAGCATATTTATGCCTTTTACACTTCTTGCCTTTAATCGCAATCGCTATCTTTTTCTATTCCCTCCTCTTTTTCATGCGGCTGTGGACTGACTTGTGCTTCTGTACTGCATCATTACGTGATGCCCTATATCCCACCTTTTTGCCGTGGGAGTATAGCGGCAAAGGGAAACCACAGAGAAAACCTTTTGCCAGTACAGCTGTCATTTTTCGGAGCAGGTGAAGTTCCAGTGATCGATAAAATTCCCATTTTACCGATCACTGGCTCTTTAGTCCGCGCCTAGAGCACAGAGACGTCCGATCAAGCTCAATGCATGGCTAAGCGGTCACCCAGCCAAACAGTAACCACGCTCGGTGCTGCTCAACTTTGGTGATCATCCGAGCCACACATGAACCGATCGGCTGACTCTGCCCCCTTAATTCGCGTTTACAATGACTGGAACACTTTCAATTTAAATTTTCAAAATTTAAAGTTGCGGCTTGATTATTTGTGATGAAAAACTTAATAATAACAACAACAGTAACAATAGCAATGGTGGTTATAATTATAGTAATAAAAATTCAATAATTATAATAATTATTTTAGAAATGATATTATTAATACATTACAAAATTATTATATTAATGTATTGCACACTTCAAGCGCGAAAGCGCTAGGGGTGCTTTACTGACAGTTCTTCCACGTTGTTTTTTTTTATTATGAACTTTTATTCAACTTACAAATTATCAATTTGATTTTTTTATTTCTCATTTTCAGTTTAATAGTTTTTTACTAACATTTTTTTTTTTAAATATCCCGTCTTTTCTATTAGATGTCGCTTTTTTTTCACATATATTAATATGCTAGTGCTGCCACCAGTAGTTGATAAAGAGAAAGAATGAAAAAAAATAATAATAATAAAAAAAAAAAAATATGGCAGCTAAATTTTTCGTGAATAATTATTACTCCTCCGACACCGGTGTAATTTCATTTTTACACCGGGCGGAGTTAAAACGAGTCCATTTTTAACACCGCTCTTTTTACAGTGTATAAAAGTCCAGGGGACTCGTTCGTGTAATTAATAAAAGTCCGGTGGACAAACTTGTTAAAAAAAATTATAAGGAATATAAAAACCTGGTGGGCAAAATTGTAATTTGGTGAATAAAACTCAATAATTATATAAATTAAATGGTGTGTTAAATAAATTTAATCCCTCAATCTCCTCACTCTTATATTTTCCAACGACCCTCATTTCATATTATAACATCTCCGGTTCTGGAAGGCCGAGACTTATCTTCCAGTGGCGCCCTTATTAACTTCAATTAATGAAGGGGCCAAACTTGGCAAGGTTGAGATATACCCTGTTATAAATAGTCAGTGAAAGGGCCGAGAGCGAGAGAGTGACAGTAAAGCACACTCAACGCTTTCGCGGTTGAGGTGTGCAATACATATAATAATAGAATTATTATTATTGTTAATAAATAGGTTGTAGAGGTCCAAAATCGACCCTAATTTTTATTTCCTTTAGGCCCAACTTTGAACACCAAGGTGGTAAAAATGGAAATTTATATCACTTTGGGATCCAAAGTTGGACTTCATTTGACGTGGAAATAGAATCAACTTCAATCCCCCGAAATAAGAACTATCTTAGGAGGTTCGATGTCGGCTTTAAATTTCTACGGGTAGTCTTCTACCATGTATTCGTAATCAATATGCTCCACAAATAAAAAATTAAAATCTGGGGCTAAATTAGCCCTTTAAGAAACCTAATAAAATTCGGCTATTGTTTTATTTCATCTTAATAGTATATTACGCTTCAAGAGAGGAAATTAGGACATTCCAAACCAAGTGGATGAGTTTTCACGTATTTTACCCAAAAGATCTGCAGAATTGAGTTAAAAATAAATATTATATACGAAACAAGAGAATCGATAGCGTACTTATTTATCAGAAGATCGGCTTTTCCAGTCGTTAGTAAGGACATCAAGAACTTATTTTTGTATCATTTTCTGACAAAGTACATAAGAATTTGGAGTTTTAAATGCATATTAGTCGCAACATGAGAAAATCAATGGTTTTGGTTTTTTTATTTTTTTTAACGAATCGAATTTTATGTAGATTTTTGAAGGAGTATAAATTAGAAATTTTTGTATTTCGACTATAAGACCTTCAATAAGAAATTTAAAAACGATACAATTAAAAATTTTTTGTTTAAAAATTACTCCTAAATCAATAGTGTTTTTTTTTTTTTTCTTATAAAGGTGGCTGTTATGAGGCTAGTCGAAATTTAAAAAATTGACTCTATATCCTGTGGTTTTACCACTTACAATTTTTTTTTTTCATAAAAAAGTGCGAGAAAATTAGAATATTTACAGATGTTTGAACGATAATGCTTAGATGTTCATATCAATACTTAAAACAATATTTAGACTCATCTAACATTACAAACGCCCAGCAAAGCGGGTGGGTAACCGCTAGGATATATATATTTAAATATAGTAGAAACCTAAACGTGCAAACCTCTCAATAAGACAATTTATAGATAAATTGAGAAAAATATAGATAGCCCGAACTGGGAATCGAACCCAGACCAATTCGGTATCGCGCCGAGTGCTCTACCAGTTGAGCAGTATATATAAATATATATATATATAGTGCCGGATAGCTCAACTGGTAGAGGACTCGGCGCGATACCGAATTGGTCTGGGTTCGATTCCCAGTTCGGGCTATCTATATTTTTCTCAATTTATCTATAAATTGTCTTATTGAGAGGTTTTGCATGTTTAGGTTTCCACTATATTTAAATAATGAAAATCCGAATTTCGATTATTTTCGATATTTTCAAAATTTGTGAGCGACCTCTTGAAAATTTTATATCGAGCTGACTTTTGGAGATGCTTCTCAAAATATCGTAAACCAACAAATTTTCATGCGAGATCGAAAAAAATAAAATAGTCGGTTTTTTTGCGCCACCCTAACATATGTATAAAAAATCTTATTTAACATATAAATTCTATACAATTATCCCCGGATATTTTTTATGCAGAAAAAAAAAATATTTTATTTTTTAAAATATTAAAGACAAATAATTATTTCTTACCAGTAATGCTTCGTTGAATTTCTGTGAGCTTCTGCGTACCGATAACCGAAAAATGGACATTTTTATACCTGAAAACTCAATTGCGTCAGCAGCAACCTTGTCCAATATCACCAAGAATATTTCAGCAATTATGCTGATATAAGTTTTATTGTTTATTATTTCAAATGTCAGCTCGACAACAAAGATATCGTAAACAACGTTTAAAAGTAAACATTTTTATACCAGAAAACGTGTTTACGTGATAAACAGCAACTTTTTTAAATGTTAGTAGTTGTGCAGTAGTAGTAGGAGTAAAAAAAATTGCCACAATATAATAAAGAATATTCCAGCAATTATGCCGATAAAAGTTTATTATTTATTGTTTAAAATGTCAACTCGATAACAAAGTTATCGTAAACAGTTTGAAAAATGCAATACTAAACAAGAAAAATATCTAATAATATTTGCTCCAATGTTTAGTCGCAAACTATAAAATTTTTTTATAATGAATATTATATTATTTGCCTGATCCATAACATATCGGCTCTAGATTGAATGATGATGTTCATGCTAATGAAGTACCAGTTAATATGTAATTCGATAAACTATGAATTTTGTAATATCGAATAATGATTTATTAGTTTTTAGTCTTTAGTAAAACTTTTCATTCTCTTAATTGATTTGATAGTACATGCATAGCAATTTTTTGTTAGTATAACAAAAGACGGCATAACAGAAAAATATGTTTTAATAACAAATGAATTTTTTTCATACCGATGCCGAAAGTTCGTATTCTGTCCCTAATTTGCGGGATGAAAGTGTTACATTCTAGTCCGACTTACAAAATTAAAAAAAAAAGATAATCGCTATATTCTTTCCCAGCTTAATATAAAAAAATAATTATATTTTTTCCCGGCTGTCAAACTTCATTGACACGTTCAACCTAACCCAAACTAATCCGTTGCGTACGTGTTTACAATGTCATATGTAAAGTAAAATTAAAATTGTATGGTATTGTAATTACTTAGTGTTATGATGTTTTTATAATGAAGTATATTTATAAATAAATTAATAGAAAAAATTATTTTGCTTAATGATTTGTCAAAAAATTCAGTTAAATAATTTTGAGAATTAAATTAGGATGACTTACTCACTTTCCATCAAGTACATACTTTTTACTTCTTCTATAATTGAAATAAAAGTCTGATAACTGAAAATTGAAATGAAAACATCTGTCATAAATTAAAACATAATCATTTAAAGACTTTATTTATTTTATTGAAAAACAAAAAGTACAATTATAATTTTTGTTAATTAATGAGAGTAAATTAAGTACAATAAATAACATAAATAAAATAAATAATCAAGAAACACTAGATAATTGAGTTACTTTTAATGAATTGAGAAAAATTAAAAAAATGGTAACGATAATGAGATCATGAATCTTATTCTTTCTCGTCTTTTTTATCATGATAATAATTATTAATTATAAGATTATCAATCTTACATTTTTCAAATTTTACTTAATTTTATTTTGAAGGGACTCAAAATCATTGATTCTATTGTCTCCGTCATTACATTTTCATTATTGGGCTGTTTTACTGGATTATTTTTCAATCGTTTAGGCGGTGGTTGAACGAAGTTAGCGCTTCTTGGTAAATTATCAGTATTGGAGGTGATTGATGTAGAGCTGTGTGTTTCTTTTGAATGTTTAGTTGTCGTGTTTAAATCCAAATCATTTGAATTTTTACTTCCTGAAGGTCGAATTTGAATATTAGAATTTTATACCTGAAAACTCAATTGCGTCAGCAGCAATCTTGCCCAATATCACCAAGAATATTTCAGCAATTATGCTGATATAAGTTTTATTGTTTATTATTTCAAATGTCAGCTCGACAACAAAGATATCGTAAACAACGTTTAAAAGTAAACATTTTTAGACCAGAAAACGTGTTTACGTGATAAACAGCAACTTTTTCAAATGTTAGTAGTTGTAGCAGTAGTAGTAGGAGTAAAAAAAATTGCCACAATATATTAAAGAATATTCCAGCAATTATGCCGATAAAAGTTTATTATTTATTGTTTAAAATGTCAACTCGATAACAAAGTTATCGTAAACAGTTTGAAAAATGCAATACTGAAGAAGAAAAATATCTAATAATATTTGCTCCAATGTTTAGTCGCAAACTATAAAATTTTTTTAAAATGAATATTATATTGTTTGCCTGATCCATAACATATCAGCTCTAGATTGAATGATGATGTTCATGCTAATGAAGTACCAGTTAATATGTAATTCGATAAACTATGAATTTTGTAATATCGAATAATGATTTATTAGTTTTTAGTCTTTAGTGAAACTTTCATGCTCTTAATTGATTTGATAGTACACGCATAGCAATTTTTTGTTAGTATAACAAAAGACGGTATAAAAGAAAAATATGTTTCAATAACAAATGAATTTATTAAAGATAACAAATCGATTAGTTCATTTAACAATATGGACTAAGTTGCAATAAAAAATCAGTTTGAATAACCTACATGTCAATCTGTTGTCTGAACAAAATGGTGACACGACCGATGATCCGTGGACAATTGATCCGCGACAATTGATCCTTGCGACGATTGATCCGTCGATAAAATGCGTGTAACTTGAAAAATTACGCCCTTTTTTTACTAATTTGTGTGTGAGTATATTTTTTATGTTACACGCACACAAAATTTGTGAAAAAAGGGCGTAATTTTTCATGTTACACGCATTTTATCGACGGATCAATCGTCGCAAGGATCAATCGTCGCAAGGATCAATTGTCGCGGATCAATTGTCGCGGATCAATTGTCCTCGGATCATTTGTTACGTAACCGAACAAAATCGCTTTGGGGTCGTAAGAAATGAATTTATTGCAAGAACGAAATTGTTTCGTTATCATTACTTATTCGTTTTCGTTGTCGTAACAGAATCAATTTGCTAATTTAACGAACGAAATTTGTTATGATAGCTTATCACTTTAATTATATTTGTTATTATATTTTCTGCATGTACATAAGAGATTTCCACGTATATAGTCACTCATCACATTATCTCTGGAACCATAAGACATATAGATTTGAAATTTAGTAGGAATATTCTTTCCACCAAGTAGAGGTCAGCTAAGAACGGATTTTACGAAATTCCGTCCGCAAGAAGAGTTGCGGGGACAATACTTAAAAAAAATTCACATTTTTAAACTATGTCTCTTATAGGTATAAAACAGCCAGGATATTCTTTTGTGCGGGAGCGTTGAGAAATTAAAAAAAATTTGTATCTTCCAATCTACAGCTTTTAAAACTCTGAAACTTGGCCAGAATTTTTTTTTTTTGCTTCTTGAATTTAGTAAGAACTAATTTTATGATATTCCACTCCTAGAGGGCTGTGCGGGGGCGTCAAGTATTTGAAAATTTATATTTTCTAATCTATAGCTTTTGGAACTCTGAAATTTTGCCAGAATATCTTTTTGGCATGTTAAGAACTGTCAAGAACTGATTTTGTGAAATCCCACTGACAAAGGGCAAAGTTGGGGAGTTAAAAATGAAAACAATTTTTAACTATTACTCTATAGCTTCTGCAGGTTTGAAATAAATTAAATTGTCTCAGCCCTAAATATCTCAGGAAATGCCCAAACACAGCTCCTGTTAAAAGCAGAACTCAAAATTCCAATTAAAAAGTATACAATTTACTGGATAGTAACTGAATAAATTCCTTATACAAGGAACTTTGTAATAACGATATAAATTAACATTCAATCATGTAATGTTTTTTAATACAAAATTTGTTTGATAGTCTAGTCAACGAGTGCTTTTTTGGTCAACTTTTTTCAGCAGTCTCTTTATAATTAATGTTATTTTTAATATTGGTAGTTGTTTAAATCTCCCGCTCTCAGTTATTACTTTCTCACCGTCGATATCTTATCGCCCGCATTACCGATCAGTCATCCACTATAGGCGGCTCCGCTAGTCGCGTTCTCATACAAAAGACCGCTGGAGTGGGGATGAAGAAGACGGATGTGCTGTCTCTCTGACTTTTCAACGCTCTCTCTCACTCATTCAGTTACAGTGATTTCTTGGCTGACGCCTCGTGCTCTCATAAATCTTACCGTAATATCCTCATCTTTTGCGATCTCATTAAAGTTCTCAGTGCTTTTACTTCATAATAATTCATAGTAATTATATTTTGCATTATTTTTGTTCTCATTTTTTATCTCAGTATTATTTTTGCATTAATTAGTCTCACCTCGTGTACCGGCATTTTCGCGCCTCGACGCCATCTTGGCCACGCGTTGATCGCGAGTGTAATTCTCATTAAATAAACATTTATAATATTAAATAATTACAAGTCTCATAATAAACAATTCTCATAAAGTGTATATATTGTAAATAAAATATTTATAGTGTTTATTAATTAAAATCTCAGTGTAAAATAAATTTATTCATTGCCCGACAATGCACACACACCAGATCCTCTCATCTTCGCACTTAGTAATTAATTAGTTATCAATTATTTAAACATTTTTTTGGTCCTTTGAGCCGGATCGTGTGAATTGGTTGAATAAATTTATTTAAATTAAACTTTCTCAGTGACGCTAAGTGACCAGTGCAGTTTCATATTTTTCACTTCAACACAGGTGCATTGCGGAGTACCCTGGACGTGGTACTGCACTTGTGGAAATTAATTAAGGGACACAACAGTGCAAATTAATTAATGTGAAGTGTCTAGTGTATAAATTAATTCTCATCCATCAGCGTCTCTCATCTGCGTCCATTCGCAGCAGTTCTCAGCATCTCATCATCAAACAGCACTCTACTGTCAGTTTGTTCATTGTCTCATTGTAATTCTCAGGCTCACTTGAGTATTTTATTTTTTTGTGTGTCTCATTCATCTCATTTCCAGATATGGCTACCGTGTCTAACAGAATTGTGCTGCAGATGCACCACATCTCAATTTTCACCTCTGTTTCTGCATCCGCTAAAGCCGGTATAATAGAAACTCTCTCATTGCGTGGAGCCAACGCAAAGTTGAACCTTCTCACCGAGCACTGGAACAAGTTCACTGAAGACCACGAGAAATTATTCTCGTCGAAGACCGACGTGACGGTCGAACATAAATATTTCACCGACGGTTCGTTCAAAAAGGCCCTCAAGATGTTCCAAGAAGCTCAAGATGCTCAGCAGCAAACATCTCAGCAATAACAATTTTGCAGTTTTCAAGCAGCAGCTTTCATCTCATACGCCATCAGCCGTGCTCCAGATCACAAGCATGTGACATCTCGACCGACAGTGCTGTTGGCAACCGCACAAGCTCTCATCTCTCATCAATCAGGCTCGTCTGATTGTATCAGAGTTCTTATTGATCCCGGATCAGAACTTACTCTGATTTCTCAAGCTGCTGTTCGCACTTGCAGTCTCATCTCTCAGCCATGCAACATACCTTTGCAAGGAGTTGACAATATCTCATCAGGGAAAACCTCAGGCATGGTCTCATTCAAACTGCAGTCTATCATCTCATCAGAATACGCATACCTCAACGCACACATTCTCAAGAACATCACAGCGCAGATTCCATCAGTCTCAATCTCACCCACTCTTTGGTCTCATATTCAAGATTTAGAACTCGCTGACCCAGAATTCTACAAGTCTGGCAAAATTGACATTCTCATCGGCGCAGATTTCTACGGTCAAATTATACGACCAGGTCTCAAAGCAGGAAGTTCATCAGAACCGATCGCTATGCAAACCATGCTCGGCTGGACAATTCTCGGCCCAGTTCATGAACAATCTCATCATTCACCTAGACTGTCTCATCATATCATCTCAAATGCTCAACTGCACGACTCTCTCACCAAGTTCTGGGAACTTGAAGAAGTTCCAGAGTCCTGCAACGAAACTTTCACCGTCGAGGAAGCTGAGTGTGGAGCTCACTTCCTATCAACTCATTCTCGAGACGCATCAGGACGATACATCGTCCGTCTACCATTCAAATCATCATATCAGAAGCTAGGTGAATCTCGTCATATTGCGCAGCGCTGTCTCAACCGTCTCATGAAGCGTCTGTCTCAAGACCCGGAACTTCAAGGTCAATATACTGCTTTTCTCAACGAGTATGAATCACTCGGACACATGACTCGAGTCTCATCTACATTGCCTGAACCTTCTCATGTATATTATTTACCTCATCATTGCGTTGTTCGCGAAGACAGCGAAACCACCAAGTTGAGGGTCGTGTTCAATGGGTCAAGGAAGACATCATCAGCCAGCTCTCTCAATGATCACTTACATATCGGCCCAAGCCTGCAATCAAAGATTTGTGATGTACTGCTGAACCTCAGAAGTCACAGATTCATCTTCTTGACAGACATTGTTAAGATGTTTCGTCAAATTCTCATCCACCCTGATGACAGGGACTATCAGCGCATCCTCTGGACAGAGAATAGTCTCACTGTGGCTTATCAACTCAACACCGTCACATATGGCACTCGACCAGCACCATATCTTGCTGGCCGAGCTCTCAAACAACTTCTAATCGACGAAGGGTCTCAATATCCACTAGCAGTGGAACCGTTTCAAAAGGGCAGCTACGTCGACGATATCGGCGGTGGTGCCGACAATCTCAGCGATCTCAACGACATTGCAAATAATGTCGAGGAACTTTGAAACTTAGGCTGCTTTCCACTAGCTAAATGGAAAAGCAATCATCCTCAGTTCAGCAAAATCTCATCATCACTCAGTCCAGAAGATTCTCATTCATTCTCAGACCACATCTCAAAAATCTTGGGTCTCTCATGGAATTATCAAGAAGATGTTCTCACGTTTACTGGCAAGACTTCTCAGACTCTCAGCATCACCAAGCGCACCATCACCTCAGAGGCTGCTCAATTATTTGATCCTCTGGGTTTAATCTCACCAATAATTGTCAAGGCAAAAATTATCATACAGGACCTTTGGCTCGAAAGGTCGACTGGGATGATGCACTCTCACCAGAGCTAGTTCACCGATGGAAGACTTTCCGCGATGAACTTCCTCAACTCTCTCATCTCAGAATTCCTCGATGGATCAATCTCATCCCAAATTCATCTAGCATCGAGATTCACGGGTTTCTGGCGCATCTCAAGCTGCAATGTCTGCAGTAATTTATATCAGAGTCTGTCAACCTGGCGAACAGACTATCATTTCTCTCATCTGCTCAAAAACGAAAGTAGCACCACTCAAACGTCTCACAATTCCTCGACTCGAACTCTCAGCTGCATTATTGCTCTCAAAACTGGCATCTCATGTCTCATCGAAGCTTCAATTATCTCATGTTCCTACTTATCTGTAGACTGACTCATCAACAACACTTGCTTGGGTGACCAGTGAACCTACAAGATGGAAAGAATTCGTCAAGAATTGAGTTGAAGCGATCCAGCACCATTTTCCAGATGCACACTGGAGATACATCTCAGGAAAACAGAACCCGGCTGACTGTGCATCCAGGGGTCTAACAGCATCTCAGCTCATCAACCATCAGTTATGGTGGTCAGGACCCAGCTGGCTAGCTGATCCTCCCTCTCAGTGGCCATCTCATCATGTTCTCAGTTCAGCAGCAGATGAAATAGAGCAAGTAAACTCAGAAATGAGACCTTGCAAGTCTTATGTCTCTACTAGTCCACCTCTCATGCCACTATCATCTCTCATTCACTCATGGACTACACTCACAGCTCCACTACGTCGTACTGCAACAGTATTCAGAGCAATCTCATGTTTCAAAAAAGTACCTGGTTCAACACTCAGCATCTCACCTCTCACTCCTGCTGAATTACAATCAGCTCTCATCCATTGAATTAAATCAACGCAGCAGGAATATTTCTCATCAGAAATCTCAGCATTATCTCAAGGCAATACTTTCAAGAAATCTCACTGTTTCACCCGTCTCACCGCATTCATCGATCAAGCTGGCGTAATCAGAGTCGGTGGACGTCTTCAAAATTCATCATTGGATGCTGACAGCAAGCATCCAGCAATCCTTCCCAAGGATTGTAGGCTCTCACGTCTCATCATCTCAGACTCTCATCTACGCACTTTGCACGGAGGTACCCAACTTACCTTATCTCATGTTCGCAAGAAGTGTTGGATAATTGGTGGACGAGCTCCAATTAAAAACTTCATCCATCGCTGTCTCACCTGCGCACGAATGCGGGGAGTCAGATCTCAACAACTCATGGGTCAACTTCCATCTCATCGGGTCTCACCATCTCTCGTCTTCGAGAAAACTGGAGTCGATTACACCGGTCCAGTGTCTCTGAAGTTCTTTCAATGACGCGGTACTAGATGCTACAAAGGCTGGATCGCTGTCTTTGTCTGTCTCTCAACAACAGGCGTTCATTTGGAGGTTGTCACTGACAACTCCAGTGAAGGCTTTCTCAAGGCATTCCGCCGCTTCACTAGTCGACGGGGAATTTGCCGCACACTTCGAAGTGACTGTGGGACAAACTTCAAGGGTGCTGATCTCATTTTCAAGCAACTTCTCACCGGTGCTCTTAAGGAATCATCTCATCTCCAGCAGCATCTCGCCAATGACGGAACCCAGTGGTCATTTAACCCACCTGGGGCTCCTCATATGGAAGGAAAATGGGAAGCTGCAGTGAAATCAATAAAGTGTCATCTTCAGCGAACCATTGCTGATACCCTTCTCACCTACGAAGATTTCTCAACTTTCCTCATTCGAGTTGAAGCTGTTCTCAATTCTCGTCCTCTCAGCGCACTCTCAGAGGATCTGGACGATCTCACCGCTCTCACGCCCGGACATTTCATCCGTGGTGCTGCCATCAACACCATTCCGGAACCTAATCTCACTGCAATCTCAACCTCAAGGCTATCTCATCTGCAGCATATACAAGAACGCTTGCAGCATTTCTGGGACCGGTGGCCTACAGAATGCTTACAATCTCATCAATCGATCTCAAAATGAAACACCTCTCATCACGACATCACAGTTGCATCACTTGTTTTGCTCTCAGACGAGCGGTATCCCCCAACAAAATGGCCGCTCACCCGTGTCATCCAACTACATCCTGGTGCCGATGGTCTCATCAGAGTGGTCACTCTCAAAACTGCATCAACAACTCTCAAAAGGCCAATTAGCAAACTAGCGCTATTGTCAGTCTCATCGACCACGGAAGATTCTCAGAAATTGTCTCACTTCTCCAACGAGTAGGAGAAGGCGGGGAGAATGTTCAAATCTCCCGCGCTCAGTTATTCAATTCTCAACGTCGATATCTTATCGACCGTATCATCGATCCGTCATCTACAATAGGCGGCTCCGCTAGTCGCGTTCTCATATAAAAGACCGCTGGAGTGGGGATGAAGAAGTCGGATGCGCTGTCTCACTCACTCTTTTAACGCTCTCTCTCATTCACGTAGTTTACAGTTCTCATGGCTGACGTCTCGTGCTCTCATGAAATTTTTCTGTTATTATAAAATCTTTGGCTATCTCAGTAATTAAATCAGTGCATTTTGCTTGTAATAATTCATAGTAATTGTTCATTACATTATTTTTGCTCTCACAATTAATCTCAGTGTTTTTTGTATTTAATGAGTCTCACCTCGTGTACCGGCATAGTTGCCGCCAAGTCGCCATCTTGGCCACGTGTTGATCGCGAGTTTCAGTCTCATCAATTAAATATTACGTACATCAAATCAGAGCAAATCTCATCATAAATAAATCGCAAAGACTGTATATATTGTAAATAAAATATTTATAGTGTTGATTATTGAAATTTCAGTGTTAAAATAAATTTATTCACTACCCGCCAATTCACACACACCAGATCCTCTCATCCTCTCATCTTATAATTAATTCGATATTAATTATTTAAACAGTATACATCATTTTTTTAATATGTATCCTGTTCAAGTAATGAATATATCCATCAATTATCTTATTTGTCATCGTATATGATAAACTGAGTCAATTTTTTTAATGTATTTCTAAATAGCGTTGTGGTCTATCTTCTAGTGTCGTCAATAAATAAACATTCTGCTCGATGAACAAAAATAAATTATAATTATTTTAAACAATTTAATTCCTTGCATAGTATGAAATTATGGTTGGAGTTTTTACTTTGTATCCATAATTTCTATTTTAACATTCATGATGATTTAATATTAAACAGTCTGAAGTTCTTCAATCTACACGACCTGCTGCTAGCATATCGATTATTAATGATCCTGATAGTTTTCATGCTTTATTACTTCAATTGCGGATTAATATTGAGTCAACAGCAAGTAATGAAGTTAAAAAAAGCAAAGTACTAGAAGTTATCAAAACTTTATCATCTTCAAACATAGATTTGGCTGCGCCTAACCGACAACCATTGGTCACTTCTGGCACTTTGTCAATGTCAGCTATAAAAGGATTATCATTTTTCATGAGCCGATCTCGTGGACGTGGTAGGGGGCGAAGAGACAGAGTCATTGGACTTCCTGTGAGACCAATGACAAAAGTATCAAAAGTCTTTAAAAACTTGAAGGAAACTTCAAAAATAACTCAAATATTATCCATGATATTTACTGATAGGACCAAAATTAATCAAATTGTTCTTGGTAAAAAAAAAATAAACAAAGACGATTTAAATCATCTATTACCAAAAGCTATTTGTGACGGTTTAGCTAGCGAGATGATAGACGTCAATTTGATTGAAAAGTTTTTTGATTCTGATGCGTTTGAAACTTACACAACAATGATTGAAGCTAGAATAAAAAATGATGATTTCCAGTGCAACGTATGCAAATATGCCTTAAATTCCGATTATAGCATCAAGTGCGATCAGTGTTTATATTGGAGCCATTGGAAATGTTTTAATTTATCTGAAGAACCTCCGAATCTGTGGTTTTGTCCAGATTGTAACAAGGAATCATAAAATTGTTCTCCGATAAAAAGTAAAATTAAAAAAAAAATAATAAACAACATCGTTTAAAACCTAAATCTAATTCTTTGAACCTTTGTTTTCTAATGAAGCAATGAAAGCTTCAATATTTATTTATTGAAAATTATTTATAAGAGTTGGTTTATTACAATATTTTATCCTAAATTTATTCGAAAATAAATAAACTTTCATATTGAGCCCATAAAATTAAAAATGATACATTTTATTGGTTTATATAACGTTTTTTGCCTTTCCTCTAAAGTAATGAATTCTAATATAAGAAGCTATAACAGAGTACCCCCTAAGGACATCATCCATTTAATTAAATTTATATTTAATGACCTAATTATTAATTTACGCAATGATAATTATTACCTTTTTTTTTATTAATTTATGGAATTGTAATTAAACTAGGATGCATGCAAATAATTTTATAAGAAACTTACTTTTATTTCAGGTGATATTTCTACAAGTTTTGAAACTGATGAACGCCCAATTGTGATTATTCGAATGAGTAATAAATATTACTCAAGTTAATTAATTGAATCAATTAAAATTAATATTAAAATTGTTCATTTAAATTGAATAGTTATTATTGAAGTTAATTGAATTAATGATTAAGATTTAATATTAAAATTATTGATTTGAATTGAATAATAAATATTAAAGTTAATTAAATTAATATTAAAATTATTTATTTAAATTTACTAATTAATATAAAGTTAATTAAACAAATTGATTAAAATAAATATGAAAACTATTAATTCAAATGAAAAATTCGTATTAATGTTATTTAAAATGATTTATTTAAATTAAATAATTAATATAAAGTTAATTAAATTATTTATTCGAATTAATATTAAAATCATTTCTTTGACTTAAATTTAAACTTAGTAGCTTATTTCGCGCCTTTGTAGAACGTACTGTGCGCGTGCGCAAAGAAAATTTTTCAAATTCTCCCTATGCGCATGCGCAAAAGTAAGGAGTATCACAAGTAAGCACGGGTACGGTCAGATAACGGAGAATTTGGTAAATGACCCGTGCGCATGCGCTAAAATGGCCAAAAATGACCATTTTCCCGTGCCCCGTGCCCACACGGGAATGTGCCGTATTTAACTCTTGTGATAATTTACGTCGTTTTATATTCAAACTTTTTATACATCCTTCAACCGTGACCAAATCAGTAGTGTGGTGTTCGCTAAACCGATCTAATAATCATTGGTTTTAATCCATCGAAGAAACTGTGATTTTGTGTGGTAATGTAAAATAACCCCACTTTAAGGTTAGGTGGTCATGCTAAAACACATCCATCCCGAGGAAATTAACAACACAGACGTAGAGTTGGTGACTCCGTCTTCATCAACAAACAATCAACAAACTACTCCCGCAACACCTGTACCTAGAAAAAAGAGAGGAAGACCCTCCTTAGAGGAGCTGAGACTCCGAGAACGATCAAACTCCCTTGGGAATATCGACAAATTACTAAGCGGCATCAAAAGACCTAGAGATCTAACAGATTCTACGCCGGAGCCCACGCAAAACCCTAAGAAGCATCTAAGACGTCACAACTCCTCTCCTACAATCTCACCCACAAAACAAAGCTCCTCAAATATAAATATGGCCAATACCGAGGACTCACAAGCCTGTACGATAGAAATCCCAGAATTCTCGGAGACCTCCAACCAAGAGTCCTTTAAATGGATCGCAGAGCAATTTATTTGTTTATTTAAAACCAATCAATCTCAATTTTCTCAGATCAAAGGCTCTATCAAAGAATCATCGGACTCAATTCACAACCATCTTGAAACTCTGGAAAAAAAGTACTCTTCACTCTCTACGGAAGTGGAAGCCGTAAAAGCCCAACAGGAGGAGCTCAACAAACGCCTAACCAACATCGAAACTGGTAAGTGTGGTTCCAATTCGTTAAACTTGGAAAGTTCCCTAATACCGATTATTTCCAGAGTTGAAACGGTTGAAAAGGCTATAAAATCTGATTTGCCAAACGAAACTAGCTCCACAGTCATTAACCAGCTGAACAGGCTCTCCAGGATGGTTGAAAACCATGAAAGCAGAATGCGTAGACAAAACATTGTTGTCAGAGGATTAACTCCAGCCAACCCAACCGAGGAAGTCACTTCATTTCTAGAGAAAACTTTCGACATTCCAAAATGCGAGTGTAAGCTTATCAGAGAATTCGGAAAAAGAAGGAAATGTTTTGTAATACACCTCAACAAGCCTGAACACAAAGCTTCGATAATGAAAACCAAGAAGAATAAGCTCATCAATACAAACATTTTTATTGATAACGATCTCACACCTTTAGAACGAGAGCAAGCATATGAGACGAGAAAAAAATTTAAAGAAGAGAAGGAAAAAGGGACAAACCCCAAGCTTAGCGCAAACAAAGTATGCACGGATGAAAAATCCTTAATTTGGGATAGAAACACTAAAGCGTGGACAGAAAAGACCCACAACTCTCGAAACGCACACTACAATAAGCCATCAACCGTAAATTCCTATCCAAAAAACTAATTACCACCAAAAAGGAGAGCCACCACTTCAATACAGCCTTATTCTGGAACTGCCATGGTTTAGACAATTGTGACAACCTAATTATCCCCCAAGAAATCTTCGCCATCGCCATAGCCGAAACCTGGACACATCAACCGCCCATTACACAGCCTGCTTGGACGGATAGCTTCAAATGTATCTGGTCAAATGCGACCAAAACCGCTAACAGAGGAAGAGCAAGTGGAGGTCTGCTACTCCTCGTAAGAGAAGAAGTGGAATTCCAGGTAATAGAAAAAAAAAATCATTGGATCTTCATCAAAGTAAAAATGCCTCTTCAGGATGTAATACTAGGTCTAATTTATCTAAAACCTGACCTAGAGCTGGAAAACACCTTGGACTCGCTCCAAATTGTTTTAGACAAACTCGAGAACATGCACGCCGACATCCCAATAATCTTAGGAGGAGATTTTAACGCACGCCTTGGCGACCTTGATGGAGAAATTCCGCCTGATACACTCAGAGACACGATCCTGCTACCCTCAAGAAACTCCCTAGACACTGTAACCAACCCAAGAGGTCTCGCCGTCCTAAACTCTATGTCTAGCAGTGACTTCATTTTAGTAAACGGGAGAATGGCAGATGACAAAAGCGGCAACATGACTTTTGCTGGTCCTAATGGAGCCAGCGTCATAGACTTGGTATGGGTAAATCATGAAGCCGCAAAGCTGGTCTCAACATTCCGAGTTGGAGTGGATTCATTCGGCTCCGACCACTTTCCGGTTCAAATATCATTCCAATTCGACCAGGATACCCCACAAGCTGAAAAGTCTCCATTGCTCTCCCCTACTCCGAAATTAATCTGGAAGACAGAGTGTACTCAACACTTTATTGAAGAACTATTCTACTCCCACCGGCTCGTGATCAACCAAGCAAACACTAGCTTGGACACTCTAGCTGAAAACCTCCAGGCAGCTATTCATGAAGCAGCAGAGTCATCAGGTTTAAAAATCGTGACAAAACCGAGGCGGGTTAATAGCAAGCCTAAACGCCCATGGGAGGACAACGAACTTAGGCTTCTCAGATTAGCCCTTTCCAAGCACCAAAGAATATGTAGGAGGAGAGGATTCACGCAAACTAACCTTGAAACCTTGCATCTCTTGAAAAAAAATTTAAAGAAAACTAAGAAGACAAAAATTATAAACTACTATCGCTCCATTAGAAACACCCTGGCACGTACTTCAAGCCCTGCTGAGTTCTGGCAACTGGTCAAATCGCTCAGAAGACCATCGTACACGCCTTGCCCTATCTCACTTGACTCCTGGGAAGAATTTTACTCTACAGTGTACCCACAGAGAACCTACGACACTACCAACTTTACTGACGTACGCAATCCTTACCTGGATCTTGATTTCTCCTTCCTAGAAGTCAAAAAAGTAATCAAAAAAAGCAAGAATAATAAGTCTCCAGGCCCAGATGCTATACTGAACGAACATTTACGTCACCTCCCTCCCCCATGGATCTCTTATCTCGTGATGCTGCTAAATAGAATCTGGAACTCTGAACAAATTCCATCCTCTTGGCCAGCAGCAACAATCTCATTAATACACAAAAAGGGAACCCGAGATGACCCGTTAAACTACCGTGGGATTGCGCTGCTAAATAACTTACTCAAAGTATTAACTGGTGTCATCCAAAAGCGATTAAACTCCTGGATGGAAAGTTTAAGCATAATCCCTGAAGAACAGGCAGGATTTAGAGAGGGACGTGGCTGCCTAGACCAGTCCTTCACTATTCTAGCAGCCCTTCAATCTAAAATCAGAATGGAAGGTAACGCCGTTTATTGTATTTTCGTTGACTTTACCAGAGCCTTCGACACGGTTCCTCACCATCTACTCTGGAGAAAATTATTTAACCTCGGCATCAGTGGCAAGATAATTAGGGTAGTTCGCGCAATCTACGAAAGGGCAAAAGTCAACCTGCGTGTCAACGGAAATACCTCCAAAGACTTTGCAGTCACTGAAGGCGTGCTCCAGGGTGACAAGTTAAGCCCTACGCTCTTCATTCTATATATTGCAGATCTTGTAGCTTTCCTTGAAAGAAAAGGCTTCAAAGGCTTAAGCATAGGACCAAAAAACCTCCTCACTTTACTCTTTGCCGATGACGCAACCTTCTTCACAGCATCACTCACCGAGGCAAAAAAAATACTAGTGGCACTAGAAGAGTACTTCGATGAGAACAAACTGAGTGTACACACGGGGAAAACTCAGGTGATGATCTGTCGTGCATCGGGCAGGATCAGGCAAAAAGAAAGAAACGCTTTCTACTACAAAAATCAACCTATCAAGATCACGACTCACTACAACTACCTCGGCATCACGATAGACAACTCCACCAAGGGAAAATTAGCAGCCCAAGCAGCACTACAAAAGGCAAGAATAGCAACCGGAACAGTATGTACCTTACTGGCTAAAACGAAGTCGGACTCGTGGCAGACCAGGATACATTTATTCAACAGCATAGTGGGTCCCACAATTCTTTATGGCGCCGAAACCTGGGGGATAGACCATTTGGAAGAAATAGATAAAGCTCAGGCTAACTTTTTCAAAAGAATCCTACTACTGCCCACAAACACACCAGGCTATATGGTCAGGATTGAAGTTGGGATTACCCGACTATCTGTAACAGCGCTCAACCGAACCTGGAAATGGATAACACGTATCCTGAAAATGGATGACAATCGCTGGCCGAAAATTTGCCTTGTCCATCTGATAACCATAGCAAAAAACCCGCAGTGCCAGGTCAAATTTAACTGGGTTGCAAAACTGAACCTCCTGCTTAAGGAGATTGCAATGCCGGATATGTTCAACAACTTGGACCCCTCACTCTGGGAAAAACAACATCCCAAATTCCTCGAAGCCATCACCAATCGAGCCAGACGACTGGACTACGAGCAATATCTTCGATCTACCTCGCTGCAAACTCAGCTAATCTGGAGTAAAACACCTTACACACCCAGATATCTGAAGCTTCGGTGCCCAATCCATTTATCGCGTATGATTGCGCAACTACGTCTCGCTAACAACTATAACTGCAGAATTACGATCTTTGGGTTGCACATCCGACTTCTCCCGAAAAACTACTGCAGAGCTTGCAATGAGAGCCTCGAAACGGTCGACCACATACTGGCCTACTGTCCAGAGCTCGACGACCTGAGACAGCGATACTTCAAAGACATCATCAAGAATTACCCAAGAAACCTACGTACGCTCATGATACTGAATATATATTCCAAAAATGATATGGAAAATGTGACAAGATTCCTCACGGCAGTCACTAAAAGGTGCTCCCTATCAAATCCTATCTAAACCCTTCTCCTAGACACCGACCAACTGGCTCTCCTAAAAATACCCACATAAATTTTTATTTTTACTTGCCGATCATTGTATTAACTTAATTACTGCCTATAATTCCTAAAAATTAAAAATTGTATATTATAATATAATTCTTAATTACTGAACATGCGTTCCAAAAATTGTTATACGAGAGATCATGTATATACTCTTTAAAACAATAAATATACAATACATTACAATACAACTAGGATGCATGCAAATAATTTTATAAGAAACTTACTTTTATTTCAGGTGATATTTCTACAAGTTTTGAAACTGATGAACGCCCAATTGTGATTATTCGAATGAGTAATAAATATTACTCAAGTTAATTAATTGAATCAATTAAAATTAATATTAAAATTGTTCATTTAAATTGAATAGTTATTATTGAAGTTAATTGAATTAATGATTAAGATTTAATATTAAAATTATTGATTTGAATTGAATAATAAATATTAAAGTTAATTAAATTAATATTAAAATTATTTATTTAAATTTACTAATTAATATAAAGTTAATTAAACAAATTGATTAAAATAAATATGAAAACTATTAATTCAAATGAAAAATTCGTATTAATGTTATTTAAAATGATTTATTTAAATTAAATAATTAATATAAAGTTAATTAAATTATTTATTCGAATTAATATTAAAATCATTTCTTTGACTTAAATTTAAACTTAGTAGCTTATTTCGCGCCTTTGTAGAACGTACTGTGCGCGTGCGCAAAGAAAATTTTTCAAATTCTCCCTATGCGCATGCGCAAAAGTAAGGAGTATCACAAGTAAGCACGGGTACGGTCAGATAACGGAGAATTTGGTAAATGACCCGTGCGCATGCGCTAAAATGGCCAAAAATGACCATTTTCCCGTGCCCCGTGCCCACACGGGAATGTGCCGATAGCCACACTCTAAAACAACTCTTAAAATGTCAAGAAATTTTTCTTATTTACTGGATAAAATCGAAAATATTTTGGAATTAGAAAACATCATAATTCTTGTGCCACGGAGAAAAATGTTGGCTCGAAACCTACCAATTTTTACAATGCTGTCAACCAAACTTGAAACAGTAAGTAAAGCATCCGAACAATTACTATGCTCTTATAAAAAATTATTATGCTGCATCAAAATTATTATAATGTATGAAAGTAATTGATATTAAAGCTTATCGATAAGTTTCTCGCGCGTAATAAGTATTGTGATAGAGCATAATCATTTTTATAAGAGCACAATAATTTTTTAGATGCGTCACTTCCTGTTTCCAGTTTGGTCGACAGCATTGTAAAAATTGGTAGGTTTCGAGCCAACATTTTTCTCCGTGTGACATCTTATTACAGAAGCGCATTAGCATGTTTCAAATACCAAGAAAATTAAAATAAATTTATAAATCTAGATTATTATTATTATTATTACTACTATAATTATTATTATTATTATTATTATTATTATTATTATTATTATTATTATTATTATTATTATTATTTCTTTTTAAGTTAAATGCTCAGGGGGTTATCCCCGGTAGTCCGACTCTACCGAGGGCCTCACCTGAGCGCCAAATCGTTACTGCTGCGATGCTTCATCAACAAGATGATTAGCATGCGCAGCAGGCCAAGTTTCATCGCCTTAGGAGACGGAGGGATCCAAGAATTACAGCCTTTTGCATCCTCGATGCCAGAAGCTCAACTTGCGCTGAACAAGTTGGTATTCTAGCCAATGCAGATACAAAAGACTGTTTCATCCCTCCAAGGACGTCAACAATGAGGACGACAAGTTTGACACGGTAGCCGGGGTAAAGTTTGCCAATTTCAAACAGGAGATCCTGATATATCTCGCGTTTGTGCTCTTCTTTAACCGTTATATTATACTCAGCAGGTGCTGAGAACTCGATGACATAAATGTCGCGAGTGGTTTTATCGAAGAGCACAATATCAGGTTTGTTGTGATCTATTTTCCGAGTAGTCGCGAATGGCACGTTCCAATAAATGCGGCAACGGTCATTCTCAACAACTTGCGGAATATCTCCTGGCAGATAAGGCAGCACTGGTGTTTTGTCGATACCGTGCGTATGTCTAAGGTGGTAGTAAAGTACTCGCAGAGCAGCATTGTGACGCTGGATGTATGCACCTTTTGCTAGCACAGGACATGCTGACAAGAGGTGTATAAGCGTCTCAGGATGTTGCTTACATACCCTACACGATGTGTCGGGTAGCTGCATCTGGAGTACTTTTGCACGGTATTCGAGGGTATTGATAACACCATCTTGACAGGCAAAAATATATCCTTCGGTCTCGGACATCAGGCCAGCTGACTTAAGGAAGGAAAACGTCAGCTGGGTGGACAAGCCATGGTCACGCACGTGTTTAAAGAACACGCTGTGCATGGACTTGTCCATGTGTGTACTGAGCAGTTTTTGCTGCTCGGCATTCCTAACGACACTCTTAAATTCCTCCTTAGGGAGTTCAATAAGAGGGTTTACTCTTCCGAGACCGAGGGATTTTGCCGCGTATCGTGCTGCCTTATATAAGAACGCTCCCTTCTGCAGATTCTCATGACTATGAACAATCTGCATAAGGAAGTCGTTCTCATCTGCTGTGAAATTGACAACTTCGTATGTTAGACCCAAAACCAAACGATCATGTAGACACTCCATGCTCTGTAGACCTCTCCCTCCGATGTGCCGGGAAAGGTATAATCTGGTGATTGAGGACTTAGGGTGCATGCTCCGATTGATATTCATGACTTTGCGTGTCTTGATATCGAGATCTCTAAGCTCTTTTCGGGTCCATTTAAGGACACCGAAAGAGTAGAGTAGTACTGGGACAGCAAGCATGTTTGTTGCAAAGACTTTGTTTTTTCCGGAAAGTTCTGATGACCAGATTTTCCGGAGTCTCCGTCCATACTCGCTGCAGAGAGTCGTTTTGATTTTCGAGACATCCTGCATAGGACTCCCGTCAATCCCTAGATATTTGTACGACTCTCCGGCGTCAAGATGGTCAATGACGCTCCCATCTACTAACTCGATATCTTCGCGCAAATCAGAGCACTTACCCCTCACCAGATTAACGACCGCGCACTTGTCCAACCCAAAGGCCATGCCGACATCCCGTGTATACTCCCCTACGATATTCAAGGCTGTTTGAAGGTGTTCCTCATCAGGAGCATATACCTTCAGATCATCCATGTAGAGTAAGTGGGTGATCGAATATTTCCGATCAGTTGGTGGGCCCACTGAGTATCCACGAGTACGGCGTAGCGCAACAGATATCGGCAGCAGTGAGATGCAAAACAGCAGCGGGCTCAGGGAATCTCCCTGGAAGACACCTCGCTTGTACTGTACAACTTCGGTCACACGTTTGTCGTTGCCACATGAAATGTGGAACCGTGTTCGCCAAAGTTGCGTCGTACGCTGTATGCATCCCACTGTATCGCGATTGACCCCAAGGCATTTGAGCAAAAAGAGAATGAGCTCGTGAGATGTTGAGTCGAATGCCTTACGGTAGTCAATCCAGGCCATTGACAGGTTGCGCTGATGGTAGACCGCGTCTTGAATGACACAACGATCTACTAACAGATTCTCTTTGCAACCTGACAAGCCTCTTTTACTGCCACGTTGTTCGTATATCTGCTGCCATACAGGATCTATCTCCTGTAGAATGCGATTATTCAAGATTTTTGTGAAAATCTTATAAACTGCATTCAAACAGGTGATAGGCCTGTAGTTCTTCGGGTCGGACAAGTCACCTTTCTTAGGGATGAGCACGGTTCGCCCTTCTACAAGCCAGCACGGAATAGGTTCGTTGCCTCTGATAAACGCTGTAAATATCCGGGCCAGATGGCTGTAGGTAGAAGTAAGTTTCTTCCACCAAAACAAGTTAATGCCATCCGGACCCGGAGCAGCCCAGTTCTTACCATTATTCAGAGCCAAACGAACTTCTTCCACGCTGACTTCAGGGCTCTCTTCATCAGCATTGTCGTTTCGGTGGCGGCGACAAAATGCCTCGAAGTCGTTGAGAGCTGGAGTGTCACGATTCACGTCTGGTTGATCACCATACAACTCGGACCAGAAAGCTTCTACTCGATCGATAGATGGGGGATCGCCAGAAACAGATGTCTTAGGTGTCAGAAAGCGTGAAGGACTTAACCGAAACAAAGAGTTATCGGTAAGCCGCTTCAGCTTTTTCTCTAGTGACTTTTTAGCAGTCACCAGAGCCCGCAACCTGTTGAGAGAACCTTCTTTGATGTTAAGAAGATTCTCCTTATTCAGTGTGTGATGTTGATATCGTAGTCCAGCTGCAATACGGCGGACTTTAGGCGTAAACGCTTTACGAGCATTTACGTACTCAATAACACACTGAATGCGGGAGACATGTTTCCGGAGATCATCAATCTTCAGTGAAAGCTGTCCAATGCGACCTTTCATCTTAGCCTCCGGAGAAGAAGTATTATTTCTTGCCGGAGGTAAGAGTGAGGAAGCAGCATCATAGACAGCTTGATTGATGGTGAGTAGAGTAGAATCTTCCTGAATCCGAAGCGATAGCTCGTGGTTTTCCGTGTCAAGTTGGTCTTTGGGGTAGTGTGTCTTTTTAGAGACACATACTTGTCGTTTTTCAAAATCATTGTCGGCGTCTTCGGAAGAACGGCGTCTCTCCTGATGTAGCTGTGCTGGAAAAGACAGACGGTGAGATAGCCGTCTGTTATTTAACAGTGATCTTCGTGTTCGCCGAAGATTATTATTATTATTATTATTATTATTATTATTATTATTATTATTATTATTATTATTATTATTATTATTATCATTATTATTATTATTTATATTTATAAAAAGTCCTGTTTTTGTCCTTAAAAACAATTGAACACATACTAAAAATTATAGTAAATGAAGTTTATTTTTGTCCTTAAAAACAATTGAACACAGACCAATAATTATAATGAAAAAGTCTGTTTTTAGTCTAAACCGGATTTAAAACAGACTAAATATCATACGAAATTAAGTCTGATATTGGCCTGGATAATGACTAGTACGGACAAAAACAGAGTAAATTCCTATGTAAAATAAATACGATTTATAAACTGAATTAAAGAAAAAATATTTGAATTCATCATTTATTTTAAAACAGATCTAATTTTTTGACCCGGGAGTAGAGTTCTCAAGTCTGTTAGCACGGCAGTAACGTTTGCAACGTTTCTACTAATCACGACCCGAAAGTGAGAACCCGACTATCTTTGTTGTGGCGAATGAGACTTTGAGTGAATGTGCTGATGGCTGAATAGATTAGCATATTACATATAGCTACTCTTTGAAAACTTAATTCAAACGATAATAAATGATTAATTTTAAAAATAACTATTTACTTATAGATCGAACTTCATGCGAAAATATATCCTATGAACAAACTCAAGATCTGGCAGGCCATAAAATCAAATTCACACTTGATATGGATTTACCGATGAAAGATGAGAGGAGTAGAATAAATATCGTAAAGAGAACCTGTTGTCAAGTGAAAAATCAGATTATTTATTGACGGTACCAAATTATATTAATGCCAAAAGGTCTATAAACGTTTCATTATATTACAATCGTCATCTATTTATTGAAAAAGGGTATAATACAGAATTAGGCAATAAAAGCTTTGACGCTCTCGGAACTTCATCGCAATTAGCAGATACGAATTATAAGTTTTCGGACTTTATAACGCAATACTGCGAAGCACGGTATTCGATTTTAACTAAAAAGTCAAATTATTTAACGGCCATAAGCGAGATAACTTACAACTTGCAGTTTATTATTTCGACACTAATTGTCTTAGTATTCATAGCATTTATTATGATAGTTAATAACAAATTCGACATAAGCAGGGGTATTATGGACGTGATAAAAATGTCAGCAGGTATGGGAGTTATATCACCATTAGACAGGCTATCGATAAGAATAATTTACTTAAGCGGCTTCTTGTTTATTTTCACTGTAATGCCCGAGTTCCAGGGACAAATATCCGCCATTTTGTCACAGCCGATGCGCCGTAACGTTGAGTCGTTAAAAGATCTGTACGAAAATAAGTTTCACGTTTACTATGACAGTTTATTAGAGAATGACATTATCCATAAAAATTTGTGGGTCACTGATGAGGACAAAAAATATTTACATCCATCCGATCATTCAGAATTAGTTAATTGTATAGTGAAAGCACAAAGGAATTCAACAATATCCTGTATTTATACCACAAAGATTCAGATAATTTGTTTCGTCGCAATCCTTATTCATATACCTTATTTTACAAAACATTATTTGTATATTAATTCATTTACATATTTTTATTTTTATTCTTACGAACCAAATTTTATTAGCCTAACAAAAATTATATTTTACTGCTCTGGGAAATATTTTGAATCCTCTTAAGTTATATTTTACAATATTTCCATTTTTTGTCAAACTCTAAATTTTCCTATTTTAAGAAACTGATTGTAAATATATTTTAAGCCGATTTTTTATATTACTAGGGACACTTGGGAATTTCCCAGCATTTAGTCTTGTTCCCAGACCTTAACATCCCGACATTACAATTTTTAAAGTATTGTTTAAACATCTGCTTCATAAAAATAGCTGTTGTACAGTTAAATTTTTGTAATATTGCAATCCTCTTCCTTTCCAAAAAAAAGGTTCTCCTTACGGTCAAAATATTATGGCTTTAATCCCTTAAGCCCCTCATAAATCATAACTCCCGTTTCCTTACGTGTCCGCACTGCTCACCTCTGACCTCCCTACCCAAGCTCCGTCGGTCCCAGTTAAGTGCCCACCTACAAACCTAGCTAATTACCAATGGCAAGACCCATTATCCCTCTTTCCACATTTTTGCCCGCAACTGCCCAATAATTTCCTCGCATTTTTTCCTTGGTCCCTTTCCGCCACTAAAATAACTCCGCCTCCGAAAAACTTCAATTATTTTTAAGCATACTTTTTGTAATCAGTAACTCACCAGACTTGTAAAGAGCAGCAAGCTCAGAATAAATAAAACACCATAAGATTATTGTATCTTGCACTTCTCATTTCAAGAATCAACGCACACTATTTTATTTTAAATATTGCTCATTGCAAGTTCATTATTTAATTATTCAAATTACTGCGGTAAACTAATCGCGGTACAAAACATAATTTATGCTTTAAAATCAAAGGATTTATATATTTCAAAAGAGGCTACTTTTAAAAAATACTATGTTCATTGGACAAGAAAGGACTGGGCTGTCAAACACAAACTCGATAGGATAGCTTCGGTATTTGTGGAATATGGTTTTTTTTTATAACAGAAACGAAAAACAAACGGAGATATATTCTAAAAAACTAGACAAATTGAATAAAATCAAACAAAGAAATTTCGACCAGATTGATTTCGATCATTTGGTGTTTAGTTATATGTTTACTGGAGCGATTTTACTCTGGAGTTTGATTATCTTTGGGATCAAAATTTTCTTTTATAAGCAGTCAACAATTTACCGAAAAATAAAAATGCACAGAAATTTGAGGAAGAAAATTTCTATAAGGTCGCAGCCGAGAATTATATTCTTTCCCAGACGAATGGTTCTTTCGAACAGCCGCAATCAAGTTTTAAATATATACATAAATATATACTTACTATACGTATTGTTAATGACATCACAATTTGCTGCACAATAATCAAGTCTTCTTAGTTATGTATTAGTTGTCTGGTTTTTTAAAAGACTTTGTTTCTTGTTGATGTTTACGTAAAATTTCAACTGCTAGTTCTAATCGCAGCAAGTATCATAAGTATTGCGTTATTTAACCAAACACAACCTATTTTTTTACTTAATGAAACTTTAGTACTACTCCAATATTAGCATACATAATTCCACAATATTAAATAAGATTATTTGCCAGAAGCATTGAGAAAACCACCAAGCAGTATGCCCATGGGAAGTGTTTATAAAAATAGACATGAAAATCTATTCTCGATTCCTATATGTATATAGCATGATGTAGATTCCTATAGAAACCCTTGTCAGAATCTATATTTGGATCTATGCAGGAATTCTACTGGGAACCATATGAAAATCCATCCAAAAACATCATCTGAGGACCCTCACGGAAATTTAGGCTGAACCTATATGGAAATCGAGCTTAGATTTTTACATGGCGTTTTCAGATGGATTTCCATATGGTTTTCTATGAGAATCTATGCTTGATTCCTGCATAGATTTTTGTGGTTTCTGAATCTATACATGGGAAGCCAGTATGGACGCCTAGGTGGATTTGTACGAATCTTTGGAAGGAAGATAACTTTCCAAAAACATAATAAATTGGCATCAATAAGTTATAGATCAAATTAAACGGAATATAGTATAGGGCCGGATAGCTCAACTGGTAGAGCACTCGGCGCGATACCGAATTGGTCTGGGTTCGATTCCCAGTTCGGGCTATTTATATTTATCTCAATTTATCTATAAATTGTCTTATTGAGAAGGTTATTTGCATGTTTGCATGTTAAGGTTTCCTCTATATAAAAAAAAAAAAAAAAAAAAAAAAAATAATAAATTTTTTTCTTATTAGCTTTATATTTTTTTTCACAAGAACTTCTAAAAATCACTATCTAAATCACTTTTAGTTCATTGTATCTCTATCAAAAAACTCCATGTGGAAATCGAGCATAGATCCGGATATAGATCCTCACCTTAGTACTTATCAGAATCCGCACACCATGTCAAATTCATTTAGGAATCGAGATCGGATTCTTATGTAAATTTCTACGAAAATTTCCCATGGGAATCTGAACCATGTCTATAGACATTCTTAAAAGCCATAGGGGAATCTTGTATGAATTAGAAATTACGAAAATCCCTACTTTTCTCTATGGATTCCTATAGGTTTGCATGCAATCCCATATGGATTCTTTTTGATAAGGAATGAATATAGAATATATTGTATCACTGAAATAATTGGGATAATGGCATATTTATTGGAAGGGGTGTTACTAACTCGTAATAGATTTTTTGGAAATCTGAAAAATTTTAGTTTCTAAAGAGACCTTGATCATTTATGACGATTGCAACTGCTGTCAAGGGTTAAGAAGGAAAATAAATCAAAAAAACTAAAAGATATGAATACTGATAGTATTAATAGGTTCACCCACTCTTCAGAAATTAGTCTAATCATACGTTAATACTACATATCAACATTCCAAGTCAACTATTTTGGACGATTTCCGACAGCGAACTAGGCTCTGAGATGATTTTATATCAATGCACAATAACTAATGGAATATTAAAAAGAACAAGTGACAGTTTATCGATCGTCATATAACAAAACTAAAAAAAAAATCTAGGCGTTGGTTGTTTTTTTATGAGCTTTCCAAGCTCTAACAAGTGACATTCTATGCTAAAGTTTGAAAATTTAAAAATCGAAAATCATCAATGAAGAACGATTTTTAAATTTTTATTCCCGATTATGTTCTCTGAAATAAATGTATTGAGGCAGAAATCAATGTCAGTTATCAAAATCAAGATTTGTATGAGTTTTGACTTAGGTCAGAGCAATAATATCTGGAATAACTGAGAAATACATTAAAGACTAGGTTTTTTCAATTTTTTGCTGACAATATGTTTAAAACTAAAGATCACGTTTTATGACATTATCTGATAATCGAAAGAGACTATAAAGAGAGAGAGTTGGTATGATTTCAGACACATTTTAGCACATTATATTTTGATTTATCTGGAAAAAATAACATAAAATGTTATTTTTTCAACTTTTCAGCGCCGATATTTTTTGAACTAATCAACCGATTTTGACGTTTGAGGTGGCAATCGGCGCGTTTTCTTGAATTCTAGAGCAGATTAAATTTTGGAAACGATCGGTTTAACCGTTTTGAAGATATTTAAAAAAATCCGTTTTTCACCATTTCTTTCTCCAACGTTATCTCTCGAACGCATTAACCGATTGAGATGATTAAAGTGGCATTCGACCCTGCTTATAAAATTCTAGAGCTGATTAGATTTAGAAGTCGATTGTTTAACTCGTTTCTGTGAAATCAATAGAAAACTAAAAAAAAAACTTTTTTTTTTTCGTAATTTACCAATATTTTCGAGTCTACTAGATCAAATGATCTGAAATTTTCAGGAAAGTTGACGGCCAACAAGCTCTTTCGATTACCACCGTCCAGACCTGGCCCAGGCTTGGCCCGAGATTATCATTCCAGGCTTCTACCAAGGCTGGGCCAAGACTGGCTTACAAGCCTGGCCCAAGGTTCTACAAAGTTGGGCCAAGTCTGGGCCGAGCCTGGGCCCGTGTTACTTTCCTCTCTGGGTTATTCGAAAGACGCATACTACTAGATTTAACCTTCTTTTTCAAGGCAGTAAACAATATGATTGATTCTACAGAAATATTGTCAGACATCGTTCAACATTCCGAATAAGAATCCGAAGGAAAATATACTCTTAAAAGTACCATACTCCAATGTCATTTATACAAAACGGACCCAGGAACATAATATTGGGACTAGTCAATGAATACTCAAAAACTGTAAATTTCTTTGGTGGATAATTTCATTCGTTCAAAAAGTTAATTCAAGTGGAAATGGAATCAAGAGTGAAAGCTGAAGCCAAAAATTAAGAATAATTTGAATATTCAAAAGCGTAAATAAATAAATAAATAAATACATTGTTTTTTCACTCAAAAACTTTTTATTCATATATATTTTTTACTCTAATAAATCTTCATCGGAATTTTCAAGATCATGTTTTCTTAATTCTCTCATCTTTGATAATCTACTTTTTATGTCATAATCTTCATTATTATCATAATAATCACTATCATCATCTTCACCATCATTATCTTCACGATTTTCATAATGTTCTTCATCTTTATCACCTTTTCCATCCTCACCATCATCATTTCTTTCTTCTTGGTATTCTTGGTAGTCTTTTTCTTCTCCTTCTAATTCTTCTTCTTCTTCTTTTTCTTCTCTGTCTAAAGAGCTCTTCGTTTTATTATTGTTACGATCATTTTTTTTACCGTCTTCATGTATTTTTCGGATGTTCGTTCTCTTGGGAGCTTTCAAATTGGATATAAATTTACTTAAATAGCCTCCTAGTTTTCCATAAAGATAGTCTTTCGCTAGCGGATCTAAATTTTTGTACCATGGAGATGTATCCAGGTAATACTTGAAAACACCTACAAAAAAAATTTTATAGTTAAAAATATGCTGCTCGTGAAGTTTTGTTCAAATTTTTTGTAATATTTAATTTAGCATTGAAAAAAAAACAATTAAGACGTTCATACATGAAACTCTTAGCAAGGAAAAAGCCCTAGTACCTGCTCACTCCATGTATTTATATATCTATATTCATAAATGTAGTATATAGTAAATGTCTGCGCAGACTGCCCGATTGAGGCCTATGCGCATACGTTTGCTATGGGACACTTGTAAATTTTGTATCTCTTTCCTTATAGTTCCGTGTTACTATGCACCCGTAGTAAAATTTATTGGGAATTTTTCACAGTATACTGGGGCTCTTACCTTACATAAAATTCATATTTTAGAATTTTCACAAATTTCATAGTATAATTTTCTTCCCTCAAATAAATTATCTTCCCTCAAAAACTCAAAACTCTATCGATCATTTAGAAAAAGGTATTAACGATTAAAAAATATGGTTTTAACATAGAGCGTTATGAAAGAGCATTGCTTTTTTGGATTTAAAATTATCATGTTTATATTATATAGTAGATGCATTGATCAATAATGCTCAAAAATATTATTTGATTTATATAGTTCGTATAATTGTATAAAAACAGTAGCATTAACCAATCTTTTAAATGTTTATTAATTATTTTAGCCTATATATTCAAAACTATTTCGGTTGATTTTTCACCATGTTGAAAACAAGCAACAGCACTCACTGTAAGAGGATATACAATCGTGGTCATTAATTTAAGTATGTTTTGACTTTACTGGAAAATTTCCATTTGTAAACTCGAACGTTTATAAACTATAAATTTGAAAATTACCTAATAATGACATTTGTAAAATTAGTCGCAAATAATAAATGATATTAATGAAATTAGCGAAATAGGAATTTCACAAAATATAAATTCAGTCATTTTTAAAATAGCAAAAAACAAAAATCGGTGGCTACGTGAATTTACCCAATTCTTACTGCTGTAACTTATAACATTAGCCGATTGTAAACTTGACGATTTGTAAAATTAGCCGTTTTTGAACTTCTTATAACTTTTGAATGGGTCAGTCAAATCTGCTGTAATTTTCAGAAAAACTAAATTTATGGAAGTCCTTATAGATGCCTCAAATCCTTTTTTGATCCGTCGATCCCTTCAAAAATCACGAGAGATTTACTCGAGTCCTGGACACTGAACTAAGTGCTCTGATAAAATTTTTGCTCTTCTTATAAACGTAATTTTCTTGCATCTAAAAGTCAAAATAATCTAACGAAATTTACTGTTATATCTAAATTAATAAAACAACATTTAATAAGTAGAAAAATAATATATATATTATATATTATTGGAGAATTTAATAGTATATTCAACAAAATAAAAAATTTGAATTATACTTTAATTCTTCGATGTCCCCAAAAAATGATAGGATTTAGAAATTATTTTAAAATTCCAAAATATTCTACAGAAATCAGAAATTAGAATACAATTAGAGCAAAGCAGCCTATCCTTTGCCCTCTGAGTTCGAGTCGTTGGTAGGACCTTGATAAAAACTACCGCAGCCATCGCCAATTGCGAGGCATCGGAGAATCCATGGATTTCTAGAGCCGAGTTCGTGGACCAGTGGATGCATCTGGGAATTTTGATAATATCAATCATGTTGAGTTGAGTCTTGAATGAAATCCATTTCTGACGTAGTTCTACAGACAATGGAGTGTCCCAGCCGAGTTTGACAAGCCAAAGTTCTTGCATGAACATTTTGGCTTGAATTATGAGTGGTGATAAGAATCCCAGTGGATCAAAGATCTGAGCAATCTCTGATAAAATTGCACCCCTTGTGCACGGTTGAGTTGAGCATGGTGGCGAGTGTTTGAACGAGAATTGATCCTTGTTTGAAGACCAGTACATCCCAAGAATTTTGGTGCTGACTTCTGGATCCTCTATTTTATATTGTGTAATCGCTTCCGCACGATTGAGCTGAAGTAATTTGCGATGATTGCTTGCCCATTTAGCGAGTGGGAACCCGCCCGCCATGCACAGACCCTCGATGTCATCTGCAACTGCTTGCAGTGACTCGAGATCATCTGCGCCTCCGGAAATGTCGTCGACATACCGTCCTTTGGTGAGTGGATCGATTGTGAGTGGGAACCGATGTCCTTCATCTCCGACTAATTGGAGTAGGGATCGAACCGCAAGCAATGGAGCCGATTTCGTCCCATAGGTAACTGTGGTGAGTTTGAAGGGAATGATGTTTCCTTCCTCGTCAAACCAGAGTATTTGTTGCAGACTCTGGTCCTTTTCGTGAACCACAATTTGTCGATACATTTTGGTAACATCTGTGATAAAGATCAACCGGTGTTGACTTGAGCTGATGAGTACGTCAAAGATGTTAACGAGTAATTTTAGCCCGGTATGCATGATGTCGTTGAGTGAGAGTCCTGAACAGGTTGGTTTTGAGCCGTTGAAGACCACACGGATCTTGAAGTTGTTGTTGTCTTCCTTCAGTACCCCATAGTGAGGTAGGAAGTATTGAATTGATGATGTAGATGATGCCGCAGGCACCATGTGCTGGAGTTCGAGATACTCTGCCATGAAATTCATGTAGAATGTTTTGAGCCGAGCATCATGATCAAGACGTCGCATGAGATGTTGTAAGCAGCGACGAGCTGCTGTGTATGAGTTCCCCAGTTGTTGCGGGTCCGATATTAATGGCAGTCTAACAATGTATCTGCCAGAACTGTCTCGAGTGTGAGTGTCCCGGAAGTGAGCTTCACAAGCCTCTTCTTCGGGAGCTAATGAGCGTGATTGAGTTGAACTGACTTCTTCTTGAAGCCAGAACCGAGTTAGTATATCTTGAAGATCTTGATCATGATGATTGGAGACAGCATGATGAATTCTAAGTGGTTTGTTGAGCCGAGCTTGGACTGGACCAATGATAATCCAGCCAAAAATTGTATTTTGAGCGAGTAATCCAGGAGATTTGCATTTGATGATTTCGCCAGTGATGACCTGGCCGTAATAATCAGCTCCAAGGATGACATCCGTTGGACCTGGAGTTCCAAAGTCTGGATCTGCGAGCGTGAGATGCGAGTACTGGGCCAAGTCAGTATCTAGACTTAGTCAGATGGTAATCGAGCAGTTAAACCACTGAGAATGTGTGCCTTTATCGTGAGTGATTGGTCCGAGTGGCATGAGCGCAGAGTGATAGTTGCACATCCCCTGGTACGGCCAGCTTTAGCTGCACCGATCCCTAGGATAGTAAGGTGCGATCGAGCACGAGAAATATTCAGCATTCTTACCAATGAATCTGAAACAAAGGATATCTCAGAACCGGTATCTAAGAGAATGCGAATTGGATGAGTACTTAACTTGGTTATGACGTAGACCTGACAAGTTGCGAGTAACGTTGCATAGTGATGAGCTGAAGTACAACCAGTTGTCGAGTTCTGAGTAGGCGAGTGACGAATTAGATCTGCGATCATAAGCATTGTGAGTTTGAGTGTGGGCAAGAGTGCTGTTTGAGTTCGATGAGCTTGTAGTAGGCGAGTGCGAGTGAGTATTGAGTGCTTGAGTGTCGTGCGGAAGCGCAAAATCTTATTGAGCTTGAGCAGGGGCACTTTGGGTGTGAGTTGCAGGGATTCCTGGATGAATCATAGAGTGGTGCTGTTCTTGACACACTCTGCAACGGAATGGTGAGTTGCATGACTCGACTCGGTGGTGTCCAAGACAATTTGGACACAATCTGGCTTGGATCACCAGCTGAGTGCGTTGTTGTGGAGTCATTCTCCCAAACTGGTCATATCTGACCAGGTAGTGGTCACCTTGGCATAGGTCACACGGATACTGTGTTTTGGCCACCACCTTGGGTTGATTGCTTGCTGGTGTTGACGTTCCAGCCGATTTTTGAGCAGCAGATGTCGCCATATGAGCATAAGTGTTCTTATAGACTTTGGAGCTTGAGTGCGAGTTCGAGTGACTGGATTTTTGAGCACCCCCAGTCTTGGCAGTACTTTCTTCGTACCTTTCTTGAGCACGAGCACGATCCGTGAGGAATTGACGCAGTTGTTTGAGTCTTGGGAACTCTACTGAAGCCCCCAGTGACAATTCCCACTGTTCGCGAGTTGAGCGGTCGAGTTTTGAGGTGATGATGTGAGTGAGAAGGTAGCAGTCACCATCCTGGAGATTGATCTCTGAGATAAGAGTGCATTGATCGCCTCGTGGGTCTGATCAATGAGCGAGTAGAGTTGTTTTGACGAGCGTGAGGTGAGTGCTGGGAGGTTTACCAGCTTGTTGTCGAGTTGAGCTCCGATTAGTAGTCGAGGTACCTCGTATCGTTTACAGATGGCACCCCAGGCGAGTGAGAAGCTCTCGTTACACATGGGTGTGTTGGCGATTGCTTGAGCTGCTTGTCCTGTCAGGTACGTCTTCAAATAATGAAGACGTTCGACGTCCTCCAGGCCAGTGCGGTTGATCACTACGGACTTGAACATGTCCCTGAACTCTGGCCACTTGGCGTAGTCACCAGAAAATGGCGTGATGTTGAGTGGAGCAAGATTGACGCTACTGTGTGAGCGTTAAGTCGAGTTCTGAGCTTGAATGGGTTGAGCAGGAGTGTCGAGTGCGTGGATGAGTGTTGATAGGCGAGTGCAAGCTCCCAGGTATGACCTGTATGCTACATCAAAGATGCCATCCTTCATGTACGAGTGCTGGAGAAATTCTTCCGTTGCGTTGGCCCCCAGGTAGTCGTGGACAACGGAAAACTGCTGCCACTCCTGGGTGAGTACTTCGAGCCGAGCCTTGAGTGCTGCTGCACCTTCGGCAGCAGTGAGTGATGGAGCAAGAGCTTCAGTGTCCGAGATTAGCGTCAACCTGGACAGCTGACTGTTGATCTTGAGTTCGAGTTCGCAGCCCTTGGTGGACTTCCTGCGAGTACGCTTCTTGGGGTCTTGAGCATCGAGTGTTCGTCCCTTAGGGATTTCCACATCGGTGATGTCGGAGTCGCTGGGATTACCGGTGGCTGGTAGTATCCTTGTTGGAGTGGTCGAGTGGTCATCGGTTGCGTTGATGACAATAGTTGGAGTGAGTGGGAGAGTGGGAGCCTCCTCCTTGGACGCTCCGTCTCCTGTCGAGTGCTTATCATCCGCCATTGGATCTGATGAATCAATTTCACAATTAGAATTCGTACAAGTATGAAAACACGAGTTTTGTCTGTGATCACTTTTACGCGGTTTTCACCATCCGATCCGGCTCGAAGGACCATAATGTAAAATATTAACTTAAACTACATTAAATATTTAGTTTGCTGGATCGGGATGGTGAAAGAAATAAAAATTCACTTTTACAATGTATTGTCCGTATTTAATGAAAATAAATCACAGATAATAGCATAGAGTACAAAAGTTGATCACGAGTTTATAACAGAGCACCTATTAAATATAATTCAATTGCGTTTAAGTTTTGTTGAGGTCAATATAAATTACATGGCACCGTACACATAAAATATTATATACATATATATATATATAGAGCGCAGTTGATGTGAAGATTGAGTTTATCGAGTTTATGGATTACGATTTTTCTATAATTTTACACGGCACCATACACGTGAATTAATATATTATATAGAGCGCAGTAATGAATAAATTATTAACAATTAATAATTTACAAATATCACAAATATTTCGAGTATAATTTCAAGTCATAAGTAATTTTAATACGCGACATGTAGAGTACGAGTAAGAACCGAGTAATAATAATTAGCTGCGTCGAGAGCCGAGTCTGAACGTAAATAAATTCTTTGCAGTCACAAATAAAATTTGATATTTATTTTAGAGATTAAGTATTACTGGATGACTGAATGATGACATCAGTCACACCAGTTGACATCGAGTACGAGTAAATAATTAAGCAATGAGTAATGAAAGTAAATTGTAAATTTGAAATAAATTATTTGTGGTTGCAAAGTCACGTGATGGCCAGTATGTATTGTAACATGAGGAAATTCGACCTCGACCCGTGGTTCAATATTATTTGAATAAAATAAATAGTTATCCGGTGAGCCAATTCGAGTGACACCTATGAGCAAATATTTCGACTTTGACCAAGCAATCGACTCGACGCATTGATTGTCACGAGAGATCCGGGATAGACACCGAACTGAACGGCCACGTTTATTTTTATTTTTTGAACAATTCTTCTCCGACCAACCGAACAATTTCGATTCCGAGTTCAGAACAATTAAATTATTGATCAAAGTGACCGACAAGTAAATTCCGAGTGAACAATAAACCGACGATTGTGAACAAGCCGAAGCATCGGCGCGATTTTGAACAAAGTGTACATGTGATTTTATTATTGAACAAGTGAACCGCGTTTGTGTAATAATTAAAAAATTAATTAATTAATTACGCGCAATAATTATTTGATCGTGTAATTTAACACGTTACCGAAATAAAATATTATTTTATATTTTATTTTATTTCTTCGAGCAATTCTGAGAACTACGGCTTATCCGTGTCTCATTCGCAACAGCAGTCTTGTCACCTCGCCGTGTAAGAATACTCTGACGTCACTCGTCAAGTATTTCTTTAATACTTCCGCTGTATATGTGTCTCCGGACAATAAAATTATATTTTTTTAATTTCGTAAGTCGACTGTGTTTCTCCGAGCAATGAACTAATTGTGTTTTCGATCAACTACGGTTTTTTTTTGATAATATTGTTTATATCGAGTCAAGCCGACAACGGCATTTATATTTTTTTTGTAACCGATAACTTTATTTGTGAAACCGATCAACGATTTTGTTTAATTAAATACGACTGATTATTTGTTTAATTCTGATCAATTATTTATCGTAATCTTAAGTGCCTGACCTTTTCCCGATCCGCCACCCTGAGCCGATTTTGATAATTGTTTATTTGGTGATTATAAAATCACCTGGCGCCCAACTTAATAATTTTGAACAAGGTAGCCAAAAATCGTAAGTGTATTCGGACTTCACTCCGGTAGATCCCCGGTGGTGAAAAAACCCGTTACAGTATATAGATATAGCCGGCAGGTTAGTTTAACACGCAGTCAACACAAAAAATGATCACAGAATTTATGTATGACATTAAGGATATAATCGAAAAATGTAGATGATGAGAAATACCTGATGAATCATCGAGTTATGGTCAGAATGATATAATTGATGACGCTGAGTAATTTGCACGATGTAATTAAATTTTAATGAATGCTGGTAGCACGTGGTGTTCTATAACAAGTGTTGTAGAATAATGGCAGTTGCCGCGTAGCTGGCTATCGAGTTTAAATTCCGAGCATCAGAGGGCGCGTCAATAGCAGCACCGCTGGTCTAGTAGAGTGTAGAGTTATCAAGTGTTCTGGCGCGAACATTTGATATTTACGCAACAGTTATGAAATAAGAACATTATTTCAGGATAAAAAAGTATTTGGTAGCATTAGAAATTTCAAACACTGGTTAAATCCTTCTATATCCTAAAAAGGTTATGAAATAAAAAAAATATTTCAGGATTGAAAAGTATTCGGTAGCATTAGAAATTTTAAATGCTAGTTGAATCCTTTCATATCCTAAAAAGATAACGAAATAAAAACATTATTTCAGGATTAAAAAGTATTCAATAGCATTAGAAATTTCAAATACTGGTTAAATCCATCTAAATCCTAAAAAGATAACGAAATAAAAAAATTTTTTCCGGATTAAAAAGTATTCGGTAGCATAAGAAATTTTAAATACTGGTTAAATTCTTCTATATCCTAAAAAGGTTATGAAATACAAACATTATTTCAGGATTAAAAAGTATTTGGTAGCATTAGAAATTTCAAACTCTGGTTAAATCCTTCTATATCCTAAAAAGGCTATGAAATAAAAACATTATTTCAGGATTAAAAAATATTTGGTATCATTAAAAATTTCAAACACTGGTTAAATCCTTCTATATCCTAAAAGGTTATGATATAAAAAAATTAATTCAGGATTAAAAAGTATTCAGTAGCATTAGAAATTTCGAATACTAGTTAAATCCGTTTAAATCCTGAAAAGATAACGGAATGAAAAAATTTTTTCCGGATTAAAAAGTATTCGGTAGCATAAGAAATTTTAAATACTGGTTAAATTCTTCTATATCCTAAAAAGGTTATGAAATACAAACATTATTTCAGGATTAAAAAGTATTTGGTAGCATTAGAAATTTCAAACTCTGGTTAAATCCTTCTATATCCTAAAAAGGCTATGAAATAAAAACATTATTTCAGGATTAAAAAATATTTGGTATCATTAAAAATTTCAAACACTGGTTAAATCCTTCTATATCCTAAAAGGTTATGATATAAAAAAATTAATTCAGGATTAAAAAGTATTCAGTAGCATTAGAAATTTCGAATACTAGTTAAATCCGTTTAAATCCTGAAAAGATAACGGAATGAAAACATTATTTCAGGATTAAAAAGTATTCAATAGCATTAAAAATTTCAAATGCTAGTTGAATCCTTTTATATCCTAAAAAAATAATGAAATAAAAACATTATTTCAGGAATAAAAATTATTCGATAGCATTAATAATTTTAAATACTGGTTGAATCCTTTCATATTCTAAAAAGATGAAGAAATAAAAACATTATTTCAGGATTCAAAAGTATTCGGTAGCATGAGAAATTTCAAACACTGGTTAAATCCTTCTATATCCTAAAAAGGTTATGAAATAAAAAAATTATTTCAGGATTAAAAAGTATTCGATAGCATTAGAAATTTTAAATGCTAGTTGAATCCTTTTATATCCTAAAAAGATAACGAAATAAGAACATTATTTCAGGATTAAAAAGTATTCAATAGAATTAGAAATTTTAAATGCTAGTTGAATCCTTTCAAATTCTTCTACTCCTATTGATTATTTAAGTCTTAAAAAGTATTTAATATGATTAATCGTGGATATTGATGCAGGATTTACAGTATTTAGCAGGATTTGAAAGTATTAAAATTTTAATCCTCTTTAATCCTGTCAAATACATTTTTTTAATCAGGGGGACTACGTTTTTGTTCTGGCTCAGTCATGTACCCTCGCAGATTTGAATCACGGTGGAAACACCGTAGAAGTGTAAACACTGTGGATCCATCGTGGTTACACGGTGGGTTTGTTCCATTTCACCACCGGGTATACACAGTGTATCCACCTTGATTCCACGGTAGCTTGACCACTGTGCATACACGGTGTTTCCACTGTGATTAAGCGGTGCATCCACAGTGATTTCACGATGGCTTTGTGCTATTTCACCACCGTGGTTCCACGGTGTATCCGCCGCGTAATCACAGTGGAAACACCGTGTATACACAGTGGTCAAGCCACCGTGGAATCACGGTGGATACACCGCGTAATCACAGTGATAAAATAGAACAAACCCACCGTGCTTCCACCGTGATTCAAATCTGCGAGGGTAACTATATTCACAAGCGTGCTTGTGTCAGTACACACACATGAGTATATACACTATAAAGTGTATAGTATAGAGTGCCAGCATACTGACAGCTCAACATAACCAACACAGATCATTTTAAATCGTGATAATTAATATAATTTTTAAGAGTTAATACTACTGTGTGATGTTAAGGGCATTTTCATTTTCTACCCCCCGCTTTTTAAAAAATTTCAATGGCTTTCAACTGTTTATAATCGTATGAAAATTTTATTAATTAATTAATAAAAAATTAAAACCTTAATTGAAAAAAGGAGAACGTAGTCGTAATATCACTGAAGTATACAATTTTAATAAAATGACTTGCAATTGATATCAATCAGGACTTAAACAAAATTTGTTGCATAAATTTTAGCCTATAAAATTTGAAAATATTAATTATAAAAGTGACATGAAGAATTTACTGAAATTTATTTTACAAATTTCGTTCAGCTTCCAATCGATATCAACTGCAAGTATTTTTTTTTTAATCTATATCTTAGCAAAATTACAACTACGGTTTCCCTGTTTCAATTAAGGTTTTAATTTTTTTATAAATAATTAATATAATTTTGAAACGGTTATGAGAGTTGAAAGCCATTGAAATTTTTTAAAAAGTGGGGGGCACTGTCTGAGCTCCAGAGATGGCCTGCAGGGTCAACTATTTTTCAGTTTTTTTTTTTTTTCAACCCGCCCCGTCCCCCCACCTTTATCCATATCACCGTACTTTCGGTTGGAAATCAAGAAAAATAGTATACAACCCACGGCCAGAATGTTGGATACCCTGACACCTGGAATATTGAAGCCTCGGCTTCTATATCTCATGCGCCATGAAATCCAACTTTCTGGCCTTAGGTTGTAATATTCTATTGATTTTAAGTAATTTTTGACAAATAAACTGTCATCCTGATCTGGAATAACACAGTGTAGTTTCTGGGTATCTGTTATAGTTTTTGCATGTTTGTATCTATTATTCAGTTCTTGTTCATAACTTATAATTAAAATAACAAAAATTTATATTCATAAAAAATATGTATTTATTGAATTGAAAATTCCCACTACTCGCTATTACGCAATAATCACATTTTCACAATGATAAACTTGACGCATTAAAGTCAGAAATTTTTTTTTTTTTGTTTTAATTAAAGAAAAGCAGAACGGATCGGAATCGCATGATCGGACCAGGCTCAAGATTTTCGTTAAAACACACACTATTTTTGAGATTTCTTTCAAGGAAAAAAGACGTGTCATACATCTTGAAAATCACACTTGTATGTTTAAAACGAAACATAAAAATCGAAATAAAGAATTGTTAAATTTTTTTGATATTTTTTGTTGAAAGTTTATTCAAAGCTGAAAAAAATGATGCATGACTTTATATAATTATCTATATTTTCCATAAAGTTATGAGCATTCAAATATTTTTCATCTGAAATTTTCAAAACTTTATAACTTTTTCAAAAACCGATATAAAAATTTGAAAAAAATCCTGGATGCGTTTTTTAACAAGGACTATAACATGTCAAAAAGTTGGCTTAATAAATAATGATCGGGTCCACGACTTCGGTGATTTAGCGTGGAATGCCCTATACACATGCAGAGGAATTTATGATAACAATTACAATATGTTATGGAAATGGTTCCCATTTTATATGGTAACGGGTTTTTTTTCAAATATCGAATATAAGAATGGCACTTGTACTAATAATGGATTTCATTCATGTACGATGTCGGAATAGCTCCTATCAAATTATCGTAATAATTTTTGTGTTATTATGGTATTTGTTCTCATATGCTACCATGGTAAACGTTCCCATACTGCTATGATAAACGTTATTATATTTTATGATGATAATTCCTATAATGTATGCTAAAAGTAACCATTATATTGTAGTAAAAGCTACCATAATATTAGAGCAACAGTTATCAAACCGTTCTGGTATTATCATAATATAATGCCCAAGTAGCACATGCTTGTTGAGCAAGATCCCGACTAGAATTTTTTCCTGATTTGCCTGAAATACCATAAAGATCTTATCAGGTTAATATAAGGTTTGCCTTATTAGGGCTGACGAGTTCCTTATCAAGACCTCATCAGGGTATCCTCATTAAAAAAATAGTTATTTGCCATCAGGTCAATCTGACGAGTTCCTAATTAGGACTTCATCAGGATATTCTTATTTAAAAAAAAGTTATTTGCTGTTAGGTCATTCTCATGCGTTTCTTATCAGGACCACATGAAGATATCCTTGTTAATAAAGAAGTTATCTATTCTCTTAAAATATTTTATTTACAGGCTAGAAATTAAACAAAGTACAAAGCAATATTAAATAAAAAATACGTCGATCATTGCAGCACGGATTTTTTACGTCTTCATCACTCATCAGTTATTCTTTAATATCATAATGAATATAATATTTACACTTACAAGATCACATAAGTGTATCAGCGCGGTGGATAGCATCAATGACTTCGAATCAGAACGATGCAGGTTCAAGCCTAGCAGTCATTGGGATTTTTTCATAAAAAAAAACATGTTTACTTCCTCCACGTAATGCTCTTAATACATTATATCACAGTCCGGATCGAATTCAAATATTCTTTTTTTTTTTCATTTTAATATTTTTTTTAAATAATTACTAATAAGGCAACCCTGATAAGAATTTGATGAGGGTATCCTGGTAAGGGCCTGATAAGGTACTCCTGATAAGGACCTCATCGGTCTTAAGCGTTACATCCATATCAGTTCCTCTTCAGGATATACTGATCTGGACCTTATTTGAAGTAAAGTTAACCTGATAAGGATCTTATCAGGTCCTTATGAAAAATTGTAGTCGGGATTCTGTCGCCAGTACCTTGAGCAGAACCCCTAGTCACTAGTGTCCTTTTCTACATATGGGCCTTGCGCAAGATCATGAGCGAGAAATCGTCATCAAGACTTGTACATGACTTGCTCAAGGTATTGTACACAAGAATATTGAAGATACCTTAGATATGGTGCAGTTGAAAAGATTCTTACGCATGACTTGCTTAAAATCTGCTCAAGGCTCAAGGTCAATTTTGAGCCAATCATTACCATAATATTATGACAATGGTTGTCATGCTATCATGGTAATCGTTACTGTGCTATCATAGTAATTGTCACCATATTATTATGGTAACTATGATCATAATATAACGGTAAGGATTACTATAATATTTAGAAATTGTTCATTCTATGAGAATCATTGCCATAATATCATGGTAACATGTGTGAACTATTTTCATGGGTATGGTAATCATTACCACAATTCAGTTACCATACAATATAAGAACTATTACCATAATTATAAGAATTTTTCTAATAGTTATGGAGACTTTTTCCAGAATTTAGGGACGTATATCCCATAATTCCAAGTAATTATTACCATATCGTCATGGGTTGATATTTCATAAACGTACTAGGAACAGTTACCATAATTTCCTTTCGAGTATATAAATAACTTCATATATTTATAGATGTATTAGTATAAATAATGATTGATAAAATAATGCTTACATAATTATTCCAGTTTATTTATTTTGGTTGGTAAATTTATTTATTCATTTTTTTTTTTCATTAAAAGTTTGTATTATTCACATTGCAATATTTTAAATAGTGCACAGGGAAGTACGATGACATTTCGAAAGATTGAAATTTTAATTAAATTGTTTAAATTAATTCAAGAAAATATAATGAATTTCGGAAAGGTGATCAGGAAAAACTCTTTCGCTCATTATGTTATTATTCATTCGTTCTCTTCATTTAATTGAGATATTTGAAGATCATGAACAAATAAAAATAAAATAATAATAGTAAGATTTTATGTATAGAATTAAAGGCTAAAAAAATAGGATTTACATTTAATAAATCATGCATGCCATAAGAGACACAGTCGCGAAAGAACTACTCCCAAGAGCCATACTTTCGATGCATTATTATTATTATTATTTGTTTTTTTTTTTTTTTCGTATCTCTGTACACCTTGTTTTTAAATTTTAGTTATTATATTCCTATATATAGTCTTTGTTTTTTTTTTTTTTTTTGAAGGAGGAACCGTATACGGTCGACACGTTCAAAGCACTTCGCTCAATCATTCTTTCGTAACATTTATCTGTTAATTCCCAGAAACAATATCTATATATATTTATTTATTTCATGGTAAAATTGTATGGTTTCTTAATGTATTGTAGCAGGTAAAGATTTCTATTTAAAATGAAACAATAAATAAAATACAACAACATAAGACGGAGTAACGAGAAATTAAAATAGTGTTCAACAATTCTTTCCTCATTCAGCATACCCTTTGATTAAAACTATAATTAGTTCTAGTTTACGAAAAAATAAGTTTTTTTACTTACAACAAATAATAGATAATTACAAATATTACTTATTACTTATGTAACAATTTCTATCACAAGTTACTGGCATATTTTTATGAAAGAATCTTGCGGAAGACCCCTAGATATCTGCGTCTTTGTATGCCTATGAATCTGCCACAAAGTATTAATGCAAGATTCTAAGACAAGATTGTTGCAGGACGCACATAACAAAAGAACACTGAAGATGTCTTGCTCATGATGTGTTAGTAAAGTTCCTTACGCGCATCTTGAGCAAGTTTCACACCAGTAATTACTTGCAGACACTAACGCAGATCTGCGCAAGAAGTCTCATATTACACTATCTATACATCTCATTCCTATCTCTGTTACTTTGACCCAGGATCATGTATCGTATGCCAATAGAAGGAATAAAGTGGCAAAGACAGAAGTGAAATAGATAATGTGTAATATGAGATTCTTAAGCGAATCTGATGCAAGACATGCGTTAGTCTATGCAAGTAATTTCTGGTTCAAAATTAGCTCAAGTCACTACCAATGCACCCTGAGCAAGATATCTTCAATATTCTCGCCTGATTCATCGAGCACAACATAACACACAAAGTATTTTTTTTAATCATGTACAAAACTTACAATTAAAAACTTTGTACGTGTCTGCAGCAGTATCTATAGTTATATAAAGATGTAGACAACTAGTGTACTGTTGACCAGGCTTGGACAAGATTGCTATGAGATTGTTTTATCAGTATTGTTTTTTTTTTTGCGCGCGTCATAACACGCCGCGCCAGGCGTGATGTACAATCACTATAAAATTTTCGTCCAATTCACTCACTTAAAACCTTCGTTACACCCTCATAAAGCATATACCATTACGTAGACAATTTGATAAACTTTAATTCTGACTTAGTATTCAGTCGATTAATCGATAAATTTATTTAAGAGTCCAATAAACCTTTTACGATGGTTATCTTATATGAAACTTCGTAAAAACGGTAACTTTTGAAAAACATCATCAATTAACACGGTTCTTTTTTTAGAACCTTAATTTTGTTAAAAATAAGAGCTCTAATGTAATTCGCCGTCTAAATTTTTGTTGTTTAGTTATAAATAATAAAATGTTTAAACCTACAATTCCACAACATAAAGACCTGTTTTGTTTGCGTCTTCTTTTATCTCACATGATATACTATATCATTCGCCATCTTTATTTACCCGGGGAAAAATCGTCATGCATGATTATGATTGATCATGCATGATTCAGGCATGGTCTCGCTGACCCAGGCATGACTTTGCATAATTCATGCGCAGACATGCATGACCACGCAAGGCCATGTTCAATCATGCATGGTGAGGAAATAATAGCAACACATCAATCGTGCAATATTCATGCGTGACCATGCATGACTAAGCTTAATCATGAATGATCATGCATGATGCATGTCAAGTCATGCTAGATTATGCATGAGTCATATTAAGTCATGTCCAATCATGAATGACTATGTATAACGGGAAATTGATGATCATGCATTGGATTGCATGACTGAGTATGACTTTGCATGAGCATACATGACTATGCCTGATTCATTCAAAGTCATATTCAATCGTGTATGATCATGGATGAGAATGTGTAATACGTAGGAGAACCCATGGGAATCCATGTAGAAAAGTATGGATTTTATGTAAGAATCCATAGAAATGAATATAAAAGTATATGCACTTATATAAGAATTCATGGAGGAAACCATGAATATCTGGATCCCCATATGGAAAATCCACATAGGAAACTGTGGGTTGGGTGTTTTAAAAAAATCGTTTTTTTTCCTCGAAGAACATTGAAAAATCGACAAAACCCTGTTGAAAGATGAGCCCGTAATATTAATATTTAAAGGTAGCGCTTCTCGAATTGCTATTTCTCATTTGAATAACATAGGAAAAAAATTGTTATCAACTTTGGAACGTTGTAACTGAACAACGAATCACTGACTAAGATTGATGATGATATGGTTTTTTAGGAAATTCAACGCTTTAAAAAAACGTTTCGAACAAAGATTTTCGTAAGTCAAGCCGTTTTGAAGATATCAAGCCTCAAAGTTGGACCTATTAAAAATTTTTGGATTATTTATTTTTAAACATGACAAAATTAATCTATATCACTTATATACCCAATATTATCAGCTTAATAATGAATACCTCTAAGTATTTAGTAAAATAATGATAAGGGATTGTTAATACTTAATAATAAATGATTATTTTTATCGATTATTAGTAAAAATTGCTAGTATATCACAGATATACGGCAAAAAATCATCACATGTTTTTATATAAAATATGTGAAAGATCTATTCCAATTTATGAAGATTTTTTGCCATGTAACTGTGATATACTCGCAATTTTTACTAATAATCGATAGAAATAATCATTTATTATTAGTTGTTGTAAATGCTTGATCATTATTTTACTAAATATTTAGAGATATTCATTAATAAGTTGGTAATATTGGGTCTAAGTGATATCGATTAATCTTGTCACGTTTAAAAATAAATAATCAAAAAATTTTGAATAGTTCCAACTTTGAGGCTTGATATCTTTGAAACGGCTTGACTTGTGAAAATTTTTGTTCATACCTTTTTTATAGTGCGTTTAATTTCCTTAAAGAAAATATCATCAATCTTATTCAGTGATTCGTTGTCCAGTTTCAACGTTTCAAAGTTTAAAACAATTTTTTCCTATGGTATTTAAATAGGAAATAGAAAATCAAGAAACGCCGCCTCTAAATATTAATATAAAGAGTTCATCTTTTAACAGGGTCTTCGGCTAGGGATACTTTGTCGATTTTTTAATGTTCTTCGAGAAAAAAAAAACGTCGATTTTTTTGAACCACGCTACTGTGGGTACCTGGATTCCACTTTTGACATGGTGCAGATTTCCATGGGAAACTCACATTGAAATCTTGGCTGGATTCTCATAAGGATTTTTTTGATAAGCCCGGGGAAAAATCAGAATGCATAATCATCATGCATGATTCAGGCAAGATCAAGCATGGATCACGCATGAGTCATGCATGATCGAACATTAAAATATGTTTAATAATAATTTAATCAATATCCATGATTATAAACTTCGACTGAACCGATTGAATACGATTAAAATTCGATTGAGCTTCAATCGGATTTATTTGAAGTTTTTAATCAGGGATAACGATATATTTTTGATGAAAAAATTTAAATAAGTAAACATTCATTTTCATTTTGACGATAATAGTTAAAAATTTTTTTTTTTAAGATTGAAATATATATAATTTATAATTCTATGTTCAATTAATAATTAATGTTAATCATTTTTTTCAAAAAAATAATTTAATTGAATTTAATTAACATTGTTTTTTTTTCGAATTGATTGAAGAATTTAATTCATAAATTCTTATCAAATTGATAATGATAATCAATATAATTGCTTTTTTTTCAATTAATAATGAAGATTAACGTAATTGTTACATTTGCTTGTAATTTACAACTAGAATCATTTTCATGTATTATTAAAAAAAAATTTAATAATCAAATTAAGATTGAATTCAAATAATATTTTATTTTTTAAATCCCTATGTTTTCAAAAGATGATAAAAATCGTCGTAAATTGAATGAGATAAGTCAGCCTAGTGAACAGTAGATGTGCTCCATAACATGACGGTCGCGAGTTCGAGACCCGTCACGGTTAAAATATCAAAAGTACTTTTCAGCCAGTAAACATCAACAATACAATAATGCAAACAAAATAAGTTAATTTAAAATTGAATTAATTTTTTAATTTTTTTTTTTTAATAATTTTAGAGATTGTGTTTGCTCAGGCCAGATCATGCCTGAATATTGGCCAGTCATGAACATACGTGATCATGCATGAGAAATCATAATGATGCCTGATCAAGCATGATCAAACATGTTCATGGCTGGCCAATATTCAGGCATGATAATGCATAAGATTAACGCATGATCAAGCATGATGATTTTTCCCGGGTAACTGACGTGATGGTATCATGTACTGTACATTTAGTGTGTTATGTGCACTTTAGTGATCCCTAGCGTATCCGAATTATGGTGAATTACCGTAATTTATCACAAAGTGCCGTTTTTCTATGTAAATTTACCGCATTTATGATAATTTTCGGCAAATAAAGGTCGAATACCGCAGGTTTGCCAAAAATTTATGGTAAATTGCCGCACCTTTGCCGTAAAATGCTGTAATGCACCGCAAAATACCTCAATTTACTACTAAATAGCAAAAGTTACCGCAAAATACCGTATTTCACCGTAAATTATTGTAATCCGTGGTAAAATACCGTAATTCTACCGAATGCCGTAATTTACCGTAATTCGGATTCGCCAGGGATCGCACCAGGAGCGCGAAATTCAAAATGGGTAATTATTGTACGCTTTATATGTTTTTTAGCTAAAAAACATTCTTTTCCATGTGGAAAAAATAATTTCAATAAGCCTTCTATAGTAAATTAATCAAATAAACTTAGTTAAAATCACATCGTGCATCGAGTCGTGCAATTTGTGATTTTCAAAACTTTATATTTTAATTTTATTTGAAAAAAATAAACATAAAGAGATAAATAGAAATAAAGATACTCGTAGTATTTCCTCCGTCTCATTTATAAAGATATTAATAATTAATGAACAATGTCACAAGTGAAAGATATGATTGGTGCAATGACGCCGCAACGGCAACGAATTAATTTATAAATTACACGCAGTTATTATATCAATGTTAAATGATATAATTCATTCGTGGCACATTTCATTTCATGTGTGTGTTTCTACAAACGATGTTCATTCTAATAATTCTTTCATTTACGCACCCAATCATTCACGATAAATAGACCATTAAAACAATTATATCAGTTTATAATTACAGTCTCTAATATAATTCATTCATACCACACACACACACACACACATACACACACACACGCGCGCGCACACATATGTGAGCCTAAATGACTTTCGTTTGGTTATACTATGTGGAATTATTTATTTATTTTTTATTACCATTGTCTGGACAACATTCTTTTAATAATAAAATACACATTCAAATTGTTACATTAGTTGAATTAAACGTTTTAAAGTCACTTTCGAAGACACAGACTTTTTAATATTCGCCTGCGGCCATAATACTTTTTGAATTTGTTAATTTAATTTATATTATAATTATGTACAATTATTTAATTAAATCGATTAGAAAGTTTTTTTTTAACGCACTGTAATTTTCCACTTTTATTAAAAAAAAAAGTAATAATTTTCAACAGTGACTGCAACATTGCCACTTATTTAATGTTCCCATAACTTATTATACGTCAACAAAATCATTGAACTTTTATAAATTAATCTTATCAATTATAATTTTTTTTTACTTAATGATTTAAATTAAAAAAATCGGTTTCTACTATTCATTTTATTTAATTTAATTTAATTTTTGACACTGAGATCACACTTAGTTTTCATTGCACAGGTTAATTCTATATTGAGTTTTAATTAACTGATAAGCAAATAAGAATTTATATTTTTTATTTACAATTTCGTTATTGTAATAATACGTCATGCACTCGCGGTCACTATGCATTACTTAATGATGTTTATTAAAAGGAAATTAATACAATTGACTCGCTTCACCTCGCACTATAATATTTACATCGCTCGAGATAATAATTCGATCCTCGAGTCTTTAACGCTCATAGATTCGATCGATCAATTTTAAGGCATTTATTTTTCATTTGTCGTGTATCAACGAGTCACTTACATAAATCTTCTGAATTATTTAATGGCAGTAGTGGAAAAGGTTGAGAGTGATTATTTACTTTGTTTAATTAATAATATCTGTACAATGTAATTTAATGATTATAATAATTGGACTTAATAAGATTTTAAGTACAGTTTTGGATACTGTTGTTGCAGCAGTATCTCATGTATTCATATTTATATGGATATTGAGATAACCGTAATTAAAATCGCAACAGTTATTTTATCATTTTTTTCACAAATATCCACAAAAAAATGATAATTATGTGCGTTTAGACGAGCGTTATTTTGGGGGCCGAACGGTACTCGGCGCTCGACTGGTAACCGCGGCCCCATATGTCATACAGGTTCTTCTCTCATGAAATTTATATTTTGAGATGCACAAAAATCACGAGTAAATGGAATACAATTGAAAAGTTTGCATATTTCACATTCATACACTGGTATATTATAAAAAAGAGCGAGAAGAAGAGCAAATAAACCCAATATCAGCACAAGACATATCCAAATAAGAATAATCTTTCGCCGACGGTCATATTCACCAAAAGAAATAAAAGGTAAGAGAGCATAGGATGCAAAAAAACCAAAAATAAAACCAAAAAAATGAGCATAATTATCAACCCAGGGTAGTACTCCCAGTACTAAAAATCCCATGAGAATAAATATCAATTTTGTGAGCGCTCGACGTGGATGTTTTAAGATGGGCCAGCAATTGAGAACTTCGACAACTAGTGTTGCTAGTAGAGCAAAATGTGCACCAGCAGGACCAACCTGTAATTAAATTAACAATTTTTTTAATTACTATATTTTTTTAACTTCACGCTAAGATCAGCGATGATTTTAAAAAATTTCGGGAAGCTATCGTTTTCACCCCGATTTTCGAAAATTGAAATTTCATCAGATGTGGACGTTTTGAGGTCCTAGGAAGCTATTTTGGCTATTTTCGGAATGATGTCTGATTATCCGTATATGTGTGTGTGAATGTATGGATGTAATCTTTTCATATCTTTTTAATGAATTGACAGATTTAAATGGCTGGGAAGGCAATCGAAAGAGTTTGTTGGTCGTCAACTTTCATAAAAATTTCAGATCGATCGATAAGATAGAATCCAAGATATTAAATAAATGCAAAAAAAAAATAATTTTCAGTTTTTTTTTAATTTTTCAGAAATGGCTCGATCGATCGATTTCAAGATCTAAGTAGCTCTGGAACACAATAAAGCGCGTCGATGGCCTCGCGCTGGAAGAGCTCTAAACTGCACTCACGCTAATGTTTTCGAGCTTCTGGAGCTCGAAAACAGCGGGAAGATTTGGGGCTGGCCGGCCTCATACGAAAAAAATATATCCGGGCAAATCTAGAATATGTCGCATATATGCAACATACACATAAATGTCTCATGTATGCAGATTTGTCCGGATATATATTTTTTTCGTATGGGGCAGGGCAAACCGATGTCCAGATTTTGTTTTAAAGTTTTTTAATTGGTTACACATTAAAAAATGATTTATCAAAGTGTAAAAAATAAAGCGCTCATTAAAAATTTAACTGATTACTTTTTGGTGTCACGACTAAATATCACAGTCATGATATCATGCAAAAAAATATCGTAGTCTAATTATCATCTATCAGAATATTATGCACCCAAAGAGTATAGCGTAGTAATATCATGCGAAAAAAATATCTTGAAAATCGTGTGCATACAGATATTCGATGGCTAGTATATTTTATATTTATAAACAAAGATTTGGAAAATCTAAAAGCGTACGTTTCACACGCTAATGTTATGTTTTAAAGAATTGAATTTTTAAAAAATTTGAATCACCCGCGTTTTTTTCATATAAATTTTCACGGTAAATATATGGTCATAAAAGTCTCCGGGTCAAAAAAAATCACTTGATTTCAACTTTTCTGACTTATTTGATTTGCTTTTGACTTAATTAACTTGATTTTGACTGCTATAATTCTTTTGACTTGAATAAGGTACCGGCGGGTAATAAGGTCAAGCTAAGGGAGATTTTGAATAGAATCGAAATTATTGCATTTAATTATCGAAATGTATCATAAATCTTTATTTCAATATATTAGCCATAAAATACAATGAAGTAATGGTAATTTATACCACACCCGGGTCGAAAAATTTGATCTGATTTTAGTCTAACTGGACTGTATTTGGACTACTTGGTCTGTTATTGAACTTCGATAAAAATTTTAATCTGTTTTTGATCTACCCGGACTGAAAAATTTGACCTGATTTTAGTCTGATTGGACTATTTGATCTGATTTTGATCTTTTATGAAAATGTTAAGCTATTTTCGACCTGCTACTTTAAAAAACAAACGCGTTACGAGCAGACTAAATTAGATTAATTCGTGAACTTTAAAAAATTTTAGTTCTGAAAATTTACAAGGACAAAACTAGATTAAATCATGGACTTATAAAATTTTTATTTATGGGCAATATTGATGAAAAAATATTAAGTTGCAGAATTGATTATGTTTTATTTAGTATCTTTTGTTTAAAAATGTCGGCAGTTAATGAAAATTTGACAGCTTAATTTTTTAGTTGTCTTCATTGAATATTTATATCATTGAATAAAAGTGATAAAACAACTCTTAAAATGTCAAGAATTTTCTCTTATTTACTGGATAAAATTGAAAATATTTTGGCATAAGAAAACATCAAAATTCTTGTGCTACGGAGAAAATGTTGGCTCGAAATCTACCTATTTTTATTATGCTGTCGACCAAACTTGAAACAGAAAGTAAAGTATCCAAAAAATTACTATGCTCTTATAAAAAATTATTATGCTGCATCAAAATTATTATAATGTATGGAAGTGATTGATATTGAAGCTCATCGATAATTTTCTCGCGCGTAATAAGTAATGTGATACAGTATAATCATTTTTTGTAAGAGCATGATAATTTTTTGGATGCTTTACTCCCTGTTTCAAGTTTAGTCGACAGCATTGTAAAAATTGGTAGGTTTCGAGCCAACATTTTCTCTTTGTGACATCTTATTATGGAAGCGCATTAGCATGTTTTAAATACCAAGAAAATTAAAATAAATTAATAACCTTGACAAGTCGATTATGAAGCACAATCTCTCCGCTTCGCGTTCGAGGCGTGCAACAATAATTTTTCATATGACATTGAGACTTCACGATATTATTTGAACAAGTGATGATTAGACGTGTGATGATTTACTATGCGATAATTAGTCGTGTGATATTTAGACATGTTACCAAACATTGATGGATAAATTGTCGATAATTTCAAGTTTAACTTGTGTGTAACTTTTTCGGTACAAACGACGTATCTTAACAAAACATAAAATGTGTTCGTTTTACACACAATCAGTGTTAATTTTGGCGAATCCATTTTTACTGTTTCAAGTAATTTTGAGTCAGCTATAAAATTTATAATTTTAGTTCTTTCGATTTTTAAGTGACAATAATTTTTTTTTCTTAAATTTAATAAAAAAAAGATTAATAATTAGACTTTAAATCATTAAAACAATAGATGAGAAAAAAATACTGTTATCTCAGAGAAATTTTAATGATAAATATTTTTTTATATAAACATAATAATTCAGTAAGATTTAAAAAAAAATATCAAGGACATTTTTAAATTAAAATGGTTTTTCTTGTCATTCATTATAAAATTAATAAAAGTAACGGCTATTAAAACGTTGTAAGTCTAAGCTTACTGAAAGTTTTTTCTTCTATAGAAAAGGATTAAGTAATATAATAGTAAGCTGAAATTAAGTAACAGAATAAAGAGAAAGTTACGAAAGTTAAAATAACAGTATCATACTTCTAAAGTTATTTAATAACTAAGCAAGAAATGAAATTAATTTATAATATTGTAACTCCTAGAATAATGTTGACGGACATACTTCAATTAAAAGTTTGTTGACTAGAAAATAGATATAAACTTCCTATCTAATACACGACATAATAAAGTTAGAGAATTATCTTTACCCTTTTTGAAAACTCTCAACTTGTTACTCTTCTCCGGATAAATATTTTGGAACACGGAAAGAAAATTCCACTAAAACCTACGACGTTAACATGTTAATCATGAGCTATACTTTCATTAGCATCAATTTTTAAATGTCTCATTTTGAATTTTACTATACAGGTTACATTTTTTACTATTCAACATCATAATTATTACAAAGACTTTTTAAATCAAAAATTATTTCAAAAATTACAATTTTAACATCGTAAAAGGAATAAAATAATAATTACAATTAAAAAACTATATTTATTCTTATATTTATCTTTCTATTTACTTTTAAATAAAATAAATATTACAGTGCTGCCTGTGTTTTAATACGATGAAAGTTATAAAAATTACGATGTTACATGGCAATTTTTACATAGTTACTACGTCCTCCGTAAGAGGCACTCTCGTGACTTATGACTATTTATTCAAATTGTTCATAGGGATCTTAAAAACAACATAGAGTTGTTGTCCTTTTTCTGGCCGAGTGGTCTAAGGCGTTGAAGACTTTGCACTCGAAATGACTCGAGTTTGAATCCAACTGCCGAACGATTATTATTTTATTCTTTTGTTTAAAATTTCTCTTCAAATTTTACTTTGTTTACCTCGTAATTTGTACTAAAGAGCTTAAGACTGTATTATTTGTCTGAAGTATTATTTCTTAAATGAAATTTCTGATTCAACATCGTAAAAATTATGATGTTAGCATCGTAAATTTAACTGGAACTTTCTTTCCGTGTAGAGCTCTTAAACTTTTTTCTTATTCTTTCAATTGGGATAGTTAAATTTAACATGAACATTTTATAAAAATGACGTGATAACTTCGATAAGAGTCTATCTTATCGATCGACCTGAAATTTTCAGGAAAGTTGACAGCCAACAAACTTTTCCGATTGCCGCCTCAACCATCTTTATCGGTTAATTCATTAAAGAGATATAAAGAGTTTACATCCATACATCCATACACACACAGGCACTCGGACATCATTCTGAAAATAATCAGAATAGTTTCCTGTGACCTTAAAATGCCGACATCTGACAAAAACTCGATTTTCACAAATCAGGGTAAAAACAATATCACCCCGAATTTTTCGAAAATCATTGATTTTTTTAGCAGGAAGTTAATAATTTTAACTGTTTAATAGGTATTGAAATTACACTAGAATAGTAAATTTGAAAGATTGAAACCACGCATAAAAATACCAGGTAATTGCGTACAATCGTGGCTCCACCTGTTTTTACATTTGCTTAATTAGGTGTTGTTTTCAGTATCAATAAGCTATGAGTTTATACCAATGGTATAAAATATGCTTGATTCTGAGAGTATCTTTGCTATTTTTCAGTTCCGTGCTACACTGCGCTAATCGACATAATTTTCTCATTATTCTATGCATTGACTCTCAAGTCAACCACCAAAACTTAAGATATGTGTCTTTGCGCCATACTAGATAGTAGTTTCGTCCTGAGTACGTTAACGGACTCGTCAGTAAGGCTATGTTAACGTACTCTTGCCTTGGACTACGCCTTATACTAGCACGCGCCGAGCTAAAACCATGTTGCGGGCTTCAACCCAACACTATACTAGCAAAGGGAGGTGGATATCGTCCAAACTATTTGCATTCAAATATTAGTTGAGCTGTTGTACGCTGCAAAAGTATAGAAATAACAGAAATATGCCAATTTTCAGGTATTACAAAAGCACCAATATCATTGTAGCTCTTAGATAAACCCATAGAACTCCACCGTCTATCTTACGGTATTATATAAAAATTTTTATTATATGTTTGGAAATTTATTTTTGAAAATTTGCATAACTTCTTGCCATTTTCATCAATTTTATTCATTTGAGGTGCAAGGCCTGAATAGTTATATAGAGTTAAAGACAAAAATACAGACAGAAAACTTCATGCGCTGTGTAACTGAACACGCGGAAAAAGTTTATTTACGGAAATTTAAGGTGTGAGCACTTGGAGCTTTGAAAAATAAGTGGAGCCATGATTGTAAACAAATGCTAAAAAACTGAATACGGAAAAAATTAAATACCTCAGCTCTATAAGGGATGAATATTGCACTTGCAAGATTACCAGCCAAAGCTCCCGTAAAATATATCAAAGCAATTCTCAAAGATCCTGTTAGTTTTTCAAGATCCCTCATCAGATAATATTGAACGAATAACGTCACAGCAAGATGGAGAATTCTGTAAATACCAAATTATTTTATTAATAATATTTATAGACTTTTATAGTTTCAATAAAATATTTCTAGTAACCCATGTCCGAAGAATACGTCTGTAATTGGCTAAAGTCGGCCTTATCAAATTTTATATTCAAATACAATCCTGTCTGATCGGTGAAAAGTGTCATTTGATATATATTATATCACTACTTTTTATATCCAATCATAAAATTTCAGTGAAATAGGCAAAGTTTATCCCTACTCAATGACTCAATCCACTAACGAATCTATTACCTCCCTTTTTTATGACGTCACTTTAAATTTTAGACTTTCGAGAACGATCTGAGTTTTGATCAACAAACAATAAATCGCGAGGAATAATTATTTCGTGAAGGATAATTCAATTATTTTTTTTGTGAACAAATAACCGCCTTTTCTTGTGACTAAGTGAATAAGCCGAACCACCGGCGCGAAACTGAACAAAGAGTGTGACCGATTTGTTAATAAACAAGTAGAGTACGTTTGTGTGATAATAATTAATAAACTGAATCATTAATTACGTGTAATAATTGGATGATAGTGCATATGAACGCGTTACCGGAATAAAATATTATTTGATATTTTATTTCATTCGAGCATTTCTGAGAATTACGGATTATCCGTTTCTCCTTCGTTGCGGCAGTCGGGCTGTGCCGTGAAAAATACTCTGACGGCAAGTATTTCGTTAATCTTTACGCTGTATGTGTGTATCCGGACAATAAAATAACGGATTTTTAGTTCGTCAACTAAATTAACTGACTTTGTGTTTTTAGATCAAGTACGAGAATTTTTCGAACAGTTTTGTTTATATCGAGTCAAGCCGATACCGGTCATTTATATTTTGTTGTAAACCGATTATGTGATTTGTGATACCGATCAATTTAATTTGTTTAGTTCAATATACGACTAATTATTTTGTGTTAATTCTGATCAATTACACCGGCACACAAAAAAAAATAAGTTCTCTGTACTTTTGACGGGACCGATTTATTCCCATGTATCTTGACCCCCTTTAATCCGAATCTGAGGTCCGTTTAACCCGTACACCCTCAGATTTTTAGAAAACTTTAAAAAACCTCAAAAATACACAAAAATCGACCGTTTTTTAAATTTATAAATTTTTTTAACCCTAACTAAGCATGATTTTTATGTATTTCGGTCCTCCACATACTAACCTGAAGTTTATTTAAAACATTAGCCATTTAAAGTCTGAGTAAATTCCAAAAAACCCCAAAAAATTGCAAAAAAGCAAAAAAATTCTTAGTGTTGTGATGAAAAAAATTTTTTGAAGCATATTAAAATTTTTTTATGTTTTAGGCCAAAATATTTTTTATATATATATCACAGATCGAACAATATGATTTCTTTTATTTATTTCGATTTAAAAGATGATTTTTGTTATACCAAATTTTATTTTTTTCGATTTTTTGGGAATTTTTGCCATTTATTTAAAATTTTAGAGATGTCTGAGCCATGGATGTTCGAGAATTATATGTGAAAGATAAACATACATGAAAATAATTATTTATTTAGCCCTATAAAATTTTTTTCATCACAATACTAAGAATTTTTTTGCTTTTTTGCAATTTTTTGGGGTTTTTTGGAATTTACTCAGACTTTAAATGGCTAATGTTTTAAATAAACTTCAGGTTAGTATGTGGAGGACCAAAACACATAAAAATCATGCTTAGTTAGGGTTAAAAAAATTTATAAATTTGAAAAACGGTCGATTTTTGTGTATTTTTGAGGTTTTTTAAAGTTTTCTAAAAATCTGAGGGTGTACGGGTTAAACGGACCTCAGATTCGGATTCAGCGGGTCAAAATACATGGGAATAAATCGGTCCCGTCAAAAGTACAGAGAACTTATTTTTTTTTGTGTGCCGGTGTTATTGATCAAAGTCTTCCCAGAAAATAAATCGTCGTTGGGAATTGTCGGTAGTTTTCGGTTTCTAATGTCAGTGTAGTAACGGTGTAAAATTATACTCGTTTTCTCACAGTGAGGGTAAAAACCAACCGTGACGTACTCTCTGGGAGAACTTTATACAACTAGTGACATCGAGTATAATACTGATTTCAGAAGATGTATAAGATACTAAGGCACGAGATCCAGTACCCAATCAGGGAACTAGTACCAAGTCGGTCATGTATTTCTATATCTATATTTACTAAATTTTACTAAATACGTGGAGTGATTAAGTACTAGTTCCCTAATCAAATACTAGGTTTTTTACCTTAGTGTATTTTTTTTTTTTTATTTGAATAAAAATGTTATTTTTAAACTATACCCTGCATGAAGGAATGTTGTGGTAAATAATCGATAAAATTGATCTGGCCATTCAGGATGCAAAAATGGTATCATTCCACAGACATCATGGAGACATTCAACTTGTGAACAAAGAGATGCCTCTTCATGAAAATATCCATGTACGAAATCACAATATTCTTTTGTTGTGATCCGACACATTCCATGGATACCTATGCAACAGGGATGTCCAATAACTTCGCATACCATATGTTCAGCCATTTTGTCTTTATAGCGGCCAACCGGAAAGTTGTTGTTTCCCTGAGTATGACCATTGTTACTTCTGAAAAAAACACAATTGTTCGATTACCCCGGGTCAAAAAATTAGATCTGTTTTAAAATAAATGATAAATTCAAATATTTTTCCTTTAATTCAAGTTGGTAAATCGTATTTATTTTATATAAGAATTTAATCTGTTTTTGCCCGTACTATTCCTTATCCAGGCTAATATCAGACTTATTTTCGTATGATATTTAGTCTGTTTTAAATCGCGTTTAGACAAAAAACAGACTTTTTTATTATAATTATTGGTCTGTGTTCAATTGTTTTTAAGGACAAATACAGGACTTTTTATAAATATAAATAATAATAATAATCTAGATTTATTAATTTATTTTAATTTCCTTGGTATTTGAAACATGCTAATGCGCTTATGTAATAAGATGTCACACGGAGAAAAATGTTGGCTCGAAACCTACCAATTTTTACAATGCTGTCGACTAAACTTGAAACAGGAAGTAAAGCATTCAAAAAATTATCGTGCTCTTACAAAAAATGATTATACTGTATCACATTACTTATTACGCGCGAGAAACTTATCGATGAGCTTCAATATCAATTACTTCCATACATTATAATAATTTTGATGCAGCATAATAATTTTTTATACGAGCATAGTAATTTTTTGGATACTTTACTTTCTGTTTCAAGTTTGGTCGACAGCATAATAAAAATTGGTAGATTTCAAGCCAACATTTTTCTCCGTAGCACAAGAATTTTGATGTTTTCTTATGCCAAAATATTTTCAATTTTATCCAGTAAATAAGAGAAAATTATTGACATTTTAAGAGTTGTTTTATCACTTTTATTCAGTGATATAAATATTCAATAAAGACAACTAAAAAATTAAGCTGTCAAATTTTCATTAACTGTCGACATTTTTAAACAAAAGATACTAAATAAATAGTAAATAAAACATAATCAATTCTGCAACTTAATATTTTTTCATAAATATTGCCCATAAATAAAAATTCTACAAGTCCATGATTTAATCTAGTTTTGTCCTTGTAAATTTTCAGAACTAAAATTTTTTAAAGTTCACGAATTAATCTAATTTAGTCTGCTCGTAACGCGTTTGTTTTTTAAAGTAGCAGGTCGAAAACAGCTTAAAATTTTCATAAAAGATCAAAATCAGATCAAATAGTCCAATCAGACTAAAATCAGGTCAAATTGTTCAGTCCGGGTAGATCAAAAACAGATTAAAATTTTTATCGAAATTCAATAACAGACCAAGTAGTCCAAATACAGTCCAGTTAGACTAAAATCAGATCAAATTTTTCGGCCCGGGTACACCAAATTATTTTTTCTCTTGATATTGATTATTTTAATTTTATGACTAACCGAAATCGTTGACTGAAGGGATTCGTTTTACGACAAATCGGCCACTTGGTGATATCATCTGGCCATTCATAGGGTGCTATGCTGGCTGGAGCATCACAAAATTTCGGATCTAAACCACACACGGATCCACTTATTCGTCCACCCGGTCCATTGTCACCAGGACCCCATTTTTTCCATGTTGATATTGTATTCTATGAAATCATGACATTTTATTACCACAATGCCATTATTTTGCGTAAATAAAGAAATTTAAATACTGATTTTTAAAAACTTTTGGTGAAATTTACATCGATTACCGTCAAAGTTGACCTCACTCCCCGGATCAGTTGGTTTGCATGAGAAAATTTTTTATTATAATATCGCATAGTAATAAAATGTATAAAAAAATGTTTTTTTTCAATTTTTTGTCATCGTTTTAAATGTATGTAATAATTTTAATGTACACTGTAAAAAATAAGGTACTGACATCAAACTCCCTCAGAGTTTGACAAATTTCCTCTTCAGGGAAACCAAATCTGATTGAACCAACGAAAACTAGTTTATCGCAAGAAAATCATTTTCATTGAATTAAAACCTTTACTCGATTATGACCATAGTAGCAATGATATTATGTAAGTTGCTTAAGCAGAGTACTTGACCAAATACTTGATGCAAAAGTTATTAAATCTTGTTCAAAAATAGTAGTTCAGGGTTTTTGATGAAAAATTGAAATAAATTTAAACAAGTAATCTCGTGCACAGTATTCAGCAATAGTTGTCAAATTTTAGCTGAATATAATGCAGCAAGTGTTGTGCCAGAAACTTGCGCAAGGATCTTGAGCAAGAATTGCTCCAGAAATGATATATTTATATTTATAATTTTATAGTTTTTCATTTATTCGCGTATGAAATCTTGTATAGTTTGTAATGACAAAAATAAATATGGATATACTTAAAGTAACTTGAAATAAATATAAAGAAATAAACAAGAATTATTAATTTCTACGGAGATATAAATCATCTTTTCAGTCTAGTTATGGAATTCCAATTATATAAATATGGATTTTACTAAGCCGTTAAAATAACAAATTATATTAATGAACTACAAAAAAAACTCACTGAACAGTCTGCTTTACTTGATTGTACGCAACCTGAGTCATCATTCCTGATGCAACAAGCTGTGTCTCTTTCTCGTTCCCGCCATACATCGATTTCCTTAAGAATTTTCATATCGCGTCTCATGCAAGGTGCAAACTTAGCACCCAAGTGAATGAGGTCAGCTGCTCTTGGACCGATCCAAAAGTTTGCTGGCTCTTGATAATCTACTTGTTGCAATGACAGACTTGTTACGAGAACCTACGAAAGAAAAAAGTCACTATAGTTAAATTTATTTTATGAGTATTATTGTTAACGTAACCAAAAGTAAAATTTTAGTTATATATCTTGAAAACTTTAAGCATACGAAAATTTAGCGCACATCGGAAAAATGAAAAATTCTGAAAATCAAAAGTGCACGCCTTATACGCGCTTGACCTATCTTCTTAAATAGATTGTTTAATTAATATACTGTAGGGAAAAGGATATTTTTGAGTTAAAAAATCTGTCTATCGGTTGACCCTGCGGGCCAGCCCTAAAACTGCCCGCTGTTTTCGAGCTCCCTCAGCTCGAAAACTTTGTCATGAATACATATTCGAGCTCTTCGAGCTCGAAAATACTTTTGTATGTCGTTCTTTTCGAAAAAAATAGTTTTTTACCATTTTTTCTCCAACGATATCTCTCAAACGAATAAACTGATTGAGACGGTTGAGGTGGCAATCGAAGCGTTTTATCAAGTTCTAAAGCTGATCGAATTTTGAATTCGATTTATCGAGTCGTTTTTGAGATATTTCAAAAAAAATAAAAATAAATTTTTTTTTAATTCTTTCGACAACGGTTTCTTTTGAACGAATGAACCGATTTTGTTGGTTGAGGTGGCATTCAACGCGGCTTATAAAGCTCTAGAGCCCAGTCTATTTTGAAATCAATCAATTGAGCACATTAAAAATTATCCGAAAAAAACATTTTTGAAAAAATTTCATTTTTGGAATATCTCTGAACGAGCCCTACCAATCAAGCTTTATTTTCTTACAGCTTCAAGATATTGACAAGCCGCGACGAATAACACCTTAAAGTTCGAAATCGTTTCATCCGTTCAAAAGATACAGGTATTTAAATACGTACATACACTCGGACATCATCGTGAAAATAGTCAGAATAGCTTCCTAGGACCTTAAAACGTCGACATCTGATGGAAATTCGATTTTCGTAAATCATACCAAAACCAATAACTTCCCGAATTTTTGAAAAGTTACAATTTTCTTAGCGGGAAGTTAAAAAAATGTAAAGCGTGCAATAATTACACATTTCGAGTTTCGCGGTCCTGGGGCCACCATTAGAGTGCACGTGGGACATTAAATTTACAACAGATGTTACGTCATATCAGTAAGATAAAGATAGCTAGTGATAGTATATCCCGTGAGATAAGCGAGGACACCCCATGCAGGAGCTGCCAGAGTTTAACGAAGGGCCCTCCTTGGCTCGGCACTGGGGAACCTGACTTTGGCACGTCTACATGGGCCCATACTTGGGTCAAGAATGGTTACTTAATCCTGGCCATTCCAATTATTACTCGAGCCTGGGTCAGGACTGGGTAACCTAGCCTTGGCCGACTCAATGATTACCCAAGCTTAGGCCAGGATTGGGTTCCCCCATCTTGGTCATTCAATGGCAACCCAGACTTGGGCCAGGATGGTGACCTAGCCTTGGCTAACCCAATGATTACCCGAGTTCAAGCCAAGATTGGGTTCCCCGGCCTAGATCTTCAATGGCAACCCAGACTTGGGACAAAGTAAGATTATCCGAGTTCAGCTATACCTATGGTTACCCATTCTTCGGTCAGAACTGGCTAACCCTTGTTTTTTTTTCATTAATTATTCAATTTAGGTATCCATGTTGTGGAATTGTAGGTTGTAACTCTTTATTAATTATAACTAAACAACAAAAGTTTAGACTATGAATTTCAATAGAGTTCTTCTTACTAACAAAATCCAGGTACTAAAAAAAGAATTGTTTTAATTGATGACGTTATACAAAAATTACCGTGTTTACGAAGTTTCGTACAAGATAATTGACGTAAAAGGTTTTTTGGACAGAAATATTTACTTTTCAATAAATTTAACGATTAATCGACTTGAAAGTAAGTCAGAATTAGAGTTTAATAAATTTTCTAGATGATGGTATATAATTTCTATTATTTCTACGTACTGATGGGTGTGCATAATAAAGATTCTAAGTGAGTAAATTAGACGAAAATTTTGTGACGGTTAAATATCGCGCCTAACATTGCGCGATGTGAGGCGTGCAATTTTTAATGACAATGTGTTCATTAATATATCTATTAATTTAAATTAAAAATTATAATTGTAGTAAATACATTAACTTAATTGGAACTACAACTGACCATAATCAAAAAACTTTAAATAAAGTTTTAAATAAATGTATAAAACCAAAAAGATTGAGTTATAAACGTTGTTGAGATCATGAATAACTTTTACAAACTAGTACCGTAATATATTCCTTTTTGTTGTTCATTGTAATTTGTAATGAATTTAATACAATTTAAATATTCATGTTTACACAGAGAGTGCTTCGTAAGTATTGATTTTCAGAGCTTAAATATGCTTAATATACACTAAGAAGATATATATTTTTTAAGTCATACTTCTTTGACACGTTGAAATTTTAATTTTAACAAATAACGGAAGTGCGCGCACACAGCTAACGAAAATCATGAAAAGGCCCAGAATCTAAGCGTGGTAGTCGAGGTATACACTACGGGCATACACGTATTGTCTAGTTTTATACAATCATAAGATTTTCAACATAACATGTTATTATATTTGAAATCGACAACAAATTAATTGATGCAATAAGCAAATTGAAAATAGTTATTTTCGATACATATGCGCAATGGTAGGGATTCTGACGGCTTGAAGTGATGTCATGAGTTTGGGGCGATGGGCGCATTCTTATCAAGACCGAGTTAGTTATCCGGTCGAGCAAAGCGAGCGAGCTCGGCTTCACCTCGGGCATCATGGCGCGTAGTGCAGGAATCTTAACTTTCTGCCCTTGTAGTGTAATATACTATTAGTTACGCGAAAGAAATGTAACTTCTAACCCGCGTATATAAAGACACTCACCCACTTTAAGAATTAATTAGAACTAGTAATAAAATTATTTTATGTAAATACTGCAATTACTGGAATTACTGGTTTTGGCATTCAGTAGTGTTAGTACATAATTAAATATAACTAATGACTTACAAGACCCGATCGATGATGTAAATCAATACCAATAGGTCCAAATCCATAACACGCCAGTGAAATAATGAGTACAAGAACTTGAACGGTTGTTATCCAGTAAGTGAAGTAAGGCCTATGATCTTCAATATCATCTAATTGCTTCTTCACTTGAGGTTTATGAGCAACACTTTTACGAAATGATCTGCTGTGATAATAATTACAATTTATGCATTACTTATAGAAATGTTCAATAATTGAAATCAATATATAAGTGTATATGTGGATTTGAAATTACATATGGAAGTAGTTTTTTTATAAAGAAGTTAATGCTGTAGTTCAAGTTTTCCCATTACCATAATTTAATACTGTTAATTAATTTTCATATCACTTGCATTTTCTGCACATCAACTGCGAGTTTCAATGCCTATTGTGTCAGTCAAAACAAGTCAATTTCAGACCAAAGTGATTTAGTGGGCAGAAATTAATGAGTTTCTGCCTGGAAAATTAGTTTCTGATTTCATTTCATTTCTGTCAGAATCGCATTTGCTTATTGTCAATCTCTAAATATTTATTTCGTTTGAATAACCAATCAAACCGTCAGTTGTGTGTTAGAAAATTAGACAAAAATAAAATAAGTTGAAAAAAAATAGTTAAGTTTATAAAAAGTTATTGTTTTTCACAATTCTAAGACCAAATGTGTCCATGAAATTAATACACTTGCCAAATAAAATTTTAATGCCATAAGCAAACTATAGATATTTGGCACACCGTCAAGTGTCCTTCAAAGTGACAACAAAAATTATAGTTTACTTGTGGTCTTAAACGTGGAATGGATTTAATGTGTGTTAAAATAACACACTTCCCTATCAAAGAAATCCATTTGAGATTGCATAGGGTCCTATTGGAATCCATATAGGAGAGTATGGACTCACGTAAGAATCCTAGGAATTAATGTTGGAGTGTTTGAATTGATACAAGAATCCATATAGGAAACGATGTGGATCTGGTTTCCCATATAGGAACTTGAATAAATGGATTCCTGTGTGGGAAATTCATATAGGAATCTAGGTTTCTACACGCTGAGAATTTTATGGTAATGATTCTCATCAAGGATTTTTAATAGTTACCATACTGTATGGTAATGTTAGAACTTTATACAATAATGCTATTAAAAACCATCATATGATGCTAACTATTAATATTCCCGAATAATAACCACTCTCATCGATAATAGTAATGTTTACTATACCGCGATGGTAATAGTTACCATCGCGTATGGAAAAGTCACTTAACAGCTTTTTGATTATACACTTAATTATATATAGGGAAAGAGGGGGGGGGGGGAAATGGGCCCCCAAAATTTTTAACATGAAAAGTGTTTGGGGTGAGGGGTGGGGCAAAATGGAGTTGTAAAATTACTTAAATGTACATATGTAAAATATAAATTAATTCTTTGCTGTGCCATCAGTCAAAAATTAGTCTGTTTTACTGACTCTAGACACTTCAGACATTAAAACTCTCAGTATTAATGCAGGTAATATGGAAAATATAAACATGGGATGCCATTTGCTTTTTGACGAATTATTAACCACCGATCGATAAAAGGTGATTTAGGGTTTACTTTGCAGATATGATAGGTCGCGATAATCAGGCATGCGTTGAATAAAAATTATTAAAACTTACCCAAAAAATCTACCGACAATACCCATTCCATATTGACGTCGATTACTATTATCAAAAACACGATCAATAGTATTGGGTGATATTCTGGTTCTTCCTATTGTTGTTTCTCTTCTGAGAACAAGGTCGTCATCCTGATGTTGACCGAGTGTTGTTGATTCTTGGTGGCTCGTTCTTGCATCATTTCGTGACTTGCGCCAACTCGTCGTTCTGTAAATTATTTCTTTATTAACTAGATGCGAACTAATGCAACAAACTACCGCGTTCCCGATGAAAAAAGATTTTATACAATTGTATAAAATTATATATAATTGGATAGAAAAAATGGCCCGATCTAATTGTATACAATCATATACAATCGTATACAAATTGTATACAGTTATATAAAATTTTTTTTCATCGGGTTGTTGGTAAATTAAAAACTAGCAAATACCAAAGTACAAAAATAATTTGAATTTGCTAATGATTTTATATGCAGCCGAAACAATATAACTATAAAATTATGAGCAATTACGTATAATTTATTTATAATAGAATTAAAAATAAAAAGTTTTATGATCATTTACCTTGAAGTATAATGATCTCTTGTCGGTTCTACTGGTAGTCGTCTAATCTGTGTTGGTGCTCCATCTAATACTGTCCTCTCTTCTTTTTGAGATGCAAATCTATAACAAAATATTTCAATTTTATCAGAATAGATTTACAGTGACTAAAATTAAATTATATTGAGACACAGCAAAATGAATTTATATGATTATCAAATTTTCGAATATAAAATGTAGTGCAAAACTACCACTCGGAATTTACAAACGTAGCACAAGACGGTCAACTTAAAATTGTTTCCAATTAAGTCAATTATTTCATTTATTTTTTATTATTATTATTATGTTCGTTCGACATTTCAGTGTTTTTAATAGAAAATATGACTGTACAGAATTCTTGAAAAAAATTACTTTTTTATTTTTCATTTTTATTTGTCCTTATGATCTGTAACAAAAGTTCAGTATAATTACAAAGCTATTTTTTTAAATAACCTTTAATATTTCTAGAAGTACAGATGTTTCTACAGTCTTTATTGTGGTACTTCATGATTGAACACCCTGATAAAAATCGTTTTTTCTTCTGAAATACGCTGCATACTTGGCCTGTCCGCACTTGAGTCAACTGAATTTCAATGGATTCACAAACATGGAATTTGAACCAAGTTCATAGGGAGGTTTGAATCAAAGACTTCACGGTTTTAGGCTTACTATAGAAATATTTCTTTCAAAGACGATGTATTTGATGAAATGAAATATGAGATTACAGTAAAAAATAAGAGATGGAGCTGAAGTCGTCTATGTATGAGATAAGAACAATTATGAATTCGAAAAAAATACTGTTTTGAGTTGATGGATATTATTGATTTCTATAAATCAATTTTGCAAGTATTGTTAATGAAAAGTTTTATACAAGTATCTTAACTTACTTTTTATTTTCCTCAATATATTATGGTGGTAAGTCAATCATATGATTTACTCAATAATAATACAAATGACTTGAGAAAAATCGCTAGACTTATTAATGACTGCACCCACTTTAGGATTCGATCCCGGGACCTACCGTACGAGAGACCGACGCTTTGATGACTAGGCTATTCCTGAATTGATCAAAAAAATTCTTTTGAATCAAGAATATTTTCTTTGATTCACGTTAGCTGTTTTTTCTATGTAGTAGTGTTTGGCCCAAAAGAGGTAGGACTTGTAGTTACTGTGGTTAAACACCACGCGCAATGGGGATTTTTGATTATACCTCCGGCAAATGTCCACCTTAGTCGTCACTCGATTATATTTTTTGACTAAGAATGTCGCTTGGGTCGGAAGATGGGGATGACCTCGCAGCCATGCATACCCAAAAGGGCGCGGAAACGGCCTCCGGTTAAATGGAGGTGGACTTCGGTCCCGTTACATTAACTAATTTGTCTACGCTTATTGAGGGTCAATTCCACCTACCTCTACGAGGATTCTTTTTCCCCTAATTAAAACTTCTTGGTCTCCTCCCACGTAAACTAAAAATTAATTTAATCCTTAAATGCTTAATTCGATCCAAATTAATTCTGTTGGAGAAACTTTCATATTTAAAAATTTCAGGGGAACGAGGTAAGCCCCCCCCCCTCCTAAGCTCACAAGAAAATTAACTAAGTATATATCAGTGACCTAGAGCCACGACAAGAGCTAGCCCAGCGTACCAGATTCAACGGTTGTATTATTAATTGGGTATCAGACCATTTTGCATACGATTATCAAAAGTGTAGTCGAAATTGCATTTTCAATTGTCGTATAGGATTCATTAGTAATAGTTAATTTGTTGAAAAGAAATCGTAAATCTATAAAATTAAAATCTTATAAATCTTTTAGAAGTGAGTATTATATTCGAATGTGATGCCAAGCTTAGTTATTTTACGATAAAATAACTTGGATCTTCTATTTTATACCAATACACAGGAGTATAATACTCATTGCCACTAGATGAGTATAATAGCACTTGTAATTAATGCATGAAAACAAATGTGAAAAAACGGTTGACCTGCGAGCCAGCTTTAAGCTTCTCGCAGTCTTCGAGCACGATTTGGGGTTTGATATATTATATATTAGTGACCAATGAGAGAAAAATTATTACACTAAATTTGAACAATTTCATCGGGATATTTTACTAGTGATAACCATGGGCTATAATTTTTTTAGTGGGTCCTATAAAAATGGAAGAATGTCTCGACGGAATAATAATATAATAAATTTTGTGAAATTAGTAGCAAATTTCTGCTATCGAAAAAAAATAAATTGAATACGTGCATCTGTCAACTTCCTCTGTAAAAAATGGCACAAGTCTGAACTTTCCTTGCGGATGAAGCAAAAAAAAAAGTTTTCACACCTAGGGGACGTGGGATGCGATTCCAATTCGCATTTTTCCATTCTCAACTTTTGCTCAGATAAATAACCACATATGTGGGTATAAATGACCCACTTCTTTTTTGAGCTGTGCATTATCTATTCCAACTATTTAATTTTCGAAGAAAAAAGTTATGAAAACAATTGAAAATAAAAATTTAAATATCTACTTCTTTCATACCTAACAAGCTCATCCACTACATCCGAGCGGTCTGAGGCACGTTCAGTGTCATCCATATGTTTATTGTTTGAAGATGTCATCGCATCAGCTTTAATGTTAGATACTCCGGTTTGATCTATCGGACCTTGTGTTTGTTGATGTGTTGTCCCTGTTGAAGGTGGTGTAAATTTTTGAAAAAATGCCTCTTCTTCATCATCGACGATATTGTCTCCTTTGCTAATGCTTTCAGCATCGCCAGCATCAGTTTGCGAAATTGAAATCACACTTGGTGGAAAACTTCGAGAGTCAGGTCGAGACTCAGATTTTTCTTGTGGTCGCTGCTTTGTTAATGTCTAAAATGAAAAGAACCAATAAATATCTTGATAGTTATCTACTTTACGATTACATTCCAATAATGGATTTTATTCAACGCAGGTCTGATTTGCGCGTTTTATGATGTCTGCGTTGCGAACTCTATATGGCTGTTTATCGACCAGTAAAACAATATTTTTTTGTCATATCGACCGCGAAAGTTAGATTTCCGAGCAACGTGCGGAGGACGCAAACTATACGATTTCTGGAAATCTATAGTTTAGTTAATTTACCTCGAACTTGTTTGAAAAGTAACTTCTCGCTCTCTCTATCCGACTATATATTCCTACACGACTACTAAAATACGCTATAGATGAGTCGAATCGACAAACATTAATTCGACAAACGTCCGCTAGGTAGAGTAAAACTCGGAAAAAACAATCTTAGCGACAGTCGAATCTTGTAAACGACTTCAGCATTTACGTACATTTAATCCGTCTCTATTTAATCTCGAGTGACAAGCTTTGTATTTAACTCAAAAAGTTTTCAATTCTTGTGCTTTTCAATTAAATAAACAGTAGTTTAAATTTTTAACTATTTCTCTCTCGAATCCAACTTCCGCCGTTGATATGACAAAAAATTTTGTTCGATACTTTATGTTCAAAGGTAGGAACCCTGACAGACTTGAAGTTAAAGCACGCGTTTGAGGCTATGGATACATTTTCATCAAGACCTCGTACTATATCCGGTCTTGATAAGAATGCGCCCATAGCCTCAAACTCGTGACGTCACTTCAAGCCGTCAGGATCCCTACTATTGCGCATATGTATCGAAAATAACTATATCCGTTCAATTAATAACACGGAATGTTTCTTAACAGTACGATACTGGCAATTTTTCTTCACCGAAAAAAATAGCTTGAAATAATGAACAAAACATAAAACATATAAGACTTGAATACAGTGCACAACTCCTAGTAGCAATTTGGTAAAAGCCTTGTGCCAGCATGGGTCAAGATACTTTAGAAAGATTTTAGATCAAGAATTGGTCCAGATTCTGGACCAAGATTATTCGTCAAGACTTGAGCCAAACTGTGGTCAGAATTTGTCAAGAATTTGACCAGAAATCTGGGGCCATCAATTGCTAAACTTTGGGACTATCCTATAGAGTAGAGGTTCTCATTCTACATTCGTTTCATTTACAATACTGTAGTCGAGAAGTGAGTTCTCTGTAGAAAATGAATCTAGTTTTTTTGAAAATCCGAGTGACAGCTTATTACATTTGTCATTAAATTTGGCAAGACATTTTTTTTACAAATAAAAATAGCAACTTTTATAAGTCAAAATCAAATAGAGAAAACGAGAGACTGATTATTAGCAATAACTCAAAAATTAATAGAGGAAGCGTAAAATTAAAAAACGATTATTAAAGAAGAAGTAATTTTCTATGGAATTATCACAACTTCTGGAATTCTATTCCTATTATTTATAATTTTAATTTTTCATCTTAATCTATTGAAAAACTTTCGAAATTTTTCAAATGCTAAAAAATTCTGGAAATCAATTTTTCTAGGCATTACTACAAACTCAATGCGTAATTGTAAAAAAATAACATTGTTGAACTTGTTGACTAGACTACAAATGAGAACCACTGCAATACTATACTTTTCACATTCAAGTGGAAAGGAGGGGAATAGATGCGCGCTCGTCGTCTTTTGCGTTTCTCGCGCAAGTCTATGTCAAGACTCTGGGTCAAGAATCTGGTGAAATTCTGGTCACAGACTGGCCCAAGTTTGCCGCCAGTCTGGATAAAAAATATTGATCAAATGTCTTGGTCAAGAATTGTCCAATTCTTTACGAAGTGCTTCTCCACGTATCTTGCCAAAGAATCTTGTCCAATTCCATTGCTACTAGGGACGATACTTAAAAAAATATTAATCCTGTCGCGTTTTTTTTCTATCAAAATTTTTATGCTAAAACTTAACTGTTGCTCGTTAAAATATAGCCACAGTCAATAAAATGACCGTATAAAAAGTTTGATTTGCGTGTAAAACCACCGGTTTTATCAGTTATGATTTATTATAAAAAAAAAAAAAAAAAAAGAATTACAGGAGTGACTTTCGACAGGATCTATCTCTGCATGATTCTGAAGACTCAGCAACAAGTTATCGTACAAAAATGCAAAAAAATCAAATTAAAGCTGAATAAATTTGCAAACCGACCTATGCATTGGTTTAGCTGCGAAAATTTTTCCATGGCCCATGAACTGTTTGAAGAAAAAAAAATTTTTGTCTCGCGATATTTCTAATGTTTACGCAAAAGTTGTAGCTCTCAAAAATTATTTATCAAAATACACCGAAGACTAGAGATTTCAAGCTACAAAGTTCTTTTTTTTAAATCTCGATACGATTATTTTTGGCAGCGTAACACTATACATGATCAAATTATAATTATATCTACTTACTTCAACCATATAATGAAGACCTGATAATGTCATTCGTACAACGGAATCTTTTCTTCTAACTGGTTGTTGCCATCGTCGTAAAACAACATCCTATAAACAATTAATTATTTTGTTAAATAATTGTCAAAAATAAATATGATAATTTTTTAGCAATTAAAAAAATTAACTATTTACTTTTATACTAAGACAAATAGTTTGTGAAATTAAATAAATCATTTAGAAAACAGACAATTTTTTGAAATTAACAAATTTTTCTTGGATCTAATTCATAATTATTTAATTCAATCCCATACAAAAAAATCTGTGTATTGGTTGACCCTGCGGGCTAGCCCCAAAACTTCCCGCTGTTTTTGAGCTCCTTGAGCTCGAAAACATTGTTGTGAACACATTTTCGAGCTCTGCGTACCATACACACATACACACATACATACACTCGGAAATCATCTTGAAATTAGTCAAAATAGCTTCCTAGACCCTCAAAACGTCAAGATCTGATAGAAATCCGATTTTCGAAAATCGGAACGAAACCAATTACTTCCCGAATCGTTGAAAATTTTCGATTTTCTTAGCGGGAAGTTAAAAGTTTAAATATAACAACAGATTGAAATAAAATAAGATATATGTTCGCATAAAGTTCATATATGATCACATAAGAAGTATATGATCATTTATAATTTCATGAAATCATTATATGAATTCGAGTAAAAAAATAACTTCGGTTTTGTCCTCAAAAATTTATTTCAAACGGATTAAATTCTCATTGGATGGTTTCTCAGTTCTTACACGATTTATATGAGATCATATGTAAACTTTTTTTCTCATAAATTTATTCTGTAGTAAATTTACTCAAGCATGAATAATAATTTACTTGATCCAAGAAAATAATTATTTGCAACTTTAATTGATTGTAAAGCATATAAAAATGAACAATCGAAACAAAAATGTTTTTAAAAACAAAATCATATTATGATGCGTGCTTTCGAATTTTGAACAATTTGTTCAATATCAATATTTGACAAACTATTAATAATATAAAGCTTAATCCTTTTCATGTCACACTATGAGAGGATTCCTGATTATTTATTCTTAAGATTTTAAGAATTCTCAAAATTTACTTGATGAAATTTATTTTTAAAAAAACACAACGGAAATTTTAACAAATAGTATGACAGCGCAAAAAAAAACTTTTTAATCAATTTCTAATATTATAATAATAAAATCATGTTTTTTCCTATTCCTACTCCAAATATCATTTTAAATAATGATAAAAAATTCAGCCCTTTCCTTAAGGTCTAAACCTCCAAAATAATCGTAGACAGAAATATTAACAATAATTTTATCTTTCTACTTCTGATGACCAACCTCTGGTACTTCTGTCGAATCGGGAACATCTCTTGTAATGTCTGGATCTGGTGGTTTATGCTCTGGATGCAGAGCACCGTATTTTCTTGAAGCCATGCGCCGGCGACGATCGAACCATCGTTGCTTCTCAAGAGCTTCCGTTTCCTCATCCACGCCAAAAAATGTAGCAGTTTCCTTCTTTATATAACTAAAATATAATAAAAAATAAGATATTTTAGTTAAATTGTATTTAGCCAAAATATTATCGTGATTTTGATAAAATGAATTAATAAACGTATAGCAATATAAAATTATTGTTTCGATAAAACAAATTCCAAATTATTAGAAACAATATTTTCTCATTTAAACTAACTGAAAAAACAACGCATATTAACTGCACATCGATGTTTTTGAACAAAATCAATCACCATTAAATTCAAATTCCTGAATTGATAATAATAGTGTTCGTTGCTATTAAATTTTTAAATTACATCTAGAATTATGTGAAAAGTATAAATGTATCGTAAAATCACAACAATGAAAAGTATCCTATCAAAAAAAAAAATCCATGTGGGAAAATAAGAAAAAACTTATTTGAATGTACTTGGTGTGTACTATTAAAGTCAATTGAACAAAATCAATTCAAAATACTATCTAAATATGAAATAATTAAAAGGTCTAACGTCGCTAAAAAATACATAGTTTTTGCGTTAGCGCATACCAAGTACATTCAAATAACTTTTTTTTTTATTTGTATATTTTAATATAATATTTTTTTTTATCTTCCTAATATCCCAGTTACTTGGTGTTTTTGTTTTTTGATTTCAGTAATTTTTGCAAAAAAATTATGTTTTATGCAGTAAGGGATACATGTTGAACGTGGTCCTTGGTCTGACCTTCTAAGAGAGAATCTGTTTTTGATGGTATGTAAGGGAGACTTGGGCGTTACGGCCCCCTTGAGGCACGGCGGCCCCCCTCAAAAATTTTGTAAAATTTTTTTTTTCCATTTTCGGTCAAATCATGATACCTCTGATGTTTTACAGATATTTTAAGATGATCTGCGTTATCTGGGGCAAAATGGACCACCAAAAAGAAATTTGCTACAGAAAAAATTTTTTTTTCTAAAATAAAATGAATTTGAAAAATTTATTGATTTAAAGCTCTTTAAGGTCAACGGATTATATTGTAGTTAAAATCAAAAAATAAAAATATCCTTCAAAACTGGTTCTGTCAGCTAAATAAATTTTTTTTCTAATAAATTTGAAGTCCATGGGATAACCAAGGTACGAAAATAGTATATTTGTGGTTAATAGATATTTTCGATACATATATGCGAAGTGAGGCATTCCCAGGGCTTAAAAATTGAGACACGAGCCTAAGGAACGGCGCGTTTACAACGAGACCGAGTACGCAGATTACCCCCACGAGCCTAACGGTTTCTTAGGCTCGAGTCTCAATTTTTAAGCCCTGGGAATGCCTCACTCTGCACATATGTATGGAACAATATTTTTTGTAACGACTGCTTGCAAAGTTCAATATATAGAGAGAAATTATTCATTTACAAATAAATATTGTAATTAGCTCAACTATATTAGTTATCAAACCATTTTAATCAACCCATAATAGGGTAAGAATTGGTCTTAGTACGCTTGATGGTTTGAATGTAGTAGTAGTGGTGAACCCGTACATTCTATGAATCATATACATTTTTTCTAGTTAATTTTCATTCCCGCACGGTCAATCAGTTGGAAAGTTTGACTTCGCCTACTTTCCCGCACGCTAAAACAGTGTATACAACCATCACGAGAATACGCGACTTTATGTTTGCTAGGCAAGGCTCGAATATTGAACTTTGGAAGCAGGAGTTACAAAAAATCTTTTTTTTTCAATAAAAAAAAAAAAAATTTTTTTTTAAGCTTTTTTTGGAGGGGGGCCGTCGTGCCACCGAAAAAAAAAATTTTTTTAGTTTTGGTATAAATTAAAAGCCATAAAAAATATTTACCGGCTTAAGGGGGCCGTCGTGCCCCAGTCTCCCGTAATATTAATTAAAAAAAAAAAATAACACAAAAGAAAAAACCAAAGTTATAGCGCCTTTTGTTTGTATTGGCGCGAAATAAATATTTGTAAAAAGTAATCAAGAAACAAGTGAGTAAAAAAATAAAAAATGAACGTTCATGACTTAGATAATGAGTAACCATACGCCTTTTCCAAGTGATTCTGGATCGAACGGTGAATGTTTTATGTCAAAATTTTTGAAACTTTTTATGAAAAAACTACCTTCCATTCTGGCTGCCAAATGGCATTTTTTTTAACGTAAATATTATAGTTAGTCGACAAAAAATTACATCAGATTTAGCTACTGAAATAAAACAACTCTGATTCAACATACTTGCGAATAGCTTCAGTACGACTCATGTTTCTCCGAAGTTTTGGGCGTTGATTTGTTGACGTTGCAGTTGTGCTCACTGAAGTACTTGGTTGAATAGTGGGCCGAGGACCAGCAGGCGCTGAGGCACTCCTAGTAATGGCTAGTTCCGACGTACCAATTGATGAAGCGGTTATTGCTGAAGGCACCGATGGTACAATTGTCAGAACTGTTGATGTAGGATTTTCTGAACTTCCAATAGCACTACTTCCACCAACAGGATACATACTGATACTCTGGACATTTTCAACCTCAGTACCGGAAGAAGATATTGTTGATGTACCAGTTGTTCCTGAATTTGGAGATTGTTGCCTAAAGAACAATAATGGGATAACATTTTGTTTAATTTATTGCTCATCAATTAATTATTATTTAAATTATTTTTCAATTTATTAAACTGTTTAAAGAAATTGAGCATTTTAAAGAAATACCAGTTTGGATTGAACATACGAAAAAAGTTTGATATTCTCAATTTAAATTCAACCCATAGATGATTTATTATTCATGAATTCGGCCGTCCGAATGATCTTCGGGTTTATTTTTGGTTTTGTTTGGCCTCACCGAATCCATTAAAAAATGTATTTGTTAATCAAAACAACGTTATTTCTATCCCTTAACGGGTAAGTAACGGTACTTTACCGTGAATTATGGCAAAAAATCCGACAATTTACCGTAATTTACGACATTTTTACCGTAAGCACCGTATGCGTTTCTATTTTTACAGTTTTTACAATGCAATACTTCACTTTACGGTAAAATACCGCAGGCTTGTTGTAATTTGATGGTAAATTACCGTTCTCTGACTGCAAATTTACGGTAAAACTCCCTACTTTTGACGTAAAGTACCGTACGTTTACCGCAAATTGCGGTTATTACTGTAATTCAGATCCACCAGGGATTTAAAAAAAATTGTTTTCATTGGCCTGAGAATTTGGAAGGTCAGGTACGTAAAAAAAAGGGTACTAATCGATTATTTTTTTATTAGCTTCCTTGAATATCATATTGTAATAATATACTACATTATATGGTATGAAATTTAAAGATACTGCACACCAGGCGTCTCTATATAGTGTACTCTCTTAAAATGAATCAGTGGAAAGTATTCTAATCAGTTAATATTCAATGCACAAATAGTCTTAATTATATCACTAATTCAATCATTGATATACTTGGGACTGATTCGCAGTGAATATTCACTGATATACAGATCTATTCACTGATTCATTTTAAGAGACTAAATATGAACATGGTAGATGTTTAATAGCTTATGATTCTTAAAATTATAACGCTACCAAAAATATGCTCTTTTAAATCTATAAGTATAAACAAGAAACTTTCATCTAATAATTAATTGATTTAAACTGAATAGCACTCATTTTCCTACTTCAGAAGCTGTGGTATTCCAGGGATTTCATTTACAATCTATTCCATCTGAACTGACTCGGTGACAATTCTTGAAAATAAATTTGCTATGGACACTAGTAAATGGCGAGAAATCGGATATTGTATAATTTCCGGTAAGACGAATAGACTACGTATTAAATTTATACAGAGAACTTTAAGTCACCGGGAATAATTCAATAGTGTGACATGTTCGTGAGTAACAGTCAGGACTTGATTATATAAATTTCAAATTCAAAGACATAACTGATATTATGTTTTAGAACAGTTTCATTTCAAAATTATACTTATTAAAAAAGTCTGAACTTTCTGAGCACAAAATGTGGTTTCCGACGTTACTGAAAAAAAAAATTAAATAAATTTTTTGTATAGGGGAAAAAATAAGCTATAATATGGTATAGAAACATGAACTTTGAGTTTTAATAAAAAAAAAAAAAAAAAAAATTTATAGAGTTCGGAAATAAAATCACAGTTTTGTTTTTGAGCATTCTGAAATCAATTATAACAGAGTAGAATATAATGTAAATTTGGCGCCTCTCTCTCTCTCTCTCTTTCTCTCTCTCTCTTGATTTAGTTATTTGCTGTTATTAATTGAAAAATTAATTTTATTGAATTTAGTTTATTAGCTGTTTATTAGTTAAATTGAAGAAACACAAATTTTTCTGATTTATGTATTAGTTTATGTACTTATAAATTTTATTGTATTTGAATTTGCCATTTGGCCTGTGCCTTGGCATGAATAAACCGATCAATCAATCTCTCAAGACTCTCTCTCATTGGCCCCAGTCTCGTCAATGGATATTTTTTTGCGGATATTTTGTCGCGGATATCTAAGTGTGTTACCATGTACCTGATACTTCCACGGACATCACGATCTGAGTTGATATAAGAGAAGCTCTCGAGGCAGCTAGCTGCTCCAGGTGTAGAGGCCTGGTAAATTCCTCTACTGGTGCCCCGGGTTACAAAAACCCTTAAATCTATATCTAATATCGCCCTTCGCGGTGTACGATTTTCTGACTGTCACGATACTCATTTACCCATTTATAGGTTAGTTAGGTTAGCGTTATGTATAGTGGTGGCAACGATCGTATGATGAATGGAAGTAGAATGGATCGTAACAGTAGATATCCAGATTGCTACTATAACTAAACAAATCGCTTCCTTCACGAAATTCGCATAACGATATTTGAGATGCTTCCAATTAGAATAATTTTTTTTCTGTGTATCATTGTTCAATAACTAATATTACACGTACATTGCACTGTTGACAAAGTTAGCAGAGGTTAATGTGCGGTATACAAAACGCGGAAGTCTTTACGAATCCCTACTAGTAACCTCGAGTATATAATAAAGGTATACATCATTATGTCAGTTGGTAAAAGAAATTTCAAACTTTAAAGTATGTATGTAACCAAAACTAACCATAATATTTGTAAGTTTATGGAATAAGTGTATAGATCATGTAATAGTGTTGTCTATTATAGTGCCGGATGAAATAATAAAGTAATATAGTGTAGGCATCAGGAATTCGTCGTTTCTCCACCACCATCCAACGCTCTTAAATTTAACTTCTGAGAAAGGGATTGCATAAAGATATTTTTGAACTAAAAAAAATATAAAGCATTTAATAATTACACATTTCGAATTTCGCTCTTCTGGTGCGACCGCTAGAGTGCACGTAGTACATTAAATTGCACAGTATATGATACTGCCAAGTCAGTTGAATAAAGATAGCTAGTGATAGACGCAAACAAAACAGGCCTTCATGTTGTGGAATTTTAGGTTCTAACTTTTTATTAATTATAAATAAACATCAAAAGTTTAGACGGTGAATTACAATAAGGTTCTTCTTGTTAACAAAACCAAGGGACTAAAAAAAGAATTATGTTAATTGATGGTGTTTTTTAAAAGTTACTGTATTTACCAAGTTTCGTACAAGATAATTGACGGGAAAGGTATTGATGTGAGGAACCGACTCAAAACTAAGCCAGAATTAAAGTTTAATAAACTGTCTACATGATGGTGTATGATTTATCTTATTTCTAGGTACCGATAGGAGTGTTACAGAGATTCAAAGTGAGTGAATTAGACGAAAATTTTGCAGCGGATTTTGAGCACACCTAACGCAGGGCGTTATGTGTGCAATGTAAAAATTTGAATTGTGTAAAATGAATTTTGTTGAAACTTTTTGATCACTTTTGAAACGACCAATTAATTAATGTTATTATAATGAAAATCAAAATAGTTTATAAAAATTGAAGTCTGATTAGATTTTTAAGTCTTTCTTACGAGTAATTTTGCAAAAATTGATCAAAAATTATAAAATTTTTAGGCTTTGTAAGCGATTGTTTTCGATATAACGTATTAAAATACTTTTTAAGGCAATCGATAGAAATAGTTGAGACGGATGTTTGTCATAATTTTTCGACCTTTCCGATGACTGAGTTACGAATTATTGTAAGATGTGACGGAGCAGCTGGAAGTTCGACTACTCAATTCAGTCACGCCATTTTAGGAAGCCACTAAGTTCACTCACTACCCTCATTAACACCTATATTCGCTTTTCCGGTTAACTGAGACTCCGAAAGAGGTCCATGGCTCAGTGTGCCAAATATAAGCGATAGTTCAAATGAGGTCATGTGAATGATCTGTTTTAATAATTTACGGGTATATAAGGGCAAGCAATTGTCAATCAGCAGACACTTAGCACCTAGTTAGACTTAGATAATCAGCAATCAGTTGAGAGATGTAAAAAAGAGCTCAGGACGCCTAGTAAGTTCCTTATTCTACACACCCCAGCTCACCAAGTCCATATCTATTCTATTCGTTGTACTAATCAAGTCTAGTCAGTTTATGTGTTGTCAAGTCTAGTCACCCTATTTATTGTAAAATCTAGCCAATTAATTTATAGCAACTTAAAATCAGTGACATAATGTAGAGTCATCACCTGGTACCAATAGTCTCGTCACTGGATCAATCGAGCATTCCGCTGTCCACGTTCAGGATGTCTTGCGTTTTATTTGAGAACATCGATGTGCCTGCCCTGATGGTTTTGAATCACCCTGGAAACACCCTGGGAGTGGAAACACGGTGGAATCACGGTGGATCCAGGGTAGTTACACGGTGGGTTTGTGCCATTTTATTACCGTGTATACACCGTGGAATCAGGGTGGGTACACCGTGTAACCACCCTGATTCTACGGTGTATCCACGGTAAATACGCGACGTACGTGGAATCGCGGTGGGTACACCGTGTAACCATCCCGGAATCAGGGTGGGTACACCGTGAAACCACCGTGGAATCAGGGTGGTTACACGATGTACCCACCCTGATTCCACGGTGATAGAATGAAAAAAAGCCCACCATGCAACCACCGTGATTCCACCGTGTTTCCAGGGTGGTTCCAGGGTGATTCAAAACCGCCAGGGAATTTATAAAATTGAATTATAAGTTCGCCAAACGCGGAGTTATCTATATTGAGAATTTTCTTTCCTTCAATTGTTTCTAATTTGTTTCACATCATAAATAATAACTTAAAATCTATTTCGCCAAACTATCTTAATTTTTCATACCTACTCTATAAAATATGTTACCTATTTTCTAGAAAGGTAATAAATAAGGTATGCTGATTAAAAGGAAAAGCCGAAATAATATGATTATAACGTATTATTATATTATATCATATTATCAAATAGTAAAAGCTAAAGTTTCATACATAACAAACTTCATTAAAGTTGTTTGACTTTGTTGATGTTACCTCCAGAGAATTTTCATTCCATTTCTTTTTATAAGTTTCCCTTGTAAGTATATCTTTAATGACAAATATATTTGTTTAAAGTTTTAAAGTAGGCAATCACTGTCTCACTAAAAGTTTTTAATGATTACATTTTTCAGGTAGATTACGCTAGAAAACTGAAATTTTTAGCTATGTAAAGGATTTCAAATGTAAGTGAGTGAAAAATTCTGTATTATTAAAACTACTTTTTTCAAATAAAATTAATGATCCGAAAAGTAGGTAATTTATAATTTTAGGGAACAGTGCAAAATAATTGCCATTGAAAGTTGCCAAAACAATATTGTTATCTGAATATGTGACTTAGGTATAATAGTATTAATATTACAATGGTTTTATTTTGTAACATGTATTTGAAATGTACGACATTTATTGCCTATGGTCAGTATGGTCACGATGGAAGCAAGTAAGTTACACATATGAAACAACAGACTTTGAATCATTTCAGATTCAAAATTGAATAATATATATACATATATTTACAACGGAATTATTATTGTATGAAATGCTATGGCGCGTCATAACAAAGCTGGACTACGTTGGCTCTCAATCAATAATTAATATAAATGTTTCAAGATTATTATGGGCAAAGTAAAATTTATAATGATTATTAAATAAATACTTATGATTATAATGATTATAAATTACTGTAACCACTGTATATTATTATTCAATAATTATTATAATATCATTCGTCATTTATTTTTGAACTATAGATATATACACTGGTCACAGAAATTAAGGGATAGAAAAAAAATCCGAAATTTTTAGGTGATTTTCAACATGCTGTAACTCGGTGAAAAATGGTCGTATAAGAAAATTAAAAAAAGCAAATTGTAGCCTCAAGTTACTAGTTTTCAGATCTGGACCTCAAAATTTTTTTATCATGTATGTTTCCGGAGTAATCATAAGAAAACCAACGAAAAAAAATGACAAAATCGATAAATTTAAAGCTTCGGGGCACTAAGAAAGAAAAATCGCAGCGATTGGAAATTTTCAGGGTTTTTTCAGGACACTTTGAGGTTGAAAAAAAGACGAAGATATCCTTTGTTCATCCCTTATATCCAAAGTTATAGCAAGATTTCCGAATATCCTTAAATTTGTGAATTTTGACCAGTTTTTTACTAAACAATATCGCTTTAAAAAAATTTTTTCTATCAAATGCCACTAATTTTGTCTTATAGAGAATGTTTTCCAGTTTTCAAAACCCTGCTTCCATTCTCTGTACGACCAATACATTCGGAGTTATTGATTATCAAAGCCAAAATGCTTTTCTGCTTTGATCAATGATAACTCGGCGCCAAATCATCGTAAAGACTTTTTCAGGCCACCAAATTAAAGGGCATAAAATTTCCTAGAAAAGTCAGACGGATTATTCAAAAAAATTTATTGTCGCCCATAGAGGTATTGAAAGACCAGCAAAAATTTTGAAAATTTTTTTTCGTTGGTTTTCTTATGATTACTCCGGAACCGTACATGATAAAAAAATTTTGAGGTCCAGATCTGAAAACTAGAAACTTGAGGCTACAATTTGCTTTTTTTTAATTTTCTTATACGACCATTTTTCACCGAGTTACAGCATGTTGAAGATCACCTAAAAATTTCGGATTTTTTTTCTATCCCTTAATTTCTGTGACCAGTGTATATTAGGGTGATTTTTTTTGCGACTATTTTTTTTTTCGCTCCCATCCCGAAAGTTAGTTGGAAATACCCCCAAAAAAATTCTCTGAGAGGAAAAAACTTTATTCGAAATAACTTTTAGGGAATAAAATTGTCTACAAAAAAGATCTGATGATATTTTGTAATAAGTCTGATAGTTTCGCCGGAAAAGTAGAAAATCTCAAAATTTAATATGAATTCAACTTCAACCTCAAATAACTTTTGAACAAATAGATTCCGCAAAAAATAATAAGAATCTTTTTTTGTAGAGCATTCAATTCCCTACAAAATGATGCCTGCCATTTATTCCTATGACGCATCGTTAGCTACTTATAAAAATCAGAAGACGTAAAAAAAATTTTTCCCATGTTATTCTTATGGAAAATAGAAAAGTGCGATGAGGAACCTCTTAATGTTAATATTGAGAGCTCTAATTTTTACAGGCGTCTTTTTTTATCTAAATGAAACTTTTGAACCTGTTTGAAAGAAAAAAAAAAAAGTTTGTTATTTATTGGATCACCCTAATATATATAACTTAATTAGTTATAAAAACCAATCCGTATTTCTTTAAAAATTATAGTACTTCTCATTCTTTACGTTCTGATTGTAATAAAACTACTTTTAGAAATACCTTTTCATAATTAAAAATGCTGTTATATATGATATTCCTAGGAAAATTTGCTATTATAATTAAACTTTAAGTAAGTTAACTAAAATACACCCTTATTCATAAAAGTATTAAGTAATATTGTGACTTATTTCCAAGTAACGCATAAATTAGACCGTGCAGTCTAATGCAAGCCAAAATACGGGAAATTACTCGCATTAATTATGTAAATAAATTGTAGACATAATCTTATAATTCGGAATTTACCTTGATCTAAATGAATTTTAGGTATGAATGATGCGATGTTTGGATTTGAGTACAAATAACAAAGAAGCCTAAGGCGCTGTTAAACTAGAAAGATACAAAATTCTATAATTCATTTAAAAAACATGAAAAATATTTAGTTGCACTGCCAAATACATGAATGCAAAAAATTAAAGGAACAGAAAATTTTTATTTTTTAGTGATTTTTAAAAGACTGCAACTTCGTAAAAAATAATCGTATCGAGAACTTAAAAAATAAAACATTTTAAAGCTTAAAATCTCTAGTATCGAGATCTTTTAATCAAATTTTTTAGATTTTCGGTTAACGAGCAATCATGAGAAATAGCGTGAGATAAAAATTTTCTAATTTTTTTTTCTTTTTTTTTCCGAGTCCACGGTTCGGGAAAATTTTTTCAGCTAACCAATGCTTGTGAGTTAGCAAATTTATCAAACTTTATAATTCGCTTTTTAGTGAGCCTCGTTCGATAATTTATTGTTGAAATCTCGGCCTACACGGAAAAAAAATTGTATGAAAATTTACTATACAAGTATCGTAATCCTGGACCTGACTCGTTTTACCGTATCTATCAAATATTTTACATAAAAACTTACTGTTTACAAAAGATTTTTTACAATTTACTATCGTAATTTTACCAAATGATTGTTGTATCAAGTTCAGTTAGAAGTAATACAACCCGGGTCGAAAAATTTGATCTGATTTTAGTCTAACTGGACTGTATTTGGACTACTTGGTCTGTTATTGAACTTCGATAAAAATTTTAATGGGTTTTTGATCTACCCGGACTGACAAATTTGACCTGATTTTAGTCTGATTGGACTATTTGATCTGATTTTGATCTTTTATGAAAATTTTAAGCTATTTTCGACCTGCTACATTAAAAAACAAACGCGTTACGAGCAGACTAAATTAGATTAATTCGTGAACTTTAAAAAATTTTAGTTCTGAAAATTTACAAGGGCAAAACTAGATTAAATCATGGACTTATAAAATTTTTATTTATGGGCAATATTTATGAAAAAATATTAAGTGGCAGAATTGATTATGTTTTATTTACTATTTATTTACTATCTTTTGTTTAAAAATGTCGGCAGTTAATGAAAATTTGACAGCTTAATTTTTTAGGTGTCTTCATTGAATATTTATATCATTGAATAAAAGTGATAAAACAACTCTTGAAATGTCAAGAATTTTCTCTTATTTACTGGATAAAATTGAAAATATTTTGGCATAAGAAAACATCAAAATTTTTGTGCTACGGAGAAAAATGTTGGCTCGAAATCTACCAATTTTTTTATGCTGTCGACCAAATTTGAAACAGAAAGTAAAGTATCCAAAAAATTACTATACTCTTATAAAAAATTATTATGCTGCATCAAAATTATTATAATGTATGGAAGTAATTGATATTGAAGCTCATCGATAAGTTTCTCGCGCGTAATAAGTAATGTGATACATTATAATCATTTTTTGCAAGAGCACGATAATTTTTTGGATGCTTTACTTTCTGTTTCAAGTTTAGTCGACAGCATTGTAAGAATTGGTAGGTTTCGAGCCAACATTTTCTCTGTGTGACATCTTATTATGGAAGCGCATTAGCATGTTTTAAATACCAAGAAAATTAATATAAATTAATAAATCTAGATTATTATTATTATTATTATTATTTATATTTATAAAAAATCCTGTATTTGTCCTTAAAAACAATTGAGTACAGACTAAATATTATAGAAAATAAAGTCTGTTTTTGTCCTTAAAAACAATTGAACACAGACCAATAATTATAATAAAAAAGTCTGTTTTTAGTCTAAACGCGATTTAAAACAGACTAAATATCATACGAAAATAAGTCTGATATTAGCCTGGATAAGGAATAGTACGGGCAAAAACAGATTAATTTCTTATATAAAATAAATACGATTTATAAACTTGAATTGAAGGAAAAATATTTGAATTTATCATTTATTTTAAAACAGATCTAATTTTTTGACCCGGGAATACTGATATCGTAAAAAGCATAGGAATGACAAATAAGATGTAAAAACATAATTAATCTTGCACTTTTTTTAACTTTCCAGTGCTGCCTGTGTATCTTTCCAATGTAAGCAACAAATTTTACGATACTCAAATAGGAGTATTTGAATATCGTAGATACCCAGTCATTAAATGGAGCTCAGCCAATATTTTGTACTGTTACCCCGTAAAAGTTGTTATAGTTAGGGTACTATTTCGAAAATTAATGAAGCTTTTTGGCTGATGTTCCATGATACCTCTCCGCTGTCGATTAATTAATAAATTCGACAATAGAATCGCAGAATTAACTGTAACATATTCGAAATCAATTGATAAATTTTATGAGATTATTTCGTTGTTATTAACTAATGTATAGTAAAGGTTGTCAAACAATGAACGGTGTTCGTCCAATCGGGTAATGCAATTACATTGCCACGCAGTATAGTCAATATAATAATTGTTCTCGTTATTTCGAGAGAATGCCTGGTACAATTTTCCAATAAATGCAAATTTCAAGCCAATTCAATGATTCAATACAAAAAAACCACTATGATTGTTTATTTTAATTAAGCAAATGAATAATGAACCCATGCAATAGAAAATTTTGTTAGCAATCCATTTAACATCTCATTTAGGCAATTATATTAATATATGTTGAATATCAGAACATTTTTACTAGCATTATTTAGGTTTTACACTTCTAAATTATACGATAAATATTTTAACTAATTTACAGACAACATATTTCATAAATGACTCACCAAACTGAGAAAAAAGAATTTTTTCTTTTAATAAACAGCAATAGTAGTATAGGTACAGTAAGTTATTACATATGTATATTAGGGTGATCCAAAAAATAACAAATTTATTTTTTTTCTTCCAAACAGGTTCAAAAGTTTCATTTAGATAAGAAAAGACGCCTGTAAAAATTAGAGCTCTTAATATTAACATTAAGAGGTTCCTCATCGCACTTTTCTATTTTCCATAAGAATAACATAGGAAAAATTTTTTTTACGTCTTCTGATTTTTATAAGTAGCTAACGATGCGTCATAGGAATAATTGGCAGGCATATTTTTGTAGGGAATTGAATGCTCTACAAAAAAATATTCTTATCATTTTTTGAGGAATCTATTTGTTAAAAAGTTATTTGAGGTTGAAGTCGAATTCATATTAAATTTTGAGATTTTCTACTTTTCCGGCGAAACTATCAGACTTATTACAAAATATCATCGGACCTTTTTTGTAGACAATTTTATTCCCTAGAAGTTATTTCTTATAAAGTTTTTTCGAACTTCGCATTGTTTTCTAGTTATTTATATTTTAATGTCAAGCTCTTAAAATCGATCAGAAGACTATTTTTTTATGAGCATGACATTAAAATAAAAATAACTAGAAAACAATGCGGAATTCGAAAAAACTTTATTCAAAATAACTTTTAGGGAATAAAATTGTCTACAAAAAAGGTCTAATGATATTTTGTAATAAGTCTGATAGTTTCGCTGGAAAAGTAGAAAATCTCAAAATTTAATATGAATTCGACTTCAACCTCAAATAACTTTTGAACAAATAGATTCCTCAAGAAATGATAAGAATCTTTTTTTGTAGAGTATTCAATTCCCTACATAAATATGCCTACCAATTATTCCTATGACGCATCGTTAGCTACTTATAAAAATCAGAAGACGTAAAAAAAATTTTTCCCATGTTATTCTTATGGGAAATAGAAAAGTGCGATGAGGAACCTCTTAATGTTAATATTAAGAGCTCTAATTTTCACAGGCGTCTTTTTTTATCTAAATGAAACTTTTGAACCTGTTTGGAAGAAAAAAGAAGTTTGTTATTTTTTGGATCACCCTAATGTATATGTTGTCAAATTTTAGATATTACGGCGGAAATATTGGTCGCATAAAAAATTTTTTCAAATAAAAGTTGTTTAAAATTCAATTTTGTAAAATAAAAGTCTCTTATAATTTTTTCTTAGGACCAATATTTTCACGGTAATTTCAAAATTAAGATTTTCATAGTAAGCAAAAATTTGAATCATTCATTATGAATCTTAATTTTGGAATTACGGTGAATGTATTGGTTGTATGAAAAAATTATAGGAAACACTTTGTTCCGAAAATTAAATTTCCTACAACTTTTGTTTAAAAACTTTTTTTATAAGACCAATATTTTCGCCGTAATACCAAACATTCTAACCATTCATTTGAAATTACGGCAAAAATCGTGTCCCTAGTTATTACATACATTGATAAAAAAAAAAAAAATTTTTTTCAATGACAAATTTCTTGGCAAATTTTCAATATAAGTTTTTTTCTAGATTCTTGTAATAATTAGTAAAGTAAGTTTTTATAATATTCGAAAAGTAAAAGTTTAATAAAGAATAATTGCAATGCAACAAAAAAATCGATAACTGGCATCAACTCTTATCTATGTCTACATTTACTATCGTGGAATCGACGTAAACAAGGATGGCTAACGCCTCATATTCGCAGATTACTCTTCTGATTCTATCTGCTCGAACAGTAACTCATCAGCGGTCATTTATAATTACGGGTTGCAATATTTGGAATTCGCTTTTATTTGAAATTACCGCGTCCGAATCATTAGATGAATTTCGTAGTAGATGTTTCTTGTATACGATGAGTTCAGAAAAATGAATTCTCAAAAATGAGCTTATAATATATGTGAGTGAAAGTCTGGACAGTGAGAAAAGTCAAAATTTTGTATCTGAAAATGACTTATTTGTAACCTTGATTTTAATTTATACTCAACAATTTGTAATTTGTATTTTTGATTTGTAATCACAGGGGGCAGCAGCTCTATGATCTTATTAATAAATAAATGCTGAATGTTACTAAACATAGATATGCAAATGAATGAAGTGATCGAGTACTAGTTCTTTGTTCGGGTACTATCTCGACTAGAATTTTTCATAAAGATCTGAGAAGGTCTTTATCAGACTAACTTTATTTTAAATAAGGTCCAGATCGGGATATCTTAGCGAGAAATCGATATGGATGTCACGCTAATGACACATGAGGTCCCGATCAGGTCCCGATCAGGGTTGTCTTAGTAGTAATTATTTTTAAAAAAAAATTGAATCGCGAAAAAAAATAAGAAAATTTTAAACCGATCCGGAATGTGATCTATTGCATGAGGAGCATTACTTAGAGGAAGTAAACATATTTTTTACTGATAAAAAAATCCCGATGACTGCTGGGATCGATCCCGCATCCTTCCAAGTTCTTGATGCTATCCACTGCGCTGGCTCACATATGTGATCGTATAATTGTATATATTTTATTCATTTTGATACCAAAGAATAACTGATGAAAAAGTAAAAAGTTTGTGATACAATGATTGACCTATTCTTTATTTAAATGTAGTATTGTTCTATACTTTGTTCAAATTTTAGCTAGTAAATAAATTTTTTAAATTGGAAATTTCTACGGTCAAATGGGTTATTAAATTATATCCCCATGATAATTCAGGCAAATACAAAAAATTCCTTTCGGGACTTTAACAATAACATTTGGAATAACTTTTAGCCCATCGATGAGCAAGCGAGAATGCTACACTGATAGAAAATTTTTATTGACTCAAGAAATATTTTCTTGAGCCAAGAATTTATTTCTGAAGAAAACCAATTGTCTTGCTTCAAGAAATTCTTGTCTTGATTTAGATTTTCTTGGCTCTATAGATTTTGTATCTTCGATGGATAGCTCTCGTGTCTTGACCCGAAACTATATTATCTTCAATCGATACTATCGAATTCTTCAAGCAAGACCACTTATCTTCAACTAAAAATGTCGTATTATTATTTTAAGAACTTTAAATTTTTGGTTCAATTAATAATTCCTTGATAGAAGATGTTTTTAAAGTAATGAAAAAAAAAATTTTTTTAAAAATAAATTTCTACTTTAACATATCTGAAGTAAATGAATGTAGTCCTAAAAAATCACTTTGAAACTTTTTATTTTTAAAATAAAAAAAAAAGTTTTTTTTCAAGCTGAGTAAATTGATATCTTGATTTAAAAATCGCGCCATTCTCGAAACGAGTCGGTCATGTCTTAAACCTACATTTTGCCTATCTTAATCTAAGAGCAAGAAATTCTTGAGCGAAATATGTCAGAATTTTGATTCGAAACAAAAAAGGCTTCATCGAAAAATCAAATTCTCAAACAAAGAATTTTTTTTCTCTATCCGAGAATTTCAATTTTTTGGTTCAAGGATTTATTTCTTGAATTAAAACAATAAAAAATTTTAAAACAAGAACCACAATTTGAAGAAAAAATTTTTCTTGAATCAAGATAGTTTTTCTATCAGTGTACTCTTGATAAGGAAATTATCAGGATAGCTCGATGGTGAATAACGTTTTCATTACTGAGGCTATTCTAATATAGTCCTGATAAGGAACACTTCAGGTTTGCCCTATTAAAACAAACCTTATATTAACCTGAGAAGGTCCTAATGGTACTTCAGGTAAATCAGGAAAAAATTCTAGTCGAGTAGGTCTTTAATCTTATCCAAAATCATATAAAGTTGTAAGTTAGTACATGGATGAAGATGTTATGAAGCTGTAATCTACACCAAACCGTATTTTAATGTTTCGCGATGACGAAATTGGCTGTTAACGAACTGGTTGTGTTTTATAAATAATCAATAGATATCACTATTTTTCATTCTCATTTACTCTACTCTAAATTTCCTCACTCCTGTCTAAATGATTTCTATGCCCAGAAGTTCAAGCTGGAAACACGCAAACGAATAACTATGCGCTAACTTTACGTTGGGTGCCATGCGCGTCAGGCATATCTCTACTCTCGGTATTTAGTAATTAGCAAATCACATCGACAACCCTTGTTATTTCCCTTTACCATGTTGTGGAGCGTTTACCACATAGCTTGCAGCAAAGTGTTGATATTTACAAGTTTATTACTACTATCGAATTTATTGTACATATATACATACTATACAGATACTAATTAAATTTTAATTTTCTTTTTAAGTTTGTATTACTTTTGATGTTAGTTTGTGGATCTAAAACGTTTATAATTATTAGAAAAAGATTCTTTCTTCAGCATAGAATAATATTATATTCATGTTTTATATTTTTTATGCGTAAAAATTAATAAGAAATGACATTTCTGTTCCAATCCCATTCTTGCAAGAAGGAAAGATAAAATCCATTCTTAGACGAATGAAAAAAAAAAAAAAAAAAAAAAAAAAGAAGAATAAGATTCCGATCTCGAATTCCAATCGTGATATATAATTCTATTTCTGAAAGATAAGCAAGCGATAAAAACGAATGTCACAAACATCGCTGAATTACTTAAATACAGACCATGTACCATGAATATTGATTTCCTTTAACTCCTGTCTTTAGGGAACTGTAAATTCTAACACTTCTAACAGAATTTATAATCTTTTTTATTACTTAATTAATTGCTGATGTACTTTTCCTGAGGGAATAGAGAATGGCGACCATGATTTTCCTTTAAGATGCCTAGTAAAGTTTGAATCTAAGATCATGGCTAAATAAAGGCCGAAATCAAATAGACTGCTAAATAACGTGGTTCAAACAGCTTTTACTTTTTCTGATTTAACCAGTTATAGGGTGAATAATTTATTTCTAAAACGAATACAGACGACTACCCGTAATAATAAGCCTTTTCCCCTCAATCAGGAGTTACCAAGTACAAACAGCCTTCCCCAGTCAACTACTTTTTTGAGTTACGTATCAGACAGCCCGTTATAAGCCTCCGTTAAAATTGCATAAATTGTTTATTTATCAGATTATATAGCTATTGTTTCCTATGATCTACCCAAAAATACAAATTACAAATTGTTGAGTATAAAAACAATTTTACAAATAATTAAAAAAACAGTCAAAAAAATCTGTGTATCGGATGACCCTGCGGGCCAGCCCCAAAACTTCCCACTATTTTCACGCTCAAGGAGCTCAAAAACATTAGTGTAATTACATTTTTGAGCTCTTCGAGCTTGAAAATACTCTTGCGTACGATTGTTTTTTGTGCGCTTTTCAAGTTATAACAACTTACGTTTTATGTTAAAGTTTGAAAATGTATAAACTGGAAATTATCAATAAACACGCGTTTTCTTTTATTTTTGTTCCCAATTATATTCAATGAAATAAATGTATTCATCAGAACGTTAATATATAAAATATTTGAAAAAATATTAAAAACGGTGTTTTTTCAATTTTTTAGTTGATAGTATAATGATTCGAACCCAAGAACGAGTTACATTACTGTATATAGTGATCCAAAGAGATCATAAAGACAAAGAGCAAACATGATGTGGAATACAATTTAGTACATTGTATGATGATTTATCAGGAAAAAATAAGATAAAATGTTATTTTTCAAACTTTTTGACGCTGATATCTTTTGAACTAATTAACCGATTTTGACGTTCAATGTGAAAATGGACGCGTTTTATTTGGTTCAAAAGCTGATTCGATTTTGAAGTCAATCAGTTTCACTGTTTCGAAGATATTTAGAAAAAACCGTTCATTAGCATTTCATTCTCCCACAACATCCCGCAAACGAATAAAACCGATTTTGATGGTTGAGGCGGCAATCGACGCATTTTTTTAAGTTCTATAGCTGATCAGATTTTGGAATTGTTTGGTTGAGCCGTTTCAAAGATATTCGCAAAACCCTGTTTTTTACCATCTTTTTCTCCCGTAATAGTTTGAGCTCCCCAGCTGAAGTAAGTTTTTTAACTTCCCGCTAAGAAAATTGAAAATTTTCAAAAATTCGGGAAGTTATTGGTTTCGGTCCGATTTGCAAAAACCGAATTTCTATCAAATTTAGACGTTTTGAGGTTCTAGGAAGCTATCCTGACTAATTTTACGATGATGTCCGAGTGTATGTATGTGTGTACGGACGTACGTTCGTACGTACGTACGTACGTACATATGTATGTATGTAAATATTCATAACTCTTGAACGGATGAACCGATTTTGATCTTTGAGGTGCCATTCGACGCGGCTTGTTAATGTCTTGAGGCCGTAAAAATTTGAACTTAATCGGTAGGGTGCGTTCAGAGATATTTCAAAAATAAAATTTTTTTTTAAATGTTTTATTTGGATAACTTTTAATTTGCTCGATGGATTGATTCCAAAATCTAATCAGCTCTAAAACTCTATAAGCCGCGTCGAATGCCACCTCAACCATCAAAATCGGTTCATTCGTTCAAGAGAAACCGTTGACGAAAGAATTCAAAAAAAATTTTTTCCTTGGTTTTTTTGAAATTTCTCAAAAACGGCTAAATCAATCAATTTCAAAATTCGACCAGCTTTAGAACTTGATAAAACGCGTCGATTGCCACCTCAACCATCAAAATCGGTTAATTCGTTCGCGAGATATCGTGGGAGAAAGAAATGCTAAAAAATGGTTTTTTACAAAACAATGGCATACAAAAGTATTTGCAAGCTCGAAGAGCTCGAAAATATATTCACAATAATGTTTTCGAGCTCAACGAGCTCGAAAACAGCGGGAAGTTTTGGTGCTGGCCCGCAGGGTCAACTGACAGACCGATTTTTTTATGTATTTTGACCCGTAGAATCCGAATATCGCATTATTTTTCTTGAAAACCTGAGAGATCGATTGTTTAAGAAATATTATTTTGGGGATCAAATATTTATTTTTGAATATTTAGAGCAATTTGAAAACGAAAGTTGTTCACTAATTAAAACCCATAATTTCAGCGCAGATAATAAAAAGTGTATTTTCAATAGACATTAATTTTTAAAAATTAATAACAAAAACCATGTTTTGGCAAAAATATCACATAATTACTCTAATGTATTTTCATCTGCAATAAATTTGAACCTATACTGTCCAAACAATCGCGGAAATGCTCATCTCAATATTTAAAATTATTTTTTCTAACCTCTTTTTTCCTATTAGATGAAAAAATATACAATAATAAAATGTTCTATAATAATAAGTCATAATTACAATGACAGGTACTCTGAAAAAAAATAACTTTGTAATCACAATATTTGTATCAGTAGTAAATTGATAAAAATTATTGCTTCATTTATTTCATATCTGAGATGAATAATAATTTTTTTGACCGAAAAAATCAAAATCTATTTGCACTATTCCAAGAAAAAAAAGAAGATCAAGATACTTCGAGTTGAGCTCAGATTTCTTTGATTAAAAAAATCGTTTTCAAGATAATAAAATTTTCGCACTAAAAATATATTTAATAGAATAATTTTCTATAAAAAGAAAGTAAAATGTTTCTAAAAGTTATTTTTTCTCTCAGTGTAAATAATTTAATTTATATTGAATTGTAAAACTTTAAACAATAACCAGTAACTTACACTATCTTAACCATTTTTTTTACTAAGTTTTTTAAATAAGTAGAAGTAATAATTTTTTTATTTTTCACCAAATGCACATAAACTAAGAAAATTATGTGTTATAATAATTTTTAACTCATTTATATCTACGGATTTGCACTTGAAATAAATAAAAACGAACAATTTAGACCACTAGTGCATTAATTACTTTTAGAGTCAGTACGCAACAAACAAACAAACTAAACATTATGATGACTGTTATTTTTATTTTGCCATAAACTATGCAAATGATGTTTGCACAGCTGTAAAAATAAATGTCTATGCCATGGATACCATGTACACTTTTACCAGACTATGGTTACCACAAGTGTTACGAAGGAAATTTCATATCCACAAGACAATAACTACAAGTTTAGTCTTATTGTCAATTCTTTTTGTATATTCTATCTATAGTAGTCCCGGTGAAAAAATCGTCCTCTCCCTACTATTAGTTAGCATTTTCTATACCCCCATTATCCATTTTAGAACGACTTTTTCACCAGGACTACTATATAAAGTTTAGGTTATTTTCTAGTTTACCTGCATATACGCTCAAACCTGTCAAAACCTAAAGCTGTAATCCGCGTTCATTCATTTACTTCTACCTTACCCGTCATATTTTCAACAACTTATCCGCTAGAGATTTAAATGTAATCTTACGGATCTGATACCGTCTTCTGGATATATAGAAATATTTGATGATACATTCGAAGTCAACTACCCGCACTCTGGTCATAAGTCTAGTCTAGAAGACGGACGGCAAATTTCTTTTTGAATTTCAATCTTCCCATACCACCATGCGCTTAGTTTTGTCCTCGACTACCCGTTATAACCCGCATGGAAGAGCTATATATTGTTAGAAGTATATAAAAAAATATATGGTGAATATGTGATAAATATATAGCGGCAAAAATATCTATATTGAAAAATATATGTTTTTTACATATATTGGATTATATAATTATCATAATATATTTACTTGTATATAATGTTTTGTATTTTTCTATATATATTATCTCATATAATGCTCAATATATTCTTATCATATATGGATAGTATATATATAATTTATAAGTATAATATAATAAACTTGATATATATATCCATATATTTTGACTCATATAATTAGTGGTATATGGTCTCTATATAATTGATTATATATGAAAGAATTTATATGATTAAATATATGGTTCGCGGTATATTGGAATTATATTTTTCCAGTATATCGAAACTTATATTTTTCGCAATATATTGAAAATTTTATTTTTTAATATACTTTTTCAATTTCTACACGATTCCACAAAAAAAGTCAAATTTATTATTTTTTCTCCTTCTTTTCATTGACCTTATATTTACTGGCAATAACCTAAGAAAAGTAAAAAAAGTGCCATATATTTTACAATATTTTGGAAACCATATGTTTTGCAATATATTAGAAAATATATATAAAAAATATAAAAAATACTATATATTAATTAATATACTACTTTCAATATAATATATCAATATAAAAAAGATATATAAAAATATATATGTAAAACATACATAAAAAATCATATATTGATAAATATATTGATAATATATTCTAGCAATATATTTTTTTTCAATATATTATCATATATTAATACGGCAAAAATATAAATATTATTTTATATGTTGTACAATATATCATATTATAATATTCATATATTCTATCATATATGTTTTCACATATAAAGTTTTTTCATGCGGGAAGCCTCAATTCCATTTTTTCTGGTGCTAAAATAAGTACTAATTTTTTTACACTAATTATAGTTATAATGCAAAAAATTATAATGGTAACGGTATTTACGACAGTAATAATAATTATTGTTAGTATTTCATTCATGAATATACCCGGGAAAAATTTCTTCATGAAATTTTATAATATTTCTCTAAGGAAATTTCATAGAATTTCTTAAAAATTCAAGGAGTTTATGCTGAAAAGTGCCTGATAAAATTCTATGAAAATTTATAAAATTTCAATAAATTCTAGTCAGCATTTATTTTTCGAAAAAATATTAGATCACAAAAAAAATTGCAATTAGATCTTAAACATTGATCTAATGGATGAAGACATTACTGAGACAAACTAATTATACTTTTTATTGATGAATCCTAGTGACTGCTGGGCTCCAACCTACGTCTTCTCGATTTGAAATCCTTGCTGCTATCCACTGCGCCGAGCCACGTACGTGATCGTGAATGAATAAGTAGTATATTTATCAAGATATGATGTTTCAAACTTTCATACTAAATTTTATATAATTTTATAAGATTTTATGAAATTTTATATAATTTAGGAGGAACTGATAATTTCATAATAAAGTATATAACAGATAATAACCCAGGAAAGAATATTTTCATGAAATTTTATACAATTATATTGTTGAAAAATTATGAAATTTAAAGAAATTATAAAAATTTTTTTAAGAATTTATCAAATTTAAAAAAAAATGCATAAAATTATATGGGAAACCATTAGATAATTTTCATAAAATTTTGTAAGACTTCTTAAAAGGCCAGAACTTTAAATTTGTAAATTTTTATAAAGTTGTACAAAATTTCATTAAATTCTGTAAAAAGAGCTAAAATCCATAAAGTTTTACACAATTGTTATCAAGCTTCCAAGGAGCTATTGGTATGAACTTTTATACATTTTTTTGAAATTCTATGAAATTTTATCAAATTTTGTAAAATTTTATAAAATTATATAAAATATCAGAAAAATATCAGATCCGAAGGAGCATTGGTATAAATTTTTTGATATTTTTGAAATTTCTTGGTTTACATGAAATTTCATAAAATTATGTTAAGTTTTATCGAAATACACCCGTGCCATAAATTAAATGAACGGAAAAATTTTAGAAATTTTTTATTGACTTGTGCAAGGCTGTAACACACGAATATTGATGAAGACTAATGTTGCCAGGTATTTTTGTGGCTTCATGTATCCCCGATAACCCTGTAAATTTTTTAATTGATCTATCGAACCGTTTTTCGGGGTATTGCTACCCGAGAAAAATTTATTATATATAACCATATAAAATTATATATAATAATATGGGTCATTCCATGTCCAATCGACAAATTTTTTACCTGACCCCCTTTGATTTCGCTGAAAATTTTCTATCTTTTTCTACCCCCCGAAAGTTATTTTTCAGAATTTTTTCAAATTTTTTTTCCCGATTCAAAAAAAGTTATGAATTTTTGAAAAAAACCGCTCTTTTATTTTTAAATTGCCAGAAATTTTTCAAAAATTGACCGTTTGGGAACTTTTTTTTTTCAAAATTTTTGTTTTTAAATGTAGTTTTCGAAAAAAAAATATGAAAAAATTTTCAGAATCCCAGATATATGAAATATTTTAGTTTTTTTGAAAAAACCGTGATCTTCTCAAAGTCCGACCGTTTTTTTTTTTTTTTGCTCTAAAAATACTTCAACTAATTCTGCAATGATCCCCGTTAATTAAAAGATGTGACGACAATCGCTTCTAATTTTTTTTCTTGATTATAAAAAAATTTTTGTTGAATTTTTGCTGATTTTATAAAACTTTATTATGAAATTTTTTTTATTTCCTCGTGAAACCTCAAAAGTTGAAAAATAAAATTTTATTGGAGAATTTCAAGTGATTATCGTCCAAGAAATTGTTATTTTTTTCAAAAAAGTAAAAAAAAAGGACTTTCCATACTCTTAAATAAATTCACCGTCTCTTAACATCTTTAAATAAATTAAAAACATTTTTTTGTATGTGTTCAAATTATATTATCTTTTATATAACATAATACTTGATTCTAAAATTCAACATTACACCTATTTTTATTATCTCTTTTTACTGGATAATTCCCTTCTTTTCTTCATCGTACTGTGATTTAAATATTTTTCTGGAGAAGAAAGCATCTTAACTTGCACCATACAATCTTCCAATGGTTTTTTGAAGTTGTCATATTTCAGTACCAAAAAAAAAACGTCCATTAGAGTAAAAAAATAACGTCAATGAGAGAAAAAAATTATTTTTTTTTTTAAAATAACAATTTCTTGGACGATAATCACCTGAAATTCTTCAATAAAATTTTATTTTTCAACTTTTGAGGTTTCACGAGAAAATGAAAAAAATTTCATAACAAAGTGATATAAAATCAACAAAAATTCAACAAAAATTTTTTTATAATCAAGAAAAAAAATTAGAAGCGATTATCGTCACATCTTTTAATTAACGGAGATCATTGCAGAATTAGTTGAAGTATTTTTAGAGCAAAAAAAAAAAAAAAAAAAAACGGTCGGACTTTGAGAAAATCACGGTTTTTTCAAAAAAACTAAAATATTTCATATATCTGGGATTCTGCAAATTTTTTCATAATTTTTTTCGAAAACTACATTTAAAAACAAAAATTTTGAAAAAAAAAAGTTCCCAAACGGTCAATTTTTGAAAAAGTTCTGGCAATTTAAAAATAAAAGAGCGGTTTTTTTCAAAAATTCATAACTTTTTTTGAGTCGGGAAAAATTTTTGAAAAAATTCTGAAAAATAACTTTCGGGGGGTAGAAAAAGATAAAAAATTTTCAGCGAAATCAAAGGGGGTCAGGTAAAAAATTTGTCGATTTGACATGGAATGACCCATATATAACTCGATTATATATAATTATATATAAAAAATGGCCAAATATAATTATATATAATTAAATATATATATTCATCAACGATATCTCTCGAACGAATTAGCTGATTGAGACGGTTGAGGTTGCAATCGACGCGTTTTATTGAGTTCTAAAGCTAATCAGATTTTGAAATTGATTTATCGAGTTGTTTTTGAGAAATTTTAAAATAACTAAAATAAAAGTTTTTTTTTAATTCTTTCGTTAACGGTTTCTCTTCCACGAATAAACCGATTTTGATGGTTGAGGTGACATTTGACGCAGCTAATGAAGTTTTAGAGATGATTAGATGTTGGAATCAATCCACCGTGCACATTAAAAGTTGTACAAAAAAAAAACTTTTTTAAAAATTTTATTTTTGGAATATTTCCGAACACACCCCACCGATTAAGCTCAAATTTGACAGCGTATAGTATTTAACAAGCCACGTCGAATGATACCTTGACGATAAAACTCGGTTCATCCGTTTCAAAGTTACAGATATTTACATACGTACGTACGCACACATATACCTACACTCGGACATCATCGTGAAATTAGTCAGGATAGCTTTCTAAAACCTCAAAACGTCAAAATCTGATAGAAATTCGATTTTCGAAAATCGAATCGAAACTGATAACTTCCCGATTTTTTGAAAATTTTCAATTTTCTTAGCGGGAAGTTAATAATAACAAAATAACAACGATAATTTTTCCTTAAATATAAACATAATATTGCAATATTATATAGTAAAAAAAATAATAATAAAATAAAAAAGATAATTTTTCCTTAAACATATACATAATAATAGGTTTAGCGCAGTGAAGTTACTATTTTGCCAAGTGATGCATTTGATAAGCCCGTAAGACTGTCTGTTATGTCAAGCAATCGTTGCTGCTCACAGAAACGGTTAAGAGAAACAGAGATCCGAATATTATTGTTAAAAGTTATTTAAAAAAAAAATTTTTGAAAAACTTTTATTTTGGAATATTTCTGAACGCACTCTACCGATCAAGCTTAATTTTTTACAGCTTTTAGATATTATCAAGCCTCGTCGAATGACACCATGACGATGAAAATCGGTTCATCCGTTCGACAGTTAGAGATATTTACATACGTACGTACGTAATGACTGATCGTGTTAAGATTAAACACAGTATATTATACTTATGTATATTTTTTGTATCTTTGGAAGGCAGCAAGGAGTTTCGACTTCATAGCATTGGAATAAATAATAATAATAATAATAATCATAATAATAATATGTATGGGTTCGACTTCGAAAAAGAAAACGAATTTAAAAAGTACTTTTCTTTTTAATACTCAACCAATCGATCTCAAAACAGATCACATCTATAGTTCCGATAATTTTTAAAAATTTATTCCGTACCATATCCTACAGGAATTATTCAAATACTGATTAATATTTCCATGAACATTTTTATATGCACTGTAACTTCAACTTTTGAAAAGTGTTTTACGCTTATTCCATAAATAATGCCCTGGTTTCTCAGAAGACATTTACTATAGTAAAAATTTGTAAAAGTTTTAAATATATTCTTAAAAAAAAATCTTTTGTAGGTTTTATAATTTGAATTTAGCTTTGAGTAAATCTGAATTCATGGAAAGAAACGAAAAAGAATGATGCAAAGAAAAATATACCTAAAGAAGATGAAGAGTAAAAGGCGAATTCGTTATTTAGAGTGCACTAAGCTTTCGTTTCAGCTGTACTGATGCTTGACTCTTTCTCGGTATGTTACTATCGAGGCTTGTATGATATGCTACTTGCAGAGACAGGCATAGCAACAAGCTCGAAAAAATAGAAAAAAATTAATTATAATTGAAAAGGGAAAAACAATGAAAAAAAATTAATAATACATTATTCACTCATAAAAACGAATGTATTTAATAATTCAAATGTATTTATAAACGTAAAAAATAATTTAATTGCTATTTATAAACTGGTATAAATATTTAATTCATGCAATTCTTAAAATTAGGCGATCAGAAATACAATATTTAAAATAAATTTATTTTATGCATAAAATATTTTGAAAATGTCGAACATTTCTTCATAATTTTAATAGTTACTAGATCATGATGTATATTTCATATTATATAATAATCCTCCAAGAAATAATTTTGCATGATATTTTGTTTACTTAAATGCACACTGAGTATAAGAACTTCAGTAAATATCGGAATAGCTTCCCACCAACAGAAGTAAGATTGCACCTCACATAGTTCGATTTCCTAATAAAGGTGAACTTTCTTTATAGACCATTCTTCCGTTCTATCACATTTTTCTACGTTCTCCGAATTTTATTAGAGTACATAGCAATCAAACAGGCTACTGTTAAATTTATTATAAATCATAAAAAAAAGAATAATTAAAAACAGGAACAGTTTTCAAATCGATAGTGAATACGGAAAAACGTATATTAGCCTGATTCCAATATATGTGGAACTGCAAACTTTAAATCAACTATGCCAGTATAGAGAAAATAGTTGACTATGCAAACCGGCTCTAAAACTTTCCACTGTCGTTGATCTAAAGAATATGAGAGAGTTTGTAAGTTTATAATTGCTAACTATCTATATTTTATTTTCCAAACAGTTTACATAACTTCTAGTGATTATTGCATCTTGTATTGGATTTGTCGAATTTGTAATGAGTAATGATGTTCTTTTGTTTGGAAATACCTAATATTCAAATATTATGTCACGCTATGATGATTTTAATCTTACAACTATCTTTTTTGGTACAATTAATATAGCTCCATTTTTTTAAATTATAATTTATTTGAATAAAATATAAAAAAAATATCGAAGTACTCACCAAGATGAGTGCGCAGACTGATTAGAAGGTATGGAAGATAAAGCACCAGGAGGCAAAGATCTCCTAACTTGGCAACAATTTCTTTGCCCACCAACACCATCTCCACAACATGATTGACTTGGTCTTATGTTAGATGTAAACTCTATTGCAGATGCACGAACTTTGGGTCTTAATGAAGGTGAAGTAGAGAATTCCCTTTGCACTGATGTGGAGCTGCTAGAGCTGCTTGATCCAGGGCTACCTCCTAATCGGCCAGGAGACGCATACGCAAAACCACGAAATCGGAAATGTGTTTGATGATATGGATAACCAGGTGGTGGTAGCCGATAATGATGGTGAAATCCAAGATCTCTCCTCATATAAGGGTCACCTGGATCTGCAGTCGGCACATAACGATCTGTAGGTGTGTGGGCTGCCGATGATCCATATCTGTCAACATATCTATCCGGAAAGAGTACTTCTGGAGGTGGTTGAGGAACATATCTCTCCACTGGAGTATGGGCATTTGGTGGTACATAACTACTGACACCTGAAGAATTCCCGAAACCCCTAGCTTCATTACCAGTAACTACAGATGAACACGATGAAATGATTCTGCCTGTTGGATAAGTATCCTTCGGCTTTGGCAGTGATAAGTATTTATCTCCAACTACGCGAGCAGGAGAATAATTTTCAGAATTCCCATGATAACGTTGCTCGCTCCCTTGATATCGATCGTTCCCAATTGTTGAGCTACTATATTTTTCGAATCCGTATATTCGTTCTTGATTTGTGTGATCATATTTATCTGGGTTAGTAAGCTGATAACGATCATAACTAGATACTGATTTTGAAACTTGAATGAACTTGTCACTTTTTGTTGATGTTTGATTTTGGTAACTACGGATTGTACTATTATTTTCCAAAGTTGGTGATTGCTGAACAAAGCGGTCGTTAGACATTTGTCCTGACGTTGTATACAAGTTTTGATATCGGCTATTTTCAGATGACGACGGTGAAGATGAAACAAGGAGCCGTTCCGTCGAAGAAGTGCTAGCATAACGATTTGATTCCGAATTGATTCTTCCATCATGAGTAGGTGACAAACTGGTAAGATAACGTTCATTAAATCTATCATTGGTTCTTGATTGACTGTAGCGCTGAAGTGTAAGATCATTGAAGCGATCTGTTGAGTATCTAGCTTGTCCAGATGTATCTTGAAAGGCGGAATATCTACATGAATACTCTGTTGGTGCAGGTGAGTTTGAGCTGGTGCATCGATCATTTCGATCCGAATATTTAGGATATTGTTCAGATGAAGTAAAACAACGTGACTGGAGTGTCTCTGATGTAGATGTACTAACCAAGGCTCGTTCTGTCGATGAATAACGATTATGTGCGCTTTCTGGATTTTGGGAATTCGAGATATACCTCTCACAATTTGAAATTGTTGAAAATCTTTCATGATGGATGCCCGACGATTCTTGCCGCTGATAGCGTTCATGGTTTGGTGATTCTAAAATAAACCGATCTTTAACTTTGCTGGCAAATCTTTCTGGCACGGGTGCATGCATTGGTGAAGATGTGACTAATCGTTCTGGAGACAATGGATATCTATTGGACTCGTTATTAGCACTTGATACTGGAAAAAGATTAACCGAGTCACGCTGAAGGCCACCTAGTACAGGTGATCCAGTAACCAGGAGACGTTCAGTCGAAGATGTATATCGTTGCTGTTGATCTTTGGCATCGTAAGTTGTATTGGTGTTACTTGTGCTGTTAACTGCCAACAGTTTTTCAGCAGATGTAAATCTATTTTTGAGTATTGGTGATGCTGGTGCAGTTCCGTACCTATCTCGGGTGTTTGGAGACCCGGAGCGTAAAATCCGATCACCAGAAGGATAATTAGCCAAGCTGTGGGTAGAAGCGTATTTTTCACTTGGGCTCGGAGATAACGGTGGAGGTGGTACGAAGCGATCATTCGTAGGCGCTGGTGATGGTGGTGAGGGAAATGTTTCTGGCGAGAATGGTTTACTAGTGGACAATGCGAGAATCCCTGAGTTTGCATATTCTCCGACAGTTGATGTTTTTGGCGTTGATGCCAAAGTGCTGTCACTTTGAAAACGATCAGCGCGTTGAAAGCAATCAGTTGATTGAAATAGTAATCGTTGATCGTTAGCAACAGAATTGATCTCAGAGTATCGAGTAAATTGAGTGATACTATTCTGAGGTGTGGATTGCTGCTGTCTCGAGTATTGATGATGATTCTGGTTTCCTCCAGAACATATAGAACTTTGATTGAACTTTTCCGAGTTTTGAGATTTACTGAATCGCTCGCAGCAAGACGAAATCGATCGAGATTGGTCACCGTACGATGTTGTATCATCGAATTGCTGTGATTGCAGTTTATCGGTCTGTTTCTCGTATTTGTCCATTGTGATTTGGGCTCCATAGTTATTTGGCTCGTTTGATTGATCCCTCTCGTTGCTTCCAGAGCTGGTTTCGCATGCCGTCTGGTAGCATTCTTGAGAAGTAGTTGTAGATGGAGAGGCTCTTGACTCTGACTGCTGATACTGCTGTTTTTGATAGTTAGATATATCGTTATTGGTGCTACTAGTACCGGTATTATTATTCGACACACTTTGTGATCCCGAAATTCCGATATTACTTCCTGACACTGATGATATTCCGTACTGAGAGGTTGGATTCTGATGCAATAGAAGACGTTCTCTTCGGCCATAGTCGTCGTTTGTCTGCATCCTGGTGGCCCACGGCCCGCTGTCAGGACATCTATAAAATAATAAAAACGAACCATTATTTTATTGAAAAACAGTAGATACAGTATAGTACAGTTAGTAACTAAAATAGTTTTATAGCTTATAGACTATGTTAGTTATTATAACAATTTCGATTTTGTGGCTTTATATTTAATGATTACACATTTGAAGTTTAAAATTAGTATATAGTATAAATGAATTTTTTAATTGTAGGAGACACTAACATCGACAGAAATAGAGAATTAGAAATGGTAAGTCAATAACTATCTCCTAAAGAAAGAAATCTAAAAATTTCCGTTGTCTGCTGACTTTTCGGAATTTTAAAAAAAAAGAAACAAAAAAAATTGAATGAAAAATTTTTTTTTTAGTTCCCCATCAATAAATTAATTAATTATTTAAAGTCAATAATAAAAAATTCCAAGCTCTGAGCTGCTCAATCCTATTTTTTTTAATTCTTTCGAAGACTTTATTTTTTGAAAATTTAAATTTTTTTTGTTGGAAAATTACAAAAGACAATTAATTAGTGTAACGGAATCTAAGTCCACCTCCGTTGACCAGATACCGATACCTCGCCCTCTTGGGCATACTCGCGAAAATTACAAAGGTTAAAAGTAGCTAGAATATATAATTAAGAAGATTGCCAGTTATAGAAAATTCAGGCCTAGGTCAAAGGGTTGCTCATGGAAACGTTTTGTGGGGGAATTTCATCGGAGAAGATATCAAACCTTCGGCTGGAGTAGAGCTGATAAGAGCGTGGGTCAAAAATGACCGGAAGGCGATGTCACATTTGTTAATCGCAATCGGCACAGATGAAGCAGCAGTACCCGACGATCTTGAAACATCAAAGGCGATCTGGGATCGGATCAAGGCGACGTATGAGTCCGGCGCCATGTTGGAATTTACATGTTGGAAATGTTATATATTGAAACAGACATAGAGCCGAGGTAGTGCGAGAGGCGCGAGTTGTACAATGCCATCTCGCGGAGTAAAGCCGAACCACCACATATATATATATATATCTCGGAGGTCAGTACAAACTTGGGCATTATCCCGAGTATTGGTCTCAATATTAATATCTCTCATTTTTATTTAAAATATAAACAAATAATAATTATGCAACACAGTGATTTAATATTAAAAGTATTGTTCAAAAATAATAATAATTAGACAAGTAATATAATAGAGATAGTGTCGCACAAATATCAAAATGCACTAAGTACTTATTAATGCAATAATTAATTACGCAGGAAATTATAGTAATTGTAATGCACGATAGTCTGATAATAATCAAATAAAACCTGATCGAATAATTTACAAATACTACGGTAAACTCGGCTCGAGAACGAGTCCACGGTCGACAGGAAAACTTGTACTTGCACAACGAATGCCTGATCAGAACTAGCTGACTCAACTAGTACAAAAAACTTTGTACTTTTCGTTAAAACCTTTTTGTCCAAATATTCAAAGAAGGAACACCGTCTTATATTATCTTACTATGTCGTCCTCTGTATCTTACTATACCCATCCTATGACCGTGGCTACGTTTGGTGAACAGATGTCACAGTGAGCCTAAGCCTCCCGCATTAAACATAATCTGCTAAAGTTGTAAACAACTAGAACTTAAATTTTATTATTTAATTGTTGCTATAAAAACTATTCTTGACTGTTGGGATATATATATATATATATATATATATACATAAATCTGTATCCATTTTAACTCTAACCATATATAAGATAAGATAATTCCCACTGGGCAAAATGAAGTCTCATGTGATACCATAGACGTAATATTACATGGCAGGTCAATATAATAAATAATGTCTCCCGACAGAACAATGCCCGGACTCATCACGCGTAGACCGAATATCTGAATACGTGACGGCTGTCAATCGCATAAATTTTCTGGGTTATTTACCACTAATTAATGCCCTAGTGTATTGTGATTGCCCCGCGTATAACGTCCATCCATTGATAAATTATTAATATCGATCATAGAGGAGCCAATATTTGTATTTTTATCAACTCCATGTATGATCAATCTCAGAAAATAAAATTTCAAGTACAGTTGACCTAAAAATATAATTATAACTCACTATTATTGAATGCCTAGTTATTAAAATTTGTATAGATGAAACTGTATAGAAAAGATAATTCACCTCTTTAGTATTTTATGGTTGTCTATTCGCTATTAGTTATCGATGGCACCACATAAAACATACATGGATTATCAAATAGTAGCTGACTCCATCGTCCGATCGCAGCCTGGTGGATGACACGCGAGACACCATCTCATCGATCCAGTCTAGAATACCGTAACTGCCCAACTGAACATCACGGTTAATTCAATAATAGGCTCGTAAAAAATAATTCTGAATATAAATCGTAAACTGAAAAAAATCGACTGGTGGAGCAAGTGTAACAACAACAAAAATTTTCTGTTATTTTTCAAATTGTTACGAGTTATCGTAGATTCATATTTGTTAGTTAGCCACTGGTTACTTATTATAGCTTGCTACTAACTCATATTTTCCAATTCCCGCTATGAAAATTGACAATTTTTGAAAATTTGAGAAGTTATTGTCTTTTCCCTGATGTTCGCAAATCGAATTATCATTAGATGTCGACGTTCTGAGGTCCTAGAAAGCAATTCTGACTATTTTCAGATGTCTAAATCCGTGTGGGTGCATGAATTTTTCAATTATTGGTCCTACAGACTTTTAATAAACTGTATTCTGTCGATTATTGTATTTTATAAAACTTTCTAACTGCCTCTCTCGATTAATTTTTCAATACTTATTAAGAAATTTGAATTTAAAGCTGAGCGTGACGTTATTTTTCCCACTCACAACACTGAGTATCGACCGGGTGCAGCGAGAGCATATTCGACAGACATCGAAGGTGAGTAAGTGTGAGAAGAACGTCAAGCGAGTTGAGTCATTCTTCAACTCGTTTATTTAAATAACTCATGAAATAAACAAAATATGTAAAGATTTACAGAGATAAAATCTATTCTATATGAACTAACAAACATATCTACGTTTTAATGTCTTGAATAATGCAGCTGCTTCGCTTGTTGGAGTGGTTCAAACAAATAAATTGTTTCCAAACGAGAAAAAGTTATCACGTCACCAAAAAATGATTTGCATTTTTGGATTCTTCATACCAAAATCTTAAAGAAACATCAACATTGTTAAATTGTCTAAAAATGTAATACAGAGCTTTATGTGTGGCCCAAGTACTAAAACGTCGATATCTGATGATAACTCGATATTCGAAAATCGAGTTGAAGATAATAACTTCCCGATTTTTTTAATATTTTAAATTTTCTTTATAGGAAGTTGCAAAACCTGATGATTTAAGTTAGTAAAATTTTGTATTTAAGTATGTACGGCGAGGAAAATATCGTCAGAATGACCATCCAATGCATTTTCAAATGACGTATCACTTGAATAACTATTAGGTTACCTTATTTAAGAATACTCACATGTTCATTAAATAATTTATATTATCATTAAACTAATGATATGTATTTGACTAAGGTTGAGTATTCGTTTATTCAATTGAAAAATCCGATAAATAGCCTTTGTAAACATATGTAGTTTCATTGATGTAAGTAGCTGTTTTGCCAGAAGAGAATCCGTATAGCTAACTTGGTTATACGATACATCATTCTCGGTTGTCAGTTGCCTAAATTAAGGAGTTTGCGCAGTAGTCATATCAGAGAATCATACAACGCTTAAAATAAGGATATAATCGTCATTTTGACGATCCACTGTGAGGATATAGTCTGTATAGCTGAATATACGGCGTATCATTAAGTAAGATAAGTATACAGCGTATAGCCAGAATGGCGATATGCATACTTACTCTGACAATATTTTTCTCGCCGTGTGTGTATTTTGATGAACTTCTTTTTTATCTTTTTGATAATTAAGTTTGTTCTTAATTAGCAAAGCTAACGAAGAGCCATCTCGACTAGAAATTATCCCCAAGCATACATTGGGACCCCATTGGGTATTGATGGGGCAAGCCTGACAGGGTTATCCCTATTGGGATATGATTGGGAACATATCGGGTAAGCCCAACATTAAAATAAAAAAAATTGCAATTGAGTTTACCGGATTGGAATAGGATTGGGAACATGTTGGGAAAACCGAATGCTAAAATTAATGACTCGATAATGGGCTTGCTCGATTGAGATATTTTTAGGAACTTGTTGGAATGACCTAACGTCATAATTATTAACTTGTTGTTGGTCTTACCCACTTGGGGAATAATTGGGATCACGTTGGGAAAAGTAAACATGAAATTAAAAAAAAAGAAATTTTTACTTTTAAAAATTAAAAATAATTTTTAAATGCAAAATATTTACGTTTTATTATGTATTTTAATATAAAAAAGAAAAAAAACGGATTGAATCTTAAAAATAAAGAGAAAAAAAACAAAAGAATAGCAAAAAATATTTTTGATCTCTTGCAGATTATAAGTTTAATTTTAAACCTAGAAAAAAATTAAAACTTTACGGGAAAAATAATCCATATGACAAATCTACTACTTTCATATAGTAATATATTATTATATGTAAAGATAAAAATCGAATAGTTGGGTATATTAACATCAGTGATGCACGTGGTGACAAAAATCTTGTGACTATAATACAAACGTAAACAAGTTCAGACAGGTCCGCTCTTAAAACAAATAACTAGTAGACAAATACCCATACGCATGTGACTGTTGCATTGGAAAACGCTTAAGTAAGTCATCAAGATGTGATTTTTTGAATTCTTTACAGTTACAATACTGTACAATATAATTGATAAAAATAATAATAAAATGCTAGTGTAGTGAATATAGGTTATAAAAATTATGTCCCGTGTAAAGTAAAAATTTGTGAAATAATCAATTTTTTTTGTTATTTAACACTAATATAAATTGGAATTGTCAATAATCATTGTATTAATTTCAGAAAATGTTATAAGCATAAGTTGATTCTTTTTTGAGACGACAGTTCAAAAGAAAATATTGATATTGTTCCAAACTCTCGGTTGTCATATGACATAATAACAGACAGTATTACGAGGAGCTCGTAAATGGGATGACCATGGTCTTCTTCGAAAATTGAATAAACAAAAAAAAATTGTACTGCAATGAGGAGATTCAAATAAAAAAATCGGTTCCCTGCGTTTTGGGCCCAAGACTATTCATCCCTGACAATTCATCCCCGACAATTCATCCCCGCGATAATTCATCCCCGACAATTCATCTCCGCGACAATCCAACCTTTGATAATTCATCCCCGACAGTTTATCCCCGCGAGGACATCACCACGACAATGACTCCCAATAATATACAGTAGAAACTCTGTAAGTCGAACATCTATAAGTCGAAAACCTCCTAAACTCGAAGAAATGTTTCATCCCCTTCTCTCCAAGCCCCAAAACATCCGTTGCTCGAAATTTTTACCCTCTATAAGTCGAAATAACTAGTGAGTCTCTACAAGCTATTTCTGTACATTTTTACCCTCCATAACTTGAATACCGTATGTAAGTATCTTATTAGGATTACCAGTTCTACGAAATGGTAATGGAATTTATAGCTGACGTCAGGTTTTCTGTTGGCGATTGTAAAATTATCATACCTTTAGACGTAGTTAGGATTCACTGCATGTGGATGTTTGAGGTGGCAATCAGCGTGTTTTCTTGAATTCTAGAGCTGATTAAATTTTGAAATTGATCAGATGAGTCACTTCAAAGATAATCGAAAAAAACCGTTTTTTATCATTTCTTTCGCCAACGATATCTCTCGAACAAATTAACCGATTGAGATGGTTGAGGTGGCATTCGACGCGGCTTATAAAGTTCTAGAGCTGAATAGATTTCGAAGTCGATCGTTTAAGTCGTTTCTGAGAAATCACTAAAAAACTAAAAAACTAAATTTTTTTTTTTTCGTTATTCGCCAATATTTTCGAGTCTACTTGATCAAATGATCTGAAATTTTCAGGAAATTTGAGGGCCAACAAGCTCTTTCGATTGCCACCTCAACCATCCAAATCGATTTATTAGTTAAAAAGTTACAAAGAGTTTACACACACACACACACACACACACACACACACACACACACACACACACACACACACACATATATATATACATACATACACTCGGGCATCATTCTGAAAATAGTCAGAATAGCTTCCTAGGACTTCAAAACGTCGACATCTGATGAAAACTCGACTTTCGAAAATCGGGGTGAAAACAATAACTTCCCAATTTTTCGAAAATCTACGATTTTCTTAGCGGTAAGTTAAAAATTATTTAAGAATATTTTTTGTATGTTGGGATTTTATTGGGTTACCCTAAAGTATATGTAGAGTGTACCCAATTGTAACCTTATAGAGTATGCCTAATTTGGAAACAGTTGAGTTTACCCAATTGGGGCCCAATAGGGATTACCCGATGAAAAACGGCGCGAGTTACCAGACTACTACCTTAAAGAAAATCCAAATCACTTCGAATTCACTCCCGATTTTTTTACAGTGTATCAAAAGTTTTCTATCTTTATCGTAACATCAGGATGTCAAATTTTAACACGTTCAACTGACCAATTAGGCTAAAAACTTCATATATTCTTAGAGTAATGTGAAATGAATGACCATTATACACGGAAAAAAATAGATAGGAATGGTTACTGTGCTACACAAGAATAATCGTAAAGGATGTAAAAATTAATCTTAGCACATTACTAGTTCTCGTTATAATAGGAATGGGTAATTTTTACATACGACTGAGTACGATTCAACATAGCAACCATTACTATGTTACACATTATGTCGAAAACATGACTGGTTATCATGTTCACAGTCACCATTCGCTTTCCAGATAATACAGGTTCCTTCCAGCAGTCGATGTGTTACTATATAAAATAGGTATAGGTCCTGTGCGGAGATGCGAAAGACTCCCCGGACAAATGCATTTCATTGTCGTTCAGCATAGAAACCATTCCTGTGCTGGACAGAAACTGTTGCTTTCAGTCACATATCTGACTACTGTTTGGCAGGAACTAATGTTGTAAACAGCACTCAGACATATGACTGAAAGCAACAGTTCCTGTCCAGCATAGGAGTGGTTGCTGTACTGAACGACAATGGAACGCATTAATCCGGGGAGTCTTTCGCATCTCCACACAGAACCTATGCCCATTTTGTATAGTAACACATTGACTGCTGAAAGGAACCTGTATTATCTGGAAAGCGAATGGTGACTGTGAACACGATAACCAGTCATGTTTTCGACATAATGTGTAACATAGTGATGGTTGCTATGTTGAATCGTACTCAGTCGTATGTAAAAATTACCCATTCCTATTATAACGAGAACTAGTAATGTGCTAAGATTAATTTTTACATCCTTTACGATCATTCTTGTGTAGCACAGTAACCATTCCTATCTATTTTTTTTCCGTGTAGACTAACATAATAAAACTAAATTAAAAGATTTTTATTTATCATCAAGTATTATAAGGACAAAAAATTATGGTAACCGTTCCTAAGTACGTTTATGAAATCTAACCCATAACGTCATGATAATAATTACTTGCCATTATTGGATACACGCCCACAATTCCTGAGAAAAATTGCCATAACTGTAGGAACAATACCTATAATTATGGTAATAGTTATACGCATGGGAATAGTTCCTATAGTCATACAAAAACAAATCCTATATCCACATTGTAACGGTCCCTAGATGCGTATGAGAATAAAACGTATACACCATGGTAACCGTTCCCATAATGTAAATAAAATATTCTCACATAATATCGTAGTAATAGTTATGTAAAATGAGCGAGTGCTCTGTGGGGTTCTGGTGTAGGTGTGGTTAATTCAATAACTAACAATTAACACAAAAATTACAGATAATAGAATAGATCTTTATTTAACAATATGTACACTGAATAACTGTAAGAAAAATACTTAAGAGCGAATGCAACTACATAGATAAGCGATAGCGAATGCGACAAGTGAAGCGGTCAAAAACGCGTGGTGGTTAGTAAGACTGCCCGATATAGATTGATTATTGAGACGGCGTCTTCTTCCTTCGTGGCTGCTCGGTGGTGACGTGGCAGCGAGGCTGCAGTAACGAATTTTCCCATTGGCTTAAAAGCGCGCCAACAGGAAATAGTTAGCCGCCAATTTCTCTGATTGGCTGGCTGGTAGCGGGTTCTCATGCCACCGTAGCACGGTCATGAGCAAGAAATTGTATGTGTCGGGCCCAAATAGCGAGTGACCCGGCACTATACTGACACTCAAGTCAGTAGCGAGTTCGGCTACTCCCGATCGTAGCGGAAATGCACGAAGCTTTCCAAATTGCCTAAGCTCGTGACTGAACAAGTTAACATAATGGATAAGAATCATTACCATAATATTGTGGTAGTTATCGCCATATATTATGGTAACGTTTATCATAGTATATGGTAACAGTTACCACAGTAGGATGAAAACAATTTTACCATAGCTGTACAGGAACAATTGCCACAATGAGATAGGAATTATTATCATAATTTTATAGGAGCTATTCCGATATCGTATAGGAATGAAATCTATATAGATATGAATGGTTATCATCATTTACACGGGTTCCAATCCTATAATCGATATTTAAAAAAAAACTGTTGCTATATGATATGAGATGCATTCCCATAATATATTGCAGTTGTTATGGTAAATTTCTCTGCGTGTAGTCCAATGGAAGTCAATATAAAACCAGAACTTGATTTTGATGCATTTCAAATCAAGATTTTTCACATTAAATAGTTAAAATTTTAAATAGATTCTATTGATAATCGTTATAAAACACATGAGCAAAAAAAACTCAGAAAACCAATTTTGGTAAAATTCTATTACTAAAAAATGGCATTGCAAAATAAGTAAAGTTGATTTGACATCTGTACTCAACACACTGGCTGAAAACATCGAATTTATCATGTTCGACAGCCCGGAACTCATTCGATCTGTTAGGAACAGACGGCGAGAAAGGGAATATACTCTTTTATTTTTACAGGAATTTTCCTTCCTGTTCATACACATCTACTCAAGCTATCGCATAAACCATAGAAATTCAAGACCTCAATTCTGTGCAAGATGGTTTATTTTCTACTGGATTCTTTTATATATGTTCTAAATTTTTTCTTATTCTGTTTCTAACACCTAATCGAATTTCCTTAACCTAGTTTATTTATTTTGCTTACGTACTGAGATTATGAGACAAAAACCCGCTCATTAAAAGAAAATCAAAAATTGCGATGATACACCTCTTAATAATATTAAGGGCTCAAACTTGCACGATAATTTTTTTGGTCATCATGATTAATATTTTCACAGTATTATAAATAAAAATTGCCCGGGAAAAAATGATCAGGCCTGACCATGCCTGTTCATGTATGATCAGGCCTGAAATTTGACCTGATCATGCCTGTTCATGTATGATCAGGCCTGAAATTAGACATGATCAGGCCTGATCATACCTGTCCATGCCTGTTCATGTCGGAAGCGTTAAATACAGTCAGGTCTGATCATGCCTGATCATGTCTGTTCATGGCTGTTCATGGTTGTTCATGTCTGAAGCGTTAACTACGCTCAGGACTGATCATACCTGCCCATGCCTGGTCATGTCTGTTCATGTCTGAAGCGTTGAATAAGCTCAGGCCTGATCAGGCCTGTTCATGCCTGGTTATGTCTGTTCGTGTCTGTTCATAGATATAAAATTTTTTTGATCAGACATGAGTCTTAAGACTTTCAGTACTTGAAGTTCGTACGAGACCTATTTTTCAACTCAATCTCTTAGGTCAACAGGTAACGAGGCGAACTTTCAAGCGCAAGGTCCACGGTTCGAATCCTAGACACTCCCATATTTTTTTTTTTTTTTTCATTTTTATAGAAATAATTATATATAATTGTATATAGTTATGCATAATTATATATAATTATAAAGGACCATTTTTTATATATAATTGTTTTACCAGAATGGGCATGAACAGGCATGAACAGACCTGAACATGCCTGATCAGGCCTGGTCAGGCATGGTCATTTTTCATGTCTGATCAGGCCTGAAGACTCATGCCTGCTCATGTCTGATCAGGCCTGAACATTTTTTCCCGGGTGTTGTTTTTTTGGCCCAGTCTAATATAAATAAATATATGCGCAAAACTTATTATTCATATTCCTGTTTTGCGCACATATATGTAATATATGTGGTTTATAATTTTCACATATATAAATTTTTACGCTGGTGGACTTGATTTTTCTTCATAAAAAACCACAATAGTAATACTTCCACATTACTCAAATTGTTCACCGTAAAATTTATTCTATCTTGGTCTTCGAGAATTTACCATGTCATTTCCGGTAAAAGTCTCACGAAGACGGAAAGTTGTTTTCACCCCAAAGAACAAGAAAAGGGAATAGAGTACATGCAGACAGACAATTTATGATGGCAGGTAGAGGTAGTACAAATGACTAAAAGTATGTAAGAGATGCAAGAAAGTAGCTAGAATGGAGTTTCTAATTCTCCAGAGTAAAATTTCATTAGAATTCACGTTAAATGTATAATCCGCCACGATTTTAAAATACTTCCATTTACTACTTTCCGACTTTTCCAGCGATTCGTACTAGAAGGTACTAACATTGAGAACAACTTTAATTATCTCTAAAACCCATTTCCACAAATTTCCAGTTTATTTTTTCTATTTTACATATTTTTATTTTATAGGCTCGAATAATTGTATTTACAATAAACAAATTTGTTTGCCAAAAAAAAAAAATAAATAAATAACTAAAATACGCGACGACTAGACACACTAACCTGTTTTGTTGTTTGCTGGCAATGTATAAGAGTTGATTAGAAAAATTGTTGGCTTAAGAGCTACGTTTTTCAAGTCTGTTTTGGTGATCACGAATTTTCCAAGGCCAGAAACGACACAAATCCACCGCTACTAAATTTTCTGGCGCAACTGTCGACTACTTATTCATTTCCTTTGATTTTTTCAATAGTCTTGGAGACTACCATTAGATGCCCTGACATCCTGGGACTTCCTCTTTGAATCCGAGTATGCCAGAGATCCTGCAACAACAAAAAATACTGATATTTTATTTTTTACACTTTAGAAAAACTAGTCAATCATTGAAAATTAAGTTATTCAAATATCAAATTAAAATTTATATATTTACTTATACTGCTTAAATAATAACTGTACGCGACTCAAAAGTGCTTTTATTAAGTTAATTGAAGAAATTTGTATTTAAATAATAAAGAATAACATTTTTACTTTGAAAAATTTATGGCTAAATTAATCTGTCAACATAAAACTTTCTATCGAACCCTCCCGTATAAAAAAGTTGCGGTATTCCGCAGGTGATCCGCTGAATATCATGTGGAAGTCATATTTTGACACAAATATGAATTCCGGATGAATTCCTGATGAATACAATTTCGAATTAATAACAAAACGAAATTTAGAGTAAAACAGAAATTAATTACAATTAGTATATTTAATAATTAATAAATAATTTAATAAATAAAAATTTAATAAATAAAAAAAATTTAATAAATAAATATACTAATTGTAATTAATTTCTGTTTTACTCTAAATTTCGTTTTGTTATTAATTCGAAATAATGCTGAATTCAAAAATTTTCGGTGAATAACGAAGAATATTGAGTTAATTAATTGATAAGTTAAAATAAGAAATTTTTTTCTGTTATTAATTGATTAATTATTTTTTTCCTCCTCTTCGGCCCTCTGTAATTTCGTTCCTGTTGAGTTTAGAAAAAAAATGGTCATGGACAATTTTGTAGAGAATTAAATTTCCTATGAGATAGTCAAAAGCAAAATTGGAAAAAAAATTTTCTTCGTGTCGTTATTTTAAAAATAAAAAAAAAAAAATTTTACCATGTTATTTAAATGGGAAAGGAGACCCCCCTGTGCGCCAGCTCAACTTTTGAGATATTGAGCTCAAACTTTAGGAGAATTTTTTTTTTATATTGAAGAAACTTAAAAGATCGGTCCAATCGAAAAAAAAAAAAAAAAACTTATTTTGACACAGTCTAGACTATATATTTATCATAGAAATCTTAATAATCTTAACAACGCCAAGTATATTAATCGTAATAACTAAGCAATTTATAAATTATTACTATATTTATATAGAGATTAAATATAAAATTTCAAGGTTAGAGGTTTTTTGATTTAAAACATGATCGATACTAATATCACTTTCAACAGTGATGAAGAATCAATAACTGATTTTAATCATTTCAAATTGTTTTAAATGATTTTAAATAATTTTTCTTAATTAGGGCAGCCAAAAGTAAATCAGAAAAATTTGATTTTAACTTGCTTCTAGTTAATTTGCCTAACTTAGCATGTATTTAAGTCAAAAAGTCAAATTTGACTTAATTCTGGCTTAATTGACTTAAATAAAAATCACGAAAGTCAAATTTACGTTAATTTTCCGACTCGGGTAATGAAAAATGTTATTGATAGTTTTTCTTTTTATTTGACGATACCTATATTAGCTTTAGTTTTTTAAAATCTTTTCTAGAATATAAGTTATGATACTAAACTGTATATGGATATACTCTTTGAAAGATGAAAATATATTAATCGAAGAAAGTATCGCCATAATGTGTAAGCCCATTAAATATACTTTGATCAAGTTAAGAGAGTGAAACAGGTGATATTCAAATAAACCGTTTTCAAGATAAAGGCCTAAATAATTAAATAAAATATTTCATTCGATGCGTCAAGTTATTATTTATTGAATGAAATGCATCCGGTTCGGAAAGATCAGTTTATATCTGAGAACGGCTCATTTGAAATTTCCATTTGCTAATGTAAGTGCAACCAGGACCGTTGGGTTTGTTCACATGTGTGTGAGAAAGAGGATAGATGGCAAATCCTCTTAATATATTCTAGCTTTCCTATAATATCATGCTAGTAAATATATAACTTCTAACGTGCTCATGACGCTCTCATGATTCTTTTAGACTGGAGAATCCTTATACTCTTCTTTACACAAGCTGATCGACCTAGGAGGTTGAAAGTAAAAAAAAAAAATAAGAGAAAAAAGTAAAGAAAGAAAAAAATATAAACGTTCTAAGTCTCCATAAACACAGGTTGCCCAGTAAATCCCTTGATATATTTTTATCATTAACCGAATAGGAGGTGAGCGTAAAGTCGGATATAAAAACTCGTAAACATTCTTTGACCATTCGTAGTGGGTGGAAAATAAACGAGAGAAGTAAAATCCCATGAAACATGTGAAAAGCTTAAAGTGTGAAATATTTACGACCTGGATCCTCGATTGTAATTTCGTTATACATCGTTATGATCATTTTATACGCTTGCATTAGTACTCCCGAGTTAATTTTACAGCTTTGTAATAGCAATGTACTCTGTAATACGTATCCTAATTTCCATCTTTAACATTTGGTAATAATTTTACTTTCGTAAATTAATATTTGTTAGCTAATGAATTTATAGTAGGTTGATTAAAATCTTAAGAAACGTATTAGTTAGAGGTCAAAGTCGTAAAAATATGAGCAACGGCTCATTCGATTCACGATGACACCCAAAAAAATGTGCAAACATTTTTTATTCACACATAAACAATCGCAAAAGTTGTTAACAAATTAAAAGTCTCTAAAAAGGGGGTCCAGCTTTTTGAACATATCTCAAAAACTATAATAGATAATGTGAAATAAAACAAGATTCTTAAAGAGGAAGACATTTCCAATAAAAAAAAGTCTCAACTCCTGGAACTCTATCTTAATTATGATAGATTATAGCAAAATTCTTTGAAAATTTTACCATCAGGAGAGATGCAATTGATAAATTTCCATTAAATCTACTAATTATCATGTGCCCGATGTTCGGTGTAAAAAATTGTTCCATTAAAATTTAACATATTTGTTGTAATAAACATTATTCACAAACGGTGCAGAATTTTAGAATCTGAAGTTATACGGACTATTGCATTTGTACATGACTAACGGTACTAATGGCAATAAATTAAAAAAAATATCATAAATTGAATAACACCAGCAAAGCATCGTGGACTGAACGAAAGTTCATTGTTAGAAAAGCTCAGTGCATACTACTGTGAATATGCAATTACAGCGTGATAAGATATAGATTCAACGTCCTGAAGGAATGTTGCATGCGCGGCAATTTGCCAAAGTGCATATTTGTTAAGTTGTGGAGGGGACAGCAGGTGTGAGTTGGTCGCATCTGAGTAAAAGGACGAATAGACAGGAAAACCTTTAAGTATAGTAGATACTCTGATTAAAAAAGATGATTTAAAATCATTTTCAATGTCCCCGGGTCGAAAAATTTGATCTGATTTTAGCCTAACTGGACGGTATTTGGACTACTTGGTCTGTTATTGAACTTCGATGAAAATTTTAATCTGTTTTTGATCTACCCGGACTGAAAAATTTTACCTGATTTTAGTCTGATTGGACTATTTGATCTGATTTTGATCGTTTTGAAAATTTTAAGCTGTTTTTGACCTGCTACTTTAAAAAACAAACGCGTTACGAGCAGACTAAATTAGATTAATTCGTGAACTTTAAAAAATTTTAGTTCTGAAAATTTACAAGGACAAAACTAGATTAAATCATAGACTTATAAAATTTTTATTTATGGGCAATATTTATGAAAAAATATTAAGTTGCAGAATTGATTATGTTTTATTTACTATCTTTTGTTTAAAAATGTCGGCAGTTAATGAAAATTTGACAGCTTAATTTTTTAGTTGTCTTCATTGAATATTTATATCATTGAATAAAAGTGATAAAACAACTCTTAAAATGTCAAGAATTTTCTCTTATTTACTGGATAAAATTGAAAATATTTTGGCATAAGAAAACATCAAAATTCTTGTGCTACGGAGAAAAATGTTGGCTCGAAATCTACCAATTTTTATTATGTTGTCGACCAAACTTGAAACAGAAAGTAAAGTATCCAAAAAATTACTATACTCTTATAAAAAATTATTATGCTGCATCAAAATTATTATAATGTATGGAAGTAATTGATATTGAAGCTCATCGATAAGTTTCTCGCGCGTAATAAGTAATGTGATACAGTGTAATCATTTTTTGTAAGAGCACGATAATTTTTTGGATGCTTTACTTCCTGTTTCAAGTTTAGTCGACAGCATTGTAAAAATTGGTAGGTTTCGAGCCAACATTTTCTCTCTGTGACATCTTATTATGGAAGCGCATTAGCATGTTTTAAATACCAAGAAAATTAAAATAAATTAATAAATCTAGATTATTATTATTATTATTATTATTTATATTTATAAAAAGTCCTGTATTTGTCCTTAAAAACAATTGAACACAGAGCAATAATTATAATAAAAAAGTCTGTTTTTAGTCTAAACGCGATTTAAAACAGACTAAATATCATACGAACAGAAGTCTGATTTTGGCCTGGATAAGGAATAGTACGGGCAAAAACAGATTAAATTCTTATATAAAATAAATACGATTTATAAACTTGAATTAAAGGAAAAATATTTGAATTCATCATTTATTTTAAAACAGATCTAATTTTTTGACCCGGGATCCATAAGAGGCATGGTTTTATATTATTTTAAATCATTTCAAATCAGCTTTCTTAATCAAGATGACAGAAACTTTGCAGTCATGCTTGTTCTTCCTAAATAACCTTATGAACTGTGTTAATTAATAAATAAATATAAAGAGAAGGATCGGGCAAAACGGAACGGCTAAGGAAATAATGGAATTTCCTATGCATTTAATTACGCGGGACTTTTCGTTTTTTCAAGTGCAGTTGAAGTAATTAAATCGAATGCCTATTTGTCATAGAAAGCAAAATTTTTTCCCACGCCGGACAAAACAGATCATCCTTAAAAAAAGTTAGAAGAAAATTTTATAATACTTAGTATATTACACACACAAGGAAGGAAAGTAGCACATTCTATCCCAAACGGTATGTTACACATCTAGAGAGGATACTCCTACCCGCAAATTTTTTCTTGATCTGCTTGAAGTACCATGGGGTTATGATTTAATAATCCATTTAACCATAAAAATTTCCAATCCCTTTAAATATTTTGTTTACCGGTTAAAAATTAAACAAAATACAGTAAAATAATAGAGATCGGCGGTGCAGTAAGAGGGGGGCAAAATGGGATACCCCCACAATTTCATTTGAAAAAATTGTATTTTAAACGTTCCGAAATTACTTTTGTAAATAAAATTGAGCATTATTTAAAAGTTTTTTCATCAAACTTTTTTAAAAATCAAAAATGCCAGTCGAAAAACGTGAATGACTTTTGGTTTATGATAAAAACTGTCGAAACTTTTTTTTATTTCTTTCTTCGCATCCAATAATCATGTAAAATGTAATTTTCCTTTATGTAAATTACTTATAAGAAAATTTAATTTAATCAAATTTATTTAATTTCCAGAATTTTTTTTTCACCTTTTTTAGGAGCTACCCATTTTTTTCTATACACTTCGAATATCATAAAAAAAATAAGATTCAACGTATTTGAATTCCCGAAACCTTAGTATTTCTTTAAGTACCCCGTTTTGCCCCCCCCCCCCTCCTCACCCCTATATTTCTACAAAAAGTACGTCGATCATTGCATCACGGATTTTTTATTTCTTCATCAGTTATTCTTTGGTATCATAGCAAATATACTATTTACACTCACGTGATCACATATGTTGGTCAGCGCAGTGGATAGTATCAAAGACTTTCAATCGAAAGGATGCAGGTTCGAGCCCAGCAGTCACCGGGATTTTTTCATCAATTAAAATTACGTACACTGCTCCTAAGTAATGCTCCTAATACAGTAGCTCACATTTCTGATCAAACTAACATTTTCTTCATTATTTTTCACAATTTAATATTTTTTTTAACAGGGATACCCTATAGTGGGATCTCTCGGAAATTTCCATATTGGTGCCTAGTGAGGACTGCCCACTAAGGGCCCAATAGGTTTTTTGCGTGACATCCCTATGTGCGGTCTCTATAGGGCAACCCAATAAGGACCCAATAGATCTCACACAAAAATTTCTAGTCGGGAATGTGAAAAACCTAGTAGCCAATCAGGGAACTAGACGGAGAGAATTTTATGGTAAAAGTTACCATCAAGTTATAGTACAATTTTTAAACTGAATTATATGATTGATAATATCATTTTAATTTTATTAAATAAACAATCCGATTGGTAGTATCTACCATCTATACGGTAAAGTTTACAATTATTTATGATAACCAGAAATTATAACTGTTATTATTTTAAATAATTACTATTATTATAAAAAATCGTAATTCTTAATAACCTGATGGTAACTGTTACTATCAGCCTATATATTGATGACCATTTAAACTAATAAAAAATTAAAATATCAACGTAGTCCGACACTTGGCTATGTGTAATTTGTTTAACTGGCGAAGTGATTAATTTCACACACACACACACACACACACACACACGCACACACATACTCAAGCACATATGCGCACACTCACCCGCGCACATTGACATACACCCTCGCATACACATGTACACACACATGCACACACGCGCGCGCACACATATACACACACGCACACCTAACCGCACACGTTTGCACACTTACCCGCACATTCGCCCGCACACTCACACATGCACACAGGTGTGAACACGGGCGCGCGTGCACACATGTACACACACACGCACACATACACACACACAAGCACACATGTGCACACTCGCCCGCACACACAGGCACACGAGTGCGCACACATACGCGTGCACGAAGACACGCGCGAGCACACTCATGCACACACACATTCTTAGTTAAGAATTTTTACAACTTTGAATGGAAATAGTTACCATCATCAATTGTAACTGTTATCATTTTCAATAGTATAACTAATTATTATAACCACTGAAAATGTTATTATCATTTTGAATAGTTAAAATTATAAATTTTGTATTGTGAAAGAATAATTAATTTCTCTCCGTGTAGTACCCGATCACTGAATATATTTGAATATCTACATTGAGTCAAATTTATTTCGTAAGTATAGATATGGACATACATAAGTGATCGGGTACTGAGTCTCTAACCTTACATGGTATTTTTTAGGGATAAAATAAACATTTATAGAATATCGGCTATTCGCGAAAATAATGATTTTATAAATAAATGTTTTATATGGATTAAAACTAATGTTTGACTGCCAAATGTATTTTTAAAAATTTTTCGATCGTAAAGCAAACTCGGATGCTTCGCATCATGAGTCGTGCAATACACTGAATAAAATCAATTATAACCGGACAAATATAATCCTATAGCAATTATAAACTAGTTTGTATTTCAATCAATTTGGCATTATGATACATATATCAAATGACTATTTGTACAGCAAGAGCTTTAATGCTTCTATTTATAACAACAATAACAGTGGCTGAATTTTTGGTTTGGTTGATAATGATTTTCTTTTCTTTGCATTTTATATCTTAATTACGCAATTTTCAAGAACAAATTATTAGGGATGTGCGAATAGTTTGAATCGAACTATTCCATTCGAACATTGAATTGAATAATTCAAATAATTCGACACTCTCTAAACATCAATAAGTGAAATAAGTGAATATTCACTAATTCCGAGTGCCAACCGAACCACTTTTCGAAATTAGTGGTTCGGTTTGCACTTGAAAGTAGTGAATATTCACTTATTTTCACTAATTCATGTTTAGAGAGTAGATTCGAATCATTTGAAAATTTATGAATAATTTAAAAATTCACTTTCGAATGACCAAAAATTGTGATATATTTTTTCCAATGTCAAATTTATATCAGAGGTAAATAAAACTCAGATACGAATCTACGAAATATAATGACTTATGGTTACTTAAAAAAACTCCATGAAGAAATTATTCTCGCTTGGAATGCTAAATAGTGTCATAATAAATACCGGACCACGTTGGCCCCCTGCGGAAATTAAAATAGACATATTGCAAAAATTACTATGGCCATAGTAAAATTGCGTACCATTGTATCAAAAATTACTGTAAGCATTATAAATTTTACTATGGCCATAGTAATTTTTGCATTACTTTATTACAATTTCCGTTAGGTGGCTAACCCGGGTCAAAAAATTAGATCTGTTTTAAAATAAATGATAAATTCAAATATTTTTCCTTTAATTCAAGTTTATAAATCGTATTTATTCTATATAAGAATTTAATCTGTTTTTGCCCGTACTATTCCTTATCCAGGCTAATATCAGACTTATTTTCATATAATATTTAGTCTGTTTTAAATCGCGTTTGGACTAAAAACAGACTTTTTTATGATAATTATTGGCCTGTGTTCAATTTTTTTTAAGGACAAAAACAGACTTTATTTTCTATAATATTTAGTCTGTGTTCAATTGTTTTTAAGGACAAATACAGGACTTTTTATAAATATAAATAATAATAATCTAGATTGATTAATTTATTTTAATTTTCTTGGTATTTAAAACATGCTAATGCGCTTCCATAATAAGATGTCACACAGAGAAAATGTTGGCTCGAAACCTACCAATTTTTACAATGCTGTCGACTAAACTTGAAACAGGGAGTAACGCATCCAAAAAATTATCGTGCTCTTACAAAAAATGATTATACTGTATCACATTACTTATTACGCGCGAGAAACTTATCGATGAGCTTCAATATCAATTACTTCCATACATTATAATAATTTTGATGCAGCATAATAATTTTTTATAAGAGTATAGTAATTTTTTGGATACTTCACTTTTTGTTTCAAGTTTGGTCGACAGCAAAATAAAAATTGGTAGATTTCGAGCCAACATTTTTCTCCGTAGCACAAGAATTTTGATGTTTTCTTATACCAAAATATTTTCAATTTTATCCAGTAAATAAGAGAAAATTCTTGACATTTTAAGAGTTGTTTTATCACTTTTATTCAATGATATAAATATTCAATAAAGACAACTAAAAAATTAAGCTGTCAAATTTTCATTAACTGCCGACATTTTTAAACAAAAAATAGTAAATAAATCGTAAATAAAACATAATCAATTCTGCAACTTAATATTTTTTCATAAATATTGCCCATAAATAAAAATTTTATAAGTCCATGATTTAATCTAGTTTTGTCCTTGTAAATTGTCAGAACTAAAATTTTTTAAAGTTCACGAATTAATCTAATTTAGTCTGCTCGTAACGCGTTTGTTTTTTAAAGTAGCAGGTCAAAAACAGCTTAAAATTTTCATAAAAGATCAAAATCAGATCAAATAGTCCAATCAGACTAAAATCAGGTCAAATTTTTCAGTACGGGTAGATCAAAAACAGATTAAAATTTTTATTGAAGTTCAATAACAGACCAAGTAGTCTAAATACAGTCCAGTTAGACTAAAATCAGATCAAATTTTTCGACCCGGGCATATAATTAAGAGAAAATACAAAAAATTTATGCCATATCTTCTATAATAATGAAAATTAATCAGATTTAATTGAGTATCAGTGAAAGAAAAAATATATTAGATGATGAATAAAAAAAAATTTACCGCGTAAAGATTTTTTTTCAAAAATCCCATGATTATACAATCATCGAAATCAATAAGTTTGCGAATTAATGATGAGATTTGTTAATTGCTAATTTTAGAGAAGAGATTTTAATCAACAGTTAAATTCAAATCATAATTTATGATGGTAGTAATACTCGGACAGCCACGTAGTGACTCTAGGTTACTCGTTTTTAATTAAGTATACTACAATATGATTACTTTACGAACTCTTATTTAAATTTTTATTCAATTGATCTAAAACTCAAAACTTATTTTGAAAGAATTTAGTTAATATATGTGGTTTATTAATTATTAATTCATTCATTCAATAACTACTACTAAATAAAAAAAAACTTTACCAAACATAATTAGTACTCTATTCCACGCGTACTTTTCGCTTGCAATCACTCTGTAAACTAACTAATAACCATTATATTTCAGACAACTCTTAATAGTAGCTCTTGTGAATAGAATTTTTTTTTAGACATTTTTCGGCACATACAAATAAAACATGAAAATTTAAAAATTTGGAAAAAAATTGATCCCATCGTTATCCTATTATCGACCTAGGCCAAAAGTTGCGGAACGGATGGCAGTTTTTTACAATGATTTTTCAAGAAAATCGATCAGTACACGGAAAGAATTTTTTAATGAAAATTACTCTGCAGTTTCGAGTAATTCTGGGCCATTCCAAAAAATTAGTTTTTTTTATTTCAATTTTTAATATATTTCGTTAAAATATTAATATTAGGGGAAGGGGGGGGGGAGGGCAAAATGGGCCCCTTAAGAAAAAAATTTTCAAATCCTCAGTTTTTTTTACTTGTATTACTTTTTTTTACTCCCTCTCCAAGTATTTGACGTTAATTTGTTCTGTCCATTAAAAATAAAAAATTAAAAAATGTGGGGCAAAATGGGCCCCCCTCAAAAAATTTTTATAATGCGAGTTTTTCAGCTTGTTTCACTTTTTTTTCCTTCTGCTGAGTTTTTGGTGTTAATTTGCTGAGTCTATGAAAATTAAAAAATCCTGAAAAGTTGGGAAAACGGGCCCCCTACAAAACTCAATGTATGTTTGTCACTTGTTTTGTGTTTTGAAACTTTTTGCTGTGTGTTTAGTATAAAAAAGAGTTGATAGTGAAAATTTGGACCTAAAAATAACTTAATTTCATTACTTGATTGCTTATATTTTAATTATTTTCGATTTTATAGAATAAATTGTTTTTGAAAAAAATAATAGTTAGTAATGCTGTTGAACTCGTGACCTAGTTTGCCTATTATCATAATTCTTTAATCATATCTGTTAAAAAAATTTTAGGAACCCGTTTGGCTAAAAAATATTCGTAGGTTTTCAAAGTCTAGACAGCCCATTTACCCCCTCCCCCCAACACTTTTCATGTTAAAAATTTTGAGGGGACCATTTTGCCTCAGTGGCCCATTTTGCCTCAATGTCCCATTTTGCCCTTTCCCCGCCCCAAACACTTTTCATGTTAAAAACTTTAGGGGCCCATTTTGCCCCCTAATATTTCGAGGCATCCAAAATTTTAGGGGGCCCGTTTTGCCCCCAGGGGCCCATTTTGCCTCCCCCCCCCCCCCTTCCCCTACTAGATTATATTTTACTCTACTAGTGAGTAATTTTTTTAATAGCAGATAAAGTGGTAAAATTCTATGATTTTATACTCTGTTGGGATCCCATATTTAATCGGTTATTATGAATATTTTATCTGAATCTACCAATTTTTATTCTACGTGTATTAATTTTTACTCCCCAATATATCATTTCTTTAAACCTATTGATGTTATGATGAAAAATTACTTGTACTTCGAATAACATTTCTAATCTATTGAAGTAATTTTTACTCTAAACTGCAGAGTAATAATTCAGTAGTCTTCGTCAAACTTCAGTTAATATCGGCTTCGATTAAATGTCTTTCATTTTGCTCGCGACAACTTACATGTTACGCACACAAACGTAGGCTTGGAAAAACAGACGATCTCTGTATCTCTATAACTTAATATTTATTTTGAAATTTAAAAAATTTCGTGTCTTTTCTTTTTCAACACAACGTTAGTAGTTTTTAACTTTTCGCTAAGAAAATCGACGATTTTCGAAAAATTCGGGAAGTTATTGTTACCACCCCAATTTTCGAAAATGAGTTTTCATCAGATGTCGACGTTTTGAGGTCCTAGGAAGCTATTCTGACTATTTTCAGAATGATGTCCGAGTGTCTGTATGTATGTGTGTGTGTGTGTGTGTGTGTGTGTGTGTGTGTGTGTGTGTGTGTGTGTGTGTGTGTGTGTGTGTGTGTGTGTGTGTGTGTGTATGTATGTGTGTATGTATGTAAACTCTTTATAACTTTTTAACTAATGAACCGATTTGGATGGTTAAGGCGGCAATCGAAAAAGCTTGTTGGCCATCAACTTTTCTAATAATTTCAGATCATTTTCAAAATCTTATCAGCTCTAGAACTCAATAAAACGCGTCGATTGCCGCCTCAACCATCAAAATCGGTTTATTCGTTCGTGAGATATCGTGGGCAAAAGATACGCCAAAAAACGGTTTTTTGCGAATATCTTTGAAACGACTAAACCAAAAGATTTCAAAATTTGATCAGCTCTAGAACTCAATAAAACACGTCGATTGCCGCCTCAACTATCGAAATCGGTCGATTCGTTCGTGAGATATCGTGGGAGAAAGAAATGCTAAAAACGGTTTTTTTCGAAAAGAATGGGATACAATAGTATTTTCGAGCTCGAAGAGCTCGAAAATCTACTCACAACAATGTTTTCGAGCTCAAGGAGCACGGAAGTTTTGGGTCTGGCCCGCAGGGTCAACCGATAGACAGATATTTTTGTGTTAATTTGACAGTTACATATAAAAAGTGTTACTTTCGTGTAAAATAACATTTTTGTGTGTTCAAAAATCAATCGATTGCGACAGTTTAAGCAATATAAATACTGTGTGGTAAATTGGCACACAAAAGTGTTAAAAATTCAACACTGTGAATTTTAACACACGATTTTTTTACACTTTGACGATTCGTTTTTTACTGTGAATGATTTTCACAATACAAGGAATTCCTAAATGTTTAGTAATCAGTACCATATCATTATGGTAATTTTTACCATAAATTATGGGAATCATTACTATACTGTATGGTAATGTTGACGATAGTATACACTCAGAAAATTAAATAATTGTGTTTATTATGTTGAAATTTTAATTCCAACCATTTAGAATGATTCAAACATTTTCAATGAAAAAATAGCTAGTGTTGTAATTTTTTTTAAATAGAATTAATTAAGGTAAAGGGCCCTGTTTCTGACCTTTTAAGAGTGCCGGTTGAGGTTATACTATGATAGTTAATGTAAGATTTAACTTAATGAAAAAAAAAAAATTTTATCGACTAGTTTAGGATTTGTCAAATAAAGTCATGTGCGTAAAACAATTATTTGAATTAAACTAATAATTTAAATTGAGGTTTTAAAAATTGACTTTCAGAGACCCAGTTTCTGACTATCAGAATTCTTCAGGTCGCAGTTTCTGACCCTCATATTAAACCATGATTATGAAGTACTTACTAAGTTTAAATAAACTAAAATTATTGTTTAGATAAATAAATTAAATATTTTTTACAAAAAATACATAGTTTTTTAAATATCTAAATATAAATAATTAGGCATGCTATAAAACACTACAGAAATGAAAAAATTAAAATCATTTGTTAAAACTACTCTGGTTTATTATTTTTTTTTCCTCCATTTCACCACTCCAAGAATACTTTCAAGATCTAAATATGATCTCTTATGTATAAAAATAAATAATAAATGTCAATTTATACCTGTATTATAAAAAATAACGAAAAATAATTTAATAAAACTATAAATATTGTTATTTTCATATTTTATAGACATGTAATTAAATAGATAACCTCGTTCGTAGTAGGTTAGAATTTGAGGGTCAACAACTACATCACACCTTTAGAATTGAGCCTAGTTATTGACCCTCAAATTTTAGCAACAAAACTTATTTTAATATGTTTTATACGTATATTAAAATAAATATCAATTAAATATTGATCTATCCATACATTTTTAATTTAATTTTTTTACTGACATGATAATTAGTGCACAAATTCAATTGTCGCACCTTCTAACATCAACTGTTTAGACTACACTTAAAAAATGGCTTCCTCAGCCACCTACGACTAAAACATTTTTTTTTATTCAGTTAATAATTTCTATGTTTTTTGAATTGCCATGGATTAGACTCAGAATAGATTACTATAAATTAAGAAAAAATCGATTTTCTTATTAAAGTTATAGTTTTTTAAGTAAGTTAGAAAAAAGTTGAAAAGGTCAGAAACTGGATCATGGTCAACAACAGGGTCTTTTACCTTATTTGACGATAACTTCTGCAATAAATTTCGTAACAGTTATTATTAGGATGGTAACAGTTACCATCAGGATGATAACAGTCACTATCAAGGATGGTGATTAATATTATTGGTTGCAATGAAAAAATTGATCGAAAATTCAATAATTTTCAAGTACTGCTGCAAAATTGTAAATTTTCAGATACAAATATGATGACAAACGAACTTAAGTTTGATTTACAAAATTTTTACGAGAAAATGACAATTTTTTAAAAGTTAAAATACAAGTATTAAAGTTATTTATATTATAAACTCTTTATTGGCGTACTAGCCCTATTTTAATATTACTTTCAAATTGTAAACAAATATTTTCTATTTAAATCCATAATTTAGTAATGTACATTTTATTGTTTAAAATTTTGAAATAAGTTACTGTACAGTCGTCTAGATCAGGGTAAAATTAAAATTTCCAAGCAAGAGAGCTTCTGTCAATAACTTTGAATGATTGCGTATGCTCATCAAAATAACAATCATCCAAGTACTGAGTAATAAATAAAATTTGGTCATTATTAATATTCAGTATTTTTTTAATCTCGTAACTATTATAATTTCTGATGGTAACTGTTACCACCTGGATTATAAATATAACTATTCAGAATAATAATAATAATTAACTCTAGTTAACATACAGGATTGTAACAATTATTATAAATATGGTGAATATTACAATCTATATGATTTATATAAATCACTACTATCGGATTGATGGTAAAAATTTTACCACAACTAGATAGTAGTTTTTATTATTAAATTTTCTGAGTGTATAGTAAGATTTACTGTAGTAGCATGGTAATGATTATTATAATGACATAGGAATTATTACCATAATTTTATAGGAACTATACCAATATCGTATAAAAATGATACTCATATAGATAGGAATTATCCCGATTATTTGTATGAGTTCTATTCCTATAATCGATATTTCAAAAAAACCTGTTACTAAACGATATGGAAGCCATTCCCATAATATATTATAACTGTTACCATAAATTTCTCTCTGTGTACCTTGGATCGGAAGCAGCTCCATTAAAATTGTAATAATTCCCATGCTATCGTAGCTATCGTTACTTTTCACAACTGGGCAAATTTCTGTCAAATAAATAATGTGTCCGAAAAATCTGCGTCACTATACGACATGGTAACGATTCCCATGCTACATTGGAGAAAATACCATTCGCTTCTTTCCGAGTACTTGATTTAATTTTCATATTTAAAATAATAATAAATACTATAATATCGAATATATAAAAAAAAAACGAATATAGTAAACATAAAATATAAAATAACTCACCATTGATAAAACTGATGTTTTATATTCTGACATAATATCCATTAAATAAAATCATAAACTATATCACTTATTAAGTCTTCACTTTACAGAAAAAAATTATTTAATAAAAATAATTATCTAAAACTATTAACACACTATGACAAAGTTATTTAATCCTCGTCATCCTCATCATCTCACATTTTCACAAATAAAGTTTTATTCAATTAATGTACTATCTACATTTCCATCTACTTGATTACACTCTCTATGCTTTGTTCAACTTTCCAATCGCAAGCTATAATACCAATCGTGTAAACGAATTTCATTCGCCAATAAAATTTATTTTTTCACCTAAGCTTTACCACTGCAACATAATTACATGAAACAATTCAATAAATCGTAAACAAAAAATCATAATGTATATAATACACACTGATTGTTTTAAAAACGAAAAAAAAAAAATGCAATCACCCGAAAAATCTTTTAAAAAAGGTTTAATTATCTCCATACATCTAATAAAATTGAATTCATTGTTTTAATCATAAAAGTTAAATTTATAGGAAGAAATTATACCATGTTATGAAAATATTTTATTATTCATTAATATTAATTCAAATAAACGCTACTTAAAAAAGATTTTAATATTTTGCCAGCTGACTGAAATCTTTATGTCTTAGTAATTACGGAAGTAATCGAAAAATATTTCATCTCAATTCTGTCATAAAATGGCACTTTCCACTTGTAGGTTTGCCTAAGCTCAATGATTATTCCAATGGAAGGAAACTCATTGAATTATATAGGCATGAATTGATCACGAGTCACTTTTTTATTGATCCGAAAATTAAAATTTTTATCCAAATTTAAGTGAAAAACTAAAAGGAACATGATCATGTAATGAATAACCTTCGCATAGTCAAAATGGTGGCCGACACTCCCGTGTATCGTGTCATTGACTTGTTCTACTTTTTCCTACTTTCCACTTGATAAATCTAATAGAGATAATTTAAAATATTTACGTTTTATAAATTAACTGAGATAAGATGAAATAAAATTTGTGACATTAACAATAAAGTTAATAATAACTTCCTGAAATCACTTTCCTTTTATTTTCTCTTTCTCTTTTGCTCTCACTCTTTCTCACGAATTTTCCTCTTTTCCTCTCTCACCCTTTCTCACTTACCCGATGCTTTTAAATTCACAACAATACTGAACACGGTATATCACAATTATTGAACATATCAGCGATAACTTTTAACAGAATTTAATATTTAAATTTATAAAACCAGATAATCGATTCACAAATATTTAAATCTAAGCCCTTGGTAACTAGTGTAGCTGAATAATCTCGATAACAACAACTCGTTGACAACTAGAAAGCATCCCCAAGACAGGGTGGACCGCGGCGATCGAGGCGACATCTTGCGTTCGAGATAGTTGTAAACCCCTCATGGCCACGTATATTTGAGGGTTTGCGCCTAAAGTCGATAATTTTTATAACTCTGTAGGCTTAGAACACTTGTATTGTCAATGCGTATTCAATTATTTTTAAATAACCCGCGAGAAAGTATTTGTTTTTTTTTAACAAATAATATATTTTTAGTTTGTGTATTTCATCACCCACAAAGTATTTTATAATTACAATTAACTTGCTGAGTATAATAATCACTCAATTCGTCGACACGGGATTGTAAGGAAATCCGTAAAGGTCACGCGACTGCGCGAACTTAACTAAGCGCACCCCTATACGAAAACCATCACATTGGATCGCGAAAATACTCGAGGTCGAGCGAATATTCACGAACTCGCCACCCTGTTATCATCATACAACAACAGTTGAAGCTTTATAGACAAGTTGCGCATGCCAAAATATACATAAAAAAGCTTTAGATACATTGTGACGTGTGCAATGACTCCGTATTTATGGAACTACTATAACAAATCACATGATATAAAATAATAAAAATAAATAAACGTCATTTGAAGTATACGATAAAATAATAACTTTTAAGCAAATAAATTATTTTACAGCTTTATTTATGATTACGGTTAAGTTGATATTATTTATAGATAACTATAATTATTAATTCATTACATTCATTTACATAAAAATATAATAAATTTATGAAATCATAACAACTTGGGTCGAATATTAAATATGTTTAATTGGACTTTTCATTCACAGAGGTACGACTCCACCTATTTTAGAATGTCAACAATTGAAAACTCAATATTTTTAATTTATTGCTTTTGTTATTCATTTTTCTTATTGACAGATTATGAGAAAACGATAAAAAATTTTTATAGGTCACAGTAATTGTGATTTTTCATATTTTTGTAGAAATTATTATGCTTCGATATATGTTCTGGCTTTAAAAATAATTTCTTACTTCTTACTAAAAAAAATTTAAAAAGGGAAGTTACTGGATTCGTTCCGATTTTTGAAACCGAGTTTTGAAAAGATCTCGACGTTTTAAAGTCCTAAGAAGCAATTATAATTCTTTTTAAGATGATGTCCGTATGAATGCATGCATGTATGTATGTATGTATGAACGTATGTAAATAATCTATGACTTTTGAAAGGATGGCCGGATTAAGATATTTGATGCGGCATTCAAAGTGGCTTATCAAATTCTAGATTCTGAGAGAAGTTGAGCTTAACCGCTACAGTAAATTTCGAGTGATTTTGACAAGTAAACAAATGAGAGTAATAAGGCTGCAATTGAATATTACACACTGATAGAAAATTTATATTGACTCAAGAAATATTTTCTTGAGCCAAGAATTTATTTCTAAAGAAAACCAATTGTCTTGCTTCAAGAAATTCTTGTCTTGATTTAGATTTTCTTGGCTCTATAGATTTTGTATCTTCGATGGATAACTCTCGTGTCTTGATCCGAAATTATATTATCTTCAATCAGTACTATCGAATTCTTCAAGCAAGACCACTTGTCTTCAACTAAAAATGTCGTATTATTATTTTAAGAACTTTAAATTTTTGGTTCAAGTCATAATTCCTTGATGGAAGATGTTTTTAAAGTAATGAAAAAAAAAATTTTTTTTAAAATAAATTTCTACTTTAACATATCTGAAGTAAATGAATGTAGTCCTAAAAAATCACTTTAAAACTTTTTATTTTTAAAATAAAAAAAAAAAGTTTTTTTTCAAGCTGAGTAAATTGATATCTTGATTTAAAAACCGCGCCATTCTCGAAACGAGTCGGTAATGTCTTAAACCTAGATTTTGCCTATCTTAATCCAAGAGCAAGAAATTCTTGAACGAAATATGTCAGAATTTTGTTTCAAAACAAAAAAGGCTTCCTCGAAAAATCAAATTCTCAAACAAAGAATTTTTTTTCTCTATCCGAGAATTTCAATTTTTTGGTTCAAGGACTTATTTCTTGAATTAAAACAATTCAAAATTTTGAAACAAGAACCACATTTTGGAGAAAAAATTTTTCTTGAATCAAGATAGTTTTTCTATCAGTGCACGGAAAAAAAAATGTTAAAATTTACCCGAATTATTAATACTTTTCATTGTTTCAAATATTACTGCGGCGCTCGGGGGTGCGATTTTGTTGTATATTATAAAGTATAAGGCTTAAATATATGAGTGATCTGTTAAAATATACTTATGCTCAAAGAAAAAAAGTACAGGGTAAAGATATAGTTTTTATAATTTCCAATAGTAAAAATTATTATTTTGAATTGTATAGTTTCATTGGCAGGATGATATTTTTTAGACTGACTATAGTAAAAATTAAAACTTAGACCATACATTTTAAAGTTTCAAACAATAAAAATCCCCAAGTCGATATATATAATTTCATAGTCGATCGTTATTTTATCTTATGCGACCATAGTAATAATTTTTGTTCTGAACCCTTATTTTTATTATTTCAAATAATAAAAATATATTTTTTTCGTTCTATTTTATATTTGTTTATTTTGAATTATTTATTTCCGGCTCTTACCGTTGCTCTCGTGGTACAAGGTTCTATTCGGGTTTCTGATTTCCTCCCTCTCCTTTCTCCCATTGTCTGTTTTCTCATCGTCGCGCATCTAATTGATTGCATCCTTGTCTGTATTAGGAATAACTGATTTAGTCGGTACAGTATATAGTTATTCGAATTTTTATATGAAAAATCATCAGAAAAATTTCAGCCGGCTCACGGGCTCGAGCCACCGACCTTTCGCAAACAGAGATCAGTCCATGCATATGAGAATCGAAAGTTATTTTCGTACTTAAATGAATGACGGTAGCGCATGAAATTTTACAGCATTAAACAATAAAATTTACTGAGTATAGTTTATAGTTTATAGTTTGATCTGATTCAAAACACATTTAATTCATAATCTCAATTACTCCTGTTGATTCCTGCCCGAATAGGCGAGCCTGGGGCACGAAGGCCCTCTTAAGCCAGTTTTTCCTTTTTGTAGCTTTTAACCATCAAATTCGATTATTTTTCATCTATTTCGGAAGAATCAGTCGAAATTTTGCAAAAAATCGAAAAAAAAATTTTTTTTCCGGGGCACGAAGGCCCCCTCCCCAAAAAATTATAAAAAAAAATATATTTTATTTCCTGTCAAGTTATGACCTCTACAATGTTTTTATCATATTTTAGGTCAATATGTGATATGTAGGGGAAAATGGACTACTCAAAAAAAAGTTGTAATGAAAAAATTAACTTAACGAAAAATAAAAAAAAATCATTTTATCGTTACAATTTTTTTTTTCGAGTGGTCCACATTGCCCTACATATCACATATTCATCTAAAATATAATAAAAACATTATAAAGGACATAACTTGATGGAAAATGAAAAAAAAAAAAAATTTTTTTTAAGTGGCCTCTTTTACCTGACAGACGGGCCTAAAATATGATAAAAACATTGTAGAGGTCATTACTTGACAGATAATAAAAAAAAATTTTTTACCTAATTTTTGAGGGGGGCCTTCGTGCCCCAGGCTTCCCTACATTGATTTTATCAAATATGATTGCGAAAGATAATTTAAAAAATGATCTTTTCCCAATTATATATTTTCGACTTTTCGAATTTTCAAAGCTTATTACTAAACGCAACTTTTTTCGAGCCGAAAAAACTGGTCAACTAGTTTCCAGATTTTTAAAAAAATTTATTGCTTTTATTTGGACTGATTTTTGCAATAACGTCTTAACTAACCTTATAAGTTAAGACGTTATTGCAAAAATCCGTCCATTTATTACTTATGAAAATTTCACTGAAAATTTTTAATCAATTACGATACAGCTAGTAAAAATTTCTAATTAAAAATTAAATCTGTTGCCTTGTCGAACTTACAACGCACATTGTAAATTTTATTCGATGTATTTTAAAAATTGCTATTGTTACATTTTGGGGTATCACCCCAGAATAATTCAAAATATAAATAAATTTATATTAATAATTTAAATGTTCAGGCCTGACATCATTAGGGTATCTATCGACCCCAGGCATGTCCGTCGTCGATTATTAGTGATTAAAAATTTTTACAATATTTGATTAGGGTTATAAAATAAGTGGTACACCAAATTTAATAAATTTAGGCATGTTTTAATTAATAATATTAAAAGTTGAGTCAGTCAGTCACCGGACCGAGGTCCGGTGACTTAGATGTTCGTCGGCTGACTGACTGTTCTGTCTCCGCAGATCCAGTATAAGAAATTATAAAATTATAAATCGTCCAACGTCGCATCCCAGGTTACCCTAGCGAACGTCTTCGAGGCCCAGGTCTCACGCCTCGTCATGAGTTTAGACTACGGGCCACGACGGTGTTCGCGGAAATCGCTTATCTGCTGTAGTTACTCTGATAAAGAATTTTTCTTCACCAAAGTTTTATTATATATTACCAAAAGAAATTTTAAAATTTTTATTTAAATATAATTAAAGCCAGAACGTAACACTATGTTATCGATAATTAGTCTTATGAGTACATACTGTCTTCATGCTACTATTGCTATACACGGAGAGAAATTGATTATACTATCTACAATGCAAAATTTGGAATTTTAACATTTAAAATGGTAATAAAATGTTTCACCGGTAAAATGATTTGTATTACCATTGAAAATGATAACAGTTACAATTGATGATGGTAACGGTTAATATCGAAGATGCTAATTGTAATTATTAAAAATTATAATTGTTACAATCGGAGATGGTAACTATTACCATTCAAAGTTGTAAAAATTCTTAACTAAGAATGTGTGTGTGCATGAGTGTGCTCACGTGAGTGTGTGCATGAGTGCGCTCACGTGTGTGTGTGCATGTGTACGTGCGTGGGTATATGTGTGCATGTGAGTGTATGAGTGCATGCGCGCGCGTATGTGTGTGCATGCGTGCGGGTAAGTGTGCGCATGTGTGCGTACGTGTGAGCATGCGTGCGGGTCAGTGTGCGCATGTGTGTGTGCGGGTAAGCATGTGCATGTGTGCGTCGAGTGTGCGCATGTGTGTGTATGTACATGTGTGCGCACCCGTGCGTGCATGTGTACGTGCGTAGGTATATGTGTGCATGTGTGTGTGTGTGAAATTCATCACTTCCTCAGTTAAACAAATCACACATAGACAAGCGTCAGACTATAACCTTTATATTTTAACTTTTTATTAGCTTAGATGGTCATCATTATTTAGGCTGACAGTAACCATTACCATCAGGTTATTAAGAATTACGATTTTTTATAATAGTAGTAATTATTTAAGATAATAACAGTTATAATTTCTGGTTATCAGAAATAATTGTAAACTTTACCATATAGATGGTAGATACTACCATTCAGATTGTATATTTAATAATTTGAAAGATATTATTAATCACATAATTCAGTTCAAAAATTGTACTATAACTTGATGGTAATCTTTACCATAAAATTCTCTTCGTGTAGTAGTGCATTTAATAAAAAATACCGTAAAATTCTCAGAATGTAACAAAATTGTTTTTTAATACACTTATCCAAAAAATTAAAGGAACAGAAAATTTTTATAAATTTTTTAGTGATTTTTGGAAGGCTGAATTTTCGTGAAAAATGATCGTATCAAAAAAACAAAAAAAGCAAATTGAAGCTTGAAATCTCTAGTTTAAAAATCTTTCAGCAAAATATTTTTTCGAGCCACGGTTTTTGCGGAATCATAAGAAAAAAGTGGACAAAATTTTTCTAAATTTTTGGTTTTGTTTTTAAGGTCTACGGGGCCGAGAAAAATTTCTTTAGAAAAAACGAATTCATGGCTCGCTTGGGAAATTTATTCAGCTACAATTTGCTTTTTTTATTTCTCTGTACGTCAACTTGCTGCTGAGATATCAGCCTTCAAATGAAAAAGGATCCTTTTGTCTTTGATTATTGATATCTCAGCAAATAATGGCCGCACAGTAATTTGAAGGGCAGTTTAAGAAATTTGAATAAAGTCCTTATAAGCTCCATTTTCGATTTTTTCAAAAAAAAATTTTTTTTCATCCTTGATATCCATTTGAAAAACCTTGAAAAAATGACCATTTTCTGGTTTTTTAGTCGACTCATCGCTACTCTGCAAATATTGATAAAAAAAATAATGTTGCCAGGTAATTTCACAGCTTAATGTACCCTCAAAAACCCTGGAAATTTTCAGATTGATTCATTGAACCGTTTGTTCGGTCCGATTGCTCAAAGTTTTACGAAACAATTAAAGGAACAAGTTTGGTTCCTTAATTTGTGTAATCGTTATCAAAATAAGAAAATAAATTTTTTTTGGATTTTCTTTCATTTTTGCGTTAGTTATTCACTAAATGTAAGGTAAAGAGAAAAAAAAATTTTCCGAAAAACGAGATAAAACAAGAATTTTTTTACTTTTTTTCTTATTACGTTTTATTCAGTTTTTTTTTTATTTTTGCGTTTTTCGGAAATTTTTTTTTTTCTCTTTACTTTACATTTAGTGAATAACTAACGCAAAAATGAAAGAAAATCCGAAAAAAATTGATTTTTTCATTTTGATAACGATTACACAAATTAAGGAACCAAACTTGTTCCTTTAATTGTTTCGTAAAACTTTGAGCAATCGGACCGAACAAACGGTTTAATGGATCAATCTGAAAATTTCCTGGGTTTTTGAGGGTACATTAAGCTGTGAAATTACCTGGCAACATTATTTTTTTTATCAATATTTGCAGAGTAGCGATGAGTTGACTAACAAACCAGAAAATGGTCATTTTTTAAAGGTTTTTCAAATAGATATCAAGGATGAAAAAAAATTTTTTTTTGAAAAAATCGAAAATGGAGCTTATAAGGAATTTATTCAAATTTCTTAAACTGCCCTTCAAATTACTGTGCGGCCATTATTTGCTGAGATATCAATAATCAGAGACAAAAGGATCCTTTTCCATTTGAAGGCTGATATCTCAGCAGCAAATTGACGTACAGAGAAATAAAAAAAGCAAATTGTAGCTGAATAAATTTCCCAACGAGCCATGAATTCGTTTTTTTAAAGAAATTTTCCCCGGCCCCGTAGACCTTAAAAACAAAACCAAAAAATTTAAAAAAATTTTATCCACTTTTTAGTAGATTTCATAGAAATCTAACTATTGTATTTGTCCTCATAATGGAATTTTCGAAAAATTTTGCTATATCTCAACTCAGCTCGACGAGCTGAGTCAGAAAATACATTTGGTTCAAAAGTTTATATATGTATTTATATATATATATATATATATATATATACAATATAACGCGCCGTTCTCCAACGATAGCGTCCACAATTCTACACCAATCTTAATGAAACTCAGTATACTTATTCTATAGACGATTACCTTGGATGAGTTCGAAGATGAGCCAATTCGGCCAATAAGTTTAGCAGTTATAGTTAATTGAAATTTTGTAAAATTTTCAAAAAAAATTTGTTTGCCGCTTTAACTAGATGTAACTTCTAAACGGAAAGAGATAGCTTATTTTCGTTTGTTCTATGTGAAAGCTCGTTCGATTGCCTACAATTTTGACTATACAGCTTGTTGATTTGACCCTTTTTTTGTAATAGATAAATGGTTTTGAACATTTACAAAATATTGTAGAAACTAATTTTATGCAGGTTTTCACTTTGATTATAGCCACAATTTCGAACCGATCACCTTGAAACTTAGTATATATATTTTGTGGGTGACTACCTTGTTCGAGTTAGAAAATGAGCTCAATCGGTCGATTAGTTTAGAAGTTATAGCATTTCAAAATTTTCAAAATGCCCAAAATTCATATTTTTACTTATTCTTCCTTCAATATCTTTTGAATGTGATAACTTATCGACTTTATATCAAATTCATCTGAAAGCTCTTTGAATAAGCTTTAAATTTCATGCCTATATATATGCCTAGACCACTGAAATTGCTTATTTTACCATTCATTCAATGAAATTTTGCTATTGCATTAGTTCTCCTACTTCTTAGTACATTCATGGAGCTACTTAAATTCATATTATCGCAGTGTGACACTTATAAAATCTAATCATCTCAATTCAGTGGGTATATCCAATTTTGTTTTATCGACAGTGTATAAATGATATGATATATCAATAACAAGATTAACATTAGTTATGATGATAATATTCTCTATATCTACTCATCGTTTGATATTCTAATAGGCTTTTAATTTCAAATATTAAAACTAATTTCAAGTATGACACTTTGATGTATCACAATCAATTTTTAATCTTAGAATATTTTATTAGTAGATTTTATTGAAAGCAAATTCACTCTAAAACCAAGTGTGTAGTCAAAATTAACACACTTCCCAAATATCATTGAAACGCCATAAGCAATCTATAAATATTTAATACACCGTGAAACGTGTTTTAAATGACTACAAAAAACTATAGTTTCGCTTATGGCCTTAAACATAGAACACATTTAATATGTGTTAAAATAATACACTTGTAACACACTTGGTTTTAGAGTGTTATCGCCATTGTCCTTATGATAGAATTCTCGAGCATTAAAACCATAATCTATCATAATTTTTCGAATAGGGTCCGGATTACTATTGGTCCGATAGTTTGAATATATGCATACGGATCTTTAAATAACGTCAAATCAAAACATATAGTGCATTATCATCAAAAATTCTTCTGAAGTTCATTTAGTTAGCATCAATTTTTGGCATTATACTTATAATTTTTTGATTTTTTTTGTTTTATCATCTCGAGAATTTTTAAGAAAATGTAAAAAAAAATTTATTTTATTATTAGCTTTCATTTGAACAGTGAAAGAAATTCAACAATGAGAAATCTACTTCCATTTCGGCTGCCGAATGGCCTTTTTTCTTATGATTCCGCAAAAACCGTGGTTTGAAAAAATATTTTGCTGAAAGATCTTTAAACTAGAGATTTCAAGCTTCAATTTGCTTTCTTTGTTTTTTCGATACGATCATTTTTCACGAAAATACAGCCTTCCAAAAATCACTAAAAAATTTATAAAATTTTTCTGTTCCTTTAATTTTTTGGATAAGTGTAGTTCAACAGCGTTTTTCGTAAATTAAATCAAATATGTTTCTTTGTATAAATGTTTCTACAAAGTAGATATATCATATAGACTTAATATTATCTAGTTAAATCAAGTGATTTTTACGATACTCAATGAAACTATTGATATTTTCACATCACGACTCAACAATCTCAGGCCCCAATAGATCATTTGGTTCGCTGGCAATTGTATTATCAAAGTTGCCAGGAGAAGTTGAACCTTCGAAGCCAGGAGAACAAGAAGCTGACGTTGCTCAAGAGTCATCTGCAACACTTGCAGACAGTAGATGTGGGTGTTGGGAGTGTTTGATAATGCTTCGTTCAGAACCCATCTATTCGAAGTTAGTGGCGTCGTTGAGAATATGAAATTGAATTATTGCCAACTGTATTGTTCTATGCTATACTGGCGAAACAGGCCAAGGACATTGGAAAATATTTGAAGAATGGAGCAGAAAATTATTTTATTGACTATAATTTTCACGATAATAATAAATTAAAATCGATATAATAATTTTGAGGAAATAAGACTTCAACCATTTCGACTTGTGAAACGATTTCTACGGGATTTTTTTAGATTTTAATTAAGTTAATTGCTTCCCGACCGGCATGAATGTCAGATAAATATCTTTTTGATATCAGAAAGATAACATAATTTATTTGAATAACTTTATGATATCAATAAGATGACTTTCTGACATTCATCTCAGTCAGGTTATTTCACTCAGCACAATGATACATAAAAACGGCGATATCTTAATTTATGAGAAATATATTTTTGCAAGACCACTAGGGTAGTCATTAAAAATTAAATTTTCTCAGGCGCCTCATTAAAAGCTTTTTAGTGAAAAAATACGTGGAGAATTTGGTTTTTTCTTATTAAGTAGAAAGAACACGTGCCGCAGGACGATCAAAGTTCATTTTTCGATACAATCGCGGTTTTTTTTAAATACCTCATTAAATATGCAGATTAAAGGAAAAAATCGTAAGGACAATTTTATAAGAAATTAAATTTTTGACAAAAAATGTCATGTCCATTTTTTTAATAAAATGTGTATTTATGAAGATATTTTGAAAAAACTTTATTTAGATCTTATCAATTGAGCGTTTTGAGGATAACAAATGTTGAAAATAACATTTTTCTCGGTATGTAAACCTGAAAGCGGAAAAAAATATTCCTGACAATAGATAAAGGTGCCAGATGTTGTAAAAATTGAAAAAAACTCCCCCCGTATACCGGAAGCCAAGCCCCACCCGCACCGATGAAGGTTTCAAATTTAAAAATCGGAACAAAATACTCGTACGCTTTCGTTCACTGCGAATAAATTATGATGTGTTTGTGGCACATGTAGAAGCTCGAAAAGAAATCCCCGTCACCCTCCGTGCTCTGGAACCCAGTCGATACACCCACACAAATCAATTTTGAAATTTAAAAATCCAAAAACACTACTCCCATGATTTTGTTCACCGCAAAAAAATTATTAAGGGTCTATTACACTCACATGAACTCAGAAAAAAATCAACGTCACCCTCCGTGCTCCGGAACCCAGTCGATACACCCACACAAGTCAATTTCGAAATTTAAAAATCCGAGAACACTACTCCTAAGATTTAGTAACGGGGTGGAATGCTTACACATTACATTAAAAATTCAATTTCGACTCGCGCCAAAAGATCCCTCCTTCTTCAACAGCTGTCAACAATTGGGGAAATACAGTCACTAATGCGCCGGGGTCACTACGGTCGAGTCCCGACATTTGGTTTTAAGGGTTGGCCATCCTGAGTGAAGAGGTACGAGGGCCAGAAACGACGAGCTATCGGTCTCATGGTTCGCAGCAACCGCCGGGGACGGACGTGCCTTACTATGACTACCACTAACATCTTGGTTTCCACAAATTTCTACCTACTACTACTACTACTACACGTGCTGCTAGTCATCATTAAAGTGAGCCAAGAGCATATAAGCCCACGGCTCGTGGAAGCTTATCCGTTCATTAAGTTAATTAAGTTTATTTAAACCGTTAATTAAATAATATTAATTGTGGATTGAACCTGGTTGATTGGAAAGGATTGGAATGGTTTGGTGGACTTGGAAGGTAGAACTGGTTATGGTTTTGGTCTTGGAGGAAAAGGATCGGTAGAACGAAGGACTGGTTAAGGTTGGAGACTGTTGGAGTAAGTAAACTCGTTTCATTATTGTCGGGTTAACTATTTTATGTGTAAAATAATATTTTATGATTGGAGTCGTTTACTAAATTAGAGTCAGTCGAGTCACATTGTCGTTAATTAAATTAGTCGAGTCAGTTATCTTTATCTAAGTCAATTGTCGAGTCAGTGTCATCAGTCATTTTGGTTGTTGTTCATCTGTCATTAATTATCTGTAAAGCGGCTTCGTCTAAATAAATGCCATGGTTTTTATATTTAAATTCCACATATAAAATTAATTTATAACAACCTTCCTGATAAGTTTAGGTATAAGACTTCTCTCCTAATTTTAATACTGTGTGGTGCAGTACGGGGCTTATCCTCACCTGGAGATACTGAGACAGTCAGACAGGTTCGCATAACACCTCAAGTTTTGCATATGTGTGGGACACTTATTATATTGAGACCACAATCTAAATTAATATAATAAGTGCACCCATTACAAATTTGTTCACCGCCAATAAATTATGGAGGGTCTATTACACTCACATGAACTCAGAAAAAAATCACCGTCACCCTCCGTGCTCCGGAACCCAGTCGATACACCCACACAAGTCAATTATGAAATTTCAAAATCCAAGAACGCTACTCCCATGATTTTGTTTACCGCCAAAATATTATGAAGGGTCTATTACACTCACATAAACTCAGGAAAAAATCAACGTTACCCTCCGTGCTCCGGAACCCAGTCAATACACCCACACAAATCAATTTTGAAATTTAAAAATCCAAGAACACTACTCCTAAGATTTTGTTCACCACCAATAAATCATGGAGGGTCTATTACAGTCACATGAACTCAGAAAAAAATCAACGTCACCCTCCGTGCTCCGGAACCCAGTCGATACACCCGCACAAGTCAATTTTGAAATTAAAAAATCCAAGAACACTACTCCTATGATTTTGTTCACCGCCAAAAAATTATGAAGGGTCTATTACACTCACATGAACTCAGAAAAAAATCAACGTCACCCTCCGTACTCCGGAACCCAGTCGATACGCCCGCACAAGTCAATTTTGAACGTTAAAAATCCAAGAACACTACTCCTATGATTTTGTTCACCGCCAATAAATTATAAAGGGTCTATTACACTCACATGAACTCAGAAAAAAATCACCGTCACCCTCCTTGCTCCAGAACCCGGTCAATTCATCCACGGATGTGGGTAGGTGTCTTTAACGCATATCCCGTTTACCCATATGTATCAATTACCCATATCTCGATGACACATATTCCAATTATCCAAATTCTTATTACACATATATTTGATTACACATATCTTCAATGATACATATTCCGATGATACATATATAGTTTGTGGTTCATGGGTGATTTATTAATTTGGATTATTAACCGTAATTTATAAAAATGTATTTTCTTGCCATTTCTGTAGGTAGAGCCACAATATTTAAATTAATTTGAACTTAACCACATCAAAAGAAGCATGGAAATAAACATGCATTTCAAATATAACTATTTTTAAATAAAAAATTTTTATTACAATAATAAATAATTTCCTCTGTTAAATCAACTTATTATATAGATTAGTGAAAGTGTATAAATTTATGGAGAAGGTAAAAAAATATATATTGTGTTTTTTGTCTGATTATAAATAAAAAAATGATTTCTTGTGGCATAAAATTTTTACTTTCCCCACCAAATTTTTTAAATAAAAAATTTTCATTTGTGACGGGTGAACTGACGCCCATCCGTCTAATACTAATTAACAAATAATAGATAGATATATTTTAGTTCAGAAAGCAATACATTTTATTGTAGTTTAATTAGGCGCTATACAGCTGCACATAAATATCACATGTGGGAAGAAAAGAGTTCCGTTGGAGACTGCGAAGGGATATTTTCTTATGTAGCACGAAAAGAGTTCTCATGGGAAACGGCGGAGTGATATTTTGGAAGCAGAGGATGCAATTGCAGAAGAAGAGTTAGTTACTATAGTCAAACTGATTCGAATAGTCGTCTGCTCGCGCATAAATATTATATCTCTCTTATTTTAGCGCTTTTATTACAGATCACTATAAGGATACGTTTAATACCGCTATTGTTAAATGAAAATATTGTATTAGTATCCGATTCATTTATGCTATCGTAGATTTGTAAAAGAGACTCTCAGGGCCTTTTCTGGGTACTCCCATATTTTGGGGACGCCCAATAAACAAATATCCATTAAATTCACATCTAGTCATTCCTTCACTGATCGACCCACAACCTTTATAACATCCTATTAAATTTCTAGAGACGCTGAGCTAGGCACGGTAAGATCGGTTACGCAGTAAGAACATTAAGGTGTAAGCTCACACGTAACATCATTAGGCAATAAAAAATTTTTCGACGCGCCATGCCCTTATAATTGACTTGGAATTTTTTTTTTAACGGGAATTTTTTTTTTTTTTATAAATTATTAGTTTTTCAGTTAGGATAGGAAAAATAAATATCGTCTAAGTGTGAAACACCCTAATAATCATATATAATCCCATATGTAATGTGATGTAATGTGTTTCTTTGTTAGCGTTAGCTACTTCATATACATATATATTTCTTTCTTCAGATCAAAATAAGATAACATTACCATAAGATAATAACAAAATAATTTACTTTCTCATACAATCATGACTACAACTAGTTTAAAAAATTTAATTTATGTAGATTAAATCTGCGTGTTATTCTTTATGTAATATTTTAATAGACGTTTGAAATTTGCCAGCTTTGTTTCCATTCTAATATTTTTAGGCAGATTATTGTACCACGTGTATCCTCGATAAACGATAGTTTTTTCTGCAGTTGACGTTTTTGTATTTTTAATATCAATTAAGTTGTTGTTACGGGTACAGTAGTTATGTCTACTACTTGTAAAGCTGATTTGATCTGACAAGTAAGATGGTGTCAGTTTATTGATCATTTTAAATATGAGCAAGCAACGATTATACATTAATGTTTGTTTGACAGACATTCAGCCTAAAGTGTCGAGCATTAACTTAATTCTGGTATACCTATTCACTCCTAAGACCAATCTCATAGCACGATTCTGCAATTTTTGTAGAATATTGAGCTTCCCTTGATCATAGTTCAACAGTACTACAGTAATTGAAATGTGGAGCTATGATAGATTTATAGACAATAGTTTTCGCGAAATTACTGATATTACTACGAAGTCTTGAGAGTAGATTAATTTTTTTTGCTAATTTTGTTGCCACATATACTGCATTTTCCTTAAATGTTAAATGATGATCAATGATAACTCCTAGATATTTAGTTTTAGTTACATGATTGACATTAGCGCCATTTATTATTAAATTACAAGAGGTATTTATATTTTTATTACGTTGATCATGTATAATTGTAAAAACAGTTTTATTGATATTTATTTTTAATTGATTTTTCTTCAGCCATTCGTCCAACAATTTCAATGCCTCAGTTAGCTTTAACTGAATAACATTCACATCTCTATGACTAAAATATAACATCATATCATCTGCAAATAGTCGACATTTAAGACTTAAGCGTTTAAAAATATTTATAACTTCATTAATATAAATAATAAATAGTAGTGGGCCCAACTTAGAACCCTGTGGGACTCCATACTTAATTTCCTGTTCATTGGACAATAAATTATTAAATTTAACTTTTTGTTTGCGTTCTATCAAGTACGACCTAAACCACTTCAATACAGTGCCATTAATCCCAAGATTTTGTAATTTATGTAGCAATAACAATCTATTGATGGTTTCGAATGCCTTAGCGAAATCAATAAATACTACTCCAATTAATAAGCCTTTGTCAAGATCTTCCCGCCAATCAATGAAACTATACTGTGAGGCCGTCTCACAAGAGTAATTAACTCTAAATCCTGATTGTTCATTGTTTAAAATATTATTAACGTCGATATATTTTTGTAGTTGTAATTTAACCACTTCTTCTAAGATCTGTTCATAAATAGGCAACACATTAATAGGTCTAAGGTCTTCGACTTTGATACTATCTTTAATTTTTTGTATTGGTGTTATGACTGAAATTTTCCAATCATCCGGGACGAATCCAAACTTCAATGATTGATTAATAATAAATAATATAACATTTTCTTCAGTTTCCCAAACATATTTCATAATTTTAGCATTAATTCCTAGTTTAGAGCCTTTATTAGCATCTAAATTATTTACAATATTGTCTAGTTGAGATCTAGTTATCATTTCAAAATCATCCCATTGATTACATTCACTGTAAGTATTTATACTTTGTTGTTTAAACCCTATATCTTCAACGATCTTTTCCACGCTATTAATAAAATAATTATTTAATCGATTAGCGATTATTCCTTGGTGGACACGAGCGACGTCTAGCGATTAGTCGCTTTGTACACGAAAGTGACGTTGAATTGAAAAGAAAACGACGTGATAAAAGAATTGAGATTTGCATGACTAAAAATGAGAATTATCGAGTAACTGAGCATGTATATGATCTATTTAAGTATGAAAATAATAAACTGATGATGTTAATAATTGAAATAATACAAATAATAAGGACTAAAATTAGACGAAGTAAATCGTAGAAAATGTATAGTATGTTGCATAAAAACACGGTAGTCAAATGGAACGTCTGCATTACCAATCATTGCAAGTTTAGCGGAATTAAGAGAGATGGCGCCTCGAACCCAAAACGTGATATTGAACGAATACGAGGCAATATTTGTCGACTATCGTAGCAAAGACTTCACTACTGATCAGATAAACAAAAAAACTGATGCAAGAACGACATCTTTTCTGGTAAAGCAACATCCTAAACGATGTCGGCAAACTTTTGATAGCATCCTGAGATGATTTGTTGATGAAAATAAAAAAAATTCCCATGTTATTGCCTGATCCCGCTGTAATAAACTAAAAATAAATCGCAAATCAAATAAGTGACATCGTTTCAATCAAATAAAATAAAAAACGATGTCAGTCACTTTTACTTTTTTATTTTTCTATTAAGATAATTAACTTAATAAATGCACGTGCGGTAGAAGTTTTCAAGCTAAAATTAAAAAATAAAAATTCAATCTCCTGACACTGGTGAATTATCGCTGAAAAATAACTTGTCATCGGTAGCGATATCGTTTTTTTTTAAACGATGTTACAAACGATGTCGGTAGATTTCGTTAATTATTAACACTAAAATTATTAGATCGAGAATAAATATGTATAGTCTGAATATATATTCAAATTGGCGTTCATGACCAACAAATTTTATACTCCTGTCAGCGGTTAATTTTCGCTTAATCGAAATTTTACATCCGTAGCGACGTCGTTTTTTCTCTAAACGACGTTAGAAACGATGTCAGTTATTTTTTGTGATTATTTACTCTAAAATTATCTATAAGTTAATTCATAGACACAATTTCAATATATTTAAAATAGTGTGAATGACAAAAAAATGTTCAACTCTCGTAACTAATTCATTACCGTTAAAATCGAACTTTACTTTTGAAGCGAGATCGTTTCTCACGAAATGACATCAAAAACGACCCATATGCCAGTCTATTTAACTTTTATATTAAAAAAATTACCATGCAGACGTTCCATTTGACTACCGTGTTTTTATGCAACATACTATACATTTTCTACGATTTACTTCGTCTAATTTTAGTCCTTATTATTTGTATTATTTCAATTATTAACATCATCAGTTTATTATTTTCATACTTAAATAGATCATATACGTGCTCAGTTACTCGATAATTCTCATTTTTCTCATTCTTAGTCATGCAAATCTCAATTCTTTCATCACGTCGTTTTCTTTCCAATTCGACGTCACTTTCGTGTACAAAGCGACTAATCGCTAGACGTCGCTCGTGTCCACCAGGATAGAACAAGTAGTTGATCGTGTTCATGAAAAAGATGCTTTGCCATTAAAAAATCATTTCGTTCCATCATATCCACTGATTAAAAAATTAGATAATGGTAAAATTAATTCTTTAAAGTTTAATGGTTTCACCTTGAATTTCAAAAAAAAATGAAAATTGTTGTTTATTATCAAATAATCATATTTTAATGATTAATTACATAAATGTTACCAGTGATCAAATAACAATACAAAGCGAATTTTTTTCTAAATTTCGTTCGCTATTTGTAAAACCCTGTGACTCTAAAGATTTTAATATTTATTGAGTAAAAAAGCGTATTAATCCAGAATTGATAACTGTCACAACGGACGTTGTAAAGTCGTAATGTTTAAATTTTTCATATGTTAATAGTGATTATTTTGTTACTGTACCTTTATTACAATATACACAGAAAAAAAAAAATCTTGACTTAAGAAAATTTTTCTTCAACCAAGAAATTTTTCAGCGAGTGGAATGAAAACCGGAAATTTCTTGAACGAAGCGAAATAATTTCTTGAATTTTAAATCTTCAATTAAGAAAAAAAATTCTTAAGCCAATACATATTTCATACTTGGTCCAATAATAGAATTACTTGTTTTAAAAACTTGCAGTTTTTAGTTTAATAATAATTTTTCTTAACCTGAGTATGTTACTTACTTAAACCAAGAAATAAAAATATTTAGTTCGAGAAAGTTATACACTTAATTAAGGAACTATGATGTTTTGAAACAATAAACGGTACGAACTCGAACTAAAAATAAAGGGAGTTGATTCAAGAAATTTAAACTCTTGGTTTGAGTATAGTGTACTTTCTCTGACCAATCACACGAAAAATCTCAAACCAAGATTACTAAAGTCTCAAGCCAAGAAAGTTTTCTCTTGGATTCTCACTCATAGGTGCTCCCTACTTCGCACCCGAAGGAATGAATACTCCCCACTCTCTCTCTTTCTCACACTAGCGCAGCAAATGGATTTTGAGTTCACCTTTTTATTTTAAATAAATTAAAAATTAAATAACCAAATTATATTATTATAATAAATTAATTGATTAATGTAATTAAATAATATTGAATAATTTCTCAATTTTCTTTGTAATTAAATTTTTTTTTTTTTTTTTTAACTTTTTTATATTTATGTCGAAATTCATTTATGAACGATTCATACAATCCGTTCAGTATTTTGGTAAAATGTCAAAACTAACATTTTTCTAAATTATTGGCGATAATATTTGTAATATTAATTTTGGGTTTAGGATTTAAAAATGTGACTGACCATAAGCCAGTGTGGTTCAGTATATGTGGGCAAAGTAAACGTAGCCTATCAAAGGCTGGGATGGCTTAGTTGGTAAAGCTCTCGCGTGACGCCGAATCGATCTGGGTTCGATTCCTCGGATAAGCGATAATTGTATTTTCTCAATTTGTTTAAATATTTAACTTATTGCGAAACTTGCCCATCCCTTATAAATGCTTCTGATACAGTATTTATTTGCTTCACAGTATTGTTTGTAATATTTAAACAAAAAAAAAATTGTTCATTGAAAAAATGAAACAAAAAAAAATAAAATTTTTTAGCTCGATAAATTTATTTGCTTAATTAAAGAAATTAATTTCTTGGCTGAAAATTTTTTTTTTGTTTGCGACAAATAAAAAAATTCTTGGCCCAAGAAAGTTTCTTCTTGGTTTAAAAAATTTTTTTTCTCAGTACAAAAACTTTTTTTTTTAGCTCAAGTCATTGTTTCTTGACTCGATAAGGTAACAGTCTTTAGACAAAAAACAAATTTCTCGAGTTAAAAACAAACTTTCTTGGGCCAAGAAAGTTTGTTATTGGTTTAAAACATTATTTTTCATGGTTCAAAAACTTTTTCGTTTCAGCTCAAGATATTTTTTCTTGACTTAAAAACGTAACAATTTTCAGCCAAAAAAAAAATTTGTTGAATTGAAAAAAAAATCTTCTCGAACCAAAAAAAAAAAATTTGGGACCAAGAAAGTTTTTTCTTGGTTTAAAGAATTTATGTTTTAGAATAAGAAAATTATGTCTTCCGCGAAGAAAATAATTTCTTGATCCAAATAATTTTTTTACTTCAATAAAGTAAGAAATTTCGCTTGGTTCAAGAAAAAAATTTCGAAGACATTTTATTTCTTGTTTCAAGATTTCCTTTTTTTCTGTGTATTAATCCAGAATTGATCACTGTTACAACGGACGTTGTAAAGTCGAAATGTTTAAATTTTTCATATGTTAATAGTGATTATTTTGTTACTGTACCTTTATTACAATATAACAATTGATTTTGAAATTAGTTTATACATTTTATTTATATGATAATCCTAATCCTTTCAATGTTAAAAGTATATTTAATGTTTGCATTTAAAGATAATTTGTGGTAACTAAAATATGGTCACTACAAATAAAAATTAAAATTTATTCATTTTACATGAAATTACACTATCGATTATTAAATCGATACATAATATGAAATAGTATAATACATAGTATAAAATACCGTTTATTAACATAAGAATACCGTTTATTTTTATGGAGTCATGGCATTAATATTACTTCAGTGGTATGTAAGAGGATGACCTGCAGCTAATGCTTAAGTATGACGTTCATCGTACATCAATTTTACGTAAAAATATGAGCCATTTCTAATGTAAGCATATGACGGTATTATTATATCACTTTTACGTCAGAATATGATTTGTAATTTATGTAATTGTATGATTTATTTCTTACGTAAATAATGCATAGATTTATGACTTTAATATGACGTCACAGTCTAATAGGGATAGGACATAATATTTACGTAATATTTAAGTCACCATTATGATGTCATATAAAAGTCAAATTTTAGATCAGTTCTATGTCATAATTATGTCACACTATATGACATCATCTCAAAGTCATCAATAAAGTCATTTTTATGTCATATCTATGTAAAAATTTTATGATCTCTATATGATCTGTCAATGACGTCATTTGAAGGTCATCTGTTCACTGGGAATGCTGCTATGGAAAAAAACCAAGAGCTTGATTTTCTTGACTTGAATTTTTTTTATTTTTGTTTCAAGCAGTAGCCACTAGTTGGTTTAAGAAATCTGACTCCTTACGTAGAAAAGTTAAATTTCATAAAATAAAATATTCTATATACATAAATGAAGAAATTCAAAATATTAAGTCAAAAAACAATTTACTTTCTTTAATTATTTTTTCTTTTTGAACTAAAATCATATATTTTTAACTTAAAACTTTAACCCATTTGGGTCGAAAAAATAACTTTTTGAATCAAAATTAAGAGAAAATTTTCTTCAACCAAGATTTATTCCATTTTCCTAAATATTCTCTTGACTCAAGATAATTCTCTTTGAACCAAGATAATAATCCAGTCGGCCTGGAAAAAAAAGGGGGTTTGTTGGCAACTTTTCGACAAAATGGTCCGATTTTGGATTTTTTTTTTTTAAAATAGAAAAATATTCTGAACATTTGTGTGTATGTGGGAAGTGTTGCTTTTTTTTTGTTTAAAAAATAGCGTTTTAGCGTTGAGCTTTAAATTAAAATATCTCAGAAACTACGCAAAAGTAGTCGAGACATGCTGCGTATGAAATTTAGAGAATTGAATAACGAACAAAATGAGCCCAACCCGATGTCTCTACGACCAATAGTTTACGAGATATTAATTTTTTAATGAAAAAAACGCGGTTCCGCTCGAACGCTTATAAACAAATAGCTGTAACTCCTCGAAAAATCATTCGATTTACTTTTTTTTTTTTTGAATTACAGCTATTGTTGTCTACTATAAGCAAAAAAATCAGCTAAGCTAAAAAAAATTTTTTTGAATCTATAATAATTATTTTCAGTTTTTCGAATTTATGCATTAAAAAATAGTAAAAATTCGAAAAAAAATATTTTGTTTGCATATAAATCTTTTACCAGCACCATAGAATCGATGTGAGAAAAAAAATTTTTAAAAAAAAATTTTTTTTATGCAAAAATTTAGCTTACAAGTTTAAAAAAATATGAGCTCTACGGGGACTTGAACTCAACTCCGAGACAGTGCGCGTGCGCCATTCCCCTCAAACCGTTGTCGGCGAAAAATGGGGGAAATAATAATAATGTGAGGCATATAATAATAATAATAGCAAGCGGCCGCTCAGATACTCGGAGTAATTCGTTTTTTCATTCTTATTTATAATTTATTCTTTTTTTTTTAAAGACTTAATTAACTTTCAAAAAATCGTTACGACAATATAGGTATCAATCGATTCCAAATTTTATGAATCGTCCAGAAAACCTATCGATAAGAGATCGATTTTTGAAATGTTAACTAACATTTTTTGTAAACAAATAAGTTAATGAACTTTCAAAAATCGTTTTTTCAATATAGGTATTAATCTTGCAGACAAATTAATATAGTTTTACCGACATCCTTTTTTAACACACCAGTTTATTCAGAAATTCATGTCGATACGATTTTTTAAAAGTTTATTAACTTGTTTGTTTATAAAAAAAATTAGCTAACATTTAAAAAATGGATCATTTATCGATAGGTTTTTCAGATGATTCATGAAATTTGGAAACGATTGATACCAATCTTTAAGAAACGATCGTTTAAAAGTTGATTAATTTATTTGTTTATAAAAAAAATTTGTTAACATTTTCAAGATCGATCTTTTATCGATAGGTTTTCCGGACAATTCATGAAATTTAGAATCGATTAATACCTATATTGAAAAAACGATTTTTGAAAGTTCATTAACTTATTTGTTTATAAAAAATGTTAGTTAACTTTTCAAAAATCGAACTTTTATCGATAGATTTTCTGGACGATTCATAAAATTTGGAATCGATTGATACCTATATTGCCGTAACAATTTTTTAAAAGTTAATCAACTTATTTGTTTATGAACAAAAATTAGTTAACTTTTCAAAAATCGACCTCTTATCGATAGGTTTTCTGGACGATTCATAAAATTTGGAATCGATTAATACCTATATTGAAAAAACGATTTTTGAAAAGTTTATCAACTTATTTGTTTACAAAAAATGTTAGTTAACATTTCAAAAATCGATCTCTTATCGATAGGTTTTCTGGACGATTCATAAAATTTGGAATCGATTGATACCTATATTGTCGTAACGATTTTTTGAAAGTTAATTAAGTCTTTAAAAAAAAAAGAATAAATTATAAATAAGAATGAAAAAACGAATTACTCCGAGTATCTGAGCGGCCGCTTGCTATTATTATTATTATATGCCTCACATTATTATTATTTCCCCCATTTTTCGCCGACAACGGTTTGAGGGGAATGGCGCACGCGCACTGTCTCGGAGTTGAGTTCAAGTCCCCGTAGAGCTCATATTTTTTTAAACTTGTAAGCTAAATTTTTGCATAAGAAAAATTTTTTTTTCTCACATCGATTCTATGGTGCTGGTAAAAGTTTTATATGCAAACGAAATATTTTTTTTCGAATTTTAACTATTTTTTAATGCATAAATTCGAAAAACTGAAAATAATTATTATAGATTCAAAAAAATTTTTTTTAGCTTAGCTGATTTTTTAGCTTATAGTAGACAACAATAGCTGTAATTCAAAAAAAAAAAGTAAATCGAATGATTTTTTGAAGAGTTACAGCTATTTGTTTATAAGCGTTCGAGCGGAACCGCGTTTTTTTTCATTAAAAAATTAATATCTCGTAAACTATTGGTCGTAGAGACATCGGGTTGGGCTCATTTTGTTCGTTATTCAATTCTCTAAATTTCATACGCTGCATGTCTCGACTACTTTTGCGTAGTTTCTGAGATATTTTAATTTAAAGCTCAACGCTAAAACGCTATTTTTTAAACAAAAAAAAAGCAACACTTCCCACATACATACAAATGTTCAGAATATTTTTCTGAGTATTTAAAAAAAAAAAATCCAAAATCGGACCATTTTGTCGAAAAGTTGCCAACAAACCCCTTTTTCTTTCCAGGCCGACTGGACTATAACCTTTCGGTCAATGTGCTATAAATTTGAGTTCAACTCTATTTCAATATTAATTAAAGAGAAATGTCAAACCCACTAAAATTCATGTGAAATGGAATAATTAAGATTTTTATGAAAGCAAAAATAATAATTGTTAACGTCAAAATAAACGCCAAGTGGAGGTGCCAGCTGTGGCAAATCACGAAGAAGAAGGAGGGGGGGGGTATCTGAAGGCTTGGATGGAAGTGGAAGAGTGTGATAGTATAGCATTTCCCCCAACCGTAAGAAACTGTGAAACCGCCCTCTTTGAGGTCTGCACGAGAGACCTTATTATACTTTCGTTCTACCTCTTATCCAAGTTAGAGTAGGCTGATAGCCACCTAACAAACTTACTGAAATGAGTGTATCGGTTAAAGTAGGCTGGAAGCCACCTAATAATTCTACAAAAATTAGTGATTCGATTAGAGTGGGCTAGTAGCCACCTAATAATTCTACAAAAGTTAGTGATTCGATTAGAGTGGGCTGGTAGCCACCTAATAGACCAACAGACCAAAATTGGAAGGAAAGACTAGGCAAGATGCTTACGATTAATTCACTTCAAGTAAAACAACTCCACAAGATCACCATCAGTTAATAAAAGGTAAGTTGGCAAAAAGTTAATTTTTGATAGTTTGATTTCCTATGAAGTATGTCATTAGAATATTTTTTTAAATTCAAGATATGATTCATGATGATTAATCAAAGTTATTTGCTTATCATTTATTTATGAATAATAAAGGTTTTTAAATATCTCATATAATTTGCAACGCGCGTGACGTCAGATAGGGCTCAGAACGATACCGTATAGGTCTCAGAGCTATCCACCGTATTGTTGTCAGAACGATACAGTAGATCGTTGCAGTAACAATCTAGTAGATAACTATAGCGTATTGTTACTGTAACTATACAGTATACTTCTGAGAACAATATTTTTTTCTCCGTGTAGCCTTGAATAAGAAATCTAATTCGAAATGATTTAAAAAATTATAATTATCTCATATTGTATTAATCAGGAAATTATAATTTGAAATAATTCAAAATAATTTAAAAATCTCAACAATGAATGATTTGGAATCATAAAATTAGAATTGAAAATTTTCAACTCCGAATTGTTATCTTAAATCATAAAATTATTCAATATGATTTAAATCTTAATAATTTCAAATCTGCCAAAGTCGTTAAATCATATTAGTGCTTTCAAGCTTCATTTTAAAATAAACCATTTTTAATCATATCGAATCATGAAAAAGTAAGATATTACATTAGAATTCATATAATTATTCGAGTCGTTTAAAATTAAATCGAATGTGAAAACAATATCGTGTATTTCTTTGTTAAAAAAAATCATTTAACTACAATAGAATCTAAACATCATATGAAATATACTGACATAAAAACTACTTTTGTAAAGTATAATTTATCAGAGCCGGTAAAAAAAATGATTAAGAGTTAGGTAAATCTTATATATAGAACAAAACAGATCTGTGTATTTTTTTTCTTAACTAATGGAAAAATCAAATTCAAATCTAACTACTAATTAAGACATATACCATTTCATTAAACTATTATTGAAAAGATATTCTGACATTTTTATGAAAATTTTGCATTTGGAGTTTATTTACATTTCTTAGTATATTTATCAATCTGGGTTAAAAAAATTATATATAATGATTAAAGAAAATGACCCAATGTAATTCTATAGAATTAAAAAAAAATACAACAATAGTTTTTTATTATTAATCATATAAAATATTGTTATGTCAGCTTCTTTTGATTTTGAGATATTGTAAAAATAATTATTTTTACATTAGAAAATAAAGTTATTTTGAACAAAAATTTGGTCAACTTTTGAGCTATTGAAATGCGTATTTTAATCCTTTGTCCTTCTCAAGGCCAAAGTGGCAGCTGACGCACACGAACTACATAGATCTATTTATCTCTAAGTAGATTACAGTAATGGTTTTGTAATGCATTTTAAATGTCCAAACTCATAAAATATAATCATTTCATTCATGTCCAGACAGAAATAAGTAACACTGTTTAGATAAATAAACGAAATATTCTAATACTTGTCAGCACTAAAATATATTTTACAAACTAACTAACTATGTACACAGAAAAAAAGGATTACTTGAACTAAGGAATTTACGTTCTTCCCAAATTTTTTCTTGAATCAAGCTTACATTTTGTTTTTGATTCAAATAACAACAAAATTTGGATTTAGAAGCTAATTTGTTTATTGAATAAATAACTATCTCGATTCAAGAATAGAATTATTCAGCTTGAGAAACTTTTGTTTTTGTTTAAAAACATTTCAGACTTATCTCAAGTATTTTTTTATTCGGTTTAAAGTATTTAGATTTTTGATTCCAGTATTTTTTCTTGGCTTAATATAATTTAATTTTCGACTCAATTATTTTTTTTTCTTGGTTTAAAGAGATTTGATTCTTAGCCCAAGTATTTTTTATCTTGGTTTAAAGTGATTTGATTCTCAGCCCAAGTATTTTTTTTCTTGGTTTAAAGTGATTTGATTCTCAGCCCAAGTATTTTTTTCTCTTGGTTTTTCAAGAAATAATTTTTCCTGTTTAAAAAAATTACGTGACTCTGTACGACTTATTTATCCCTCCCTGGAGAGGATAAATGTCATTTTTTTACCATCGGTAAAGAAGGAATTTTAATTTTTTTGACGTATGATGGGACTCGAACCGCCGACCCTTAGATAGAGATCCAGTTTAAGTCATGTGCTTTAGACCACTCGGCCACCACACGCATTTGAAAGTAAAAATTTATTCTTTTACTTAAAGCTATTCAGTATTATATATATTTAAGACTAAGCTAAAAAAAATTCCTTTATTGAATAATAATAAAAAAAATTTTGCCTTCATTTGTAAACCATCAAGTTTTCTTAATTTAAGAATATTTTATTTTAAATTAGAATAAAACAAATATAGTTTCACTCGGAAATTCCGAAAATAGCTGAATTTATAATAATTAAAATATGTACTTGCTAAACTTACAAATAATTATAACATATATGAAATAATTATTATTATCTTGCTTTTTAAATTTTATCTACTAAACCTTATAGCGTGGACAAAATATTCATTTCTTGTGTAGGAGCGACAAAGATAGAGTACTGAGAAAAGAGTGGGAGAACCTCTGCGTGAATCCAAGAGAAAACTTACTTGGCTTAAGCTCGCAGTGCTCTTGGTTCGAGATTTGTATTTTAGTTCAAGTTATAACTGTTTATTGACTTAAAACATCGCATTACTTTATTCAACGTTGTAGCTTTCTTGTACTGAACATTTATATTTTTTGGTTAAAGTAACAAATATATTACAGTAAGGAACAATATTTATTAAATCAAGAAATTTTAATTATTAAAATAAGTAACTCAACTGTTGAATCAATCTTTGAAAATGTATTGAGTCAAAAATTTTTTTTTTTTCGTTCAAGATTTAAAATCCAAGGAATTTTTTTACTTGCGTCAAGAAAATCTCGTTTTTCATTCCATACCTTCAAAAGTTTCTTGGCTTAAGAAAAATTTCTTTGAGCCAAATAATTTTTTTTTTCTGTGTATTTATAGGGCATTCCATACCAAATCGGCCACTTTTTGAGGTCACCCCCTCCGATATTTTTGAAAAATTTATATGATTTGGAGGCTCATAAAAAACGCTTTCATGAATTTTTTCAAATTTTTTTGACTACGCTTTTCCGAGATACCGATTTTTTTCAAAATCCGAGGTTTTTTTTTGAAACAGTTATAACTTCGTGAAAAATACACCAATCGGATCGTTGTTTTTTTCAAAATCTTCGTTTTTAAATGTTCCTCCAAGGAAAAAATACGTTTTTATTCCAAATCAATTCCTTCATTGTTTATTTTGAGTTTTAAGCAAAAAAGACGTTTTTTCAAAAAGTATCCCCCCTTCGATTTTTTGAAAAAATTCTCAAAAAAACTTGAATGAATTTAGAAAATTTTGAGACCAATCCGATCGTGGGCAAAAAATTTGTTTTATTTTTTTTCTTAATTCGAAAAAACTTTTTTCCTAAATATTATTTTTCGACTTAATTTGACCAATAAACATTCTCAGACCAGCCTATTTTGATGCTATGATTTTTTTTTAATACTGTGCTTTTCGGAGTATACTGTTTTTTGAAGTTTTTCTACTCATTCAATAAATGAATTTTAAAAATCAACTAGAACAGCACATAGATGGAAGGAACCTTAACAAAGTTTGAAGCAGAAAGACATTGAATAAAATGACTATTTTTACGTTCCTATCCTCCAGCCAGTTCTATCACAAAATGTCATAGAACATTTTTTGTTGATCATTTTTTTTGCAATCGAAATATGGTATTTAATAATTTTTCAATCACACTGTTAAAAAATTACAGGTTTTACAAATTAATTATTTGGAAAAAAAACTGAAATTTTTGTAAAAAAGTAACTTTTGAACGGTTAGATTTATCAAGAAATTATAAGAGACTTTTTCTGTAAAGCATTCGATTCTCTACAAAAATATGTTATGGTCATTTTAATTTATTGATCCATTATCGAGTTATAAAATTTCAAATTTAAAAAAATTTTTCCCATGTTATTTAAATACGAAATCTTCTTCAAGCGAGCGCGCGTTTTGTAATTGAGTTGAAAGACCCAACTTAGTACCCAATTTTTTTACGTTACATTCAACGTAATTTTTATATGGGACCGAAAAAAAATATCGATGTTATTTGGTAGTCTAGTATATTAGGGTGGTCGTTAAAAATTAAATTTTCTCAGGCGCCCCATAAAAAGTTTCTTTTTAGTGAAAAAATACCCGGGGAATTTGGTTTTTTCTTCTTAAGTAAAAAGAACACGTGCCGCAGGACGATCAAAGTTCTTTTTTCGATACAATCGCGGTTTTTTTTAAATATCTCATGAAATATGCAGATTAAAGGAAACAATCGTAGGAACAGTTTTGTAGGAAATTAAATTTTTGACAAAAAAGGTCATTTTCATTTTTTTTATAAAATGTGTATTTATGAAGATATTTAAAATAACTTGTTTTAGATCTGATGAATTGAGCGTTTTAAGGATAACAAATTTTGAAAATAACATTTTTATAAGTATATAGAAACTACAACAAGCATTAATGATTGATATGCTACGAGTTACGAAGTTGTCTATATTTAAGAAAAAACGTTATTTTAAACATTCGTAATCCTTAAAATGATCCCAGGTAGGAATCGCCAAGGCTGACCATTGGCCCAAGCCTCGGCCAGGGCTTGGCCCAATGGTTTGATTACGTTAAGCCAAGTCTTGGCAGCTAACCATTGGCCCAAGTCTAGGCCGAGGCTTGGTCCAATGGTTTCATTTAATTAAGCCGAGCCTTGGGTAGTGACCATTGGCCCGAGCCTCGGCCAGGGCCAGGCCCTATGTTTTGATTTTTGTTAAATCGAGCCTTGGGTATTGACCATTGGCCCGAGCCTCGGCCAGGGCCAGGCCCGATAATTTAATTTTGGTTAAATCGAGCCTTGGGTATTGACCATTGGCCCGAGCCTCGGCCAGGGCCAGGCCCGATAATTTAATTTTGGTTAAATCGAGCCTTGGCAGCTGACCATTGGCCAATGCCTCAGCATGGGTTAAATTTTTATTTAATATTAAAATTATCACCTTTACATGTATCTATATACACTGGTCACAGAAATTAAGGGATAGAAAAAAAATCCGAAATTTTTAGGTGATTTTCAACATGCCGTAACTCGGTGAAAAATGGTCGTATAAGAAAATTAAAAAAAGCAAATTGTAGCCTCAAGTTTCTAGTTTTCAGATCTGGACCTCAAAATTTTTTATCATGTACAGTTTCGGAGTAATCATAAGAAAACCAACGAAAAAAAAATTTTCAAAATTTTTGCTGGTCTTTCAATACCTCTATGGACGACAATAAATTTTTTTGAATAATCCGACTGTCTGACTTTTCTCGGAAATTTTATGCCCTTTAATTTGGTGGCCTTAAAAAGTCTCTACAACGATTTGGCGCCGAGTTATCATTGATCAAAGCAAAAAAGTCCATTTTGGCTTTGATAATCAATAACTCCGGATGTATTGGTCGTGCAGAGAATGGAAGCAGGGTTTTGAAAACTGGAAAATATTCTCTATAAGGCAAAATTAGTGGCATTTGATAGAAAATTTTTTTTTAAAGCGATATTGTTTAGTAAAAAACAGTTCAAAATTCACAAATTTAAGGATATTCGGAAATCTTGCTATAACTTTGGATATAACGAATGAACAAATGATATCTTCGTCTTTGTTTCAACCTCAAAGTGTCCTGAAAAAACCCTGAAAATTTCAAATCGCTGCGATTTTTCTTTCTTAGTGCCCCGAAGCTTTAAATTTATCGATTTTGTCAAAAATCACCATAATTGGTAGTTTCTCGGTTTTTGTTCATTGTTTCGATTTAAAAACTTTTTTTTACCGATAATCTTCATTTCTTCGATCAAAAAGATCGATTATCGAAAAAAATTAAAAAAAAAAATTTTTTTCAAAATTTTATTTTTCTTTTTTAAAATTTTTTAAAAAAAAAATTTTTTATTTTTCATAACTTTTTTTTTGTTGTATCTGCAATGATTTATCATTGTCAAAAAAAATTCCTAAAATTTTTTTTTACCGCTGTAACTGCATTTGCTTTAAATGTCAACGTAACAAACATACGCTTTGGGTAACTCTAATGCCGGCGGTAAAAAAAATTGAGGAATTTTTTTTGACAATGATAAATCATTGCAAATACAACAAAAAAAAAAATTTTTGAAAAAAAAAATTTTGAAAAAAAATAAAATTTTGAAAAAAATTTTTTTTTTTAATTTTTTTCGATAATCAATCTTTTTGATCGAAGAAATGAAGATTATCGGTAAGAAAAAGTTTTTAAATCGAAAAAATGAACAAAAACCGAGAAACTACCAATTACGGTGATTTTTGACAAAATGTATATAGAGAAGACCAACGCATAACGGTCTACCGAGTATACCATTAATATCAAGAGTTGAAATTTTCTAAAAAGTAAAATTATTTCATATACAATAATTTTCATTTAATTAGTTATTGCTATGTACAAAACTTTAGTTAACATGAAATTTTTATTTTTGGCGGGCAAAATGGGGTATCCTTTAAAAAAGTTGAAAAAAAAATTTCTGAAAGTTGATCAAATTTGATTAAATTCAAATTTTTTATATGTAATATACATAAAAAAAAATTACATTTCACATCATTGGTGGATACGAAGGCAAAAAAAAATTGTTTTGTGGGGCAGAGAGGCCCTACTCCAAAGAATGATAATTTTTTTTTTATTAAATTGTTTTTATCATTAAAAATGTATTTCTTTCTCTTGACAATTATTTTCGGTTTTATAATACTCAAAAAAAATTTTTTTAGGTGTTATAAATCGTTTCCCTTCGATTAGCTTAATTACTAATTGTTATTTAATAAAAAAAAATAATTCTATATTTTTTATTTGTCATTATTGTGAACCCAAAAAACGTGTTTTTTGATTTTTTAGACTACAGATTATTTTGCATTATTTCAAACATTTTATCAATTAAAAAATAATATATTATTTTCGAATATTTTTAGTGGCCGAATTTGCCCCAGCTATAGAGAATCAGCCGAAAAATGAATTGATATATTAAACTTTTTTTAATTTGACGATAAAAATATGGAAAAATCATTTATTCAGAATTTTCGGATGGTCCATTTTGCCCCAGGTGTCATGCGTAGTGTTAAAAATACGCAAATATATCGGACTTATAGCAATTAGACAAAAAAAAAAAAATTTTTTTTTTTTTAATATTTTGGGGGTACTCCGTTTTGTCTACCCTACCCTCTTTTGCCCCCCCCCCTTCTCTAGTAGTGCTAATAAAAATATGTTATTACTCATCAGACAATTTTGTTCATTAAATAAAACTACAGTTCACCTCATCTTTACGATTTAATATTTTTGAATTAAATTGTATTTAAATAATTAACAAGCAAAAAAACTAAAATAGTAATTAATTAGCTAGTGAAAGTTGAATAACTTCATTACCATAATAAATTTAGTCTGTTTCGACTTAAGCGACAATACTCTTTTTGACTCATAAATAAATTTCTATAAAAAAAAATATATTTTATCATTATCATTAGTCATTCAAATAAACGATAAAAAAGTGTCAATAATTGCGCCTCTTTATCAAATTAATAATATTAAATAAAAAGTACTAATAATTACTTATGACGTAATTCGACACAGATATCATCCGTTTTTCAATGAATAAAAATAATCCAATTGGTAACGATGAATTTCGTAGAATACTCGCCAAGAAACACGAGCTAAATGAAGACGACAAGGACAAAAATTTTAATATTCGCTACACGGATCCAACTGAAAATGATTTGCTGCCAATAAATAATGATAATAATCTCGCACGTGCTCTTGCGGCCGCAAAGTCATTGCTCAAGATAATAATCACCCGAAACGGAGAGAGTTTCGACGATCATCCTGGAACCGGGACTCTCAAGCCAAAAAGTTTAATATCGAGCATTCTAGGCGGCACTCCCGGTAAACCCAGACCTCTCGCTATTTTAATCCTCATGACTTCCGACAAGTAAGTAATTTTAAATTCATCCATAATCATAATTCGTAAATTATTTAATTAATTAATTGATTAATTATCGAACAGGTATCAGCTATCATAGATATTTTACCAGAAACATGTCGACGAGTAAGATTATTAAAGCATGGCTCCGATAAACCACTAGGTTTTCATATTAAAGATGGTGAAAGTGTTCGTCTCTTGCCACCATCAGCTGGCGGTGGATTTGAGGAAGTACCAGGTGTATTTATAAGTCAACTTGTACCTGGTGGTCTTGCTGAAAGTACTGGATTATTAGCAGTAAATCACGAAGTATTAGAAGTAAATGGTATCGAAGTTGCTGGAAAAACTCTTGATCAAGTAAGTAATTAATAAAATTCCCAGTTAATTTATCAGTTGAATTTATTTAAATAAATAAAATTCTAGGTGACAGATACGATGATCGCCAACTCGTCAAATTTAATAATTACCGTTAAACCAGCAAATCAACGTGCAGCAATGGCTGCACCAAGACGCGGTTCTTTCTTCCGCAACAATCAATTGTCGTCAGGAAGTCATTTATCAACTGAGAGTATCGTTACAGGGAGGGAAAGTGACAAGAAAGCTGACGAAATAGTTGATCTGACGGGAGTTGCGCTTCATGACGATATTCCTACATCTTCCCACCATCATCATCATCATCAACATCAACACCAGCATCCGCATCAAAACCAACATCATCAGCCTCACAATCATTTTAATCATGACCAACCAGGTGTTCTTCATCTTGAAGGGAACCCGGGAAATTTAAATATCAAAATTTAAGATGCCTTTCCAAGTGCCTCGAACATTTTTTAAAATAATTATATGAGTAATAACTTTATAAGTAATCAGTAATTAGTTATGAGTAACAAATATTATGTGCAGCTCAATGAGATGATTGTTATCAATGATTCATTTATATTTAATTTTGAATGACAGCGTAACCTGAGTATTAATGTGGTACTTAATTAATTAGCAAATGTACTTAATCAAAAATAATAATGACGTTCGAGAAATTCAAATAATTATATTTTCAAAATCTTGGGTGCTTGGGCTACTCGTGATTGCGCGCTAATAGATATGAAGATCGAGTTCGGTGTTGATGCTGATGATGAAATATTGGTGTCTGATATAATTGATAGCGATTCTTGGAGACTGTGGCCTTTTGGAGACAAAAGATTGATGAAAGACAAGCAGGTAACTAATTTATTTTCAAATAAAATTATACTATTTTAATTTAAATAACTAATTATTAATTACTGGTTTCAGGTTTACAGAAATTTAACAACTGTTACTGATGCTGATCTACAAACAGTAAAACGCAATTTTGAGTGGGTAGCTGAGCAACTCGATTATCTTGTACCTCCGACAAAATCAATGGTCGTAATTTTAATGGGATCGCCTTCAGATGAAGATCATTGCAAAAAAATAGCAAAGTATGCTACTGATTTAGGTCTCAGAGCGCAAATGAGAGTCACTAGTGCTCACAAAGGCACCGTAGAGACATTAAGGATTCTTGCTGAGTATGAAGGGACTGGTGAAAAGGTTTGTTTTTATAAATTTATCATATTCATTGTTTTGCTTATCCCGGGTCAAAAAATTAGATCTGTTTTAAAATAAATGATAAATTCAAATATTTTTCCTTTAATTCAAGTTTATAAATCGTATTTATTTTATATAAGAATTTAATCTGTTTTTGCCCGTACTATTCCTTATCCAGGCTAATATCAGACTTATTTTCGTATGATATTTAGACTGTTTTAAATCGCGTTTAGACTAAAAACAGACTTTTTTATTGTAATTATTGGTTTGTGTTCAATTGTTTTTAAGGACAAATACAGGACTTTTTACAAATATAAATAATAATAATCTAGATTTATTAATTTATTTTAATTTTCTTGGTATTTAAAACATGCTAATGCGCTTCTATAATAAGATGTCACACAGAGAAAATGTTGGCTCGAAACCTACCAATTTTTACAATGCTGTCGATTAGACTTGAAACAGGGAGTAAAGCATCCAAAAAATTATCGTGCTCTTACAAAAAATGATTATACTGTATCACATTACTTATTACGCGCGAGAAACTTATCGATGAGCTTCAATATCAATTACTTCCATACATTATAATAATTTTGATGCAGCATAATAATTTTTTATAAGAGTATAGTAATTTTTTGGATACTTTACTTTCTGTTTCAAGTTTGGTCGACAGCATAATAAAAATTGGTAGATTTTGAGCCAACATTTTTCTCCGTAGCACAAGAATTTTGATGTTTTCTTATGGCAAAATATTTTCAATTTTATCCAGTAAATAAGAGAAAATTCTTGACATTTTAAGAGTTGTTTTATCACTTTTATTCAATGATATAAATATTCAATGAAGACAACTAAAAAATTAAGCTGTCAAATTTCCATTAACTGCCGACATTTTTAAACAAAAAATAGTAAATAAATAGTAAATAAAACATAATCAATTCTGCAACTTAATATTTTTTCATAAATATTGCCCATAAATAAAAATTTTATAAGTCCATGATTTAATCTAGTTTTGTCCTTGTAAATTTTCAGAACTAAAATTTTTTAAAGTTCACGAATTAATCTAATTTAGTCTGCTCGTAACGCGTTTGTTTTTTAAAGTAGCAGGTCGAAAACAGCTTAAAATTTTCATAAAAGATCAAAATCAGATCAAATAGTCCAATCAGACTAAAATCAGGTCAAATTGTTCAGTCCGGGTAGATCAAAAACCGATTAAAATTTTTATCGAAGTTCAATAACAGACCAAGTAGTCCAAATACAGTCCAGTTAGACTAAAATCAGATCAAATTTTTCGACCCGGGATTATTAAAGAAATAAAAAACAATAAATCATCTGACACCCAAGATAGTATATCGTAAAGTTCAAAGATAAAAAGTATTTGATTAGAAACAATAATAATTGTTTACATTTGTTTTATCTTTGGTAGGTTGTGTTAATCGCAGTTGCTGGCAGGAGCAACGGACTTGGTCCAGTACTTTCAAGCAATACTGCATTCCCGGTAATAAACTGTCCACCTGCTACTACTGAGAATGTTGATCAAGATATTTGGTCTTCATTGAATGTTCCGTCAGGTAATTAGATAAATAAATAATATAAATATTTATTTTCCTCATAGCAATATTTAATTAATTATTATTAAAAATGGTCCAGGTCTCGGCTGTACTACTGTACGTTATCCTGAAAGTGCAGCTCTAGCCGCAGCTCAAATTCACGCTCTCCATAATCATGTTGTCTGGTCACGTCTTCGAGTAAAACAACTCAATAATTTCGTAGCTTTGAAACAAGCTGATATGAAGTTTAGAAAATTTGAAATTTGAATTTTTTATGAATTATCATATTCTTTACTTTTATCCACAAACTTATTGAATTTTTTAAAATATTATTGTAAATACAAAATAAGAAAAAATTGATAATAAACAATTGTTTAAATAATAATTTTTATTTACTTATTTATTATTTTTTGTTCTTATAAATTTCGAATATTGTCATTCATATCCTCCAAAAAATTAATAATAATTGATAATACAAAGTAGGACTCATAATGATGATAAAGTTACTTTTTCAACGAACGTTTTATTCTTTATTAGAATTTAATTGAATTCTCTAACATCCTCCAGTTGTCCATTAGGGTAAAGTGAAAAAAAAAAAATCTGGGCATCGGTTGGCCCTGCGGTCCAGCCCTAAAACTTCCCGCAGTTGTCGAGCTCAAAGAGCTTGAAAATACCTTTGCTTTACTTTTTTTATGAGCTTTTCAAGCTCAAAAGAGTGACGTTTGATGTTAAGGGGGTATTCTGGTCTAGAGCAGGGTTGCAAAAAATGCATTTTTTTTTAAATGCATTTTCGATATAATTAATTAATTGAAATTATATGTTTAATTTAAAATTACTTTAATTATTAATTTTTTCATAATTTAGTATTTGATCAGATAATAATTATCCATTTCTCTTCAAATTCAAAAATTATGATAAGATACATTAGTCATTTTTAATTTAATTAAAAATTAAAAGAACGTACATTTACCATTTTTTAAAAAATGAATGAATTAAATTTTTTCCATTATCCATTTTTTAAGAAATGGATTAATTAAATCTTTTCCATTATCCATTTTTTGAGAAATAAAAAATAAAAGAAGTTTCATTAATCTATTTTTTTTTAAATTAAAAATAAAAATACTTATAATTATCCATTTAATGAAAAATGAATAATGCAAATCATTTGAATTATTCATTTTTTTAATAATCACAATTTTAATTTTTTTGATTGAACAATTTTCACCACAGAACACGAGGAAGACTTATCTCTGAGTTCATTTGTTTTAAAAACTTGTAATTCCATTATATATATATCTATTTATTTCTTAAATTTGTTTAAAAATAAAAAAAAAATTAATTTAGAAAATGTTTTATATGTTAATTATTGATTTCTAAAAAAATTAAGTATGTTTCTTTTTCTATTAAATAATAAATATTGTATTGTAATGAATAGTTGAACGATTCGTCCTTTCAAAACTAATAAATTACAATACTTTTAATTATCCATTTTCCAAACTATTAAGAATTAAAATACTTTTCATTATCCATTTTTTGTAAAATTAATAATTAAAACAGTTTTAATGACTTATTTTTCAAAAAATTTAAAATTGAAATACTTTGAACTACCCATTTTTCAAAAAATTCAAAATTGAAATACCTTCATTATACATTTTTTCAAAAATGGTTAATTAAAATACTTTTAATTAACCATTTTTGAAAAAAATTATCATTTAAATCGTGTCAATTAACAATTTTGGACAAAATAATTAATTAATATAATTTACATTAACCATTTTTTTAAAAATAACAATTAAAATGACTTTTATTTTCCATTTTCAAAAAAATTAATAATCCAAATCATTTCAATTATTAATTTTTTTTTTAATAATAATTGTAATTTTTATTAATTAAATAATTTGCAACCCTGTCGTCAATTACAGGCGGCTAATAAGTTCAACTTGCATTTAGCACAAAAACAAAGTCAACACATATTACGTATCTTATTGGACTAGAAAATAATTGGGTTTTAAAAAATAGAGTTGACAAAGTTGTGTTAAGCTTCCAGGAGATGGGTCTTTTTGACTTATGGAAACAATATGAATTACAAGACATTCTTAAAAAATTAAAAGCTAAAGAAGCAATGGAGGCTTCAGCTGCAAAACATACAGACAAGTTTGAAAATTTGAAATTAGTTTTTATTTCAATGACACTTAGTTTTATTTTTTGCACAATTTTTTTTGTAGCGGAAATACTGATAGACAAAAATAAAAGATACTTACATCGAAAAATGATAAATACATTAGAAATGAGAGTTGCTTATGTTGGTAATCGAATTATTCCAATAAAATATCCCGGGTGATAAATTTTTCATCATTTATTGTTGATTGGTTTGCATCTCGAATTAACAAATCCGGTTAAACATAAATATAAATAATTTAAAACTGCTTAGAGTGCTCTTTCTTTGATATGGCTAATCGATCAGGGGGAGGGGGATGAAAGGAATTATTTTTTACAGGACACTACTCTCCACATGCCCTCGCGGTTTTGGAAATACCGAAATAATACCGGAATGATACGGTATAAATACTGCATAAATATGGTATTATTCAAGTTATTTTGGCCAGTTTTTTTGCCGCATTACTACCAAAAATTTACGAAATAAATTCAGAATATTTACGGTAATAAAACAGAAAAAATACGGTATTTTAACAGCATTAAAACCGTAATTCTACAGCATATTTTCGGCATTTTTGCAGCATCAAACCGTTCTAACCGGAACAAAAATTATATATAATCATATAAAATTTTATTTAATTATATATACTTATATATAACATTATAAAGTTATATGTACAATAACTGTCATGAAAAAAAAAAAAAAAAAAACCCGCCATCTCGTGGGCTCGATCCTGAGTCCTAATGATTTAAAGCCTGATCTGTTAACCATTATGCCAAATCGCTTATTCGAAAGTTGATACTAATTGTATTTATATCTATACAAACAAACTTAAGAAAATTGAAAACCTCAATTTTCTCGGATTCTTATTTTCACTTACATTCTTTTGTTTCAATAAGAAATGTGTGAACTAATAGAATAAAATATAAAATTTTACACTTTGCACATTTTCGATGATTTTAACCGCAGAAGCAAATATAAAATAAAACCAAATTTTTTACAATTTTCCATTATATCAGGATAAATCTGACAAAATCGCAGGATATCTACGGTATAATTACCAAAAAAATACGATTTTATTATTATAAAATTATCGCATTATTGCGGTATTTACATAGTATTTTTTCGGTAAAAGTTCGGCATTTTTATAGTTTTTTTACGGCATTTTTTTGGTAAAAGTTCGGCATTTTTATAGTAATTTTACTATAATAATCTGGTAACTCTACAGTATAAGTACAGCAAAAAAACTGGCCAATATAACCATATTATTACCAAAGTATTACGGTAAATTTACGGCATGTGTATAAATGCCGAAAATTTACGGCATTCGCAAAACCGCGAGGGCAAGTACATTAAGGCAACCTTCTATTAAATGATGTCGAGTAGAAAAAGAGATGGAGAGTCCAATTAATTTTACTTCAATGTTAAAACTGTTATTCGTATAAAGACGTTTGTAATTTTTCTTCTTAAATATTAAAAATAGGATTGTCAGTGTTATTAAAATCTTTTAGTTTTTAAATAAAAAAAATCTGTCTATCGGTTGACCCTGCGAGCCAGCCCTAAAACTTCCCGCTGTTTTCGAACTCCTTGAGCTCAAGGAGCTTGAAAAAATCGTCGTGAATACATTTTCGAGCTCTTCGAGCTCGAAAATACTTTTGTGTACCATTGTTTTTGAAAAAAACCGTTTTTTAGTATTTCTTTCTCCCACGATATCTCGCGAACAAATTAACCGATTTTGATGGTTGAGGCGGCAATCGACGTGTTTTATTGAGTTCTAGAGCTGATTAGATTTTGAAGTCGATCATTTAACTCGTTTCCGAGAAATCTATAAAAAACTAAAAAAAACAAATTTTTTTGTAATTCACCAATATTTTAGAGTCTACCTGATCAAATGATCTGAAATTTTCAGGAAAGTTGATGGCTAACAAGCTCTTTCGATTGCCGCCTTAACCATCCAAATCGGTTCATTAGTTTAAAAGTTATAAAAGGTTTACACACACACATACAGCCACTCGGACATCATTCTGAAAATAGTCAGTATAGCTTCCTAGGACCTTAAAACGTCGACATCTGACGAAAACTTGATTTTCGAAAATCGGGGTGAGAACAATAACTTTCCGAATGTTAGAAAATTTACAATTTTCGTAGCGGGATGTTAAAAAAAAAATATAATGATAAGTTATTTGAATAATTAACCCTTTCCCCACTCGGAGTATCGGTGAGTCTAGGTGTGAGTTATGTGAGGATAGAGCCAATTAAAGACTGTTGTAAGGCTGTATGAGTGAAAGTTTAGTTACGGTAGTGTAGACAAGCGCCCCCTTCTACCATTTTTCTGGCCCCCTCTCTAGAAAAGAGACTATAGCTCACTCATTGTAAGAATAAGACGTAAGTCAAATTAAGAGTAGGGATTCAAGGTCGACTGAAAAATGGTTAATAAAAAACCTGGGTTGAGGATTGGTCAAGGCTAGGTCACCCATCCTTGGACCAATTTTGGCATGCTATTGTATGGCCAAACCTGAATTCACCAGTCTTGGTCCAAGGTTGGGCACCAATAGGTATGGCAGAACCTAGGTTAACCAGTTCTGACCCAAAGTTGGGTAATTTTAGGAATGGCCAAGGTTGAGTACCCATATATGGCTCAAGCGTAGGCCAATATAGGTAAGCCTAAGCTGGGATTCCCAATATGGGGCCAGGCATTGCCCCTCTGTTCAACTCTGGGGACTCTTGCATGAGAGTGTTGCGATATTCACTAGTCGGAGTACTAATGATGATCACCAATAAACACTTATTAACACTAATAAATTTTCAATAGTGTTTATTAGTTTTTTCCATATGGGTAGACACTTGTGGAAATAGATACTTCGGTAAACGAAACACTTTTCTGGACAATGGAATTTATGGGTAAAATAGCTTCTGAGTAAAAGAATTCATTTCATTATAGCCGTGATCAGATTACAGGCTATTGATGTCTACCTGAAGCCGTTTGGATTTTGACAAAGTATTAACCACCGATCAGTAAACACCCATTCAGGGTTTGCTTTACATGTATAATAAGGTGCAATAATCAGGCATGCGTTAAACAAAATGTTTTATTTGATTCATAAATTATAATTGATTATAATACATAATGAAATAATTAAATTCCTAAATAGTCATAATATAACAATGTTTTTATAACAGTATTTAGTATTTCGGTGTAATATAAAATATGGTTTTATGGCGGTAGAGTTGATGTAAATTATGTGATATGAATTTATACCCTGATTAAAGAAAATGATTTACTTAATGATGAATGTGTATCTATATAGTATTAAAATTGAATTGTGTTTAATCATTTTTTTAATCAGGTTAGTTCAGTGAATCTATAATTATTATCTAGATTATTGAAAATAAAGATTTTTATTTCTTTATTTAGATAAGTTTAAAAATGATCACGATCACTGTATACAAAAGCCGTAAGGTATATTTTCAAGCGTAAATGATTATTTCCAAATTGAAGGATAAAGAATAATCAAAAATTAGTTCACTTCGTGATTCTTATTTTGAAAAGTTTTTTGAGTGCTTGTTACATAAAGGACACTCGTAATTATTCCCGCTGTTAAATAAAAATCCCAAAACATCCAGACCTAATCATATTATATTCTAGTGATATAATCACCCTTGTGGAAACCCTGATTAAAAAAAATGATTAAAAAGTATTTAAAATGATTTGTTTTTTAATCATTTTAAATACTTTTTAATCCTTCAACTCATTTCTAATCCTGTCTCTTATGGACATTTAACGTGTGAAATCATTTTTAATCATTTTTTTTAATCAGGGAAAACTTCTCTGTAAAAACTGAAAATAATTATTTATAAGTCTGAATAACAGTTCTTAAATTTTTACTTTTTCTTAAAAAGTTTAAAAAAGTCTTATAAACTCGGAAAAACTTTTAATTTGGCGTATAAAGTCAAAGTAATTCCAATATTTTGAATTCTTCCAGAAAAACTCAAAAAAATTCTTTTTATAGTCGCACAAATTTTTATAAGAAACTATTTTAAAGTATTAAGAAGTCTTAGTAACTCTTCAAGTAAGTTCTACTAACTCAGAATAACTCTTCTGGAAGAATTCAAAATCTTGGAATTACTCTGACTTTACACATCAAATTAAAAGCTATTCCGAGTTTATAAGACTTTTTCAAACTTTCTGAGAAAAAGTAAAAATTTAAGAACTGTTATTCAGACTTGTAAATAATTATTTTCAGTTTTTACAGAAAAATTTTTCCACAAGGGCAGGGAAAATTTTACTCCGTGAAATTTTTCCTATAAATAATAAATATAAAACTGCCCTTCAGAGTAAATCCCACACAGAAAAAAAGGTTTCTTGGCCCAAAAAAACTTTTACTCGCCTCAACAAAATATTTACTTGCCCAAAAAATTTTTTGTATTATAAAGTGAAAAAAAAATGTCTTGTGTCGAGAAATTTTCCCTAGTCCTAAGAAAATTTTTGTCTTTTATTCATAACGCAATAGTATATTACAGACCCAGGGCAGTAAAGTAATAAATGTCTCAGATCACACGTAATTGTTGGCCGAGGCGAAGCCAAGGTCATAAAAAATGTGATCTGAGGCTTTCTCATTTCCCTGATTAGAAAATACGATTCGTAAGGATTAAAAACGATTAAAAATTAAATCATCATTAATCATCATAATCCTCATGGTTTTTCACATTTGATCGTCTCTAATCCTCAAACGATAATTAATTATTTTACGATTGAAAACGTTTAATGAGGATTAAAAATTTCAAATCATCATGAATTCTCTTCAATCTTCATTCGGAACCAGAAATTGCAATATTATTTTACGATTAAAATTTTTAATCCTCGCGAATCGTCTTTAATCGTAAAACAATATACAGCAATTTCTGGTCCTGCATGAAGATTAAAAACGATTAAAAATTTAATCGTTTTTAATCCTCTTTAATCATCAATTGACGATTCGTGACGATTTAAAACGATTAAAACAGTTTTAATCCTCACGAATTGTGTTTTCTAATCAGGGTTACTATCCAAGGTGCGTAAACTATTTTTCTCCCCGACGGAGGCGGGAAGCGGCAACTTCGTTTCGCACAGCTTTCCGCCCTGAGGAGGGAAAAATATTTCTTGTGCCAAGAAATCCTTTTTTTCTGTGTGCTTCGAGGGAATTAAATAAAAAAAAATCGTCTACTTTGTATTCACTCTAGATATGATCCACATTTACTTTGCGAATTCTTTACAGTATATTGATATTAATGAGAGTTTTTACCAACCAACTTCAGTATTTTAAAGAATTTAAAGATATATACTAGGGATGTGCGAATACTCAAAACTTCGAATTATTCGAGACGAATCGAATCGAACAATTCGATTCGAGATTCGCCTCGAAGATTCGAAATGTTCGAATAGTTCGAATAGTTCGAAAGGTTCGAATAGTTCGAGAGGTTCGAATAGTTCGAAAGGTTTGAATAGATCGAGAGGTTCGAATAGTTCGAAAGATTTGAATAGTTTCGAAACTTGACCGAATCTTCGGTAAATAGGGGGGCCTGGGACACGAATGCCCCCCTCAAAAATTAGGTAAAAAATTTTTTTTTATTTTCCGTCAAGTTATGACCTCTATAATGTTTTTATCATATTTTAGGCCAATATGTGATATGTGGGGTAAAACGGACCACTACAAAAAATTAACTTGACGGAAAACGAAAAGAAAATTTTTTTCGAGTGGTCCCGTTTACCCTGCATTCATGCCCCAGGCTCCCCTATTTACCGAAGATTCGGTAAAATTTCGAAACTATTCAAATCTTTCGAACTATTCGAATCTTTCGAATTATTCGAACCTCTCGAACTATTCGATATTCGACTCGAATATCGAATCGAATCTAACTATTCGACTCGATTCGATTCGAACAAGATTCGCACACCCCTAATATATACCCTAGTAGCAATATTGAAAGATGCTTGTGTACGGGTTATTCCCAATATTCTCAACACTATGGCATACAATACTGACGGAACTTTTGTACAAGAGACTTGAAACAGATTTCTTGCGTTATAATTAATTAATTATTGCTCTGGATTTTTGCTTCAGAAATTTACGCCTAAGTGTAGCAAGCTTCCCTGCTTTTATCTTTGTATGCTATACTCTTGATTGCTCTGCGAAAAAAGAGAGAAGGTAAATACACTTATGCTGTTTCATTTCTGAAGCAGTTTTTACTCAAAATCTTGCGTGTTTCTGGTGCAACTTGCTGCATTATACACAACCAGACTTTGACAAGTATTGCTGAATGCTTTGCTCGAGATACTTGTTTAAATCTAAAAAGTTTAAACTATTTAAACAAGATTTGATATCTTTTGCTTGAAGGATTTGGTCGAATACTCTGTCCAAGCATCTTGCATAATATCATTGCTATACTAAGGATACTTCTGAAGTAACTTTCAGCAACACTACATTACAGTAGCTACTTCAATCTTATTAATTTTGTGCTTTTTATCAGCATTTTTTTGTATTTCAACAAGAGTTTGACCTTTGGTCTCTGTTATGTAAATATATGTAAATGGTGCCGCACTAAATGCACTGAGTGCAAAGATCCAGAATACATATTTTTCACTCATAATATTAACTAATGGTTGAAATGTTCTTGCAGTAATAAAAGACATTAGAGCTGAACTTCCACTAAAATATAAAGATGCCATTGTTTTTAAATTTGGTGGAAAAAGTTCACTAACTAGAGCATTGGGAACTGGAACTAATCCATTACTGATAGAAAAATTATAAAGGAAAAGCGAAAAAATAGGTAACCAGGTAAATGTAGGTTCAATATTCAAAGATAAGAGGTGAAAGTGAAGACCGAGAAGCGTCATTGACAACGCTGTCCCTAGACTGGAAACTATCAAAAGGAAACGTCTTCCGAATCTATCAACAACAATCGCTGCTGTTGAGCAAGCTACTATTGTACATAGACTGAGAGCTATTACAATAGTACTAGGAGAAAAATTTACTTTGCTCTTTGTTACAATGATTTCCGCATAGTAGTTCATTGTATTATGACCACATCCATATAGGAAAACATTAAGCATACCCATAATAATAACGTTGTTGCGGTTTTGAGGTTTTTTGAATTCTTTCAACCGTGTTAGAAGATTTGTTTCAGTGTTTCCAACAAAATCTTTAAGTTCTTGGATATCTTTTGAAACATCAACTTCACGTTTGAACCATTTTAGTGAAGTTTCAGCACGTTCAAGATTACCTCTTGATACATAATGATATGGTGATTCCGGGATGAAAAAGAAGATTATAAAAAATAGCGCACCGAGACTTAAGCTAACGTAACCGAATCTTTCCAAAGGTAAATGAGCGCCCATTATGTTGCCCAAAAATGCACCAATAAATGCTGCATTTGAATTCATGAATACCTGAAAAAAAAAAAATATTGTTTTCAATGTATCAGCATCGAAACAACCCTGATTAAAAAAGTGAATTGAAAAGTATTGAAAATTATTTCAATTCTTTTCAATCCTTCGGCGGTTTTGGAAAGTATTGAAAAGAATTCGATCTTTCATCATTTCAATACCTTCCAATATGGAATTATTTTGGTATTGAGAAGGATTCAGAAAGATTCAAAAATTTTAATTCATTTCAATCTTTTTCAATCCCACACTTGATCCGAAATATCGGATTATTTAGGTGTTGAGAAAGATTCAAAAATTTCAATTCATTTCAATCTTTTTCAATCCCACACATGACCCGAAATGTGAAATTATTTAGGTATTGAGAAGGATTCGGAAAGATTCAAAAATTTCAATTCATTTCAATCTTTTTCAATCCCACACTTGATCCGAAATATCGGATTATTTAGGTATTGAGAAAGATTCAAAAATTTCAATTCATTTCAATCTTTTTCAATCCCACACATGACCCGAAATGTGAAATTATTTAGGTATTGAGAAGGATTCGGAAAGATTCAAAAATTTCAATTCATTTCAATCTTTTTCAATCCCACACTTGATCCGAAATGTCGGATTATTTAGGTATTGAGAAGGATTCAGAAAGATTAAAAATATCAATTCATTTCAATCTTTTTCAATCCCACACTTGATCCGAAATATCGGATTATTTAGGTATTGAGAAAAATTCAAAAATTTCAATTCATTTCAATCTTTTTCAATCCCACACATGACCCGAAATGTGAAATTATTTAGGTATTGAGAAGGATTCGGAAAGATTCAAAAATTTCAATTCATTTCAATCTTTTTCAATCCCACACTTGATCCGAAATATCGGATTATTTAGGTATTGAGAAAAATTCAAAAATTTCAATTCATTTCAATCTTTTTCAATCCCACACATGACCCGAAATGTGAAATTATTTAGGTATTGAGAAGGATTCGGAAAGATTCAAAAATTTCAATTCATTTCAATCTTTTTCAATCCCACACTTGATCCGAAATGTCGGATTATTTAGGTATTGAGAAGGATTCAGAAAGATTAAAAATTTCAATTCATTTCAATCTTTTTCAATCCCACACTTGATCCGAAATATCGGATTATTTAGGTATTGAGAAAGATTCAAAAATTTCAATTCATTTCAATCTTTTTCAATCCCACTCATGACCCGAAATGTGAAATTATTTAGGTATTGAGAAGGATTCGGAAAGATTCAAAAATTTCAATTCATTTCAATCTTTTTCAATCCCACACTTGATCCGAAATGTCGGATTATTTAGGTATTGAGAAGGATTCAGAAAGATTAAAAATATCAATTCATTTCAATCTTTTTCAATTCCTCGGAAGTTTAGAAATTCTTTTATTATTTTGGGATTGAAAAGTATTCATTTTATGTCAAAATGAAAACCTTGGGGTATAGAAAGTATTCGAAAGGATTCATTTCTCATCTTTTTCAATACTTTTCAATTCACTTTTTTAATCAGGGAAAGTTTCAGTGTCTCTACAGCCAGTCTAAAGAAGCTAATTTCAGTCCAATGCTGCGAAAAAATATTAGCAAAAGTGTAAATTGCAAATGTCTTTACTCAGCAGGCAGAAACGAACGTGTTTCGTCCCTTGGGAAGGGCACACTCAAAAAAAAAAAAATCGCTATAATAACAAAAGTCAGGATGACGCAGCAATTTGTTATGATAGCAAAACTATCTTGATTAACGCAACGAAGTGACATTTGTTGTGGTAAGTAAAATGAAGTTGTTGTTGTAACAAATGATATGTGTTGAGGAAAAATTTTTTGTATACGCAGAGAATGTTGTGCTTTAATTAGGTGAGCAATATCATTAAGAATTTATCACGAGTTTTGGATTTTAGACATGAGTTGTGTTTATAAATTATCGCTAAAATATTAAACGCTATTTATTTTGAAAAGTATACCAATATGTCTAAGTATAGTTAAAGGCGGGCGCCTTGAAGAAGTGATTTTCTTGACTCAAGAGAATGTATCGATAAGCGTTAATATCTTGCCCTAACGGACCCAAATTACAATAAATTACGGTAAACCCACCGTAAAATATCGATTTACCGTAAATTACAGTTGATTTACCGTAATTTACGGTGAATTTACCGTAAAATACGGAAATACGGTAATCCACCGTAAATTACAGTAATTCGGTAATCCACCCGAATTATGTTACGGTAGATTTATCGTATTCAACGGTAAATTTACGGTATACCCGCCGTAATTTACGGTAATCCAGAGTAAAGTACCGATTTACCGTAAATTACGGTGGATTTGCCGTAAATTACGGTGGATTTACCGCAATTTACGGTGGGTTTACCGTAATTTACGGTGAATTTACCGTAATATACGGTGGATTTACCGTAATATACGGTAAATCTACTCGAATTTTACGGTATTCTACGGTAGATTTACGGTAAAAATACCGTAAATTTACGGTAACTCAGGTTTGCTAGGGTGGGTGAAGTAAAATTTTCTCGAGTCAAGAAATGTTCGTAAAAACTAATTTAATATTTAGCTCAACGCATGTCATTTGTTATAACGGCAACTTCACTTTACTTACCATAACAAACGTTAGTTCGTTGCGTTGACCAAGATAGATTTGTTCTTAACAAATAACTGCGTAATCCTGACTTTTGTTAAGTTAGTAAATTTTTTTTTTTCAGTGCATGTATAATAGCTGGTTTTTACTTGTTTAAGAGAGATTGTTGATCAAAATGTTTTTCGGCTATTTTAACTTATTTGCTGATATAGTCTAGATATACCTCTTTATATGATTGGTTTATTGTATAATAAATAAATTATACTCAAAAGTTCTCAATTGTCATAGCAAAATCAAAACCACTCAAAAAAAAGTAGGTGCGTGTACTTATGTACACGGAAAAAAATTTTTTGTGACCACAAGATAAGATAACTTACGATAACAAAATTCTGCCTTAATATACGGATAACGAAGCATTCGTTGGGATTACAATGTGTTTGTAATGCTAGCAAATTCTTCGTTGGGCCAAGCAATGTTTTGTAACTGTAACAAAACCGTTGTGTTCCAATAAAAAAACTGATTTGTTAAAGTAACAGATTGAATTTGTAGCATTAACAAAAATTTTTGTAATCATAAGCTAAGATTGCTTAGGGTAGCAAATGCCGGCTTTAAAATACGACGATATTATTATAATAAACATCGTGTGTTCTCATAACAAATTGACTTCTTAATTTCGACAAAAATTCATTTGTTACTACCAGGGAAAAAATGATCAGACCTGACCATGCCTGTTCACGTATGATCAGGCCTGAAATTAGACCTGATCATGCCTGTTCATGTATGATTAGGCCTGAAATTAGACATGATCAGGACTGATCATACCTGTCCATGCCTGGTCATGTCTGAAGCTTTAAATACACTCAGGCCTGATCATGCCTGTTCATGCCTGTTCATGCCTGTTCATGTCTGAAGCGTTAAATACAGTCAGGTCTGATCATATCTGTTCATACCTGTCCATGCCTGGTCATACCTGTCCATGCCTGTTCATGCCTGAAGTTTTAAATGCACTCAGGCCTGATCATGCCTGTTCATGTTTGTTAATGCCTGTTCATGTCTGTTCATGTCTGAAGCGTTAAACACGCTCAGGCCTGATCATACCTGTCTATGCCTGGTCATGTATGTTCATGTCTGTTCATGGCTGTTTATGTCTGCTCATAGATCTAAAATTTTGTTGACCAAGAATCTATCACGTATAAGATTTTCATTACTTGAAGTTCATACGAAACTTACTTTTCAACTAAATCTCTTAGGTCAGTGGATAGCGAGTTACACTTTCGAGCGCAAGGTCCACGGTTCAAATCCTGCACACGCCCGAATTTTATTTTTTTATTTTTATAGCAATAATTATATACATGTATAATTGAATTTAGTTATACATAATTATATATAATTATATTGGGCCATTTTTTTATATAATTTTTTTACCCGGATAGCCATGAACAGACATGAATATACCTGATCAGACCTGAACATGCCTGATCAGGCACGGCCATTTTTCATGTCTGATCAGGCCTGAAGACTCATGCCTGTTCATGTCTGATCAGGTCTGATCATTTTTTCCCGGGTATAACAAATTGATTTGTTACCATAAGCTAATCATGTTTGTCATTATAACAAAATCTATCGTTATATCCTGTCTTTTGTTATCAGGACGAAATTCGTTTTTTCCGTGTACACGCGTTAAATTATAATTCTTTGTCATAACTAGAAGAAATTTTATTACCCATGCAAATATTATATACATGTAAAAAAATGTTCATACTTGTTATTAAAATTATAAAAACAGCAAACTCTAAAAAAGTTAAACTATTTTGTAATTTGAATTTGTGAATAAAACCATAAAGATGATAATTTTATAATAAAAAAAATTTCAAGATTTATTGTATTATTTATCTAATTTTCATTAATTATTTTAATCATCTGTGCGCGCGCACTTCTGTTATTTGTTAAAATTTTCTGTCAACGCGCCAAAAGAAGTATTACTTGAAAAATTCAATTTATTAGATTCTTTTCTTCGAATTCGGGTCATAATTTGCATCAGTACCTTCAAAACTTAATTGTAAATTTTTTAATTAGTGTATTTTTACCAAAGAGCCACGAATGCTAGAGTCAGAAACCTCGCCTAAATAGAGGGAAAGTGTAGTCCAGATCATCCCTGAAGCAATGCCACAAAAACATCTTGCAATATAGAGCCAAGTTACTGAATTTGCAATAATCTTACATGTCCAGCCGATTGCGAGGGGCAATATGGAACTTAAAAGAGTCTTTTTCCTACCAATTAATCCTGTAAAATAAATACTAGTAATTGATAGTACATAACTTTGTTGATTAAATATGTTTTTAGAAAGTTATATACCTTGACTGATCGCACCAACTATCGAACCTCCAAATCTACCCAAGTTTAATAAAGATGCCACCCAAGATGCTTCAGAGTCAGAAAGTTTAAGCGAGGTCTTAACATCTGGAGAGGTGAGTTGAGCTAAAGATGGTGACGTCCATCCATTGGAAAGACCGGCCGTAAGTACAGCAATTGAAACTTTACATATAAAAATTTGCCAATATTTTAACAACACATTAATAATTTATATGAGCCATTGAAGCACTCAAACCCTTACGGAAATAAATCTAATGAACACTAATGGACACTGTTGAAAATTCATTAGTGTTTATTAGTGATCATTAATACTCCGGCTAGTGAATCTTGCAACACTATTAGAAGTGATTAGGATTGGATAATGTTTCATTAGTGACCATAAGTAGTTAGTTCTCTCGCCACTATAGATATGGGTGTATGCAAAATAAGGTCAACGAAATTTTCCAATGAGTATTTACGTAATTCGATGCGAGGAATCCGATTTTGATAGTTATGAAGTCTTACGATAGTCCAGTTTTTTGTTATAAATAATTCAATTGCTTAAAGTTAATTTACAGTAACCCGGGAAAAAATGTTCAGACATGACCATGTCTATTCATGTCTGACTAAGCATAAACAGACATGATCATGTCTGAAGAGTTGAATACGTCCATGCTTGATCATGTGTGATCCAGCCTGATATATTGGATGAAATTTAAAAAACAGTTTCCATACAGGAAAATACGACGGGGCCAGATATGGACCACGCTTGGCGCAATGCTGTCGATCTCTGGCCCATGCTTGTAAACCCGCTTTGGCCCAGCTTTGGCAAAAGTCTGGGATGATAACAGGGTGCCAGGCTTGGTTGTTACCAATGGCCCAGGCATCATTGCCAAGGCTGGTTCATGCGTGGTGGCCAGATCTGAGCCATGCTTGTTTGCCAGACCTGGCCCATGCTTGCTTACCAGACTTGGCCCATGCATCGACAAAACAAATAAATTTAATTTAAAAAAAATTTTATTATTATTATCCTAATAGAGTTTATGATCATTAACATTTAAACTATTTAAGTGAGGTAAATGACGTGAAAAAACTCGGTGAAAATTCTGCTGGGCTCTGGGCGCGAACTGCCGTCCTTCTGATCGCTAGGTTTGAACGGTAGCTACTGGACGAACCTACTAATGTTGAACCGAAACTTTTATATGTTGTACTTATTCATTTTACTACAACCACTTGGTTTTATGAAATATAAAGAGCAATTAAATAAATATTTTCGATTAAGAAAAAAAATAATAATTTCGTATTATTTTTATTATAATTACATAATTTTTAAAAATAAAATTTGTTAAATTTAATTGATTATTTATCAAGAACCCAGTTGAATTGTCTTGCTCTACCACCAATATTAAAAATAACATTTATTGAAGAAATTCATGAGTTATTTCTTACTTAAATTAATTTTTATAACTAAAATTATAAAATTACAGATGTTGATTGCAAATAACAACGAACTAAAAAATATTTTAATTATTAGTTGTAAATAATTTTAATCGCAATATTATGATATTTATTAAATAAAACTTATTTTAATTCAAAAATAAATAGTTATTAATTTAAAAAACCATAATAATGAGTTAATTGAATAATTAATAAAAAATGTGGGTTAACTAATTCTGGCCCAAGGATGAGAAACTATAGGTATAGCCGAACTTGGATAATCCTACCTTGGCCCAAATCTGGCTTGCCATTGAATGATCAAGGCAGGGGAACCTAGTCTTGGCTTAAATTTGGGTAATTATTGGTTCGGCCAAGGCTAGGTTACCCAGTCCTGGCCCAAGTGTAGGTTGCCATTGAATGATCAAGGCAGGGGAGTCTAGTCTTGACCTAAGCTCGGGTAATCATTGGGTCGGCCAAGGCTAGGTTACCCAGTCTTGGCCCATGTTAGGGTTACCATCCAACGGCCGAGGTTAGGTTACGCAAACTTGGCCCAAGTTAGGGTGACTCTAGGCTTGGCCAAAGCTAGGTTATTCAGTCTTGGCCCAAGCCTGGGTAATCATTGGAATGGCCAAGACTAATTACCCAGTTATGGCCCGGGCATGGGACAGTATAGGTTTGCCAAGATGGGCTTCCCAATAATGTCCCAGACATGGCCCCGTCGTTCAACTCTGGGGCTTCCTGTATGGGTTATTTAGCGATTATTATATAGATGAATTACCCTACAGTAGGTTTTCAATGATGGTAAAAATAATTTTATAAATGAAATAATAAAATATACCCATCACCACTTCTTAATGCTCATTACTATTTTATTTTTATTTTATAGTAATATTAAATTTTGAAGAAGAACAAAAAAAAATAGTCTTTCAAAACGAATCACCTGAATAATTTTATACAATCGTTTTTGCGATTTCATATATTTATATATATATATATTATTCTACATAACTATATATCAATAATTAATAATTAATAAATTAGATATAAAATTTTTTTGACTAAGAATCAACCATGTGTAAGATTTACATTATTTGAAGTTCATACGAAAGTTACTTTTCAAGTCAATCTCTTAGGTCAACAGGTAACGGGTCAATCTTTTAGTTCTCGTGAGCGTGCCACGTGCATTCAGTCGAACAGCAGAAATATCAAATCAATTTCAATTTAAATCAAAACTGAAATAAATAACCAAATTTGACTATAACAACATTGTTGTAACAATTGAGTTCTATAAGTATTTATATCATATCATATTATTATTAAATAAAGCTAAAAAAATTAACAAACGTTAGATAACCTCAAAAGCCCCACAAGTTTATCCCCATTGAGAGGAGAGGCTTACCCAAAGATTTAAATGAAAGCCAGTTAAATTCTACATTTAAAATGATAATATTAACCTTTTCCCGGTTGACCTTGAGTCCCTATTCTCAATTTGAATCGTACGTCTTCGTCTTAAAACGAGAGAGCGCTAGCCTGTTGAGAAGAGAAGGGGCAGAAAAAATAGTAGAAGGGGGCGCATGCATGCACTACTACGACTAAACTGTTACTCACACGATTAAAGTGTTACTCACACATCTTTAACAACGAACTTTGATTGACGCTACCCCCGTAGAGCTCACACCGATTCATTTCGACACACACTTTCGGAAAAGGGTTAATCAAGAGAAAACGTGTATCACCAACAGTAACCATGACGAAAGATTTAAAAAAGACGAAGAGTGACGTACCACAAGGACAAAAAATTCAAATTAACTATAGATTTGCACTCCTTACAAACCAGAAGGATGATGAAAAAATGGAAAACGATGATGATGATAGTGTTACATCAAAGTACTTTGTTAAATACAAAGTTGTGTAACAGGGTAAATTGGGATACATTATCGTTTGACATCGTGATTGTCACTGATGGTCACTTACCCTACCTGTAACCCCAAACGAGCATTCAATTAAGTTTGTTGACTTGTCGCCGGGCACGCTAATTGAAAATACTCGCACGCTCGGCCTTATCATAATTAAGTAGAGAAGGAGTTTTCCAATAACAGCCGAAATCAATCGAGTGAAATTGATAAAACCGTAAGACAGCAGCGGAGACCACAGGGAGCCGGGAGAGCCGGGTGACCAGCTAGATGTAGGACTAAGATCAAAAAATACAAGTAAGTTGAAATAAGTTAAAGCTAGGGTGAAAAAAGTTCAAACAGTTGAAAAAAACTTAATTTGTCGAAAAAGTCGAGATCTTATCGAAAAATCGTCGGAAAATCGACAAATTCTAAAGAAAATAAAGTGAAGCGAGTCTGAATCAAGTTTTATTTTCAACCCGGGATAATTTAATATAGAATATACTATATTACTATCAAAAACGTACTTGCGACTCTGTCGAATACCAGAGAAGTACCCGCGTCGGAATTGCTTTCAAGTTTGGAATATAATAGTTCTGAAATACATTTCTTACCAGGGACATCACACGCGGCTGGACGCGATCTCGTGGCGAACACCGAACTACTTTCGCTACTGCTACCTAGCACCGGTGACTTTTCCCCCTCCTCAATATTTACTTTATCTCCCAAGAAATTTTTCTCCTGGTTTTTTAGTTTGAAGGAAATAAGCTAGGCAGCAGCATGTGGACTAATGGTAAATATTTACATTGGGATTTCTTTATTTTACGAAAATTCACCATGAATCACGGCAAGTCTCCATTGTTCGATTATGGAACATCACCGTGATTCACGGTGGGTGGACATGAATCACCGTGATTCTACCTTGATTTACCCCGAATCACCGTATTAGGTCACCGAGACTCATTGTGAGCGCTCATAAAAATTTTACCGTGTCTTACCGTAAATCACTATAAAAAATCACCGTGACTCACGGTGAATCTCCGAGGTTATCATCCCGACTATAAGCCGTTAATCGGCCAATAAAAATTTCCATTGCTAAGCCATTAATCGATATTCTTGACCCAGTAAGGGCCCGATCTAGGACCGATTTCCAAACTTTGTAAGGGTTATTAATTAATTTTAACACAAATAGTCTGTTAAATTTAAACAAATTTTCTGTCAAAATGACTGGTTCCCAGTGAACACATGACCTTATTTTGACGTCATACGTAGGTCATAGAAATGTCACGGCATCTGATGTAAATTTGATGTCAATCTGACCTTCTACATGACTTTGATATGATGTGAAGCTTGTGACATTATATTGATGTAAGCATGACTCTTGTATGACGTCACAGTTATGACTTATGTATTACGTACGTTTGACATAAAATCGACATCACATTGTTACGTAGTAATAAAGTCATTATCGTTTATCATAATGACGTAATTTTAAAATCATACATTTATGTCAGTAGCAAAGTCACGGTTATACGTAATATGGATGTCACTCTTAAATCATATCTTTACATCAGTGACAAGTCAGTATTTTACGCAATGCTGATGTAATTTCTGAGTCATAGTTTTTTATCATCTATTTATTGAAATAAAACAATCATAGAATGAATTTTCAAAACTGTGTAAATGTGTAAAAATAACAACTAAACGTCGAACATTTTTGGGGCCAAAGTAATCGATAAACTCGGTAATAGATTATTCAGACGTTTTAGATCAAAACATTAGCGTGAGCATAAAAAAATTAACTTTATTTTTTTAATTGATATATCGAAAATATCATTTAAGATGACAAAGTAAATTTAACGACAGTTTGAACTCTTTTAATATTATGATTCTAAAGTTTAGTATCACAATTTTTCAATCGATTAGATTTATTACGATTTTGTGGAATTATTTAATGTTTCGCAAAATTTTATAAAAGATTTTTTAAATTTCACATCACAACAAAAAATTAAAAAATTTGATGAAACTTAATGAAATTTGATACAATTATCATCGAGGCCGACAAATATTGTTTCTATAAAATTTCATATAAGTTCATGGAGTTTTTTTAAATTTCGTAAAAATCCATCACGAAAACTTATGAACTCTGGCTTTTCCGGCATTTCACTCTAAATACATCAATTAAGCACGGGATTTGAACTTTCGTGATGTGGACCAGTGAGCAACGTTCAGGACTACCAGCCAAGAGGAGCCGTGTTCGAACCCAGCAGACGCCCAGGATTTTATCATCATTTAACGTTATCTAATCTTGTTTCTGAATTCACAATGCGTTCGTGCGGTAATAATCAAATCAAAAATTCGGAATTTCATTTTTTTTTTTTTTTTTTTTTTTTTTTTTTTTTTTCAAACATATTTTTTCCAAATTGATAATTTTGACATCACCCATATGTCATATTGACGTCATATAATGTCACACAGACATCACGTTTACGTCATGTATACGTCATTAGTTTTACATCATAATCTTACGTAAAAAAGTGTGAAATAATGAGTCACACCTGACTCATTCGTGACTTATATCTTACGTAAATGATGACATAGCGTAACGTCACTCTGACGTCAAATTTACGTCAATGTGTTTACTGGGTTTTCCCTAATTAAAAAAATCGATTTAAAGGGATTTGCAATGTTAAATGCCCATAAGAAGAAAGATTCAAAAATATTCAAGGTATTCAAAAGTATTAAACAGTATTGAAAAATTTTTTTTTTGAATCCCTTTAAATCGATTTTTTTAATCAGGGTTATGTGTTTAATTATTTAACATAAAATTTGTGTTAAAGATCAACATAAACGCAATGTGTTGAATTAATATTAAAATTCTAACTGTGTGACTTAACAGAGTAGTACAATTCAGCGGGATACACAGAAGGATTCAGGTTCGAGCCCCACTAATGACGAATAAATTTTCATCGATGAGAAAATTAATAACCATCAACTAATCAGTACAAATAGTAATCTAAGTATATATGATTGGATCAAAATTTTTTTATCGGATCACCCGGGTCGAAAAATTAGATCCGTTTTAAAACAAATGATAAATTCAAATATTTTTCCTTTAATTCAAGTTTATAAATCGTATTTATTTTATATAAGAATTTAATCTGTTTTTGCCCGTACTATTCCTTATCCAGGCTAATATCAGACTTATTTTCGTATGATATTTAGTCTGTTTTAAATCGCGTTTAGACTAAAAACAAACTTTTTTATTATAATTATTGGTCTGTGTTCAATTGTTTTTAAGGACAAAAACAGACTTTATTTTCTATAATATTTAGTCTGTGTTCAATTGTTTTTAAGGACAAATACAGGACTTTTTATAAATATAAATAATAATAATAATAATAATCTAGATTTATTAATTTATTTTAATTTTCTTGGTATTTAAAACATGCTAATGCGCTTCCATAATGAGATGTCACACAGAGAAAATGTTGGCTCGAAACCTATCAATTTTTACAATGCTGTCGACTAAACTTGAAACAGGGAGTAAAGCATCCAAAAAATTATCGTGCTCTTACAAAAAATGATTATACTGTATCACATTACTTATTACGCGCGAGAAACTTATCGATGAGCTTTGATATCAATTACTTCCATACATTATAATAATTTTGATGCAGCATAATAATTTTTTATAAGAGCATAGTAATTTTTTGGATACTTTACTTTCTGTTTCAAGTTTGGTCGACAGCATAATAAAAATTAGTAGATTTAGAGCCAACATTTTTCTCCGTAGCACAAGAATTTTGATGTTTTCTTATGCCAAAATATTTTCAATTTTATCCAGTAAATAAGAGAAAATTCTTGACATTTTAAGAGTTGTTTTATCACTTTTATTCAATGATATAAATATTCAATGAAGACAACTAAAAAATTAAGCTGTCAAATTTTCATTAACTGCCGACATTTTTAAACAAAAGATAGTAAATAAAACATAATCAATTCTGCAACTTAATGTTTTTTCATAAATATTGCCCATAAATAAAAATTTTTTAAGTCCATGATTTAATCTAGTTTTGTACTTGTAAATTTTCAGAACTAAAAGTTTTTAAAGTTCACGAATTAATCTAATTTAGTCTGCTCGTAACGCGTTTGTTTTTTAAAGTAGCAGGTCAAAAACAGCTTAAAATTTTCATAAAAGATCAAAATCAGATCAAATAGTCCAATCAGACTAAAATCAGGTCAAATTTTTTAGTCCGGGTAGATCAAAAACAGATTAAAATTTTTATCGAAGTTCAATAACAGACCAAGTAGTCCAAATACAGCCCAGTTAAACTAAAATCAGATCAAATTTTTCGACTCGGGCACACCATCGATACTCAGGAATAAGTGAATTACGCTTATGACACACAAAATACCAGGGACAGTAACCAAGAACACTAAACGCACTAATTACACTAAACTAACTAATAAAACTAAAAGCATTAATGACACTAAAGCACAAGTACGCGAAAACACTTGATCATTAGTTTTTCATTTGTGTTTTCGAATAGTGTTCATTAGTATTTTTACGTAAGGGAATTTATAATAATTTTTTATTATATGTGATTGAAGATTACTTGTAATTCCTGTTAGCCATTGCGGCCAAAGGATTTTTTTTGTGACAGAAGGAAGTTCTACAACAATTCGTGTCATTATAAAAATAGATGCACTAAAGTATTGTGAATAACGAATTTGTCTATACTATAAGAAAAAATGACAATATCGATCAAGTCATTGCTAACTTATTTTACTATTATTATTATATCACATGACACCCGCTTTTTAAAATGTTGAGTAAATGGCATGTTTGTGAATTAGTTTTGTTTTTTATGATAACGTTTAATATTTATTACAAAAAAATACTTGTCATTATAAATCAAGAATCATTATACTATTTGTTTTTTGTCTGCATGCCTAGCACCTTTACTATGTTTAAATAATTTTATCTTTTTAAGCATCTTAAGTTTATGATACAACATAATTACTTATTATTTTTTAATCATGAATAGTAAATTCATAAATTATTAATATTGACATAGCATCATATTTTCTTTGTTGAATCAAATCATGAGTTAATATTTTGCATGAATAAAATTAAAATACGATAATTTTACAAATGATCGTTGTTCATATAATAATATATTATGTATATATTACTAATATTTGCTTGTTTATCAAAGCACTTTTGTGATAATATCAACTTGTGTGTACAGTTATCTCATTAAATATTTTAAAAGAATTAAAACTCTTTATTAAAATTGTAGAATATTAACTAACGAGCCAAAACTTGCTAAAAGATCTTCTGAATGTCACAAAAAATAAAATTTAAAAGACGCGAGGTTGTGTGCTCTATTTATAATACTGTCAGTACACAACTATACGTCATCAATCACATATCATACATAAGTATTTAAATATATGACTAAAAGATTATACTAAAATCTTGGCATAATTAAATTATGTCATGAAAGGCAGGATTCCAATGAATTTTATAACATTACCCGTATGAAAAAACAATATATGGTTAAAATATATAAAATCATATATGTTTGCAACAAAAAAATATATAATATATTATATTGTATATTATAAAAAATCATATAGAGATTTTGGCTGATTTAATATAAAATTATATACAGTAGTAAATATATGTATTCCATACATGTAACTTATATGTTTTTTATATTAAGCTATATACATTTACATTTACCATATAATATATTGTATTGATATATTTCCTTTTATATTCAAAAAATATAAAATTTTTAGATGAAATGCAATGTACACTGTAAAAAATTCGCGGAGTAAATGCGGAGTGAATGAATTTTTAATTATTCACTCCCCTCGGAGTGAAATTCACTCCGGAGCGGAGTTTTGAAAATATTATTAATAAAATATAACTCCACATAATAAAATTGAAGTAAAATTCGCGTATTACATTATTGATCAGCTGATATGCACACACATACATATTTAGGCACACACGCGCACTCGCACACAAACGCACGCACACATTTGCACACACGCACACATTCGAACACACGTACACATTTGTACACACGCACACATTTGCACACACGCACAAATTTGCACACACGCACACATTTGCACACACGCACAAATTTGCACACACGCACACATTTGCACACACGCACGAATTTGCACACACGCACACATTTGCACACACGCACAAATTTGCACACACGCACAACTTTGCACACACGCACACATTTGCACACACGCACACAAATACCTGCACACACCCAAACACACACATGCACGCAAACACACACTCGCACACACACACACACACACACACACACACACACACACACACACACACACACACACACACACACACACACACACACACACACACACACACACACACACACACACACACACACACACACACACACACACACACACACACACACACACACACACACACACACACACACACACACACACACACACACACACATATTGTTTAGCAGTTTCGTATAAATTAATATAAATTTATTTAAGTATTAAAACTCCGGAACTCCGAGTGGTGGAGTGAATCCGGAGTGAATTCGGATTTTATTTCACTCCCAATTCACTCCGGATTCATTCCGGATTTTTTACAGTGTATGGTAGCATATAATTTATATTATATATGGCACCATATATTTTTTTTGTTATATTTAAACATATATTTTATTCGGTGTATGTATATGTATATGGGTACGTTATATATTCGCATCAAATTAACTAATTTTGAAAATTTCAACTGTAATTTAAACAGTATATGAAAATTCAGATCTAATTCAATTGGAGTAGGTCATACGAATAAGAAACTTTTTTCTATACACAATATAAATATATGTTTTTATATATGATCAGAATATATTTTTCGTATATGATAGAAATACATATTTTTATGTATGATAAAAATATAGTTTTCGTATATAGTCTACTTGCCCTACTACGAAGCTTTGTGGCGAAAAATTGCCGTAGTCAAATACAAAATTGAATTAAATAGAGAAAAATCTCGTGAATCTCCTGGTACAAAAACCCGGCAAAAAAAGGTGTAATTTTTTTTGTTATTAATAAAAACGTTTTGCAAGTAAAGCCTCAGTCTACTTTAACGGAATACTGGATAAAGATTTTTCTCATGCAGTTAATGAAATGTACAAAATGAAATAATTCAATCTTTTATGAATCGTTTGGTCACAAAGTTTATACGAAAATGTTAATTAATAATTATGAAAATAATTATTTAATTTAATCAACACAAAAAAATACTAGCCTAACAGCTGCTGTTTGTACCGACGTGGTCTGCGCATATCCATAGTGGGGAGAAGTTGCGCGCGTCGCCATGATTTATTTGAAATTCCAAGCGCGTAAATTATTCTATTTCAGGCAATTATTTATTTTAATACTATAAATTCAATTAATAAATGAGAAATTTTTATAACAATTGATAAAATTATTAAAATTATTAATATATACTGTGCTTGGAATTTTAAATAAGTCATGGCGACTCGCGCAACTTCTTCCCACTATGGATATACGCAGACCACGTCGGTACAAACAGCAGCTGTTAGGCTAGTATTTTTTTGTGTTGATTAAATTAAATAATTATTTTCATAATTAATAATTAACACTTTCGTATAAACTTTATGACCAAACGATTCATAAAAGATTGAATTATTTCAGTTTGTACATTTCATTAACTGCATGAGAAAAATTTTTATCCAGTATTCCGTTAAAGTAGACTGAGGCTTTACTTGCAAAACGTTTTTGTTAATAACAAAAATAATGACACCTTTTTTTGCCGGGTTTTTCTACCGGGAGATTCACGAGATATTTCTCTATTTTATTCAATTTTTTATTTGACTACGGCAATTTTTCGCCATAAAGTTTCGTAGTAGGGCAAGTAGACTAATATGACAAGAATATATATTTTCATATATGATAAAAATATATTTTTTGTATATGATTGACATATATATTTCATATATATGCTAAACATATACGGACTCGTATATGATGAATATTATATTTTTTAATATAAAAAAAAAAATATCAGAAAATATAGTTAAATTGGCCACATATATTTTCTGATACACTGAAAAAAAGATTTATTTGAGCCAAAGATATCGTATATTTGGATATGGCCAAATAAATATTTAATTGTGAGAAAGATATAATATATTTGAGTAGTTTAATTGCGTGAAATAAGTGATTTATTTGTGGTAAAGAAATGATCCAATTGCTACAAATAAATAAGGGCTTCAAATATATGTATAGTATCGCCAAATTTTAGGTTATTTGTCACAAATTTAATATCTTTACCACAAATATATCAATTACTTACCACAAATAAATTATATATTTCCGTCAAATTATAAAATTATTTGAATCAACTGTCATATTTTGTTGTACCAAATATATTTATTTGTCATTAAGAAATATTCAAAAAGAAGCCACAAATAAATTGATTTATTTGGGACAAATAATTCTTTTTTTCAGTGTATTTATCATGTATTTTTACATATACACTTATCCAAAAAATTAAAGGAACAAGAAAATTTTATAAATTTTTTAGTGATTTTTGGAAGGCTGTAGTTTTGTGAAAAATCATCGCATCGAAAAAATAAAAAAAGCAAATTGAAACTTGAAATCTCTAGTTTGAAGATCTTCCAGCAAAATATTTTTTTGAGCCACGGTTTTTGCGGAATCATAAGAAAAAAGTCGAGACAAAATTTTTCTAAATTTTTTAGTTTTGTTTTTTAGGTCTACGGGGCCGGGAAAAATTTTTTCAAAAAAACGAATTCATGGCTCGTTTAGGAAATTTATTCAGCTACAATTTGCTTTTTTTTGTTTCTCTGTACGACAATTTGCTGCTGAGATATCAGCCTTTAAATGAAAAAGGAGCCTTTTGTCTTTGATTATTGATATCTCAGCAAGTAATGGTCACACAGTAATTTAAAGGGCAGTTTAATAAACTTGAATAAATTCCCTACAAGCTACATTTTCGATTTTTTCAAAAAAAAATTTTTTTTCATCCTTGATATCCATTTGAAAAACCCACAAAAAATGACCATTTTCTGGTTTTTTAGTCAACTCATCGCTACTCTGCAAATATTGATAAAAAAAATAATGTTGCCAGGTAATTTCACAGCTTAATGTACCCCCAAAAACCCTGGAAATTTTCAGATTGATCCATTGAACCGTTTGTCCGGTCCGATTGCTCAAAGTTTTGCAAAACAATTAAAGGAACAAGTTTTGTTCCTTAAATTGTGTAATCATTACCAAAATGAAAAAATTAATTTTTTTCGGATTTTCTATCATTTTTGCGTTAGTTATTCAGTAAATGTAAGGTCAAGAGGAAAAAAAAAATTTTTTTTCCGAAAAACGAAAAAAAAAAAAGGAGGCGAAAAAAAATTTCGATCGTAAAGCACTCCCTAATGCTTCGCATTATGAGTCGTGCAAAAATAACCCCCCGAATGAAACGTAAAAAAAAAAAAATGTAAAAAAATTCTTGTTTGGTCTCGTTTTTTGGAAATTTTTTTTTTTTCCTCTTGACCTTACATTTACTGAATAACTAACGCAAAAATGATAGAAAATCCGAAAAAAATTAATTTTTTCATTTTGGTAATGATTACACAGATTAAGGAACAAAACTTGTTCCTTTAATTGTTTTGCAAAACTTTGAGCAATCGGACCGGACAAACGGTTCAATGGATCAATCTGAAAATTTCCAGGGTTTTTGGGGGTACATTAAGCTGTAAAATTACCTGGCAACATTATTTTTTTTATCAATATTTGCAGAGTAGCGATGAGTTGACTAAAAAACCAGAAAATGGTCATTTTTTGTGGGTTTTTCAAATGGATATCAAGGATGAAAAAAAATTTTTTTTTGAAAAAATCGAAAATGTAGCTTGTAGGGAATTTATTCAAGTTTATTAAACTGCCCTTTAAATTACTGTGTGACCATTACTTGCTGAGATATCAATAATCAAAGACAAAAGGCTCCTTTTTTATTTAAAGGCTGATATCTCAGCAGCAAATTGTCGTACAGAGAAACAAAAAAAAGCAAATTGTAGCTGAATAAATTTCCTAAACGAACCATGAATTCGTTTTTTTGAAAAAATTTTTCCCGGCCCCGTAGACCTAAAAAACAAAACCAAAAAATTTAGAAAAATTTTGTCTCGACTTTTTTCTTATGATTCCGCAAAAACCGTGGCTCAAAAAAATATTTTGCTGGAAGATCTTCAAACTAGAGATTTCAAGGTTCAATTTGCTTTTTTCATTTTTTCGATGCGATCAATTTTCACGAAAATACAGCCTTCCAAAAATCACTAAAAAATTTATAAAATTTTCTTGTTCCTTTAATTTTTTGGATAAGTGTATATACATAAATGAAGAAATTCAAAATATTAAGTCAAAAAACATGATTAGCTTACGGTAACAAATCAATTTGCTATAATAACAAATGAAATTGTGTCGTAATTAAGAAGCCTATTTGTTATGAGTACAAATGATATCAATATCATCGTATTTCAAAGCAAGCATTTGTTACTCTAAGTAATCTTAGCTTGTGGGGACAAAAATTTTGTCAGTGCTACAAATTCATTTTGTTATTTTAACAAATCACTTTTTTTACTGCAACACAACAGTTTTGCTGCAGTTGCAAACCATTGCTAGGCGCCACAAACGATTTGCTAGCGTTACAAAAACGTCGTAGTCATAACGAATGCTTCGTTATCCGTATATTAAGGCAGAAATTTGTTACTGTAAGTTATCTCATCTTGCGGTAACAAAAAATTTTTTTGGCGAGCCAGCGAGCCAGCCCCAAAACTTCCCACTGTTATCAAGCTCCTCGAGCTCGAAAACGATATTGTGAATAGAAGTGACCGAGGCAAGAAGGCCCCCCTAAGCCGGTTATTACTTTTTGTGGCTTTCAACCATCAAATCAGTTTACTTTTGTCCTGTGTCCTATTTCGAACAATTTTATTGACATTTTGCCGAAATTCAGAAAAAAACAAATTTTTTACTCTGGGGCATGAAGGCCCCCTCCAAAAAATGATAAAATATTTATTTATTTTTTTTTTTAATCGTTTTCGACGTTAAGAATGTATTTCTTTCTCTTACACTGAGAAAATAAATTATTAAATATTCATAAAATTTATCAATATTTGATAAACGGCTTACTGAGATTGTTCCCAAGTAACCCTGATTAAAAAAGTGAATTGAAAAGTATTGAAAATTATCTCAATTCTTTTCAATCCCTCGGCGGTTTTGGAAAGTATTGAATGGAATAGAAATTTCGATCGTTTGAATACTTTCCAATTCCAAAGTGGAATTCGAAAGTATTGAAAAGAATTCAATCTTTCATCATTTCAATTTTGGTATTGAGAAGGATTCGGAAAGATTCAAAAATTTCAATTCATTTCAATCTTTTTCAATCCCACTCATGACCCGAAATGTGAAATTATTTAGGTATTGAGAAGGATTCAGAAAGATTCAAAAATTTCAATTCATTTCAATTTTTTTCAATCCCACACTTGATCGAAATATCGGACTATTTAGGTATTGAGAAGGATTCAGAAAGATTCAAAAATTTCAATTCATTTCAATCTTTTTCAATTCCACACATGACCCGAAATGTCGGATTATTTAGGTATTGAGAAGGATTCAGAAAGATTCAAAAATTTCAATTCATTTCAATTTTTTTCAATCCCACACTTGATCCGAAATGTCGGATTATTTAGGTATTGAGAAGGATTCAGAAAGATTAAAAATATCAATTCATTTGAATCTTTTTCAATTCCTCGGAAGTTCAGAAATTCTTTTATTATTTTGGGATTGAAAAGTATTCATTTTATGTTGAGACAAATCGCTTTTCGTCTTCGCGATTTTTACCAGCAGCCACCAGAATTCGCGGGTTGAACCCTGGCTTAGGCTGGCCTCTAACAAATTTTATTTTACTTGGACAGAGCAGTGGGCTGGGGTTCTTGCAAAGCAAAGACCCGCACTTATTCAAACTCGGCAACGTATGAGAAAACTTATTAACTTACCTCACGGCTTATAAAATTATAGAATATTCTTATTGATGGTCGAATTACTATTTGTAACTTAATTAATATTTATTTTATCAGACTATTCGATAAGCTTACCAGTAAAATAGGAAATAAATAGGATGAACAGATAAAAGATACAGTGAATGATTAACAAGTGCAATGATTGTTTATTGCCAATTATAATAATAAAAATTACTTACAAGAAAATGCAAGCGCTGGATACAATGTAGACAGATTCGTGGCACAGTATAAATTTTATATCGCGAGTATATCGCCGGTAACGTACAGTAATATTTGTTTAAACTAACTTTGTTTATAATAATCAGTAACTTGGACAGTAAAGTATATCGCAAGAGAATTGCTAGTAATACAACTATAACGCAAGTTAATTTCCCGATTTACAAAGTAGTTATCCGTATTAATAAGATCGCAAATAAATTGCTAGTATATGACAGTGAAACTAAATTATACGTCTTATCGCTAATTGATCCAGGATCGAAGTGAAGTTCAATCACCGTAGGGTCTTAGGGCTGAGTTTTTGGGCTCGCTCCCCACTTCCCCTCACGGTCATGCGTTGAGGTGATAACTAGTCATGTGACCATGGCACTATGACTAGCTTTAGGTGGTTTCAGACGGCAACGAGACGGGGAAAAATGGGAACCGCAAGGCTGAGGGAGAAGATGACAATTCACATTGTCTCAATGTCAAAATGAATACCTTGGGGTATAGAAAGTATTCGAAAGGATTCATTTCTCATCATTTTCAATACTTTTCAATTCACTTTTTTAATCAGGGCACTGAAAAATGTTATTACCATTTTAGATAGTTAAAATTACAATTGTTGTATTGTAGATACAATAATAAATTTCTCTCCGTGTAGATATAATAATTTTTCTTTATTTAAAATCTTCAAACATTACGTAGGTAAAAACATTTGTTTTAAAATTATTAAAAAATTATTTTTTCTAATCGATTTAAATCGTTCCTTTTAATAAGGGATGTCATTAAGCTTCATATTTTTCAATAGTCGACCACAACAAATCCACTAAAAGTAAAAGATTTTCTGAGAGTTACTGATTTTTAAAAAAGTCTCATTGAATCTCGTAAATCTAGCGTTTTCGAAAAATAGATTTTATGAGAAATTTATGTCATTATGATATATACCAAGTTCTCATCGGATCTCATAGGATGACAATTTCAACATGAAGAAATAAAATTTATTATAATTCTTTCAAATTTGTTTAGTAGAAATAATATAGTTAATAATCATGTAGGAACTTTTTATTTACTTGAACATTTGAATAGTAATTTAAGAGAAATTTCTTGTTAGATAAGTCTCTTAGAAACTCATAAATCAAGTAACCACATAAATATATTTTTATGAGAAATTGATGTGTATTTGGCACTGAAATTACTCATTAAATCTTTTAAAATTTTTGCATTCATTACTCTGCGGAAATGTCTTATAAAATCTTTTAAATACTCTAAAATTTTTTAAGAGAATTCAACTTTAGATAAAGTCCCATTCAAACTCATAAAACTCGTAGGTGTTTTCACATAAATAGAATTGATGAGATTTTGAAAGACTTTTACGTATCAGGATATTCTGTACCCGGGTCGAAAAATTTGATCTGATTTTAGTCTAACTGGACTGTTTTTGGACTACTTGGTCTGTTATTGAACTTCGATAAAAATTTCAATTTGTTTTTGATCTACCCGGACTGAAAAATTTGACCTGATTTCAGTCTGATTGGACTATTTGATCTGATTTTGATCTTTTATGAAAATTTTAAGCTGTTTTCGACCTGCTACTTTGAAAAACAAACGCGTTACGAGCAGACTAAATTAGATTAATTCGTGAACTTTAAAAAATTTTAGTTCTGAAAATTTACAAGGACAAAACTAGATTAAATCATGGACTTATAAAATTTTTATTTATGGGTGATATTCATGCAAAAATATTAAGTTGCAGAATTGATTATGTTTTATTTACTATTTATTTACTATCTTTTGTTTAAAAATGTCGGCAGTTAATGAAAATTTGACAGCTTAATTTTCTTAGTTGTCTTCATTGAATATTTATATCATTGAATAAAAGTGATAAAACAACTCTTAAAATGTCAAGAATTTTCTCTTATTTACTGGATAAAATTGAAGATATTTTGGCATAAGAAAACATCAAAATTCTTGTGCTACGGAGAAAAATGTTGGCTCGAAATCTACCAATCTTTATTATGCTGTCGACCAAACTTGAAACAGAAAGTAAAGTATCCAAAAAATTACTATACTCTTATAAAAAATTATTATGCTGCATCAAAATTATTATAATGTATGGAAGTAATTGATATTGAAGCTCATCGATAAGTTTTTCGGGCGTAATAAGTAATGTGATACAGTATAATCATTTTTTGTAAGAGCACGATAATTTTTTGGATGCTTTACTCCCTGTTTCGAGTTTAGTCGACAGCATTGTAAAAATTGATAGGTTTCGAGCCAACATTTTCTCTCTGTGACATCTTATTATGGAAGCGCATTAGCATGTTTTAAATACCAAGAAAATTAAAATAAATTAATAAATCTAGATTATTATTATTATTATTTATATTTATAAAAAGTCCTGTATTTGTCCTTAAAAACAATTGAACACAGACCAATAATTATATTAAAAAAGTCTGTTTTTAGTCTAAACGCGATTTAAAACAGACTAAATATCATACGAAAATAAGTCTGATATTAGCCTGGATAAGGAATAGTACAGACAAAAACAGATTAAATTCTTATATAAAATAAATACGATTTATAAACTTGAATTAAAGGAAAAATATTTGAATTTATCATTTGTTTTAAAACGGATCTAATTTTTTGACCCGGGTATAAACTCTCATTAAAAGTAAAGTAGTAAATACTTATAAAAACTCATAATGAAATTTTCTATATTCAATCTTATAGAAATTTCTGACGATTTAACTTAAAGTATCTCATAACATAAAAATTCTCATTCATTCCCATAAAAATTGTATAAGATATATCGCTTAAGATCATGAACAAAATAAAAACCCATAAATTCTCATAAAGAGTTTTAGGAGCAAATTTTTCGTTTCTCATAGAAAATTTTGTAGCTCATAGTCTCATAGAAAAATATGTTTTTTTTATGAGAATCTATGAGTTTGTTTCAACAGGGTAGTATTGGGTCAATTGTTTTTTACTGTGCATTTTTAGAAGTTTGAAAATAGTTTAAAAAAAGTTCGTCATTGTGTCAAGTTTTGAAGTTTAGAATAGTCAACACTTTTTTGACCTTTTTTCAATAATTTTTTTTTATACGGCAGATTGTAAATAACATTATAATATATTTACTGAACTGGCCACCTTAGATCCAAAATCTTGAATACTTCGGATCCACGAGTTTCCAATTAATGACATTTTATCGTCACTTCTTTCGGATATTTTATTTTAAAATTCTATATATATCCGTTTCTATAAAATAGAACCTGTGTTTTTTTGTCGACCGATAGGCTGAGCCACTGAAAGAGCGGCTCTCTTTAGTTGCTACCGGCAGTCGGCAGTTAAAAGAATAAATTCTCAGTAATATAACATTCATATATATAACATATGACTATAGTAGCACGTGTCATGTGTTTTCTGAATTTCACGATAAATACAAACAAAACGGCTTTTATTCCTTTAGTCTTTTCAATAATTTAGTATTATATAGTATACTTAAATACATGTAATATGAGACAAAGAATTGTATCAAGACTGAACAATAAATGAAATAGAATCATAATTAAATAAGCAAAAAAATAATAACATTTATACTTAAATTATGAAAAATTTCTGAAATTAACAACAAAAAAATTGTCTTCTGCTGTGAAAATGTCATCATCAAATGAATTGAATTTTGAAAATCTAGATAAAAATCGTAAGTACAACTTTTAATAACAAAACCTATAAATTTACCATATTTATATTATAAAATAATTTTTATAGTTTTACATAAATGTAAAGATGTGGAAATCAACGAAAGTGAACCACCAAAAAAAAAATCACGCAGTCAATTGAATTCAGAAATTCTAAAAGACTGCAAGCAACTTGAAGATCCACCATTAACAGAGTCAGATAAATTATTGACAGCTAATCGATTGACATATGATTTTTATAATACTCCATGTGAACAATTGGCACAGCAATTATTAGGTAAACATTTATAATTATATTCCCTAGGGTGATCCAAAAAATAACAAATTTTTTTTTTTTTCTTCCAAACAGGTTCAAAAGTTTCATTTAGATAAAAAAAGACGCCTGTGAAAATTAGAACTCTTAATATTAACATTAAGAGGTTCCTCATCGCACTTTTCTATTTCCCATAAGAATAATATGGGAAAAATTTTTTTTACGTCTTCTGATTTTTATAAGTAGCTAACGATGCGTCATAGGAATAATTGGCAGGCATATTTTTGTAGGGAATTGAATGCTCTACAAAAAAAGATTCTTATCATTTTTCGAGGAATCTATTTGTTCAAAAGTTATTTGAGGTTGAAGTCGAATTCATATTAAATTTTGAGATTTTCTACTTTTCCGGCGAAACTATCGGACTTATTACAAAATATCATCAGACCTTGTTTGTAGACAATTTTATTCCCTAAAAGTTATTTCTAATAAAGTTTTTTCGAATTCCGCATTGTTTTCTAGTTATTTTTATTTTAATGTCAAGCTCTTAAAATCGATCAGAAGACTATTTTTTTATGAGCATGACATTAAAATAAAAATAACTAGAAAACAATGCGGAATTCGAAAAAACTTTATTAGAAATAACTTTTAGGGAATAAAATTGTCTACAAAAAAAGTCTGATGATATTTTATAATAAGTCTGATAGTTTCGCCGGAAAAGTAGAAAATCTCAAAATTTAATATGAATTCGACTTCAACCTCAAATAACTTTTGAACAAATAGATTCCTCGAAAAATGATAATAATCTTTTTTTGTAGAGCATTCAATTCCCTACAAAAATATGCCTGCCAATTATTCCTATGACGCATCCTTAGCTACTTATAAAAATCAGAAGACGTAAAAAAAATTTTTCCCATGTTATTCTTATGGGAAATAGACAAGTGCGATGAGGAACCTCTTAATGTTAATATTAAGAGCTCTAATTTTTACAGGCGTCTTTTTTTATCTAAATGAAACTTTTAAACCTGTTTGGAAGAAAAAAAAAAAGTTTGTTATTTTTTGGATCACCCTAATATTCCCATATAACAATTTATATCACAAGTTGCTGGTCAAGGTACTGATTACAAGAATCTTTTGATAGATACTACATGAATTTGCCCAAAACGACGTACACAAGACAATTTTGTTGTAGTCTTGTCCTATTTTTATGAAAGTATCTGTTGAAACACCCCTAGGTGTGTACGTCTTTATATACCTTAGGGTGGCCCAAAAAAACCGACTATTTTTTTTTTCGAGTCTCTTATGAAAATTTGTTGATTCAAGATGTTTTAAGAAGCCTCTCCAAAAATCAGCTCGATAAAAAATTTTCAAGAGGTCGCTCACGAATTTTGAAAATATCAAAAATGATCGAAATTCGGATTTTTTTGTTCTAAATTTCTTCTTTCTCGTGGCAGCTATAGTTTATATTTATGAAATCATGACTACGCTGAAAATTTCAGCCCAAAATTAAAATATTGAAACGTCGCTCAAGAATTTGGAATGTTTTCGAATACTGTCTCTTGGATGTTTTCGAGCGACCCTTGAATATTAATAATAAAGCTTCTCAATTTTTTCACCATCAATTTGTATCATAATGAATAAAAACAGTGTTGCCAGGTTGGGGGATTTTTCCCTAAATTTAGTGGATTTTAGACGGCTTGGTGGGAAATCTAGGGGAAACATTTTTTTAGGGGATTTGATCAGGGGATTACAAACTTCTTTAAATATAAATTGAAAAAAATGAACGAAGGACGATTTCAGTTCAGAACAGAAATTTTTAAAATTTTTTTAATAAATTATCAATGAGAATTACAAACATGCTTCATTATAGATAAAAAAACATATTTTCTTAAAAAAAAAAGGAAAATGGCAAATAATCGTTGTCCACATGTTAAACAGCGTCCTCGTTTAAATTAAATAATTTATTAGAGTTTTAAACAATAATTGAAAAATTTTAAAAGATTTTAACTATTAAATAATTTATAAAATATAATATAACTTATTATTTATACTAAGTTTCGTATAAAAATATGTTTTTCATACTGTATTATCACCTGTACTAAAAATGGTTTATTTTTTTCGGAAAAAAATTTTGAACTAATAAAACAATAAGACTTTAATGTATTTTTAATCATAATTAAACACATTTTATACTAAACACAATATATAGTACATTGATTCTTCAACAAGCTTTACAATATTAATTATAAGATCTTTGATTTAATGATATTAAAGTCAGCAGACATTTTATAAATTTTTTAAGTTTCTAAGAGATAAATTTTTATAAAAAAAAATTATCCCAAAAAGTTCTTCAAGTTTTTTTAATTTTTTCACGTGCAAATTTTTAAATTATATTTATATAATTTATTTATTAAAAAAAACTAATTCGAAAAGTCATCAGACGTCTGATAATTTCAGTCTTTTAATTTAGGGGATTTTATTTCAATCTAGGGGATTTTACGCGGGCGTTTAGGGGAAAGTAGATGAGTTCATCTGGTAACACTGAATAAAAATACAACCCGAGAAATAGAAATAATAAATTATTTACATACTTTTTTATTTTTTAATTCAATTTTTAGGTTTTTTTGCTTATTCAAAACTTACCCAATTTTATTGTTTAAGACTGTATATTTTCGGTCATGCAAAAGTTATATTTAAGTGAAATGACAATAATTGAGTTATAAAAAAATACAAAAACTAATTCAAAGTATTAGTTACATATTATCAGTTAATATTCAAAATTCTTGAGCGCCGTTAAAATATTTGAATTATGGGCTGAAATTTTCAGCGTAGTCATGATTTTATAAATATAAACTATAGCTGCCACGAGAAAGAAGAAATTTAGAACAAAAAAATCCGAATTTCGATCATTTTTGATATTTTCAAAATTCGTGAGCGACCTCTTGAAAATTTTTTATCGAGCTGATTTTTGGAGGGGCTCCTTAAAACGTCTTGAACCAACAAATTTTCATAAGAGACTCGAAAAAAAAAATTGTCGGTTTTTTTGGGCCACCCTAATATACCTATCAATCTGTCATAAGATATTAATTCAAGATTCTAAGACAAGATTGTTGCAGGACTTGTACATTAGGGTGAGCCAAAAAAACCAACCTATCGAATTTACGTCTTAAAAAGGACCCATATATCGAGAAAAAAATTCTCCCATTGGGCAAAATTTTTAGCTCAATTTTAAAAGGTGTCAGTAGCCATTTTAAATTTCCCATTTAAATAACATGCAAAAAAATTATTTTTGATTTAAAATATTATAACTTTTGAACTGTGTGAGATAAAAATTCGGCTCTAGAATATTCTTATATGGCATTAAATTTATTTAAAAAAAGTCCTGGGAGTCGAATTTGTAAACTTGATATTTCGTATACTAACAGGCTATCAAAGTCTAGAGTAAACAGAATCATACAAATTTAAGGCTTTATTTGGATTTTCCAAATACTTTTCTTTTATTGTGATCGATAACAAAATATTATTTGTAACAACGTGGATATTGTTGGTGATTTCATTGCACTACATGTAGAACAAATTTTCTCGTAGTATTGACGTTTTTAATAATGAAGCCTTAAATTTGTTTGATACGTATTTTTAGGGTGACTACTTTGTTCGAGTTTGAAAATGAGCTCAATCGGTCGATTAGTTTAGAAGTTATAGCATTTCTAAATTCTCAAAATGTCCAAAATTCATATTTTTACTTATTCTTTCTTCAATATCTTTTGAGTGTGATAACTTATCGACTTTATATCAAATTCATCTGAAAGCTCTTCAAATAAGCTTTAATTTTCATGCCTATATATGTGCCTAGACCAATAAAATTACTTATTTTACCATTCATTTAATGAAATTTTGCTATTGCATTAGTTCTCCTACTTCTTAGTAAATTTTTTTAAGTAAATTTTAGTACTAATTTCAAGTATGACACTCTGATACATTACAATCAAATTTCAATCTTAAATTATTTTATTAGTGGATTTTATTGAAAGCAAATTATTGTCTTTGTCCTTATGGTAGAATTTTCAAGGAATGAAACCATAATCCATCAGAATTCTTTGAATAGGATCCGATACCATTGGTCCGATAGTTTCAATATATTTATAGGTATCTTTAAAGAGCGTCAAATCAAACTATATAGTGCATTATCATAAAAAATTCTTCTGAAGTTCATTTAGTTAGTTTCATGTTTTGGCATTATACTTATAATTTTTTGATTTTTTTTGTTTTATCATCTTGAGAATTTTGAAAAAAATATCAAAAAAAATTTTATTTCGTTATTACCTTTTATTTGAAAGGTGAAAAAAATTATATAATGAGAAATATACTTCCATTTCGGCTGCCGAATGGCCTTTTTTTTTTTTAATTGTACAAGACTTGCAATTAAAAACTTTGTACGTGTCTGTAGTAAGATCCATAGTTATGTAAAGATGTAGACAACTAGTGTATTTGTCTCCAGGTTTGGGTGATTACTGCTATGAATTGTTATATGAGTTATTATACGTTATTATACTAATCACAGTAAATAATTTTTATGCATGTAAATATTCCAAGGAAAAATACTTGTACGTCGATTAGAAAATGGTATAATATTGAAAGGAAGAATAGTAGAAACAGAATCTTATCTTGGAGGAATTGATAAAGCTTCTCAAACCTATCAAAATAAAGTAACGCCTCGAAATATACCGATGTATATGCCACCAGGAACAATTTACGTTTATTTCACATATGGGATGTATCACTGTTTCAATATATCAAGTCAAGGTACGTTCTTTTTTTTTTTTTTTAAATAAATTACATTTTTATTTGCTAGTCCTTGAGTATGTTTTTAAATAAATCTACTCAAATGTTTTACGATAATTTACATACTTCTAAATCGATATCTTCAAAATTATTATCTATAGTATCACAAATTAAAAAAATTATCTATTTAAAATTTAAATTTAAACTATCATACAGTTGACTAACCCATTGTAAGCCTCTGTCCCGATTTTTCTGGTACTAAAATAAATACTTATCTTTTTACATAAATAATTATTATATTATGAAAAATTATAATGATAACGGTATTCATTACAATAATAATAATAATAATAATAATAATAATAATTTTATTGATGAAGAGATCCCTTATTAAAAGAAACGATTTAAAACGATTAGAAAAAAAAATTTAAACACTTTTTAATGCTTTTGAATACTTTTGAAATGCCCTCCCTCGCGGTTTTGCGAATGCCGTAAAAATGCCGTAAATTTTCGGCATTTATACACATGCCGTAAATTTACCGTAATAATTTGGTAATAATATGGTTATATTGGCCAGTTTTTTTCCTGTACTTATACTGTAGAGTTACCAGATTATTATAGTAAAATTGCTATAAAAATGCCGAACTTTTACCAAAAAAATGCCGTAAAAAAACTATAAAAATGCCGAACTTTTACCGAAAAAATGCTATACAAATACCGCAATAATGCGATAATTTTATAATAATAAAATCGTATTTTTTCGGTAATCATACCGTCGATATCCTGCGATTTTGCCAGATTTATCCTGATATAATGAAAAATTGTAAAAAATTTGGTTTTATTTTATATTTGCTTCTGCGGTTAAAATCATCGAAAATGTGCAAAGTGTAAAATTTTATATTTTATTCTATTAGTTCACACATTTCTTATTGAAACAAAAGAATGTAAGTGAAAATAAGAATCCGGGAAAATTGAGGTTTTCAATTTTCTTAAGTTTGTTTGTATAAATATAAATACAATTAGTATCAACTTTCGAATAAGCGATTTGGCATAATGGTTAACAGATCAGGCTTTGAATCATTAGGACTCGGGATCGAGCCCACGAGTTGGCGGGTTTTTTTTTTTTTTTTTCCATGACAGTTATTGTACCTATAACTTTATAATGTTATATATAATTAAATAATATTTTATATAATTATATATAATTTTTGTTCCGGGTAGAACGGTTTAATGCTGCAAAAATGCCGAAAATATGCTGTATAATTACGGTTTTAATGCTGTTAAAATACCGTATTTTTTCTGTTTTATTACCGTAAATATTCTGAATTTTTTTCGTAAATTTTTGGTAGTAATGCGACAAAAAAACTGGCCAAAATAACTTGAGTAATACCATATTTATGCAGTATTTATACCGTATAATTCCGGTATTATTTCGGTATTTCCAAAACCGCGAGGGTTATTTTACTTTAAAACTAATAAAGATTAATTGTTCAGGTGAAGGAGCTGCAGTTCTTTTAAGAGCTTTAGAGCCAGTCGAAGGTATTGAGGAAATGTTGTATAATCGTAAATTAAAATCGAAAAAAAAAAATTCCGAAAAAACTAGAAAAATATTAAAAGCACACGAGTTATGCAACGGTCCTTCCAAGATATGTATGGCATTTGAAATTGATAAAGATTGTTGTAAATATTCATTATGTACCTGGAAAAATATGTGGATTGAGCCTGATTACAATCCACCAGACGAAACAATTAAAATAATTAAATGTCCGAGAATTGGTATAGACAGTGCTGGGCCAGAATGGGCAAGTAAACCATTGCGTTATTATATTTACAATAATAATTCAGTGAGCAAACGGGACAAAAAAGCTGAACAAGATTTTGTCAAGGATAATTAAAAATACACGTCTGTTTAAATAAATTTAATGGATTATAAATATTTATTTACTTACAGTATTTTTGTACAAAAAAAAAAAAAAAAATAGAATGTATTATTACTTATAAATATTTATGCCCACTCAGCCATAACTCTTTCATAGTTTTCTTCTTCAATAAAAGGCTTGTCAATCGATCTGTAATTTAAAAATCATTTATTTATTTATTTTTTTTTAATTCTTTTTCGTTACTTGAAGTTGTATAAAATTATAGTTATTAAAACATACTCGATCATATAATCTCCACAGTACAAACATTCTGAAGCAACGAGATCATCTAAATCAGCTTTTACTTGATCTCTCGTTGATAAAGACACGGATCCAATGGATGTCGTGTCTTCAGGTTTTTTGGATAATGTCGTTAATTGGCGTTGGAGATCTGTCAATTTTATTTGTTGGTCAATTGTTAACAATGGCGTTAAAACAGAAATTAAACAGTCATTGTGAAACCTATGACCGCAGGGAAAAACGTAAAAAGGTCTCAATAACAATTGAACTTGACATGAATTACATGTATCTCTAACATGTACAAAAGTACATCTGCAAAAATACAAAATTATTACTTTCATTTTAACTTTTTAATCTATTAATTATAATCAGCATAACATTTTATGTACTTTAATTACCCAAAGCAACGTAATTTTTAAGTAATTAACAAATTTTTTAACATAAAATAAGATAATTTACACAGTAAAAAAAATTGTATCTGAGTTGAAAACATTTAGGATTTTTTTTTTTAAATTACTGCATGGAATGTTCTAATGTTTAAAGGATATATCGCGTTACAGATGCCATAAGATCGTATAAAAAAATTTTTTTTTTCTGAAAATTGACGTAATTATATTCTATAAGTATTAGACTGGGCCAAAAAAATCGACTATTTTTTTTTTTTAACAATACTGTAAATATTATTTGGGATGACAAAAAAAAAAAGTTTGGAAAATCCAAAAGTGCACGACTCATAATGCTTATTTGATCGTAAACATTAAAATATTCCGAAAGGGTAATGTCGCAGGCAAAATAAAAAAAATAAAAATAAATAAAATTTGAAGTACAAATGTTATTTATTTATATAAAAATGATAAAAAAAATAATTTTATTTAAAATAAAAAAAAAAAAAATAATAAATTTCAAACGTAAAAAATTCCGAAATTTTTCGCCGTACGATCTGTGAAAAATTTTACTTTTTTTTTCTATTTTTATTTTTCACTTGTTTATTTATTATTTTTATTTATTTATTTATTCGTCTAATCTCAATTTTTCATATTTTTATTTTCGAAATACCCGCGCCAAATGAATCGGTTAAAAGTATGGCGCAGGCACACTGGGTGATAGTATTAGAAAAAAAAAAAGGCCATTCGGCAGACGAAATGGAAGTAGATTTCTCATTGTTTAATTTTTTTCACTGTTCAAATGAAAGCTAATGATAAAATGAAATTTTTTTCTACATTTTCTTAAAAATTCTCGAGATGATAAAACAAAAAAAATCAAAAAATTATAAGTATAATGCCAAAAATTGATGCTAACTAAATGAGCTTCAGAAGAATTTTTGATGATAATGCACTACATGTTTTGATTTAACGTTATTTAAAGATCCGTATGCAAATATTCAAACTATCGGACCAATGGTATTCCGGACCCTATTCGAAAAATGATAGATTATGGTTTTAATGCTCGAGAATTCTACCATAAGGACAAAGGCGATAATTTGCTTTTAATAAAATCTACTGATAAAATATTATAAGATTAAAAATTGATTGTGATACATCAAAGTGTCATACTTAAAATTAGCACTAATATTTGAAATAAAAAGCCTATTAGAATATCAAACGACGAGTAGATATAGTGAATATTATCATCATAACTAATGTAAATCTTGTGATTGATATATCATATCATTTATACACTGTCGATAAAACCAAATTGTATATACCCACTGAATTGAGATGTTTAGATTTTATAAGTGTCACACTGCGATAATATGAATTTAAGTAGTTCCATGAATGTACTAAGAAGTAGGAGAACTAATGCAATAGCAAAATTTCATTGAATGAATGGTAAAATAAGTAATTTCAGTGGTCTAGGCATATATGTAGGCATGAAAATTAAAGCTTATTTGAAGAGCTTTTAGATGAATTTTATAGAGAGTCGATAAGTTATAGCATTCAAAAAATATCTAAGAAAGAATAAGTAAAAATATGAATTTTTGACATTTTGAAAATTTTGGAATGCTATAACTTCTAAACTAATTGACCGATCGAGCTCATTTTTCGAACTCGATCAAGGTAATCACCCAAAAAATACGTATACTTAGTTTTAAAGCGATCGGTTTAAAATTGTGGCAATAATCGAAGTGACAACCTGCATAAAATTAGTTTTTATAATATTTTGTAAATTTTCAAAATCATTTATCTATTAGAAAAAGTGAACAAATCAATAAGGTGCATAGTGAAAATTGAAGGCAATCGATCGAGCTTTCAGATAGGACAAACGAAAATAAACTATCTCTTTCCGTTTAGAAGTTACATCCAGTTAAAGCGGCAAACAAATTTTTTTTTGAAAATTTTACAAAATTTTAATTAACCATAACTTCTAAACTTATTGGCCGAATTGGCTCATCTTCGAACTCATCCAAGGTAATAGTCTATAGAATAAGTATACTGAGTTTCATTAAGATCGGTGTAGAATTGTGGACGCTATCGTTGGAGAACGGCGCGTTATATTATATATATATATATATATATATATAAATACATATATAAACTTTTGAACCAAATGTATTTTCTGACTCAGTTCGTCGAGCTGAGTTGAGATATAGCAAAATTTTTCGAAAATTCCGTTATGAGGACAAATACAATAGTTAGATTTCTATGAAATCTACTAAAAATTTCATTGAATGAATGGTAAAATAAGTAATTTCAGTGGTCTAGGCATATATGTAGGCATGAAAATTAAAGCTTATTTGAAGAGCTTTTAGATGAATTTTATAGAGAGTCGATAAGTTATAGCATTCAAAAAATATCTAAGAAAGAATAAGTAAAAATATGAATTTTTGACATTTTGAAAATTTTGGAATGCTATAACTTCTAAACTAATTGACCGATCGAGCTCATTTTTCGAACTCGATCAAGGTAATCACCCAAAAAATACGTATACTTAGTTTTAAAGCGATCGGTTTAAAATTGTGGCAATAATCGAAGTGACAACCTGCATAAAATTAGTTTTTATAATATTTTGTAAATTTTCAAAATCATTTATCTATTAGAAAAAGTGAACAAATCAATAAGGTGCATAGTGAAAATTGAAGGCAATCGATCGAGCTTTCAGATAGGACAAACGAAAATAAACTATCTCTTTCCGTTTAGAAGTTACATCCAGTTAAAGCGGCAAACAAATTTTTTTTTGAAAATTTTACAAAATTTTAATTAACCATAACTTCTAAACTTATTGGCCGAATTGGCTCATCTTCGAACTCATCCAAGGTAATAGTCTATAGAATAAGTATACTGAGTTTCATTAAGATCGGTGTAGAATTGTGGACGCTATCGTTGGAGAACGGCGCGTTATATTATATATATATATATATATATATATAAATACATATATAAACTTTTGAACCAAATGTATTTTCTGACTCAGTTCGTCGAGCTGAGTTGAGATATAGCAAAATTTTTCGAAAATTCCGTTATGAGGACAAATACAATAGTTAGATTTCTATGAAATCTACTAAAAATTTCATTGAATGAATGGTAAAATAAGTAATTTCAGTGGTCTAGGCATATATGTAGGCATGAAAATTAAAGCTTATTTGAAGAGCTTTTAGATGAATTTTATAGAGAGTCGATAAGTTATAGCATTCAAAAAATATCTAAGAAAGAATAAGTAAAAATATGAATTTTTGACATTTTGAAAATTTTGGAATGCTATAACTTCTAAACTAATTGACCGATCGAGCTCATTTTTCGAACTCGATCAAGGTAATCACCCAAAAAATACGTATACTTAGTTTTAAAGCGATCGGTTTAAAATTGTGGCAATAATCGAAGTGACAACCTGCATAAAATTAGTTTTTATAATATTTTGTAAATTTTCAAAATCATTTATCTATTAGAAAAAGTGAACAAATCAATAAGGTGCATAGTGAAAATTGAAGGCAATCGATCGAGCTTTCAGATAGGACAAACGAAAATAAACTATCTCTTTCCGTTTAGAAGTTACATCCAGTTAAAGCGGCAAACAAATTTTTTTTTGAAAATTTTACAAAATTTTAATTAACCATAACTTCTAAACTTATTGGCCGAATTGGCTCATCTTCGAACTCATCCAAGGTAATAGTCTATAGAATAAGTATACTGAGTTTCATTAAGATCGGTGTAGAATTGTGGACGCTATCGTTGGAGAACGGCGCGTTATATTATATATATATATATATATATATATAAATACATATATAAACTTTTGAACCAAATGTATTTTCTGACTCAGTTCGTCGAGCTGAGTTGAGATATAGCAAAATTTTTCGAAAATTCCGTTATGAGGACAAATACAATAGTTAGATTTCTATGAAATCTACTAAAAAATACCACGCATGCGCACTTGTTAAGACGAATGTCCACACATATTTTTTAGGCTAAAATTAAAGAAAATGCGATTTAATTTTTTATTAATTACAATTGCATAACACAAAGTTAGATAGCCATTTTCGAAAGCAAATCCTTCTAGGGCAAAACGAGTCATTTAAAAAAAAAATGGAGTTAAATTATGGATTCTTTTTCGAGATATTGTGTTTTCAAGCTACAAAATTTTTTTACTGCTTGACGGGAAAATATTTTAGTTTATTTTAATGATTTTCTCGTTTCTATTGCACTGAATTTGTTTTTGAAAATCGCAGAAATAATCTTTATTACATTGTCTGTAAATTGGTGCATCATGTGAGATGTTTCTGTTCACTAATAAGACGATAATAACAGAAATAGTTGTAGAAAGGAGGCGAATAAAAATTTTTGATCGTAAAGCACTCCCTAATGCTTCGCATTATGAGTCGTGCAATATTGCGAAAATTTGAGCCCTTAATTTTGATATTAAGAGGTGTATCATCGCAATTTTCGATTTTTTTTAAATGAGCGGGTTTTTGTCTCATAACTCTCAATCCATCGAGATAAACGAAATCGACTCAGATACATTTTTTGAAGGAAATTTAATGCTCTACAAAAAAGATGGAATTGAAATTTTTCGTCAGATGAACCGTTTCCTTATAATCATGCTTTGAACGTTGGTATGATTTTGAAATTTGATTGTTCAACTTTGGAATTTTGTAATTCATGTAAAAATAAGTTTCTGGGAAAAAACAATGAATATTCTTGAAGGAAATTGAATGCTCTAAAAAAAAAGTCTCTTAACAATTTTCGCTAAATTCACTCCTTTAAAAGTTATTCAAGATTATTGAAGTCGTTTTATATAACTTCAACCTTGAATAACTTTTGAAGGAGTGAATTTAGCGAAAATTGTTAAGAGACTTTTTTTGTAGAGCATTCAATTTCCTTCAAGAATATTCATTGTCTTTTCCCAGAAACTTATTTTTACATCAATTACAAAATTCTAAAGTTGAACAATCAAATTTTAAAATCATACCAATGTTCAAAGCATGATTATAAGGAAACGGTTCATCTGACGAAAAATTTCAATCACATCTTTTTTGTAGAGCATTAAATTTCCTTCAAAAAATGTATCTGAGTCGATTTCGTTTATCTCGATGGTTTGAGAGTTATGAGACAAAAACCCGCTCATTTAAATAAAATCGAAAATTGCGATGATACCTCTTAATATCAAAATTAAGGGCTCAAATTTTCACAATAATTTTTTTTTGTCATCCCAAATAATATTTCCACAGTATCGTTAAAAAAAAAAAATAGTCGATTTTTTTGGCCCAGTCTAATAAGTATAATAGAGACGAAAAAAAAATTTTTCCAAAAATCAAATTTTTTTTATACGCCTTTATGGCTCTCGGCGTCGGTACCGGGAGCCATAGGGACGTATAAAAAAGTTTATTTTTCGGGAATCGATGTAATTATGTTCTAAAAGTACAATACTAAAAAAAAAATTTTTTTTCAACTAACGAATTAAATTTTTCTTCGAGTTTCAAACGTTTTTTATCATTCTTATACTTGATGGTCACAATCACATTAGTTACGGAAACTAAATTTTTTTAATACGCCCTTATGGCTCTCCAGGTTGGTACCGGGAGCCATAAGGGCGCATAAAAAAATTTGATTTTAAAAAAAAAATGTTTCGTATCTATTATACTCATAGATCATAATTTCATCAATTTAAAAAAAAAATAATTTTATCAGTTTTTAAACTATCGCTACAGCTGAATAATAAGCGCTGCTTAATAATTAAAAGACTGACATAAAAAGCATATTTTATTATGTAAAATCATCAGACTGCCAAAAATGTATGTAAGTGAGCTATCATTTTTATTTCAATTGATGATTATTATGATTTAATAATTAAAATACGATCATCAATTTATGTAAGATAACGATTAATACATAAATATATAAAATATAAAAAATATCATGATATATTCATCCAAATTAGTTTAAAAACCCATTTAATTTCGAATTCATTCCAAAAATAGATTGTAAATACTTGATTTTGAATGTCTTACAAATTTTGATTTCTTTGTTTTTGGTAAGTAATGGATAAAATAAGACAAAAATCTGCTAAAAATATGAATATTATTTAATTATAAAACAATTAATCTCGAAATTTTGCTAAAATTTAAAATTTTAATAACTTTAAGTTCATATATTTTTTAAAATAATAGTTTTACAGATATAAGTCATTGGACCTTTTTTATAGAAAACCAAATTTCCTACAAAAAAGGTCACATACTTTTTTTCGATACAAAATTTGACATTAAAGACTCACAGGTGAGCTAGAGTTAAACTCAGAGCTAAGCAGATATTGGCTTTTTTGAAGAACATACAATTCTCTTTTAGAGAAACTTTGGACCGATACGATACATAAATGTGGGGCTGAGTTTTATTCATTTAAAAGGAAACAAACTAAATTTACGTGCTTTTGGCATGGAAAAACTTCGACGGCGTTGTTCCAGTGGTTAATATTAATATTAAGAGCTCAAAATTGGACTAAATTTTTATTTTAACATTTAGAACAAGATTTTCAATAGGGAGTAAAAAAAAATTTTCGTTTCAAACGGAGCACTCTAATATACAATGAATACAAGACAAAATTTTTGAACCAAAAAATTCAAAATTCAGCGAGTTATTCACAATTTCCCAAGGCTCAAAAAAAAAAAAGTCGCCTCACTATTGCAGTGATGACCTTTGCAGGGCATGAAATAAAAAACAAAAAACCCGCGGGCTAAGAAAAAAATTGAAATTTAACAAAATAGTTGAGTTTTTAAAAAAAGGTTCAACTTTCGCACGAAAATTCAATGATTTTTGGCCTGCGAAAATTACATTTTTGATTCGATCGAAAAACTGGAGATTCATGTTACGAAGAAATATATATAAAAGAAGCTACAATTCGAATCAAATCAATCGGATGAATTGCCTTCGAGTTATCTGCAGCAATTTTGAAAAACGTTTTTTTGAAAACCGATAAGCGGCTGCTCTTCACATGGCTGTAACTCAAAAAAACTATTTGAAATTTTAGTATGTTATTTTTGAAGTTATAGACTATCGAGATATGCAAAAAAAAATGATTTTTTTTAAATATCATATTAGTGGTCCCCTTTAAGAGAAATTATCTGTGATGAAAAATATCACAAATATTGTGTGGACCGTTTTTAACACAGTCTTTTTGCAAGGTAATTTGGTAGCCGCATTCCGAAGTCGAAACAATGTCAAAGCTGTTTTTGTTCTTCGACTTTAATCATTAAATAAAGTTCATAATAATTTAAGATAATTAGTAGGGTGGGTTGAAAAAAAAACTTTTTTTTTGTTTTTCTTAGCAGGGGGGTAGAATTTGTACCTTATAAAAAAAAAAAAATTTTTCAAGAAAAAAAAAATTATTTTACTCAACATTTTGAGGTGGCCCACTTGTTTATTAATTAAATAATTGATTAAACGGGGTAGTTCCAACGATAAAAATTTTTTTTTTGTCCAAAATTGTGGAAAACATCTAATAATTGTCGAATGTGATTTTTTTTTACTTCACTTTCATTTTAATTCAAAAGAAAATGCTTTTCATTTTTGGATTTTTTACTTAAATTACAAAAATAATAGGAAAAAAATTTTTTCAACTTCTGACTTTCAATTAGCTTTCGAAGGGACACCCTACAGATTCTAGAACACTATGTAATTTTTAACTTCCCGCTAAGAAAATTGTAAATTTTCAAAAATTCGGGAAGTTATTGGTTTCGGTCCGATTTACGAAAATCGAATTTCTATCAGATGTCGACGTTTTGAGGTCCTAGGAAGCTATTCTGACTATTTTCAGAATGATTTCCGAATGTATGTATGTATGTATGTACGTACGTACGTATGTAAATACCTGTATCTTTTGAACGGATGAACCGATTTTGAACTTTAAGGTGCCATTCGACGCGGATTGTCAATATCTTGAAGCCGAGAGGAAATTGAGCTTGGTCGGTAGGGCTCGTTCAGAGATATTCCAAAAATAAAGTTTTTTCAAAAATGTTTTTTTTGGATAACTTTTAATGTGCTCGAAGGATTAATTCCAAAATGGACTGGGCTCTAGAGCTTTATAAGCCGCGTCGAATGCCACCTCAACCATCAAAATCGGTTCATTCGTTCAAGAGAAACCGTTGTCGAAAGAATTAAAAAAAAAAATTTTTTTTATTTTTCCTGAAATATCTCAAAAACGACTCGATAAATCGGATCCAAAATTTTATCAGCTTTAGAACTTGACAAAACGCATCGATTGCCGCCTCAACCATCAAAATCGGTTAATTCGTTCGCGAGATATCGTGGGAGAAAGAAATGCTAAAAAATGGTTTTTTATAAAACAATGGCATACAAAAGTATTTGCGAGCTCGTAGAGCTCGAAAATGTATTCACAATAGTGTTTTCGAGCTCAACGAGCTCGAAAACAGCGGGAAGTTTTGGGGCTGGCCCGCAGGGTCAACTGACAGACCGATTTTTTTCGCTGGGACTACCCCGTTTGATCAATTATTTATTTTAAAAACGAGTGGGCCACCTCAAATGTTCAGTAAAAAATTTTTTTTTTTTTTGAAAATTTTTTTTTTTTATAAGGTACAAATTCTACCCCCATGCTAAGAAAAACAAAAAAAAAAGTTTTTTTTCAACCCACCCTAATAATTAGTAACTATATTTTATAAGCTATAATTAATATGGAGAAAAAAATAACAATAATTTTTTTTCAAATTGCATAAATTATTTTGACTGTAACTATCCAGTACCAACAGTTGTTATTTTATAAAAGTTGGTACTTCTGTTTACACTAATTTCTTTGGCAGTTCAATGTGTATCACGTGTATCTGTCGTAAATATAACCTTACAATCCCGGTAAATTTTTTTACAGTTCATAATTATACTATAAATGTAACAGACACACACAATTAAAAAAAAAATTATTTATAAATGTAAATAATGTACTAATCTTCGCATCTAATGATTTTTCAATTTATAAAAAAACGTTAATTATTTTTTGTTTAATTTTAATAATTGAAATATAAACTTTCACGTAATTTTTAGATATCTTATCTTATTGATAATAAGTATTCATTATTATTATTTATTCAACCCTTTAGTTTGTGTTTGTTACCAGTCCAGTATTTAACGAACATCATATAAATATATGTTTATTCTTTGAATGTAAACAACAATTTAAATTTCGCGCGTACGCAGAACCGCCATTTTTTCCCTAGTATAAATAAGAGGGGCGCAGAATAGGTTAGAAAATAAAGACAGAAATCTTTCTGTCACACAAAAAAATTAATTTAAAAAAAATCATGTGGTAAATTGTTTCGAAATTTGGTAGGTAGATATTTTAGATATTATATCATGGACTGAATAGTTTTTTTGCCTAGGTTAATTGTGCCATTTTTTTACAAATTATCATTTTCCTGTTAAGTTGAATAAAGACAGCCATAAGAGCCCATGTATTTTCACGAAAGTTTAATTAATTATATTTTTTAAACGGTGTCGTAAAAAATTCTGGTTTTTTGTTTTCAAGGGCCTAAAAATATAATCTTTGAAATTATCATAATTAAAGTAAGGGTTAACTGTTGGAGGTTTGACTACCAAATTACTTTGACCCTTCGTCACTCGCTCAATGAGCGCGGCGCCGCCTTTTTTACAATTATGCAATTTTCTCATAATTACGGTGACGGATGACGTCGAAAAAATTAGAATGCTTGAATTAGACATTCTAAAAGAATTTCTAGCATTAGCCGCTCCTAAGAAATAAATTATTTTGTTAAAAAAAAATATTTTCATGCGAAAGAAATTGAAAAGCGGCGCGACGCCGCCGAGTGCGAGTTAGTAACCGGTAAATGTCCGCCGCGCGCTGCTGCCAACTTGTGTGTGGTAATATTCTCTTGTACGATATAGATATATAAATATTTAGGTTTGACATTTAGGTATTCTCTCTTAATAGAGATACATTTTTTATTAATAATTAAGAATAATTCTACGCGTAATAAGTATTTTATCACAAACAAAAATATGTTATTTAAATATTAATTATTATATTTACAAATATATATTTATATTATATGTAATTTGTGTATAATATTCAAGAAGAATTTCGAGGTTATAACCACAACAGGTAATTGAATTTTATTTTGTTTTTAATTAATTTTGAGTTAAAATAATGAAAAAATTCTAGTAACAATAGAAGCATTATTAATAATTATAGAATTAATAATATTAACAATAATAATAATAATAATATCAACAATAAATAATTTATTAAAATACATTTGAATAATAATTTTATGAGCAAGCTATTTTTTTAATAAAATTGTTGTTAAGAAAAATTTAATTTTAATTGAAACGGAGTAATTCCTAATAAAAAAAATTAAAAACAAAATGGAAAATCTATCTTTTATTTTTTAATTTCGATAAATTAATTTTTAAAAAAAATTTCATTTCGATTATTTTTTATATAGATTTAGCAATCTGAAAAATGTGGCAACAGCGCGCTTGATTTAACACGGCGGCGCAGCGCTCACCGCGCGAGTGACGAAGGATGAAAAAGTGATGCGAGTGACGAAGGGTTAACATAGCATTTTTTACTGTGTAGTGTACTTCATGTGTTAACACTACTTTGAGTAATTATGTTAATAGTTTTTTAATAAAAATCAAGTCTTTCATTACTATCTGTACCTTGTACGAAACGCTTGAATATCTTTTCTAATTATTTCAGCAGCTTTTGTTGCTTCTTGCATTTCTTCTTTAAGATCTTGAATATGTTGATTATATTCCTATGAAAACAAAGAAGCTATTAAAAATTGTCACTTTTGAATTAAAACTCTTAAAATTTTCTCGTTAGTGTCGACAAATATTTTTAAAAAATTTTTACCTGAAGAGAATTACAAATTGCATCTTTAAAATGATCAATTGTTACAAAATCAGAGAAAAAGGGTAAAATATCTTCAATGCGAACTAAATCACACTGTTGAAGGAATTCCATTGCCTGTTGAATATCATTACGTTCTCGTACAACATGTTCAGCTAAAAATCCGGTAAAAACATTATTTTTATTGTCCTAATTATTAAATTTGTTTTTATAAATTTACCTATTTTCAACCATAATTTTTTTTTCAATTCATTGTCGTGATGTGATGGCATCGCAGCAACTTGTTTAGCTAAATCAACATTAATAGTCAATGCGAGATCAACAGCTGTTGTCCATAAGCCTAAAAGCGCAGATAGTTGTACACAAGCTTCTGTCAAACCAGCTTCTTGACAAAGACGTAGAGCATAATGAACATCATAAGGTACCATCGTTATATCTTGTCCTAATACCAACAATTATTTAATTAAATATTTTAATTACTCCAATTATTAATGTATGAGACATATATTTTTATATAAGTCGTTTAAATGCAGATTGGCCCGGATATATATTTTTTTCGTATGAATAATGTTTCTTATGGTAAAAATTGCACACCTCATTAGGCGTGATCTACAAACACTACAAAATTTTCGTCCATTCTCTCACTTAAAATCTTTGTTACACTGAGTGAAAAAAAAGTACATTTTTAATATAAATGCTTGGTTTAAGTATTTTAGTTACTTAAATAGTGCCAAGCGGTTATTTTCTTTAACTATACCCGGGAAAAAATGATTTTGCCTAATTATATATAATTATATATAAGACCTTATATATAATTAGATCTAAAAATTGGCCAGGTCTAATTATATATAATTATATATAGGTTATATATGATTATATATAATACGTTATATATAATTAGATCTGAAAATTGGCCAGGTCTAATTATATATAATCATATATAAGTTATATATACTCATGTATAATTAGATATGATTATGTATAATACATATATATCATATCGCATCAAAACCAAATCTATTATTGAGCATGTAATTCCTATAAAAGAAAGTGATCGGAAAATGCTGATTAATTATTCCAATGTTAAAATATTAACACAACTCATAAGAGTTGAAAATTATGTATGCAAAAAACCAAACACTTTAAAAACTGTTTGGTAACTGGGTATTATTAACTATACATAAGTTTATTACTTTTTTAACAGACTGAAAAATATAATGTAACGCTTCGTAAATATTTTAAAATTATAATTTATAGTAAAATTGTAATCATTATTTCTGTAAATATACACCTAAAACTATAATGCATTTAACGAGTATTGATTATTAAATATCAATAAAGACCATAGAGCATCTAATATATTAAATAAGAAAAACTAAATATTAAATATATTCTATAAATAAAATATTAACTTATATATATATAAATAATTAATTTATTAAATCTAAAGATCTAAAATATAATAAAAATTACTGTATATGGGTCTATATAGGTCAGGTCTAATCAGATCTAATTATATATAGACCCATGTATAACTATATATGGGTATATACTATTATATATATTCCATATACAATCATATATAATTAGGCAAAATCATTTTGTCCCGGGATGTAATTAGATTTAATTATATATAAGGCTATATATACTTACATATAGGTCTATATATAACCATATATATTCTATATATAATCATATATAATTAGGCAAAATCATTTTTTTCCCGGTATAATTAGGTCTAATTATATATAAGGCTATATATACTTATATATAGGTCTATATATAACCATATATATTCTATATATAATCATATATAATTAGGCAAAATCATTTTTTTCCCGGTATAATTAGGTCTAATTATATATAAGGCTATATATACTTATATATAGGTCTATATATAACCATATATATTCTATATATAATCATATATAATTAGGCAAAATCATTTTGTCCCGGGATATAATTAGATCTAATTGTATATAAGGCTATATATACATATATAGGTCTATATATAACCATATATATTCTATATATAATCATATATAATTAGGCAAAATCATTTTTTTCCCGGTATAATTAGGTCTAATTATATATAAGGCTATATATACTTATATATAGGTCTATATATAACCATATATATTCTATATATAATCATATATAATTAGGCAAAATCATTTTGTCCCGGGATATAATTAGATCTAATTATATATAAGGCTATATATAATTATATATAGGTATATATATAACCATATCTAATTATATATAATACCATATATAATTATATATATTCCATATATGATCATATATAATGATATATAATTAGGCAAAATCATTTTTTCCCGGGTATAAGTAAAATAATTACTTTATTAGTGTATTTCGTGAGCTAATATGGCGCGGGAGCCTATAGAAGTGCGTGCCTATGTGCGCTTATCACCTTTTGCTATATACGTTTTATCGTTACCTGTCGTCAGAGCATTTAGTCTCATTACCAGTTGAAATCAGAGCTGTATGTAAAAGTGTTATAGTAAGCTAGAGTTACTTAGCTTGACTTGTATATCGGTCTACGATCTACATTTAGTTAGTGAGTAAAACAATAGTGAATTACTGAAAGTATCATCGGGTTCAAATCAGACATAGACTAGTAAGATTGATAAAGGTCCTATACACGTAGTTACAGTAATTTGGGACATTGGAAGCAGTTAGTCAACCAATATCAGATAGAAACGATTGGAGTGATTGATATATCACTCAGATTATAATAGTGGCAAGAGTGAATTCGTTGTTTATCAATAAATATTAAAACAACGAACAGAATTGAGTGAATTCTTCTGCTCACCTATTCACCATCCTACAATTAAGCGTCGGGGTGATCTCACTATTAAGAGCGTCTATCAGGTTCAAAGAGGGTATCCTGGAAGACCAAACTCAGCCGTTCCAGACCATCCGGAGCATCACCGAACTCAATTTAGGCTAAGTACTAGTATTAGTTAAGATTGTAAGGCCAGTTCGGGTAAATTAAAATAAAAGACGAGTCTAATATTGAGCTAGTAGGAGAAGACTCACGAAAAGCTGCACGTCTCCATCTAAAGTACAGGTGTACGCATATCCTAACGTAACAACTATTGTAAAAATAAAGTCAAACGCGCCCGAGTAAAAAAAATTCGTTCCAAAAAAATTCCGCATGTGGAACTTCTAAACATGAGACAGATCAGAACTTCGAATGGAACTTTTTTGGAACGTTAGTAAGTCTAATGATTAAAAAAAAAGTTTTATGAGTGAACTTAGAGTCAAAAAAGGACGTTCTTGGAAATTTTTTGGAATTTTATATAGACATTCCAAAAAAGTTCCAGAATCACCACTTTTGACCTTTTTTGGAAGCTAAAAAAGACGTTCCAAAAACATTCAAAAATGGTCCAAAAATCATTATTTTACCACCTATTATAGAACTAAAATGGACGTTCCAAAAACATTCTAAAAAAGTTCCAGAATCACCACTTTTGACTTTTTTATGGACACAAAAAAGCGTTCCAAAAACTTTCCAAGATCACTTCATTTGCATCTTTTGTAGAATAAAGACGTTCTAGAAACATGCCAAAATAGTTCAAAAATCACTACTTTTGAATTTTTTATAGAAATAAAAAAAACGTCCATGAAAAATTCCAAAAAAGTTTTAAGAACGTCCTTTTTAATAAAAACTTTGGTAATGGTCTAGAAGTGGGGCTCCACCTATTTTTCGTAGTTCCAAGTGCTTACACCTTAAATATCTATAATTAAACTTTTTCCACGTGTTCAGCTACACGGCGGATTAAATTTTCTGTATGTGTTTTTGTCTCCAACACTAGATATCTATCTGAACCTTGCAATCAGAGTGTACAAAATTGATAACATAAAATCATGCAAATTTTCCAAAAAAATTTTAATAAATTATCTAATAAATATAAATAATTAATTTTATTAATACCGTAAGATGGACGGTGGTGATAGAAAAGTCTAACTAAGAGCTACAAAGATTTTTTGAACTCTTGTATAGTGAAAATTGGCATATTTCTGTTATTTCAATACTTAAACGGTGTACAACAGCTCACCTAACATTTAGTTGCAAGTAGTTTGGACGGTATCCGCCTTCCTTTGCTAGTATAGTGTCTGGCTGAAACCCACAACACAGTTTTACGCCGGCTCGTACTGGTAAGAGATGTAGTCTAAGGCAAGAGTGCGTTAACATAGCCTTACTGACGAGTCCGTTAACGTACTTAGGACGAAACTACAGAAATTATGGCAAATAGGCATATACCTTAAATTTTAGTGTTTGACTTAAGAGTCAATACACAGAATGAAATGAAAAATATGTCAAATAATGCAGTGTTGCACGGAACTGAAAATTCATGATCTAACATCTAAATCAAGCATAATTTATACCTTTGATATACACTTATAACTTATTAAGGCTCAAATAACACCTAAAGATGCAATTATATCTTCAATCCGCCGACAAATGCTAGAGAATGAAATTGGTTTCAAAGCGATTTGTCTATATTTGGATTTTTGCTTGATATAAACAGGTGGAGCCCCGATTATAGACCATTACCAAAACTTTTTGTTACCTTGGGATCCAATATAACGCATTACTTCATCTTGTTTATATCTGGCATATAATGACAAGAGAAAATTATGCACTGCTTGATCTGGACAGCTTTGTTTATAAACACAAAATTCTAAATATTTCATAACTTCTTTTGCCTGAAATAAAAATATTTATAAATTTATTCAAAATAATTAAACAACAATAGAATTAAGCCTTACATGTTTCTCATCACTATCACACGATACCAATGCAGGTAAAATTTTTGATGGCTGCAATTGTCCACCTTGAGAAATAATTGCTGCGATTGTAGGCTTAGGTAGTTCTTGTACTAAAATTCCAGTAAACTGATAAAAAAGATTTTTGTTTCCTTGGCTTTTTAAAACTTCAAGAGCTTCTAAGTAATTATTTTTAAAAAGATGCTGACGAATTACTTGTTCATAATTACGATGCATTATTGTCAAACGAATTAAATTATCTTTATCACCATGACTAGCCATTAGTTTATAAATAGTAGTAAAATTTTTTTTTATACAATCTTCAACAGTTGGTATACATAAAAAACTATCAAACTGTTTTTGTAATTCCATAAGAACAGAATTATGATTATGAGATATTATATTACTTCTTAATTTTCCCATTTGATACATAAACAATTCAACGACCCACACAACAATCATTGTTATTTGTGTTTTATCTTGAGGTCTTAATCCTTCTAATTTCTAAAATTAAATTGTACAATTATTATTTTTATTATTATTATTTTTTTTAATTAAATTTTTAACTCTTAACCTTTTTCAAAAACATTTTTAAAGCTTCTATTTGTAAATCTTGTAAAAATTTAAGTGATATTGCCTCAAAAGAAGAATGGGTTTCAGCATAAATCATTGCACTTTTTTCAAATCTAATAAATATATAATTATTATAGTTTAATATTATTATCGTATGATAACACAGGTCTACAAAAAAAAATTTTTGTTTGGTGCCGCTAATCCCTCGCGATTTTGCGAATGCCGTAAAAATGCCGTAAATTTTCGGCATTTATACACATGCCGTAAATTTACCGTAATAATTTGGTAATAATATGGTTATATTGGCCAGTTTTTTTGCTGTAATACTGTAGAGTTACCAGATTATTATAGTAAAATTACTATAAAAATGCCGAACTTTTACCAAAAAAATGCTATATAAATACCGCAATAATGCGATAATTTTATAATAATAAAATCGTATTTTTTCGGTAATCATACCGTCGATATCCTGCGATTTTGCCAGATTTATCGTGATACAATGAAAAATTGTAAAAAATTTGGTTTTATTTTATATTTGCTTCTGCGGTTAAAATCATCGAAAATGTGCAAAGTGTAAAATTTTATATTTTATTCTATTAGTTCATACATTTCTTATTGAAACAAAAGAATGTAAGTGAAAATAAGAATCCGGGAAAATTGAGGTTTTCAATTTTCTTAAGTTTGTTTGTATAGATATAAATACAATTAGTTTATATTTTCGAATAAGCGATTTGGCATAATGGTTAACAGATCAGGCTTTAAATCATTAGGACTCGGGATCGAGCCCACGAGTTGGCGGGTTTTTTTTTTTTTTTCCATGACAGTTATTGTACCTATAACTTTATAATGTTATATATAATTATATACAATTAAATAAAATTTTTTTATAATTATATATAATTTTTGTTCCGGGTAGAACGGTTTAATGCTGCAAAAATGCCGAAAATATGCTGTATAATTACGGTTTTAATGCTGTTAAAATACCGTATTTTTTCTGTTTTATTACCGTAAATATTCTGAATTTTTTTCGTAAATTTTTGGTAGTAATGCGGCAAAAAAACTGGCCAAAATAACTTGAATAATACCATATTTATGCAGTATTTATACCGTATAATTCCGGTATTATTTCGGTATTTTCAAAACCGCGAGGGATTCTAGGTTATATTTTGGTTAATTAGCCCACAAGATGTCGTGCGATGCTGTCAAAATTATGAAGCTACGTTCAGGTTTGTATCGATCGATATAATAACCTAAAAAACGTATTTTATCATAATTAATGTCATTATAATCAATAATTTTTCTTTAAAATTAATACTTTTGATATGCCGTCGATATGCCACCATTTAAATATAGTGGAAACTTAAACATGCAAACCTTCTCAATAATACAATTTATAGATAAATTGAGAAAAATATAGATAGCCCGAACTGGGAATCGAACCCAGACCAATTCGGTATCGCGCCGAGTGCTCTACCAGTTGAGCTATCCGGCACTATAATGAGAACGTTTTCATCAAGATTTAAAGGTGATGCAAGATAAATACCAAGGTCGCTGGGATGAGCATATGATGGCAGATTACTGTTGGAGTATTACACGGGAATGTCCTGAAGACATCCATCGGAGAAAATCTAAAAAGAGAAGCTTCTAACCTGTCAAATAAAATGTGTAATTAAATGTATTTAACTGCTTTGAATTAAATGATCTTTTGATTTTTAATAAATGAAAATCTCGAAAACTATACGTAGCATTAAAAAAGGAAGTATTACGTTTTTATCAGGGTACCGAATGTACTTGAAATCAGTTTTACTTTTAGCAGCACCAAAATCATTGTAGACCTGTGTAATAATTATCTAATATTAAATGAATACCAACTCCTTATTTTTAAATAACATCTCAGCTTCTTTAACAAGCACTTGATCGATATGAGCCGGATTATCTTGACAATACTGCTTTGCAAGCCCAAATTCACCTTTCTCCATATAAATTTGCCACACATTTCTTTCTTCTTTGGTAACTTTATATTTAAATAATGCACGCTCTGTATAAGCCCAAATTGATCCAGTTGTCGGATCTTTTGTTATATTAACTAATTTTCCATATGTCTGAAGATTAAATTGGTAAATATTATTAATCAATTAGTCAAGAGCATTTTTACAATAAACAAAACTAATCAACAATCCAAACATTATTTTATTCAACTCATGCGCGCTATTCACGTTTTATCATGCCAAAAAATCCGAACCCTAAATGGCTGTTTACCGACTGGGGAAAAATTATTTGTCAAAACGCAATAAAGATGTCTACTATCTCGGCCATTGTGACGTAATAAAAATAAGCATAACTATCTATCGGGCTCTATCTGAATATTGGGTAATTACAACTCCCTGTTGTTATCCATTGAGCAGCCAAGATTGTGATGCCGAACGTTTTTAACGTGGAGTTAAAACTTTGACTTATTGAATTTGAATTTCCGTTGAATTAAATCTCCATCCCTATAATTTTGTCATATTCTTAATATTATAAGTTTTTTTTTGACAGTGTCAGTAAACAACTATTTAGACTTCGCTTCCCGGTTGGCAAAAAGTTATCATGAAGATCTCATAAAGATAACTTTTTTTTGGATCTGATAACTTTAAGACTCATCTTAAAGATAACATAAAGATATCAGAAAGATATTTAATGCGCCACCTACTGACATCTTTTAGATCTCTTCGAAAAAGTATCAGGAAGACAACATTTTTCTGATGTCTAAAAAATAGCGGATCATGATTGCAATGATATAATAAAGTTATCTCTAATTAGATATGATTTTGAGGTTACTTGATAATAGTTAATATTTAAAAATTTTTTGGTTTTTATTGTTAATTATTTACAAGAAAGTAATTCATTCAAAATTATATAATAATTTAAATATAATTAATAATAATAATTTAGTTTTGATAATAACACTCATAATAATATCAATAATAACAATAATAATAATCTTCAAATTTACTTCAACTTGTTTATCACCATGATCATTATTGTCACTACTATTATCGCTGTTATTATTTATACTATCATTTTTAGCATAAATCAATTGACATTTACCATTAACTTCAAAGTTTGATATTCTAATTTAGAACAATGATTTGAAATGATTTAAAACAATTTGAATCGACTAATATATAGATTAGGGTTTCATTTTAAGGCTATATTTTTTTTTCACTGCTATACCAGAAAATCTAGTATTATATAGAAAATAAAAAATTATACCGCTGGGCTAAAGGATTTAAGTCCAATAGCGGCTTAGCTCATCAAAAAATTCGATTTCCCATTTAAATAACACGGGAAATTTTTTTTATTAACTGAGTATTTTTAACTCGTGAACAATTCAATAGATCGAATTGACTAATACATATTTTCGTAGGAAATTGAATGCTCTACAAAAAAGGTCTCTTATCATTTTTCGATCAATCCATCTGTTCTAAAGTTATTAGAGCTCGAAGTCAAGTTATAGGAAATTTCAAGATCTTTTTACTTTTCCGGCAAAACTATCAGACTTATCACAAAATATCATAAGATCTTTTTTGTAGACAATTTTGTTTCCTACAAATTATTGTCAGTAAAATTTTTTCAAATTCCGCATTGTTTTTTAGTTATTTTCATTTCAATGTCGAGCTCTGGAAATCGATCAGAACACTACTTTTTTAAGAGCTTGAAATTAAAATTAAAATAACTAGAAAACAATGCGGAATTTGAAAAAATTTTACTGATAAAAATTTGTAGGAAATAAAATTGTCTACAAAAAAGATTTTATGATATTTTGTGATAAGTCTGATAGTTTTGTCGGAAAAGTAAAAAGATCTGGAAATTTACTATAACTTGACTTCGAGCTCTAATAACTTTAGAACAGATGGATTGATTGAAAAATGATAAGTGACCTTTTTTGTAGAGCGTTCAATTTCCTACAAAAATATGTATTAGTCAATTCGATCTATTGATTTGTTCACGAGTTAAAAATACTCAAAGTTAAAAAAAAAAATTTCCCGTGTTGTTTAAATGGGAAATCGAATTTTTTGATGAGCTAAGCCGGTATTGGACTTAAACCCTTTAGCCCAGCGGCACAATTTTTTATTTTCTATATACTACCAGATTTTCTGGTATAGCAGTAAAAAAAAAAAATATAGCTTTAAAATGACACACCCTAATATAGATACACCCTTAGCATGGAATAAATCACTTTTTTTATTCAGGGTAATGATTGAGGCTCAATAATCTGAGGTTCCTAGAGATTAGAATTGTTTATTGAATTTTTTAAGAATTTTCGTAAACGTCTATTTTTTTGGTTCGTAGATAATTCTTTATATGTTTTTCTGAAGGACATTTTTTATCAAACACTTTTTACACGTATATCTGTTTTGTAGGTTAGACTGAACTAAACATAAAATATATGAAAACCAAACGTCAGCTGATAAATTTAGGTTATGATCAAATATTAACAAAAAAATATCTTTTTGACCTCATAAGGACATCTACAGAAGTTATCATAAAGTTATCTTTTAGATCTCGATAAACCGATATCCGTAAAAAGTTGTCAAAAAGATATCATTTGCCTGACCTCTAAAAGATATCTTTTTTCAGATAACATAATGATGCCTTTCTGACATGGATGCCGAACGGGATATATTTTTAGGCGATGAATAAAACGTAAATAGCGCAAATGAGTTGAATAAAATTATGGGCACAACATGTAGGTTAAGTCATAATCCGTCATCCGCGATGTGTTTAGCACATCACGCTGACACACTATTAATAACTTACCCTACTACCCTAGTAGCAATTTGGTAAAAGTCTTGTGCCAGCATGGGTCAAGATACTTTAGAAAGATTTTAGATCGAGAATTGTACAAGAATTGGTCCAGATTCTTGACCAAGATTATAGGTCAAGACTTGAGCCAAACTGTGGTCAGAATTTGTCAAGAATTTGACCAGATATCTGGGGCCATCGATTGCTAAACTTTGGGACTATCCTATAGAGTAGAGGTTCTCATTCTACATTCGTTTCATTTACAATACTGTAGTCGAGAAGTGAGTTCTCTGTAGAAAATGAATCTAGTTTTTTTGAAAATCCGAGTGACAGCTTATTACATTTGTCATTAAATTTGACAAGACATTTTTTTTACAAATAAAAATAGCAACTTTTATAAGTCAAAATCAAATAGAGAAAACGAGAGACTGATTATTAGCAATAACTCAAAAATTAATAGAGGAAGCGTAAAATTAAAAAACGATTATTAAAGAAGAAGTAATTTTCTATGAAATTGTCACAACTTCTGGAATTCTATTCCTATTATTTATAATTTTAATTTTTCATCTTAATCTATTGAAAAACTTCCGAAATTTTTTAAGTGCTAAAAAATTCTGGAAATCAATTTTTCTAGGCATTACTACAAACTCAATGCGTAATTGTAAAAAAATAACATTTTTAAACTTGTTGACTTGACTATAAATGAGAACCACTGCAATACTATACTTTTCACATTCAAGTGAAAAGGAGGGGAATAGATGCGCGCTCGTCGTCTTTTGCGTTTCTCGCGCAAGTCTATGTCAAGACTCTGGGCCAAGAATCTGGTGAAATTCTGGTCACAGACTGGCCCAAGTCTGCCGCCAGTCTGGATAAAGAATCTCGATCAAATGTCTTGGTCAAGAATTGTCCAATTCTTTACGAAGTGCTTCTCCAAGTATCTTGCCAAAGAATCTTGCCCAATTTCATTGCTACTAGGGTAGTTACGCCAATAACTATTAAAATCAGATAAGATGAAAGAAGCTTATAACGGGTAGTCGAGAAAACTAAACGCACGATAGCAGGAGATTTGTTCCAAGAAAAATTTCATCTACATCTCCTAGACTAGACTTATGATAGACCATTAATCAATATTTAATAATTATAAATACTCAAAAAAATTATTACTAATACTTACATCGTTGTATATATCTTCAAAAATAAGTTCTTGATTCAATAACGAAATACCTTTGACATGATCGTTATAAAGTAACAAAGCGTGAAATTTAGTCAATACAAAATTAATTGGTGCAACTGACATTTGTGATACTGTACTTCCACTTAAACTAGTTTCAGGACAACATATCATTTCTTGATTTATTAAAGCATTATCTGAATCACCTTTAGGATCTATCTGCAAGTGAAAATTAATTGATTAAACTTTCTAGCTCATAATATAAATAAAAATATTTTCATTTTTTAAAATCAAATCTATTTTATCTGACCTCTGCATACAAAATTCCAGTTTCTGTTAGCCAACCAAATGATGTTGGTATACCTTTTGATACTGGATAATAAAACTGCATACGTGAATAAGGCAATGAATTTTCTAACTGATTAAAACGTTCTAAAAAAAAAAAAAATAATAAACACCTGCACGGAAAAAAATTAATCGTGAATGCAACATGATGCAGTCTTGGTAAATAAACATGATGAAATCATGTTGCATTCACATGATTTGTCATGTTGCATTCACATGATAATCATGTTGCGGTAACATGAGATAATCATGTGGCAGCAACATGATTTGTCATGTTTCGGCTACATGATAAGCATGTTGCGGTAACATGAGAAAATCATGTTGCATTCACATGATTATCTCGTGTTACCGCAACATGATTATCATGTGAATGCAACATGATTTGTCATGGTTCGGCTACATGACAATATGTGGCAGCAACATGATTATCATGTGAATGCAACATGACAAATCATGTGAATGCAACATGATTTTTCTCATGTTACCGCAACATGATTATCATGTAGCCGAAACATGACAAATCTTGTGAATACAACATGATTTTCTCATGCTACCGCAACATGATTATCATGTGAATGCAACATGATTTGTCATGGTTCGGCTACATGACAATATGTGGCAGCAACATGATTTTCATGTAGCCGAAACATGACAAATCATGTGAATGCAACATGATTTTCTCATGTTACCGCAACATGATTATCATGTAGCCGAAACATGACAAATCATGTGGATGCAACATGATTTCATAATGTTTATTTACCAAGACTGCATCACGTTGCATTCACGATTAATTTTTTCTCGTGTGCAGCCAAATATTTAATAAAATTAAAAAAAAAAAGATTAAATACCTTTGACATTAAGATACTTGCTAAATATCTGTTGAAGTAATGGTTTTTCCTGAGGATTTGTTATTGTACCCATATACTGATAAATTCTGATAAGAGTTGTCACAATAATAATATATTTATCAGAATAAGGTACTTTGTGAAATGCTATACCAGTAATAGGTGGTTTACTTTCTTCACCAATATCAAATACCTATCAATAATTTTTTTCCTTTAGATATTAATAAACTAATAATAATAATTTTTGTGACAAACATTAAATACAAATTTTAAATTACATCAACTACTTTACAAGGGAAAAATTTAACTCACCAATCCATCTACTTCCTTACTGGCATAAAGAGGCAAATAATTAGGAAGCTTTGGGAGCAAGAAATATTAAGTAATAATGATAAAAGTTTTATAAGTGAATAAAATAAAAAAGGATTCGTCAAAATTTTCACTAATATTGTGTAATACAAATAAATTCACAAGATGTTTGTGACGCTATTTTACAAAAACGAGTGTAATAACCGTCCTTGGCTACGCCTCGGACGTTATATTTACACTCGTTTTTGAAAATTCGCGCCAAAAACTTCAGGCTCATATCGCAACATCGAGATTGTCGCTAAGTCACCACTTTGCGGCCTTATGACGTAAATATCTATTATGTGATTTCCCCCGGATAAACCACATCGATGTTTTCGAGCTCAAGGAGCATGTATTTTAATGCATTTAATAGGTTTAAAAATTAATTTAAAGTAAGCGGAATTTATTTTTTTTTTTGTTTTTTGTTAATAAAAAAATTTCCAATTCTCTGACTCCATCACATTTTTGATTTTTTCGTTTCTTTTGATTTTTAAAATAATTTATAAAAATAAAAAAATTAAAGGCACGCATTTGTACTCTCAAATACTACTTGTGCATTAAAATTGAAATTTTTTTTTTTACCTGAGTAATATACATTAGACTGGGCCAAAAAAATCGACTATTTTTTTTTTTTTAACGATACTGTGGAAATATTATTTGGGATGACAAAAAAAATTATTGTGAAAATTTGAGCCCTTAGTTTTGATATTAAGAGGTGTATCATCGCAATTTTTGATTTTTTTTAAATGAGCGGGTTTTTGTCTCATAACTCTCAATCCATCGAGATAAACGAAATCGACTCGGATACATTTTTTAAAGGAAATTTGATGCTCTACAAAAAAGGTCTGATTAAAATTTTTCGTCAGATGAACCGTTTCCTTATAATCATGCTTTGAACGTTGGTATGATTTTAAAATTTGATTGTTCAACTTTGGAATTTTGTAATTCATGTAAAAATAAGTTTCCGGAAAAAGACAATGAATATTCTTGAAGGAAATTGAATGCTCTACAAAAAAAGTCTCTTAACAATTTTCGCTAAATTCACTCCTTCAAAAGTTATTCAAGGTTGAAGTTATGTAAAACGACTTCAATAATCTTGAATAACTTTTGAAGTAGTGAATTTAGCGAAAATTGTTAAGAGACTTTTTTTGTAGAGCATTCAATTTCCTTCAAGAATATTCATTGTCTTTTTCCGGAAACTTATTTTTACATGAATTACAAAATTCCAAAGTTGAACAATCAAATTTTAAAATCATACCAACGTTCAAAGCATGATTATAAGGAAACGGTTCATCTGACAAAAAATTTCAATCAGACTTTTTTTGTAGAGCATCAAATTTCCTTCAAAAAATGTATCTGAGTCGATTTCGTTTATCTCGATGGATTGAGAGTTATGAGACAAAAACCCGCTCATTAAAAAAAAATCGAAAATTGCGATGATACACCTCTTAATATCAAAACTAAGGGCTCAAATTTTCACAATAATTTTTTTTTGTCATCCCAAATAATATTTTCACAGTATCGTTAAAAAAAAAAAATAGTCGATTTTTTTGGCCCAGTCTAATATACATGCTTGAAAAAAAATTTTTTTTAATATGTAAGTATGTAAAAATTATTTCAATATGAAAAACATGTTAAAATATTTTCTAATTATATTTTATCAAATGAATTCTTTGAACATTTAAAAATTAAATCATTTTTTTTAATAATTAAAAATAAATATGACATTTTTATTATTTTTCATATATTTACATTGAAAAATTTTTTACTATCATTAGTGTGATAATATTAACAAATTATAAACTACTCCTTATCCACTCACTGCATAAATCACAAATGTATTTGAATGATTTTTTTTGCATTGATTTGTATGTTTCGATGAAATACTTTAAACAAATATAGTGAGAATGTTTCACATTTTTCGCACATAATCCAACCAGAGTTTCTATCTATTTCTCCCTGCCCACACCTAAGGCACTGATTCTATACGTTTAAAGATATTTTCAGGACTAATCGTTTTAATCGATTTCGCAGCATCATCGGATCAAACTTTTGAATTGTAAATAAATAACCATTTAGCATTTCTTCTATAAACTAAAGGACAAATATCCCACAGTTGAAGCTGTCTGATTAAATGAGTTATTCGTTTTTATTTATAGTTCATTTATAATTGGAGCCTGGAAATACTTCTTCATAGCGAAAAATATGAAGTTTCTTGAGAGATTGTCAATTTCACTGGAATTAATTCTCAAAGGATCCATATAATAAACATGTTTATTTTTAATATCAACATAAAATAGAACCCAGTGAGAATCATTCATATTAATTGGGAAAAAAATTGATTTATTATTTCACATTTGATGTAAATTTTCGATAAATCCTCGTCCAACACCTGCACATTTTTTTTAGTAAAATACAGCTACTCAACTCACATGACGTATACCCAACATGTTAGCTAAAAGATGACTCGGAAATAAAAATATTTGCACAATAATCAATAACACCATTAGATAACCATTCATTATTGTATAATATGCAATAATCTTCACTGTAATTCAAAACTTTATTATTGCCATTAAAAACTTTAACGAATGAAACGAAATATAGCCGAGTAATGTTTGATGCAAAATAAAAATTTTCATTTTCAACAATCCAATAGTCTGAATTAATCATTAAAAATGACCACCGAGTATCATCAGTAGCGTTTTTGAGATTAATCGTAGTTTGATAAGTGGTTTTTCTTTTTTTCATTTCTTTCCCGTATGAAAAAGCAATATATGAGCTTCAGTATAATTAAAAATATATGATAAATTATATGGAATTATAAGAAGTCATATATGGAGCCATAGACAAAATTTTGCCGAAATATTATATAATTTTATAATTTGCAACATTTATATCGGTAATATATTTTTTTTACATGCTAACTTATAAATATTGCTTATAATATTTTATACTATACTTTAAGTTATATGATAAGATATATGATTTGATTATATGACCGAAGTATAATATTTATACATGTAAATATATAATTATATAAATATATGTTCACATATATTTGTATAAATGTATGTTAATATATATTTATATAGATATATGTTTATATATATTTTTACAAACATAAAACTAAAGATTTCATGCTATAAAATGCTTTTTTTTAAAATCTCGATACGATTATTTTTCATGAAGTTACAGTCTTGCAAAAATCACTAAAAAATTTCTAAAATTTTTTTTTCCTTTAATTTTAGGTATGAGTGTATTTTTTAAATTATTTATGTATAATAATATCGAAATTATTATAATATTGAAATTATAAGTTTATATATAAAACGAGAATATAATTTGAGATGTAATATCATATGTATACAATTACATATATTATAAATTATATGGATTATAATAATATTGAAATTATAAATTAATTTATAAGATGAAACATATATTTTACGTTATAAATTAATATATAAAGCGGTCATATAATTTTTGATACAATATCACATGTATATAATTACATATATTATAAATGATATGAATTATTATAATATTAAACGTATACATTATTATATATGATAAATCATATATTAATCAATATTAATAATTTTGCCGCCATATATGCTCAGTTATTTACCATATATTTTTTTATATATTATCGACAGTATATGGTTTTTTCATACGGGTTTTCACGCCGATTCTAAACTTTTTTAGACTCTAATATGTCTGGCTCATTAATTGGTTTGGTTCGTTTTTGAGCTGGTTTTGCATATTCATTTAGCTCTTCGAATCCCAACTCTTTATAAACTGCTCGTAAAGATATTTCTAGTATACCAATAGATCGTCTAACTTTCAACTGATTAACATCTGCGATTTTAACTTGTTTAAAATGATTTTCTTCCGTACTGTTTGTATAATGGTTTTTGGTTTTTGTTAAAAAAACAGTCCAAAAGAAGAGATAAGCTAATAAATGTTCCAGAAAGTATTGTGCCAAAATTTTAGAGCTGAATTGATTTTTCGACGTAATACATTTACCGCTTTGTCTAGCATCATCCTCAATTTTCAATTTGATTCGTAGATAACGTTGATAATAATTAGATGATTCATAACTAGTTTTAACTGTTGGATCATATTCGAAATCAAGAACTTCTTCACCATCAGTGTCATCAAAATTAATTTCTTGACTTGCATATTTTTCACTCTACAGAAATTTCAATGCTTTTATAACTTCTAAACAATTAAATGGAAACAACAATACCGTGAATAAGAACTCGACTAATTTATCGAAAATTTTAATACTGCTAAAATGAGCCAGAGTAGCAATAACTTACATTCCAATTATGCATTAACGCGTTAATGTTCCCCCATGACTAGTCAGAGAGTAAATTATCGAAAAACGGCCAATTAACTCCATTTTGGATCCACAAATCTTTAATAGTAAATTACTTTGCTCCCGTGGTAAGTATACAATTTTATTACACAGGGATCGAAAGTTCGTTAGATAAAAGTTTGCCTATAAGAATTATAATTAATGAATAGTTACTAATGATAATTATACTTAACTGATTTTAAATAGTTTTGTAAATTTTCTATAGTATTGTTTTAAATTTGCTTTCTATAATATTTATTGTCTATTGGTTTTTCAGTACAAAATATATTATGATTATTTTTTTTTTATTCATCGTTGTTGGTAATATTATTAATATTGTTAATAATCAATTTGTCTATTTTACACTTTTTAAATATGACGTAAGGGAAATTAATTGATAAAGAATCAATATTTTCATTTTCGATTATTTCTCCATTTGAACGTTTGGTAACGGTGATTTTTTTCTTTTTGCAGTTGTTCGATTCGAAATTTTCGATGTTCTAAAGGGGTTTTCTTAATTGATCTATTTTTTCAGAAGAACGAGAAGAAATCTTGTTTTCTTGAAAATTCTTTGAATTTTCATTCGTCGCCGATACTTCTTCTGGCTCAGCTTCTGAAACACTTTGTTCGTTTGCAGGACTGAGAACTTCAATATGAGGATGAACTAAAGCTCGAGTTTGAAAGCTAGTGGATTGTGTTGGTTTTTCTGACATTAAAATTTGGTAAAAAATTTTTTTTTTATTTGCTAGTGAATTTTTCACGTATCCTTCCGCTACCGCGCTTGACTTTCATCCTCCTAGCTATTTGATTGCAGTCAAATTGGCCCCAGAATTAGCAAGTAGTGTCGCAGCAGTACGACGAAAACAATGTCCAGTGAAGCGTCTAGAATTCACTAATTGTAAACGAATAGCAATGATTTTAGGTGATGGTTTCCACAAATGAGAGTGGGGTCAATACTTTCGATAAGTCAAATATATCAATTACTGTAGGTTTAATTCATATTTTACTAAAATCTGAGGTTTAAAATAGAAATATCTTAAAAATCTATTTTCGTTTACTGAACATTCGAAACTTCAGTTACATTAGTATCATTATATTAATTTTACTGTTCATCTATTAGTACAGCAAAATGAACCCGTGCCCAGTACCGGAACAGCCAGTCATATTAATGTTATTAATGTTATCGATAGACATTGACGGTGAGTTTTACATTGTCTGACTAAATCAAGTGCAATTATTTCTAGAGACCTAATATTTAATGCAGTAAGTATGATTGTTCTTAAAATGCATTAAATATAGATGAACTCTGATTTCAATCATAAAAAATAAATTTTTGTGTTTAATTTTTTTTTTTTTATTATTTTTATAGTATAACCTGAAATGATTTATTTTGTTTCTATTCTTCAGTTCAAAATGATAATTTATTTATTAAATATTTAATCATTAACAAATTTTAAATGCATTTAACATTAATATTATTCATTAATTTTTAATATTTTCACTATGAATAAATGCACGTCAGTGCCGAAAATAACTCATTTTATTTACTGTTCCGGTATTGGGACAAGGCTATTTCAGCGTTCCGGTATTAGGTCTTTGCGATGTCACAGAAAAAAATTTATTTTTTAGTTTTTTTAAAATTTCTTAAAAACGACTCGATAAATCAATTTCAAAATTTAATCAGCTTTAAAACTTGATAAAACGCGTCGATTGCCACCTTAACCGTCTCAATCGGTCAATTCGTTTGAGAGATATCGTTGAACAAAAAATGGTAAGAAACGTTTTTTTTCGAAAACAACGGAATCCAAAAGTATTTTCGAGCTCGAAAACGGATTCACAACAATTTTTTTTTCGTTCACCTACATGAGGGCGCATTGATATAGTCGTCTCGACGAAAGCTTGGTATTTTTTTCCCACCACGGTTTCTTCCTCCACCCTCTAAATGTTGGTTTTGGTAGCTTTGGCACATGCGCACATTCAATGGCGCATGCGCTCATTTTAATATTATGGTGGTGGGGGAAGAAATTGGTGGGAAAAATATCCCAAGCTATCGTTGGGACGACTATACTACGTGAGGAACATTCTATAGTATAGACACGCGGCCATTTTCATCATTTCTTCGTGAAACTTGCTAGCGTGCACATCGTAGTGTTAACTATTAACCTTATATATTTGTTGATATTGTTTACATATTTAATTTAAAGGATCTCAGTTACTATGGTTGACTCAGCGTATTCATTTGTTTCAGTACTCATTAATGATGAAGATATTGATACATCAAAACCACCACCAACTCCTGGGAAATCGATTAAACGAGATTTTCCTGAAATCTACAGGAAATACGACCAGCCGACGAAGCCAGCAGAATTGGAATGGAAAGAGGTAAAACATCATCCTGTACAGCATGTTAACCAAAAATATAATTTTAGTGTTTTAGATAACAGAGGGAAAAAACAGGTCACGATCCGGAAATTTCCAAACCAGAATAGGAGTCAATGGATAGAGGAATTATATTCTACCAGCGGCTCCATTAATAGCGTGAGGAAAAATGAAGACGTGAAACGGGACCAAAAACGGAAAAGGTGCTCATTACAAGAAGTCGATGATAATTCATCCCAGAGTAAGAAACAAAAAGTTCGCAATTAATGTTTATTAGTTTTAGTTCTTAAAGTTTCTTATGTAATAGCACCATTTTTTTTTTGCATGTTCTTTAAGTAATTTAATTTTATATTCATTAATTTAAATTTTTCAGTTTATTGCATGTTAGTTTTAAGAATTAATGACAACTGGCCGGCTTGGCCACTAAAAATATTTTGGTTTTCGAGATATATTTAATATTAATATCTAACAAGAACATTGGGTTCTTAATATTTTTAAACACGCCAGTAGATATTACTTTCGACTGCCAGTCCTAAGCCTGGGAAAAGTGTGAAGGAAAATATATCAAACAACATTAAATATATTAATAATTTTGCCACCGTAAATTTTCAATTGAGGTAAGGTAAATGTCCCAATACCGGAACGATTTGATAATCATTATATTAAATTTTAACTCGTATGCGAAGAAATTAAATAAAACTTTGTTGATTTAAAACCTTAATCTTTTAGTTACAAAATCGGATATAAAATAGATTTTAGAATATATCCAAAATCAGAGATCGGCAAAAAAAAAATTTTCATTTGCTATTTTTTAATTATTTTAGTCAACATAATATTAATTAAGAAATTTTTGATTAATCAAAAATAAAAAAATTATGATTTGTTTATTAATCAAAAATTATTATCATTTACTTTTTAATTACTTAAAAAATAAAATTTTTTCTCAAAAATAATTTTCATTACTAAAATTATTTGAAAATTCTAGCATTGTTTAAGTAATTATCATTAATGATGAAAATTTTTTCAATTAGGGGAGCCTGGGGCACGACGGCCCGTTGAGTTGTTTTTTTTCGTGACTTTTAATCATCCAATTCGTTTATTTTCCGTCTATTTCGGAAGAATTAGTCGAAATTTATCAAAAAATTGGAAAAAAAAATTTTTTCTGGAGCACGACGGCCCCCTGCCCAAAAAAAAAATAAAAAAATTTTTTTTTTTATTTTCCGTCAAGTTATGACCTCTATAATGTTTTTATCATATTTTAGGCCAATATGTGATATGTGAGGCGAAATGGACCACTCAAAAAAAAAAATTGTGACGATAAAATTTTTTTTTTCCTGGGGCACGACGGCTCCCTCCCCCGAAAAGCATAAAAATAATTTTTTTTTTTGTTATCATTTATTTTTTTTCGAGTGGTCCATTTTGCCCCACATATCACATATTGGCCTAAAATATGATAAAAACTTTATGGAGGTCATAACTTGACGGAAAAGAAAAAAAAAATTTCTTATTCAATTTTTTGCAAAATTTCGACTGATTCTTCCGAAGTAGACGGAAAATAAACGAATTTGATGGTTAAAAGTCACAAAAAAAACAGCTTAACGGGGCCGTCGTGCCCCAGGCTCCCCTAATTGAACAAATTTTATTTTTTAATGATAATTACTTTAACAATGCTAGAATTTTCAAATAATGTTATTAATTATTTTATTGATGAAAATTATTTTTGAAAAAAAATTTCACATTTTAAGTAATTAAAAATTAAATTATAATAATTTTTAATTAATTAACAAATTAAAAATAAAAAAATCATATTTTTTTAGTTTTGAATAATCAAAAATTTCTTAATTAATATTATGTTGACTAAAATGATTAAAAAATGGCAAATGAGAATTTTTTTTTGCCGATCTCTGATTTTGACTTTTAGAACGATTTTAAGTTGAATGAAAAAACCATTTTTGTATACACCTTTTTGGCACAAAGCCCTATCTAACTGCTATAGTACGGCCTTTTGGAATTTGTCACGAGATATATTACATTTCCATTTAAAAAGTGTCGCTCTTACGTTGTATATTCCGAGAATTCTTTTGTGATGGCCGATATTATTTTTAACATATTTTCTGTGTTGATTTGACGGTAACCCTCGCGGCTTTGGAAATACCGAAATAATACCGGAATTATACAGTATAAATACTGCATAAATATGGTATTACTCAAGTTATTTTGGCCAGTTTTTTTGCCGCATTACTACCAAAAATTTACGAAAAAAATTCAGAATATTTACGGTAATAAAACAGAAAAAATACGGTATTTTAACAGCATTAAAACCGTAATTATACAGCATATTTATCGTATATTTTCGGCATTTTTGCAGCATCAAACCGTTCTACCCGGAACAAAAATTATATATAATTATATAAAATTTTATTTAATTGTATATAATTATATATAACATTATAAAGTTATATGTACAATAACTGTCATGAAAAAAAAAAAAAAAAAAAACCCGCCAACTCGTGGGCTCGATCCCGAGTCCTAATGATTTAAAGCCTAATCTGTTAACCATTATGCCAAATCGCTTATTCGAAAGTTGATACTAATTGTATTCATATCTATACAAACAAACTTAAGAAAATTGAAAACCTCAATTTTCCCGGATTCTAATTTTCACTTACATTCTTTTGTTTCAATAAGAAATGTGTGAACTAATAGAATAAAATATAAAATTTTACACTTTGCACATTTTCGATGATTTTAACCGCAGAAGCAAATATAAAATAAAACCAAATTTTTTACAATTTTTCATTATATCAGGATAAATCTGGCAAAATCGCAGGATATCTACGGTATAATTACCAAAAAAATACGATTTTATTATTATAAAATTATCGTATTATTACGGTATTTATATAGCATTTTTTCGGTAAAAGTTCGGCATTTTTATAGTTTTTTTACAGCATTTTTTTGGTAAAAGTTCGGCATTTTTATAGTAATTTTACTGTAGTAATCTGGTAACTCTACAGTATAAGTACAGGAAAAAAACTGGTCAACATAACCATATTACTACCAAATTATTACGGTAAATTTAGGGCATGTGTATAAATGCCGAAAATTTACGGCATTTTCACGGCATTCGCAAAACCGCAAGGTATTACTTTCGTATAAAATAACATTTTTGTGTTAAGAAATCAATGGATTAAAACTGGTCAAACAAGATAATAACATGGTGTTGAATTTACACACAAAAATATTAAGAATGCAACATTGGAATCTTTAACACGTGCTTATTTTTACACTTTGACGAATTCTTTTTTGCTTTGTACTAATGAAATATTTACTGTTTTATCTTAAATGTAATACGTTCAACAATAGAAAAATTGGAAGCTTACAGGAAATAATAAAAATTGAGTTTTAAAAAAAAGTGAATAGTTAAGTAATAAGATAATATATACCTGTTTCCAGTATTGTTCCAAACTAGTATTAAATATTTTATCTCCATCTAAACCAATTTCAGTTTCAAAAATTAAACCTTTTGATGTACCAAATAAGATAGGACCAGATGTTGTTGCCGATGTATTAGCAAAATTCCACGCAACTGCAGTTATTTCATGGCCTCGAAATTTTCCAGCCTTGTTTTAATAAATTTTTTCATTAATAATTCATTTCATATTAACCCTTTAGAGTCTAAACTTGAAACCCCACTCTTCGGTCTGGCGGAGCCCGATAGAATTAGAAAGAGCGCGAAGCAAATGTGACAGGGCCGTATTATAAGAGAAAAAATTTCACCTAAGCGGGAATTAAAAATTATTTTATTTTTTATTTGTAATTTATTAAATAATAAATATCAAAGGACTTAAATTCAAAGTAAGAACAACATTTGGTTTCATTATAAATATAGTTAAGTAATATTGCAATTACATAGCAATGTATGAAATTTTTTTCTCACCTCCGGGCGGAAAGCGTCAACTTTCGTCCCGCTGTGCAAAACGAAGTTGCCGCTTTCCGCCTTCGTCGAAGAGAAAAATAGTATACACTCCTCGGGAAGTAAATAAGAAAGCCTCAGATCACATGTTTGTTGACCTCGGCTTCGCCTCGGCCAACAATTACATGTGATCTGAGACATTTCTTACTTTACTTCCCCAGGTGTGTAATATACTATTTAATTTTTCTAACCTTACTTTTGGAGACTATTTCCTCACGTCAACAATACTAACTACGGCACTGTCGATAAATGCAGCGCGAGATTCAAACGAGTGGAAGGGTACTCACAGACACACTACTACTCTCACATGTCACTCATACATGCTCACGGGACTCTACGATTCGCCCTCTCCCCACTAGTCTCACACGGAGACGTTTCGAGATCCTCTGACTCTAAAGGGTTAAGTTCAAATATTATATAAAATTACTCGTGTAAAAAAAATTCGTTCCAAAAGATTCCAAAAAAGTTCCGCATGTGGAATTTATAAAAATTAAACAGATTAGAACTTCGAATGGAACTTCTTTGGAACGTTAGTAATTTTTATGGTAAAAAAAAAGTTTTTATGAGCAAATTTAGAGTCAAGAAAGGACGTTCTTGGAACTTTTTTGGAATGTCTGTATAAAATTATGAATGTCATATTTGTGTCACGATTTGAGATTCATGATAAAATTTCGATCTAAATTCATTATAACTAGAAATTTTTTTACACGGGGTGATTATAGATGATTACCATTGAATAGTAAATACCTGTTTCAATTTAGTTGATGTTCTATGTAAGTAAAACAAATCTGCTGGTGGATTATCACCATTTTTGGGAACCATAGTAATTAATAAATGATTACCCAATGGATCTAGATATAATCCCGATAATTTCATATTTGTTACATATTTGGATATGTCAATTTCTTCTTTTTTTTCAGGAGCTTTAACATCTATTCTTAAAATTACATTGTTAGCCATAGCAATCATGATAAAATTACTACTAACTGCTAAATGTAAAATATTATCAGGCGGTCTAAAATTAACTCTTTGTCTCGTGAAAATGGGCTCCTCATCTTGTAATTTCATTTGAATAAATCCAGCGGTACTCTAAAATACAATTTATTATTTATATACATTAGACTGGGCCAAAAAAATTGACTATTTTTTTTTAACGATACTGTGAAAATATTATTTGGAATGACAAAAAAAAGTTATTGTGAAAATTTGAGCCCTTAATATTGATATTAAGAAGTGTATCATCGCAATTTTTGATTTTTTTTTTAATCAGCGAGTTTTTGTCTCATAACTCTAAAACAATCGAGATAAACAAAATAAACTTGAATACATTTCTTGTAAGAAATTAAATGCTCTACAAAAAAAGTCTCTTAACAATTTTTGCTAAATTGACTCCTTTAAAAGTTATTCAAGGTTATTGAAGTCGTTTTGACTCTTCAACCTCGAATAACTTTCGAAAGAGTGAATTTAGCAAAAATTGTTAAGAGACTTTTTTTGTAGAGCATTTAATTTCCTTTGAAAATATTCATTGGCTTTTTTCGGAAACTGATTTTTACATTAATTACAAAATTTCAAAATTTAACATTCAAATTGTAAAATCATTCCAATGTTCAAGGCATGATTATGAGGAAACGGTTCATCTGACAAAAAATTTTAATCAGACCATTTTTGTAGAGCATTTATTTTCCTACAAGAAATATACTTAAGTCCCCTAGCGAATTCGGTTACACCTAAAAAATATCTAAAACATACCTGGTATTTGAGTATGATTTCAGTATGTTTTCAGTAGAATTCTAAAAGTATACTCAAATTATACTCATCCATAATAATAATTTAGGTATTTTTTTGAACAATTTATACCGAAGTTATACGGAGATAAAAAAATAATTTCTCAGATATCGATATATTTAATGTATTCAAGTATGTTAGTTGAATAATTTATTTATATGATTTTTTAATAAATAATTCAAAAAAGAAAAATCTGAAAACCGCCTGACTCTGCGGGCCAGCCCCAAAACTTCCCGCTGTTTCCGAGCTCAGAGAGCTCGGAAACATTATTGCTCGTAGATTTTTGAACTCTTCGAGCTCAAAATTTGTTAGGCCGGTAAACCATACCTTAACTGAAATATTAGAATTTTTATCCGACGATATCTTTGGAACGAATGAACCGATTTGAACGTTCTTGGTGGCAATCGAAAGGGCTCAACAAAACTTAAAACTGATTACATTTTGAGGTGAATTGGGCAAGTGGTTTATAAGTTATACGCAAAAAATCAAAAACAAAAAAAATTTTTAATTTTTATTCTTCGTATAACTCGTAAGCTACATGACCGATCTACCCCAAACTCTAATCAAATCTAAGTTTTGGTGAGCTCTTTCGATGGCCATCAAGTACGTTCAAATCGGTTGATTCGTTCCGAAGATATCGTCGGACAAAAAAAGTTTACACACAAACAAACACACACATACACACGGACGTCCATCCGGGAATAGTCAGAATAGCTTCCTAGGACCTCAAAACGTTGACATCTGATGAAAATTCGATTTTCGAAAATCGGACCGAAACCAATAAGTTCCCTTTTTTTGAAAATTTTCAATTTTCTTAGCGTGAAGTTAAAAAGCAATAATTAACTGAGGTTTCGAACTTGTGACTTCTCACTTGAGAGTTTCGTGAAGTTCTCATGGCGCTGTCACAGGTCTTGATGAAACGGAAAATTTTATTTTTATTTATGGTTTGGTTTTTTTATGCATTATATTTGTGTTAACTATCTATGCTATTATTGCAATAGAATCAAATAAATAATAAATTAATAATGATTGTACCCGCATGAAAAAACTTTATATGTGAAAACATATATGATAGAATATATGAATATTATAATGTGATATATTGTGCAATATATAAAATAATATTTATATTTTTGCCGTATTAATATATGATAATATATTGAGAAAAAAATATATTGCTAGAATATATTATCAATATATTTATCAATATATGACTTTTTATGTATGTTTTACATATATATTTTAATATATCTTTTTTATATTGATATATTATATTGAAAGTAGTATATTAGTTAATGTATAGTATTTTTTATATATGTTTTCCAATATATTGCGAAATATATGGTTTCCAATATATTGTAAAATATATGGCACTTTTTTTACTTTTCTTAGGTTATTGCCAGTAAATATAAGGTCAATGAAAAGAAGGAGAAAAAATAATAAATTTGACTTTTTTTTTGTGGAATTGTGTAGAAATTGACAAAGTATATTGAAAAAATAAAATTTTCAATATATTGCGAAAAATATAAGTTTTAATATACTGGAAAAATATAACTCCAATATACCGCGAACCATATATTTAATCATATAAATTCTTTCATATATAATCAATTATATAGAGACCATATATCACTAATTATATGAGTCAAAATATATGGATATATATATCAAGTTTATTATATTATACTTATAAATTATATATATACTATCCATATATGATAAGAATATATTGAGCATTATATGAGATAATATATATAGAAAAATACAAAACATTATATACAAGTAAATATATTATGATAAATATATGATCCAATATATGTAAAAAACATGTATTTTTCAATATAGATATTTTTGCCGTTATATATTTATCACATATTCACCATATATTTTGTTATATACTTTCAACAATATATAGCTTTTCCATGCGGGTATGTCTATCAAACATAAACAGAAATATTTCCTATAACAGTGAAATTTTTTTTTATTTTAGTTAAAAAAAAAAAAAGTAAATAAGTATTTACTACTAAAAAGCATTATAATACTAAACACTCAATTGAAATAGTATTTTTATAATTTTCTATGTATTCAATAAATTTATTTACTTCAAACTTCAAAGAAACATTTTCCTGTTTCCCAGGTAAAGACTTATATCGAAAAATACTGTCCTCAACCTCTCTGATTTCGGTATAATTTGAGTATAAATCGTGCTGGGAATAGATATTTTTTCAGTGTCATTTAAGTATGAAAAATTCAAAAACATACCCACAACATGAGACGATTTGAGTATAATCTGGGTATTCATCAGGTATAATTCGTAAAGCATACCGAAATATTTATCAATTTCTACTATACCAGAAATAAACCCAAAAGAAACTTAAATTTTCGATATAAACAAATTCGCTAGGGTCTATTTTGTTAATCGATTGTTTGAGTTATGAGACAAAAACCCGCTCTTAAAAAAAAAAATCAAAAATTGCGATGATAAATCTTTAATATCAATATTAAGGGCTCAAATTTTCACAATAACTTTTTTTTGTCATCCCAAATAATATTTTACAGTATCGTTAAAAAAAAAACAAATAGTCGATTTTTTTGGCCCAGTCTAATATATATATATATATTAGACTGATTCAAAAAAATCGACTAATTTTTTTTTTCTTCATTATTTCGAAAATATTGTTGAAAATGACGAAAAAAAATACTGTGAAAGTTTGAGCTCTTAATATTAATATTAACTACTGACGCATCGCAATTTTCTATTTCCCGTTTAAATAACATGGGAAAATTTATTTTTTAAGGTTTGGAATTTCGTAGCTAACGGTGGGACCAATACTTTTGAATGTTCAAGACATATTCTTATGGGAAATTTGACGCTCTACAAAAAAGGTCTCTTATAATTTTTCGATATTTTTATTTCTTCAAAAGTAATTCGAAGTTAAAGTTAGATTGACGATAAATTTTTACATTTTTTAAATTTTTTGACGCAACCATCAACTTTATCCGAAAATTTTAGAGGACATTTTTTGTAGAGCATTTTATTTCCCACAACTTATCTCAGAGAAAATTTTCGATATTTCTCATAGGTCGTAAGTTATGCGCAATTAACTGAAAATTTAATATAATTAATTTTAATCAACAAAATTTAGATCATTTAAGAAAATTTTCAGTTAATTGCAAATAACATACGACTTATGAGAAATATCGAAAATTGTCTCTAAGATAAGTTGTAGGAAATAAAATGCTCTACAAAAAATGTCCTCTAAAATTTTCGGATAAAGTTGATGGTTGCGTCAAAAAATTCAAAAAATGTAAAAATTTATCGTCAATCAAACTTTAACTTCGAATTACTTTTGAAGAAATAAAAATATCGAAAAATTATAAGAGACCTTTTTTGTAGAGCGTCAAATTTCCCATAAGAATATGTCTTGAACATTCAAAAGTATTGGTCCCACCGTGAGCTACGAAATTTCAAACCTTAAAAAATAAATTTTCCCATGTTATTTAAACGGGAAATAGAAAATTGCGATGCGGCAGTTGTTAATATTAATATTAAGAGCTCAAACTTTCACAGTATTTTTTTTCGTCATTTCCAACAATATTTTCGATATAATGAAGAAAAAAAAAATTAGTCGATTTTTTTGAATCAGTCTAATATATATATATATTTAATTCAGTTGATATAAAACTTACGATATCGGGTTTCATAAGTTCTGATCCGGATGGTTTTGATCTTTGAGATGCTCTTTCATATTGATCAAACATCGAAGTCATTATTAATTTTTTATTTATTTATTAGCAATAACCTAACTTTATATACAAAATCAAACTTTATCACATATTGTGTTGATACTTTATCAAGTTATTGATTTTTTTTATAGGAATCACTGCACGTTAATTTTAAATGAATTTAAAATTCTAAATATATTTATTTATTATGACATTTAAATTTTTCTACTTCTTTGTTGTCAAATTTGACAGTCGGACGCGGTTCAACAAACACAGCCTGTAGACATTCAATTCAGGATCGATTCTCACTGGAATCGATGGGTGGATGTCTATGACACAGTTTGCTTTAGCGAAGTTTACTTTCAAAAGTTTCCTTGATTTTTTCGTCAAATTTCCGTCAATTTCGGACTTTTCCTTTTTTGACGACAATTTATATACAACTTGCTATACAATTGGATGTAAATTTACTACCCGAATTAGAATGCAAATTTCACTTCAAATTTGATTAGAAAAAAGTTGTCAATTTTCAGGCAAATTTTAGGTCAATTTGTTGTTAATTATGAGTGTGAATGTAGCAGACATCAGACAAATTAAAAATTATAAATAAATTGAGTAAATCATTAATAAAATAAAATTTAAAAAAAATGCACATTCAAAAAATTTTGAAATTAATAAGTGCATTTTTTATAAATATTATTTTTTTAATTTTTTTCTCTATTTATATACAATTTTAAATTTGTCTGATGTCTGCCACATTCACACTCATCGTTAATTTGACTTGAAAAATTGTTAAGTATTTTTTTTACCGTCAAATTGTAGACAATTTTATGTATAAATTTGCTTACCTTCTGAAATGGTAAGAAAGAACATTACCGACTATTTTTTGGAGTAAAAATTTACACTGTTAAAAATAATTTGAAAATCACAACACAAAAGAAGTCAAATTTTCATAGCTAGATATTTGAATTGTATTTTCAATACAAAAAGTTTCAAATTTAAGATACGTAATTTAATAATCAAGCTGGTATTTAAAATTAAGATAAAAAATATGAATTTTAATTAACGTACTTAAAATTTATACTTGTTTTTTAAATTTTCAAACCAAATATTGAAAATTCTAAGACATATTGAATTTTAAAAATTCCATTTGATATTTCATAATACTTATTTGAAAATTCAAACGCTTATATATGAAATTTCTGCGCGTGACGTGCTGCTCGTTTGGTAATCAAGGATTGTTTAGTGAAATATATAATATATATGTGAGTAATGAGAGCGATGTACATCAGACTATTATTGTTAAGTTTTTATTTGCTCAGTAATATAAAGTAAATAAAACTTGTGACTGAACTGAACATCATTGACAGTGTGATAAATGATAAAATAATACAGTATTAAATGTGATATACACTGTTAAAATAATTGTTTGAATTTTCAAAACATTGTATATAACGCAATAAACACATACAATTGTGTTTGAAATTTCATTGTAACGATCGTATAGAATTTAAAATACACGCTTTTGAATTTTCAAATAGACGCTTCAGATTTTCAAATACATTTATTTAAAAATTAAAAAGAAAGTATTTGAAAATTTAAAAAAGTGTATTTGAAAATTTAAAAAAAAGTATTTGAATATTAAAAAAAAAGTATTTGAATATTAAAAAACTTGTATTTGAAAATTCAAAAAGAAGTATTTGAAAATCCAAAGTGCTAATTTGAAAATTCAAAAACATGTATTTTAAATTCTATATGAAATTAGTAATGAAATTTCAAGCACAAATGTATGTGTTTATTGCGTTATGTTTTGAAAATTCAAACAATTTTTTTAACAGTGTAAAGCAATTCGGGGTCGGTGTATTACATTTATTGTTAAACTGATTGAAGAATTAAAAATAAGATTACCAAATAATTTACAAATAATGAAAAATATTAAAAAAATTAGCGTAGATGATGCATTGAACCCCAATAAACAACCGATTATTGATTTATTAACTTATTTTAATAAGGATGAAGAATTTATTGCGCAAGTTGACGAGCAATGGCGTCAAATACATTTATTATCATGGACCGAAACCAATGATACCAAAAAATTTTGGTACAAAGTTCTGGAGTACAAAGATGCTCAAGGACATCCCAGATTTCAATAACTAGCTTCGTTTGCGATTTCGTTATTGATATTACCTCATTCTAACGCCGATGTGGAGAGACTTTTTAGTAGTATGAAAGTTGTTAAAAACAAACAACGAAATAAAATGACTTTGCCAATGCTAACATCAATTTTATCAATAAGAGCTGGTTTGTCACAAGCAGGCAAAGGTTGTGATACTTATGAAATTCCAGAAGACATTATAAAAAAAATCGGGACAAAAGAAGCTTACGCTGTCCCGGATGAAGTACGAATTGAAGGCCCTGAAAGTTCTTCAGACGAAAGTAACTAAGTCATAAAGTCTAAGTCGTAACTAAACGTCATAAAGTTATTTTATATAAAAAGTTAACATAAAATATTTAACTAGGGGAGGGTGGGGCAGAGCGGCCCCCCTGAAATTTTGACCAAAAAAAAAATTTTTTTTTTTCGACTAATTACTATAAATCCGATATGTTTGCGCATTTTTACCCCTACGCATGACATTTGGGGCAAAATGGACAAGCCCAAAATTTTGAAAAAGTGATTTTTTCATATTTTTATCGTCAAATTAAATAAAAATTATTATAATTCCACATTTCTAGCCCTACGCATAACACCTGGGGCAAAATGGACCAGCCGAAACTTCCGAAAAAATTATTTTTTCATATTTTTCGGCCGTTTCTCTATGTAAGAGGCAAATTTGGTCACTAAAAATTTATAAAAATTAAATTTTTTTTTTTAGTTGATAAATTTTTGAAATAAAGTAAAATTATAGAATTGATTTTTTTTTTTATTAAATAACAATTAGTAATTAAGGTAATCAAGAGTGAACGATTTTTTACGCTTTAAAAAATTTTTTTCGAGTAATATAAAACCAAAAATAGTTTTCAAGAGAAAGAAATACATTCTTAATGATGAAAACAATTTAAAAAAAAAAAAAAAACGAAAAAAAAAAATTTTTTTATCACTTTTTGAAGGGGGGGGGGGCCGCTCTGCCCCACAAAAAAAAAAAAAAATTTTCAGAATTTTGGCAAAATGTCCATAAATTTGTTCGAAATAGGACAAAAGTAAAGTGATCTTATGGTTGAAAGCCACAAAAAATAATAATTGGCTTAGGGGGGCCGCTCTGCCCCACCCTCCCCTATGTATTTTATTTAATTATAATTTATATTAATATTTATATTTGTTATAAATCATAAAAATATAGAATTTATTAACAACCAAATTGAATTTTAATCAAATAATTTAATTAAATTGACGCTTTATTATTTTTAACTTCCCGCTAAGAAAATCGACAATTTTTTTTAAATGGTTTCAATATTTCTCTCTCAGGTAGCGTTAGTGGTCTTTTAGTGGTTTTTTTTTTCGACAGTAGTGGTTCCTTGAGAAAATTTATGGCAACACCATGGAGAATAGAGACAGTCTCTATTCTCCATGGCAGTCCATGGGCAACACTGGTAATTATATCTTATTGCTACCTCAATGATGATTTGTATTAGAAAATAACATTAATTGTGTTCATCGTAGAAATAAAAAAAAGAAAAGTTGTGTCAATTTAAAATGCCTCTACAAACAAGATTTGAAAACTTTTATATTACCCGTAAAACATGGGAAATAAGGGATATAAATAAATTACTTGAACGTGCAGACCGTAACGGACATGAGGACCCCGTCACTCTGGAGAAGGATTTTTCTAAAGTATTCCGATATTCAACTCACTTAATCGAGTGGAAGGTCGAATTGAAAATTTCAAGTTCAAAGTTATTTCCTGGCGGACTGAGTTTATCACTCATCCCTGTAAGCGGAATGAATTGTGACACCTGTAACTTTTACCTGGTTGATATCGACAAAAATAATCTTTACATTGGACCGAGTGACCAAAGTACTTATACTAATCGTGAAGACCCAGATTTCGTTCCTGACCGTTTCCAGAGAAAAAAAGAAGATCTGCTTCCAAACAATACTATGACACTGCTCGTAGAAGTTTTTTCTTACTGGGAGTGTTATCCGATGATACCTCATTCGAAAATCTTATCAACTAAAGGTCCAATCGAGGTACCAATTGATTACTTTGAGTTATATAACAGTCGAGAAGATAGCGGTGATGTTGTTGTCATACAGGTGCAGAATACTAAATTTCCAGTGCATAAAAATGTTTTAGAAAAAGGGTGTCCTCTATTGTACGAAGAAGTTGTTCGTCATCAACAAACATTCGACAGCAGTAACAATTCTAAATTAACTCTTACGGGTATCGAACCAGAGATATTTAAAAAAGTTGTGGAATATATCTATACTGACAAGGTCTGTAACCTAGATGATCATTTAGAGTATTTGCTAGAAGCTGCTGATAAATATGAATTGATAAAACTGAAAAAAATGTGCGAAAAGACGTTAGTCTGGAAGTATCTTACTATCCGCCATGCTCCACGGATTTATGATTTAGCTATCCGTTGTCATTCTCCTAAATTAAGACAGTCTGCCCTGACTTTTCGGCCGGATATTGAAAAGCCTAGTGCACCCTGGCCCATGTCGCTTCTCACAGTAGCTTCAAGCGAATACGAATATGGTATGTTTTAACTCCCTCCATTGTAGCGAAACTTATAATTTTTTTTACTCAATCAAAGTATCAGATTTTAATTATTTACTCATTTTTTAATTTTTCAGAAACAACGAACACAGAATAAGTTTCTCTAACGCGGAGTAGATTGTTTTCACATCAACAAAGATCACCTTGTTCATTCGTAACGAAAACATTTTTTGTCAAAAAATACTATTATTATAAATTCAATACTTATTAATTACATTTCTAATTCGTTCAATAAATTTGTTCATTGAACTTAACTTCTGTTTGCGTTTTTTACTTTCGCTACATTCTTTAATAAAAACTCAAATTTACTTCTAGTAACTTATGATCTGAATTTCAATTGAATATATTTAAAGGTATTTATTGAGTCATTAATCAATGTATCGTTTAAAAATTGTAATTTTTCAATTACAAATCAAAGAAATAAATTAAAGTTTACTTATATTGAAAAGATTTATTTATTTCATAATCCAGTCTAATACAACAAAACTTTGAGGAAATTTTAATTATACAATTAAGATATTGTACTATTTAGATCAAATGGTATCATTAGCTGGTACACAGAAAAAAAAATTATTTGGCTCAAAGAAATTTTTCTTAAGCCAAGAAACTTTTGAGGGTATGGAATGAAAACCGAGATTTTCTTGACGCAAGTAAAAAAATTCCTTGGATTTTAAATCTTGAACGAAAAAAAAAAACTTTTGACTCAATACATTTTCAAAGATTGATTCAACAGTTGAGTTACTTATTTTAATAATTAAAATTTCTTGATTTAATAAATATTGTTCCTTACTGTAATACATTTGTTACTTTAACCAAAAAATATAAATGTTCAGTACAAGAAAGCTGCAACATTGAATAAAGTAATGCGATGTTTTAAGTCAATAAACAGTAATAACTTGAACTAAAATACAAATCTCGAACCAAGAGCACTGCGAGCTTAAGCCAAGTAAGTTTTCTCTTGGATTCACGCAGAGGTTCTCCCACTCTTTTCTCAGTACTCTATCTTTGTCGCTCCTACACAAGAAATGAATATTTTGTCCACGCTATAAGGTTTAGTAGATAAAATTTAAAAAGCAAGATAATAATAATTATTTCATATATGTTATAATTATTTGTAAGTTTAGCAAGTACATATTTTAATTATTATAAATTCAGCTATTTAAGGAATTTCCGAGTGAAACTATATTTGTTTTATTCTAATTTAAAATAAAATATTCTTAAATTAAGAAAACTTGATGGTTTACAAATAAAGGCAAAATTTTTTTTATTATTATTCATAAAAGGAATTTTTTTTAGCTTAGTCTTAAATATATATAATACTGAATAGCTTTAAGTAAAAGAATAAATTTTTACTTTCAAATGCGTGTGGTGGCCGAGTGGTCTAAAGCACATGACTCAAACTGGATCTCTATCTAAGGGTCGGCGGTTCGAGTCCCATCATACGTCAAAACAATTAAAACTCCTTCTTTGCCGATGGTAAAAAAAAGGACATTTAACCTCTCCAGGGAGGAATAAATAAATCGTACAGAGTTAAATAATTTTTTTGAACAGGAAAAATTATTTCTTGAAAAACCAAGAGAAAAAAATACTTGGGCTGAGAATCAAATCACTTTAAACCAAGAAAAAAAATACTTGGGCTAAGAATCAAATCTCTTTAAACCAAGAAAAAAAAATAATTGAGTCGAAAATTAAATTATATTAAGCCAAGAAAAAATACTGGAATCAAAAATCTAAATACTTTAAACCGAATAAAAAAATACTTGAGATAAGTCTGAAATGTTTTTAAACAAAAACAAAAGTTTTTCAAGCTGAATAATTTTATTCTGGAATCGAGATAGTTATTTATTCAATAAAGAAATTAGCTTCTAAATCCAAATTTTGTTGTTATTTGAATCAAAAACAAAATGTAAGCTTGATTCAAGAAAAAATTTGGGAAGAACGTAAATTCCTTAGTTCAAGTAATCCTTTTTTTCTGTGTAAGCATTTTTTTTTTTTTACACAATTAAATGTACCATAGCGTAAAGTAAATTTTCCATTTCATTGTTCAATTCACCTTGAACAATTACGACGAAAAAACGATCTGTTAATAGAAATAGTAAATTACACACCGAGGGAGAATAATAAGACATTCCGATCCATCCAGTTCTGAAAAACTAAAAAAATACTTAACATTTTTTCAAGTCAAATTAACAATAAATTGATGTAGAAATCTGCCTGAAAATTGACGAAAAATTTTTTTTAGTCAACTTTTGAAGTGAAGCTGCATTCTAACTCGAGTAATAAATTTATGGAAAATTGTGTAGCACGTTGTATATAAATTGTCGTCAAAAACGGCAAAGCCCGAAGTTGACGGAAAATTTTAAGAAAATTTTACTAGGGTTTTTTTCCAGTAAAAAAAGTTACTTTTAAATTATGGAGGGTAGAGGTACCTCTACTCTCCATACCCTAGGCTAGTTGCTGTTATGTCCTCAGTGGCCTCAGGTGCCTCCACCTGTTAATGAATTAATGAACTTGAGATCCATAAATAGGCGCGCATTTAAATTTCATTTGAAATTATATATTATCTTACAACACTTATTGCGTCTTGTCAATATTTAGTCAATAGTTTAAATAATAAATCGTCGTGGCACATATTTATTAAATTATATATTTTTATTATAAGAAACTTTAAATAAATAGATAAATAAATCTTTATTTTGTATTCAGAGAAATATAAATACAGTTTGAGTGGTCTTGGAACGTTTCCTGTCACCCGATACTTAAAACCTAAACAAAACACACGCATAAAAATCATGAATAGGCCCTTGTTCTATAGTTAACAGTAAATATGGTTATAAACAAATGCATACTCTATAATCAAATAAGAAAAGATATATTTAATAAATAAATGTTACTTATAAATGAAAACCATATCACAAGAACTCAATTATTATTGTTAATATATATACATATTAAATAAAGAGTGACTCGTATAATAAATAAATTAATAGAAATATAGAAATATAGCATTAGAATAATTATAATGGTGTTTCATGATAAATAATAATGTCAATCGTATTGAATAATCAAATATAGAATAATTAACTAAAAGATTGTATTTAAGTACAGGAAAATGGAATATAAATAATATAAGTAATAAGTAAAATCATAGAAGGGTAAAGTAAAGAACGTAAATATGTAAGTTTATGTCTCGAATTAGTATTAGTAAAAAGTATAAGTATATTTGGTAAAGAACATGGATATATAAGAATATATATATATATATATATATGTATATTGTATGAGCATGAGTGTGAACATGAGAGTAGTGGGGAGAAGTTGGAGAGTGGAGGTCAGAGATCTCTCTGCCGTCTGATGTAACTTCACTTCTCTCCGAGAACTATTGACGAGCACAACTGTTATTACTGATCAAATCTTATCTACACTTTATAATAAAACGCAGTCTTCAGATAAAAGTTATTTTATCAATTACATCTATCCTTATCCATAATTTCATTATCTCATTAAATAATAACCATCATCATCATAGTCAACAATAAATTTATCACTGTTTTCAAATTCAAAATTGGTCCCGCGTGACAACGAACTGCCCACTGTCCAGGAGGTGGCGTCAGCTCCGATCCTAGTAACCTCCCAGGACATAACATATTTGAATCTAGGGGATTTTACGCGGGCGTTTAGGGGAAAGTAGATGAGTCTGGTATCTGGTAACACTGGCCCTAGGCTAGTTGCAGTTGGTTAGTTTAGTCGGTTCAGTCTGATCTTAATTTAAAAATTTTAGTTATAAAATTATTTATAATTGTGCTTCTAAGTGTAAATATTTATTGGCACTACCATAAACTTTATTCGATAAAACCGATTGTTTTAAATATTGTCAGTAATTTATAGTTTTCACTTTTCATCACAATGTCAAACAACAAAATATAATACTGCTTATAACTTTCTCTGCTTTGGAAAAAATCATATGTTCAATATCAACAATGGAAGGGTCATTAAGTAAATGGACAAATGTTGTCAATGGATGGCAATATCGTTGGTTTGTCCTTGATGATAATGCTGGACTTCTGTCCTATTATACGGTATAATATTTTATTTTAATTTATGACACTGAAAGTAACATATCTGACAATTTTAGTGTTTTTATAAACAAGTCAGTAGTGATTTTAAAAAAACTTGATATGCACAAAGATTTTTAACTTCTTGACATTCAGTTTTCTATTTAAATTTCTATAAGCATTTTTTTTTTTTTATTTATTTATGACCATGGAGCCAATGCTCTTTGTTATCAAACAAAATTACACATACACTGAGAGAAAAAAAATTAAATTCAAGTAAAGTAAATAGCCCTGCTTCTGACACTTTGAAAGTGACAGCTGAGGTTATTCTATATGACAACTAATGTAAATTCCATTTAAATAAATAGTATTTTATCTAATAAACAAGTTTAGAATTTTTAGATCAGTCATAAGCGCGAAATAATTATTTAAATTATGTGTGAATGTAGCAGACATCAGACAAATTCAAAATTATAAATAAATAGAGTAAATAATTGATAAAATTAAATTTAAAAAAAAATGCGTAAAAAATTTTCAAATTAATAAGTGCATTTTTTATAAATATTATTTTTTAAATTATTTACTTTATTTATTTATAATTTTAAATTTGTCTTATGTCTGCTATATTCACACTCGTTTTAAATTAATGTTTCAAAAAGTGGTGTTTGAAGACCTAGTTTCTGACATTCAAAATTTCCTGTGCTGTAGTTTCTGACACTGATATTTATGTAAAAATGATTTATTATTTGTTAGGTTATGTGATACTAAGTTTAAATTAATTAAAATTTTTAATTGTAAAAGAAATTAAATATTTATCATAAATACGATACAATTTTTTTTAAGACATAGACAATTCAAATTATGTTATAAAATATTGATGTAAATATTGACGTAAAGAAACAAATTATCACCAATAATGAAAATCATGATTGGATTTGAGGGTCAATAACTGTGACATACCTACAAAACTGAGCTTAGTTATTGACACTCACATTTTGATAATGAAATGTTATTTAATATCATACATCAATATTAGGCTGTATCATAAAAATCAACAATTTTTTTTTTTTTAAAGTATTCTGAAAATATTGCTCGGAATACCGAAAAAATGACCCTGTTGAAACGGCAGCTCTGAATTTTAATATTAAGGGGTGCCGCATGGCGATTTTCTATTTTCTATTTGATTAACATAGAAAACTTTTTTTTTTGTTTGGAATTTTATCACACATTAGCGAATCGAAGCATCGGAAAAAACAATGGTCATTTTTGTTGTAAATTGAACGCTCTACACAAAATGTCTCTCATGATTTTTCGATAAATTTAATTTTTTAAAAGTTATTCAAGGTTAATAGTCTACTTGCCCTACTACGAAACTTTGTGGCGAAAAATTGCCGTAGTCAAATAAAAAATTGAATAAAATAGAGAAAAATCTCGTGAATCTCCTGGTACAAAAACCCGGCAAAAAAAGGTGTAATTTTTTTTGTTATTAACAAAAACGTTTTGCAAGTAAAGCCTCAGTCTACTGTAACGGAATACTGGATAAAGATTTTTCTCATGCAGTTATTGAAATGTACAAAATAAAATAATTCAATCTTTTATGAATCGATTGGTCACAAAGTTTATACGAAAATGTTAATTATTAATTATGAAAATAATTATTTAATTTAGTCAACACAAAAAAATACTAGCCTAACTGTTGCTGTTTGTACCGATGTGGTCTGCGCATATCCATAGTGGGGAGAAGTTGCGCGCGTCGCCATGACTTATTTAAAATTCCAAACACAGTATATATTAATAATTTTATCAATTGTTATAAAAATTTCTCATTTATTAATTGAATTTATAGTATTAAAATAAATAATTGCCTGAAATAAAATAATTCACGCGCTTGGAATTTTAAATAAATCATGGCGACGCGCGCAACTTCTCCCCACTATGGATATGCGCAAACCACATCGGTACAAACAGCAACTGTTAGGCTAGTATTTTTTTGTGTTGACTAAATTAAATAATTATTTTCATAATTAATAATTAACATTTTCGGATAAACTTTGTGACCAAACGATTCATAAAAGATTGAATTATATTATTTTGTACATTTCATTAACTGCATGAGAAAAATCTTTATCCAGTATTCCGTTAAAGTAGACTGAGGCTTTACTTGCAAAACGTTTTTGTTAATAACAAAAAAAATTACACCTTTTTTTGCCGGGTTTTTGTACCGGGAGATTCACGAGATTTTTCTCTATTTTATTCAATTTTTTATTTGACTACGGCAATTTTTCGCCACAAAGTTTCGTAGTAGGGCAAGTAGACTACAAAGTTTGATTCATTGTAAATTTTACAACTATTCGACTTTTCCGGCGAAACTATCAGACTTGTCGTGAAATGTTATAAGATCTTTTTTCTAGACAATTTCATTCTATACAAATTATTTCTGATAAAGTTTTTTGATATTTCGCATTGTTTTATAGTTATTTTTATTTTAATGTCAAGATCTTGAAATCGATCCGAACACTATTTTTTTTAAGAGCTTTACATTAAAATCAAAATAACTAGAAAACAATGCCGAATATTAAAAAACTTTATCAGATACTTAATGTATGACAACATTTTTATTAGAGAAATGTAAAAGGCTTCAGAAAAAAAATTTCAAACCAAGACAAAACATACTTGAAGAGTAAGATTTCAGCGTCGTAATTTATTAATTTTCATAGTTTGCATTGTGATGTATGTCGTTAATTAATGGCGAGTAAGATGTCATACGATTTAATTCATAGAAATTTACGTGACTATTTCCAGAATGCTCCAAGTTATTGGGATCAAGCACACGATTATTCATTTTAAAATGATTAAAGCATTCAAACAAATGATTAGCAAAAGCCACATACTTTTGTTTTGCTGAACTAACAAATATTTAAAATAATTTTATAGCAGGAAAATGAACATCGATTAAATAAAATTTTATAAAATCGTAATTTATGAAAAAACCAATTGAGCAATGGACGTGTTCGGCCGAACTAAGTCCTGAGCAAATTTACTAAGGACTTAGTAAAATTTGGTCTAGTAAATATGCTTTCACTATACAAAATCTTACTAAGTTTACTCAGGACTTAGTTCGGCCGAACACGCCCAATACAAATTTCATATTTTAAATTGTAACACTTCATGATTGCTGAACCATCTAATGGACTAGATGTACATACTTTAAAAATTACAGTGTGAAATGTAATAATCCCTTTTATCCATTATATATAAATATATAATAATATATAATTATATATTATTATTGCAATCAATAATTGATAGCTTACACTTTAAATTTCACTCTATAAGTTAGTCAATAATATAATTCGACATTTTAATTGTTACATTTCTGGCAAATGGTAACTTTTACACTTCTTAAGACGAGTAAATGATTTTCAAAGCTAGAAAATTTCATTTTTCAAAGAACAATAATATACTTACATTTTATTGTGTTTGATTTAAATTTTGAAAATTTGGAAAATCCAAAAGTGCACGACTCTTAATACTCATTTAATATGAAATACTAAAATAATAATAAAAAAATGGCGGGAAGCACGAATAAATTTAAAATATATACAATTTTCTTTCATTAAAATTTGTTATGTTTTCCTTTTTTTTTTTTTTTTTTTTTTAATTATATTTGGTTTTTTTTTATAATTAAAAAAAAACCTACTCAAAATATCTCGATTAATAACAAAAACAAAAAAATATATGTAAATAAAAAAAAATAAAAAAAAATTGAATTGAAAAAATTCAGGCTTACCAATTAGCAAAAAAAAAAACAGCTGTACTAGGACGGTAATTCGCAAGCGCCCCTGGTGGGATAAATGTACGTATAATGTATAGATATATCACCATTCATGTTAATTTTACATAGATATATATAGATATAGTTATACAGCCTTTTTTTTATTTTATTAATTGTAATTAAACGACACTGAGTTACCTAGCCATTTGCAATAGGGGACCTACAAATCTATCAAAGAATTTAAAAAAAAAAAATTTGATTCAGTTACTGGATTTTTTCGCAAGTTATCATGTATACGGGTTTCAGACTTGACGGACAGGAAATTTTTTAAAACTATTTTGATGTTTTTTTCGTTTTTATTGAACTAAATAAATTTTTTAAAAGTATAGAACTAATCTCCATTACATTATCTTCAAAATAGTATGCAAAATGTCTTGATTCCGTAAACTAACAAGGGTATAATAATTAAAAGAGTTGTCGAAGTGAGGTGAAAAAAATTTTTCGATCGTAAAGCACTCTCTGATGCTTCGCATCATGAGTCGTGCAAAAAGGTAAAATATACTGCTTAAATTGCACAAAATTTTTTGCTATGTATAATGTAAAAATTTGAGTATGCAATTCAATTTTTATAGTTTTGAGATTGAAGGGCTTGTTTTTACATTTTATACTGTAATTATTCCTGTTTTCTTTTTTCCGTGCAATCGTCAAGAACTTCAAGCTATTAAAATACATATTGACAAGTTAAAAAACCAAAATCATTAAAAGTATACATAAGTATTGAAACTAATAAGTCAATATATTTATTATTTGCGTACTCTATTAACGTGTTATTAATATTCTATAGAACATTCTTATTTATGAAATTTATTCTAGTGAAAATGGAAAATTTATTTATATTTTATTGTAGAGTTAGTTATATAAAAACAGAAATTTAAAATGAAAAATAAAAAGTTATTCATTTAATAAATGAAAAAAACCTATGAACATTGAAAAATAATAAAATAAAGTTTCATTTAACGACAATGATTGATTTTTTATTGAACTGACTTATACCATTTTATTTTTAATTAAATAAATATTTCCAAGAATTTAATATAACTACATATGATCAGGGAATTTTTTAATTATTTGACCGGAATACCTGGAAAAGTCAGGGAATTTCAGTTTCGAAAATTTGTGGTCTCCATGATTATTGTTCCCGAGTTAAAAAACAAATTCAGATTTAAGTCCCAAAATTCTCAATGAGGATTTGAGGATCAACTTAGAATCTGAAGATTGACAACAGTATAGAAAGTTATCTTAGTTTAGTCCTCAAAGTAGTAGTTATGACCAATTTTGCCACTTTGAGGACTAAACTGGAATAACAAAATCTGGATTAGAGCCTCAGAATACTCAAAACATAAAGGAATAATTTTATCCAAATTTGAATCTCAAAAGTCTCATTCGAAGTATTCTCTCCCCTCTCTTTTCTTATCTAAAATTCTAAGTATAACTTTTCATTCGTTGAGGATTTGGAGGACTTGATTATAATTTAAAATCGATAAATTATTCGCATTTACACCTCATAGTTCTCATTGAGGATTTTGAGTACTAAAGTAGAGTTACTTTACGGGCGTCTAATAAAACATCAAAGGAATTGAGGCTTTTGAGAACTAAACAAGAATTGTTTTTTTTTACTCGGGTAGTTTGATCACTTTAAATTTTTATACTATTTCTGTACGATAATTTGCATGATTACACTTTGCCATTTGGCTTGTGCCTTGGCATGAAAAATTAAATAAATAAATGAAATACTTGAATAAAGTGATTATTGAACTTCATTGAATAAAATAATTGCTCTGCACTATTTAAGTAACTAAAATATTTAAATCAAGCATTTTTTCTTAAAAATATAAATTTTTTAACTTCCCGCTAAGAAAATCGATGATTTTTAAAATTTCGGGAAGTTATTGTTTTCACCCCGATGTGCGAAAATCGAAATTTCATCAGATGTCGACGTTCTGATGTCCTAGGAAGCTATTCTGACTATTTTTAGAATGATGTCCGAGTGTCTGTATGTATGTATGTATGTGTGTGGGTGTGTGTGTGGGTGTGAGTGTGACCGGTCTATAACTTTTTAACTAATGAACTGATTTGGATGGCTAAGGTGGCAATCGAAAGAGCTTGTTGGCCATCAACGCTTCTGAAAATTTCAGATCATTTGACCAAGTAGACTCGAAAATATTGGCGAATTACGAAAAGAAAATTTTTTTTTTTTAGTTTTTTATTGATTTCTCAGAAACGAGTTAAACAATCGATTTCAAAATCTAATCAGCTCTATAAATTTATAAACCGCGTCGAATGTGACCTTAACCATCGCAATCGGTTAATTTGTCCGAGAGATATCGTTGGAGAAATAAATGGTAAAAAACGGTTTTTTTCGATTATCTTTGAAGTGACTCATCCGATCAATTTCAAAATCTAATCAGCTCTAAAACTTGATAAAACGCGTCGATCGCCACCTCAACCATCAAAATCGGTTAATTCGTTCAAGAGTTATCGTGGGAGAAAGAAATGGTAAAAAACGGTTTTTGCGAATATCTTTAAATCAACTGAACTAAACAATCCCAAAATTTTATCAGCTCTAACACTCAATTAAATACGTCGATTGCCGCCTCAACCATCAAAATCGGTCAATTTGTTCACGAGATATCATGGGAGAAAGAAATGCTAAAAACAGTTTTATTCGAAAACAATGGCATACAAAAGTATTTTCGAGCTCGAAAATGTATCTACAACAATGTTTTCGAGCTCCTTGAGCTCGAAAACAGCGGGAAGTTTTAGGGCTGGCCCGCAGGGTCAACCGATAGACAGATTTTTTTTTTTTTTTTTCGTTTTTTTCTTCCTCCTCTGCTGCTTTTCCTTCTTTTTTTTTTGTTTTTTTTTCATTTCCTTGCATTGTTATCTGATTCTGAGCTATTTTCCAAATTTCAACTCTCTAGCTCATCGGGAAGTTACTTAAAAATCAATTACAAAATTCCACCCGAACAGACATACATGGAAGCGAGTTAATACAAACGTGGTACTTATACTGAGATTTATATTATAACCAAGTATAAATCAAAAATATTACATCTCATTTTTAATCTGTTTAAGTTATTTTTAAGATGTTTTTTACTTAAACTATTTATCAGAGATTATATCAAATAAAAACATACTTTATAAAACCGAAAAACAAAAAAAAACCGGTTTACTTTAATTTTTGAATTATAATTATCTCCAATGATAATTTAAATTTAAAAACTTAAATAACTTCTAAATCATTATTTAAATAAAATTATAAAAATTGTTTAGAGCTTTTCATTTCCAATAATTAAAAATATTGTAAAAATGTACCTACCAGAGATCGTACATAAATAGTAAATTCATGACGTTTAGTTATTTTTGCAGAAAAAAATATTTTTTACGATAAAATTGATTGAAATAAGTTATTGGTTTTTAGGAGTTTAATCCCCAATTAAAAGAAACGATTCAAAACAATTTGCAATGTTTAACTCCTATAAGGGCGATTCAAAAGTATTCAACGTATTGAAAATCATTAAAAAATATTTAAAATTTTTTTTTCAAATCATTTCTTTTAATAGATATCAAATATATATTATAAACTTAATTTGTAACATTAAATCACATTTTATTTTATTTTTATATACAGAATGAGGTTTAGTTGCACACAAATTTTGAAAAATGAAGGATTTTGTTTCATATAGTAATAATAATGATACATGTTATAAAAATAAATTCATTAAATTAACTTAATAATAACTACTGATTTGTTACAATCTAAATAATACTAAGTAAAAATATTTGTATAAATATTTCATTGTAATTTTTTCAAATCTTCATTTGTTAGAAATTTAAAAATATCCCTCGTAAAAGTATTTGGGAGTTGCAGTTCTTGGAACATATCATTAGTTAAATCAATAGCACTGAATAAGAATTTTTTTCTTCTTAATGCTTTTTTTAAGCGGTAAGTCATCATTCCAGCATATAGTGGAAAAATAGATTTAATGTCTAAATCTAAAATAGTACTGTCACTAACATATTTTAAACCTAAAGCTAATTTGTGTACACATTTATTATACAATACATAATGATACGTTACATTACTTGTACCAACAAATGTAATCTTCATTTTTTCAATTTCGCTCATGTACTGGGCGCGTAATTTACCAAATTTATCACTATTTACGACCGCTAAATTTTCTTGATTGACATAAAAATTCGCCGCACTACATTTCGCATATGTTCCGTAATTGCATCATTCACTTTTTTTGAATTATTTAGTCTTGAAGTAAATGCTGTTTTACCTCCAGTGTTTTTCAAATTAATATCAATACCAACATTAAGGAGTTGTCTTATGATATTATCGTCGTTCGCATACATAATTCCGTAATGAAGTGCTGAGTCCTTACAATTTGTCACCATATTTAAATCAAACATATCATGATTTAAGAAAAATTCTACTGCTTCCGAGTTTCGCATTTGGACAACAATATGCAGAAGACTTTCTCCTAAATGTTTCTTTCTGATATTAACATCTAAACCGTAGGCCAGAAGAAGTTTTATAATTGGTACATTTCCTCTAATAGCAGCATAGATTAGGGGTGATCGATATTTGATTTTTGATTTTTTTTTCTTATATAAAACTTTGACATTTTCTGAAGATCCTCAAATTTTTTCAGAGTGATGTTTTTTCGATTTATATTTTTTTTTTCCAATTAAAAAACAAATTTTTTACAACTAGCCTTATTTCTCATAACACCATGCTAAAAATTTTCGAGAGTGCTCAGAAAACTTTCAAACTTGGAAAAAAAAAAATAAAAACAAAAAATTTAAATGGTAATCCTCGAAATAATTTGAATTTTGTTCGAAAAATCAAGTTTAAAAATAGAAGGACCATCTGAATAATTTTTTTGTATTTTTTTCTGAAAACTATATTCAAAAACAAAAAAAATGAAAAAAAAAAGTTTTCGTTTGGTCCATTTTTGGACAGATGCTGGCAATTCAAAAAAAAAATCTTTTAACCATAAAACAATGAGTGTAAAAGGAATTTTTTTGAATTGCCAGCATCTGTCCAAAAATGGACCAAACGAAATTTTTTTTTTTTTCATTTTTTTTGTTTTAGAATGTAGTTTTCAGAAAAAAATACAAAAAAATTATTCAGATGGTCCTTCTATTTTTAAACTTGATTTTTCGAACAAAATTCAAATTATTTCGAGGATTACCATTTAAATTTTTTGTTTTTATTTTTTTTTTCCAAGTTTGAAAGTTTTCTTTCATTTGTTACGTAACCAGTTTTCTGAACACTCTCAAAAATTTTAAGCATGGTGTTATGAGAAATAAGGCTAGTTGTAAAAAAAATTTTTTTTTCAATTGGAAAAGAAAATATAAATCGAAAAAACATCACTCTGAAAAAATTTGAGGATCTTCAGAAAATGTCAAAGTTTTATATAAGAAAAAAAAATCAAAAATCAAAAATGGTAAACATCGAAAAATTTTTGATTTTTTCTAAAAATCTACAAAAAAACAATGAAGATAGGTTGCAATAATTTTTTTGTATTTTTTTTCAAAAACAACATTTAAAAATAAAAATTTTGAAAAAAAAAACGTCCCAATCCGTCGAATTTTGAAAAAGTTATAGCTATTTAAAATAAAAAAAGCCATTTTTTTCAAAAATTTCTAACTTTTTTTCGGTTGGGTGAAAAAATTTGAAAAAATTATGAGAAACGTTTTTGATGGGGTAGAAAAAGAGAAAAAATTTTCAGCCAAATCTAAAGGGGTCGATTCAAAAGTGGTCGATTTGGCGTGGAATGCCCCATATATATAAAAACTAGCTGTTCCCCACCCACTTCTCGGGGCTGAGATTAAAATTTATATTTTTTTATTAACAAACTATTCTTGAAAAAATTTCATATTTGTTATTGATTATTTTTTTTAAATATACTTTTTTTTTAAATGTACACCTATTTATAAAATTTAATTACAATTTTAAAGTTCAACCAAATTATAATTAATTTACATAATTACATAATTAAATTAAAAAGTTATGACAATTATTAAATTGAAACCCATATGTCTTCACTATGAATTCTTTGAAACTGTTCAGAATAATAATTTTTTTAACTTTTATTGTACCATAAATCTTTAAAATCAACAAAAATTACATACTCACATAATTAATTAGCCCTTATGTACCGATGACGAATAGTAATGATATCTCGCAAATGCATTATTATAAATAAATTTTGACAGTCCTCGATTCATCAAATCGATAAATAAACATAACCAATCGAATTAAAAAATTTATTTTAAACAAACGACGATCGAATAGAATAAATTTAGTTATAATAAGAATTCATCATTTCCAAGTCATTAAAATATAAGCTCCGGATAAGTAATCACCAACATATCATATACCAAAACCTTCTCCGAAACACGCTGCATCTTATGGTATAAGTATTGTAACGAATGTGAAACTGATCTTTTAAATATTTGAATAGCTAGAAAACAAATGCCTTCTTCTCTTGTTTTATAGATGCGCGATTAAAGTCAGTCAGTCTTATATTGACGGTTAAACAGCAAACGTTGTATCTCAATAAACTATGTTTCTAGTATGAGTGTGTTATCATTGTGGTGTGTAAGTGATGTTGATTTGGGATACCAATCACTACAGTATTATTCCGATCGGTTCAGTAGTTTTCGCAGTATAACCGAACAAAAAAACCGGCTCTCCATTTATTAGTATGGATATATATATATATTTGAATGATTTTTTAACTTCCCGCTAATAACATCGATGATTTTAAAAAATTTCGGGAAGTTATTGTTTTCACCCCGATTTTTGAAAATCGAGTTTTCATCAGATGTCCTGAGGTTTTGAGGTCCTAGGAAGCTATTCTGACTATTTTCAGAATGATGTCAGAGTGTATATATGTATGTGTGTGTGTGTGTGTGTGTAAACTCTTTGTAACTTTTTAACTAATTAACCGATTTTGATAGTTAAGGCAGCAATCGAAAGAGCTTGTTGGCCATCAACTTTCCTGATAATTTCAGATCATTTGATCAAGTAGACTCGAAAATATTGGCGAATTGGGAAAGAAAAAATTTTTTTTTTCATTTTTTTATTGATTTCTCAAAAACGACTCAAATGATCGACTTGAAAATCTAATCAGCTCTAGAACTTTATAAAACACATCGATTGCCATCTTAGCTATCTTAATCGGTTAATTTGTTCTAGAGATATCGCGGGAGAAAGAAATAGTAACAAACGTTTTTTTTCGATTATCTTTAAAGTGACTCATCTGATCAATTCTAAAATCTAATCAGCTCTAGAACATAATAAAATGCGTCGATTGCCACCTCAACCATCAAAATCGGTTAATTCGTTCGCGAGATATCGTGGGAGAAAAAAATGCTAAATAACGATTTTTTTGAAAACAATGGCATACAAAAATATTTTCGAGCTCGAAGAGCACGAAAATGTATTCATGTATCAAGCTCCTTGAGCTCGAAAACAGCGGGAAGTTTTGGGGCTGGCCCGCAGGGTCAACCGATAGACCGATTTTTTTTTCTCAGTGATAAGGTACATCATATCCAACTTGTTAATTAAATATAAAAATACTTTTTAAATGTTTATTGTTTTTAGTACCACAAAAATTTACAAATTTGTTTGTGCATAACTCAATTTTATTGTTAATAATTTATTCTTTTTTATCTATAGAGTAAAGAGAAAATGATGCGTGGCGCTCGTCGCGGTTGTGTCAGACTACGAGGCGCAGTAATTGGTATTGATGATGAAGATGACAGTACATTTACTATTACGACTTCTTCATCAAAAGATGATCCAAAAACTTTTCATTTCCAAACTCGAAATAGTGATGAACGTGAACGCTGGGTTCGAGCTCTTGAAGATACTATTTTACGTCATTCACATACGGTAGTACCAAGTAATATTTTATGCAATCTAAATAAAATACTTCAATTGGGAACCTTAGAATTCTGATACGCGAACTGGTGGCTAAAGCTATAACTACTCAAAGTAGGCTAAATCATGAATGTTTACATGTGTATATACGTCAGCTAATAAAAATAATAGATACTTAATTGTCTCTAAAGTTATTGTGATTCTATGAATTAAAAAATTGTTTTCGTTTAATAAAAAAAAAAAATTCCAATTTACAAACATGAAATTTCCATCAAAAACAAGTAAAAGTAACATATATTGTTTGTATGGTTGTAAAAGTCGTGCTTCTAAAAATGACAGTGTTCGTTTTTTCATGTTCCTCGAAAAATTGCAAACGTTGTTACTCTGAAAAATAAAATGGATCAAGAAGAAAAATTCGACCGCTTTGATGCTTGCTGGTATTGATAAAACAATTTTGCCACCACGTGCTTACATGAACCGTAAAACCAACTTAACAAGAAAAACTCATATCCACGATCCTTTCACCTTTAAGAACTTTACCATTTATTTTATTCGAATCATCTCAAATACTTGATGATTGAAGACAAAAAATAATAATTTTTAAACAATTACCGCCCTCACTTACTTTACCAAAGTTCAACAAGTGTCCGCCATTTGATTTTATATAGTAAACATTCAGAGCAGCCTACCTTGAGTAGTTTATTTTTTGCCCACCAGATGACTAATCTCCAAGCCACGTCCATTCTAAGGCTCCCAATACTTCAAGAGAGCGGTATCTATTTTTGTAAAATTTGTGCGTATTGGCCGTTTCTGGTATCATTAAATATGTCTTACTTGGTTGGCCAATTTAATATAGATACCTATTGGCAGGGAGCGCGACGAAAACGACATCTGATGGCTACAAAAAATCATGCTCGAGAATTATAAAAGATATATAAAATCAGTGTAAAAAATAAAAATTCGTTATAAAATCAAAATATAAAAATTTATAATGATATAAATAAAAAAGTGTAATTGTATTTTTGATAGAAAAAATTAAATTGAATATATTTCGATAAAAAAATTAAGTATAAAAAATTTTAATAAATAATAAACACTATTATTTTAAAATAGAATAAGGTTAACCGATAAAATCAAAACAAATAATATATGAAAACTACAATGATAATGGTTTAGAAAATAGTAGAATAGTCAATTGAGTTTTTTAACAAAATTGAAGAAAATAATTTTATTTTAATTCATGATAATTTGCTTGTAAATCGTAACTAAAAAAACATAATTTTTTTTTAACCTTCCGTTACAAGCGCTTTCTCTAGTGTCTCACTCATATTCACGCCAACTCTATTAGCTTAAGTAGTTTTGTACAGGGAATCACCGTATAGCGCGAGTAACGAAGGGTTAAAAAATAATTTTTAGGCAATGATAAAAATCATTATCCAAACCGGATTTGAATCAATAAATTATAAAATATTGTTTTAACCTCAAATGATGAGCAAAGGCAAACATTAACGACACAATAACTATTATGAACTATTTTTAAACTCAATTTTCATGTGTTTATATTCAAAGAGAGCATGATTTAACGAAATTGTATCCACAGCGAGCGCTGCGATCGTTTCAGTTGTCCCCACCATATACTAGGCTCCCTGCCAATACATTAAATGTATTTGCTCTGACTTAGTAAATTGTGACTTATTTAAAGGAGAATATCATAAGCCATTTTTATAAGCTTTTTCATGATAACAGCATCGAAACTTGGAATTTCAAGCCAATGCTGCAAATAATTGCTAGAAAATTGTGTTAAAAATTGTGCAAATAATTTCTAAAATTTGTGTTGAAATTTCAACACAAAATTCTGGTCATACAAGAAGTGAATTCACACTTTTCAAATAACAGTGGCAACCCAAAAAAAAGTGTTAATTTTAAAATTTTATGTTTGTACCATGAATATTTATTAAATATAATTTATACACGGAAAGAAAATTCCAGTTAAATTTTCGATGCTAACATCGTGATTTGTCCTATTGATTATTGTAGTGGTGGACTATACCTTTAGAATAATAATTTTTACGATGTAGCATTGGAAATTTCATTTAAGAATTAATACTTTAGACAAATAATACCAAGTCTTAAGCTCTTTAGTATAAATTGCGATGTGAACATAGTAAAATTTGAAGATAAATTTTAAATAAAAGAATCAAATAATAATCGTTTGGAAGTTGGATTCAAATCCTAGACCTTCTGAATGCGAAGTGTCAGACGCCTTGGATCACTCGGTCACCGAAGGGCCCACAAGTCTTGAAAGTTTTTATGATCTATGTAAACGATATAATCAAACGGTCATGAGTCACGAGAACGCCTCTTACGGTGGATACAGTTAGTATTTAAAAATTACAACGTAACATCGTAATTTTTATAACTACCATCGTAATACAACAGAGGCAGCACTGTAATATTTATTTTATTCAAAAGTAAATAAAAAGAGAAATATAGGAATAAATATAGTTTTTTAATTGTAATAATTATTTTATTATTTTTACGATGTTAACATTGTAATTTTTGAAATAATTTTTTATCCTAAAAGTCTTTGTTAAAATTACGATGTTAAATAGTAAAGAATGTAACCTACATAGTAAACTTTAAAATAAGACATTTGAAAATTGACGCTAATGAAAGTATAGTCCACGATTACGATTTTAACACCGTAAATTTTAGTGAAATTTTCTTTCCGTGCATAAGTATTATTTCGAGCTTATCAATAGTGACAACAATTATTATTTAATATCCAACTATTTTTTAATAGCCCCATCAAAAAAATCCACATTGGAATCCAGCTTAAATTCCCATATATGGCGTTTTCGTATGGTTTCCGATAGGAATCCAATATAGATTCCTAGATAGATACTTACGTGGTTTTCCATGGGAATCCACACTATCCTAACTCTATATAGATATCTAGTTTGGATTCCTATGTAGATTTTTACAATGATATCCCACAGGAATCCAAACCATGCAAAAATCCATGTGGTAACCAAGTTTAGATTCCTATATAAACATTAGGGTGCGTCATGTCAGAGCAACACTTTTTTTATAAGTGCATGTGGAAAAAATCATAGTTCAACACAAAAAAATAATTTTCGCACAAGAAAAAAAACTATGTCGATTACAGACCTAGCTCATTGAAAAATTTGATTTCCCATTTAAGGGGGGGGGGGGGGGGTAGGGTTTTAAAATTATTAAAAAAAAGTTTTTTTTTTATTTTTTTTTCTGAATGAACAATATGTCAAGAATATTGTGTACAAATTTTAAATCAATCCGAGTAAAACTAACGGAGTTACAGCGTTTCAAATGACCGGCCGGTATATCTGATTCTTATACCTGCCCGACCTGCCCCTACATACCCCTAGTAGAAATCAGCTGCAATTTTCTTTGTTCTTCCGAATTCCTTTCTCCGGCTGTGTGTCTTTTAAAGGATGTAAACTGATGACTCAATATAAGTATAAAAATTCATATTCTTTGATTGATAGTTTATTTCAAATTTTCACGAATAAAAAACTTTAAATGGATTTTCCCGAAAACGTTATTTTTAAAGTCCGTGAACATCATAACTCAAAATGTACTGAACCGATCCCTTTGAAAATTTGAACATTACTTCTTCACATAAATCAACAGGTAACTACGAAGAGTTTTTTTTTGTTTTTCATTTTTTTCTATTTTTTAATAACAAATTAACCGCGATTTTTTTAGCTAAAATCGCGTTTTTCACTTCCAAGTGCTGCAAAAAATCGAAAAAAAAAAAAAAAAAAATTCTTCGTGGTTACCTCGAGAAATACATCAACTTTAAAATGCATATCAATTTTTTTTTTTCCGATGATCCGGTAACGAGTTATGATGTTCACCGCAAAACGACTTTTTTTTCGAGGCGCCTCCGGAGATTCAACGTCACCAGCTTATTAATCAATATTTTTCGTTGAAAATTTTTTCTAATATTCTTTAAAAGTTGTACAATAATATGTGATTAAGTTTTATGAAATTATATTACTCATCTCGCCGGGAAAAAATCACAAAAATATGCTTTTTTTTCGCCTTTAAAACCCTACCCCCCCCCCCCCCTTAAATAACACGGGAAATTTTTTTTTTTAACTTTGAGTATTGTTAACTCGTTAACAAATCAATAGATCGAATAAACTAATACATATTTTTGTAGGAAATTGAACGCTGTACAAAAAAGGTCTCTTATCATTTTTTGATAAATCCATCTGTTCAAAAGTTATTAGAGCTCGAAGTAAAGTCGGAGATCTTTTTACTTTTCCGGCGAAACTATCAGACTTATCACAAAATGTTACAGAGTCTTTTTTGTTGACAATTTTATTCTCTACAAATTATTATCAGTAAAGTTTTTTCAAATTCCGCATTTTTTTCTAGTTATTTTCATTTTAATTTCAAGCTCTTAAAAAAGTAGTGTTCTGATCGATTTAAAAAAAAATCGTGACCTGTTTGAATCGTTTATTTAAGAAACCCCATCAGTCAAGAAAACAAAATTTTTCAGGAAACACAAAAAACATTTTTTTTGGAAAAGCTTGACATTAAAATAATAAATAAATAATTGAATACAGTAATGTTAGCGTTTTTGAAAAAGATTCCAACAAGAAAAATTTAATTTTTTAACTGAAACTACTTAAAAAAATTACTCAACCAAACGGAAAAAAACTTATAAAATTATTGTTTTTTTAAATGTTTCCACTCAAATCATTTATTACACTGATAAAATGAAGTGTTAAATATGTATTTGAACTCTGAGACTTAGAAATTACAAAAAATTATAATAAATTTAAACATTTTAATTAGTCATATAACAGTCAGCAATAAAACAATATTTGAAATTAATTTCGCAAAAAAGCGCGAATTTTAAATAAAAAATTTAAAAAAATTATTTCTGTAAAACTAAAACTGCATATGTTCATTTGAGTCATTGACTTATGTCTCATTTTTCTCTGTGATCAAATGATTTATTGTAAAAAAAAAACATTTTTTTATATTCCCTGGTTCATATAAAATTCACGTGCTCGATTGATCTCGAATGTAAATCAGTTTTTGTGGTCAGCGAGCCCTTGATAACCAAATAATTCATAAATCGGATAAATTAGAAATTTATGGAATATTCATACCCACACACATATACCCGCGCGTGCGCGCCCACGGACGAACATTATTCTGAAAACAGTGAAAATAGTCGTCTGTTGTCAAAACGTCGTCGTCGTCTGTAGAGAGGTTGAATTCTCGTATTGGATTTTTTGTTCCCACTAGTTTTCTAGTGTTACCTAGTGTAAAATACTCTACGATCTAATAAATTTGTTTTTTAAAGTTTTGTAAGACTCGGCGGGTAAGAAACAAAAACATAATCTTACACAGTGAAAACTTGTATGAAACGAACAGTTTACACTTTCTTGTATGTTATTTTAACATACGTCGTTTGTGTAGAAAAAGTAACTCTCATAAATGTAAAAATTTTCGACGATTTAACCATAAATTTTACACACTTAGATATTATTTTGCAACACCTGAAAAGTGATGTTGATCTAATCATTTGTTTTTTTGTTACTTCGACACATCTTAAAAGTATTTTTAACTTTATTTAATTTAAACTTTAAATCAATGAAGCAACTGCAGGAGATTGTTTTTTCAAATATAGAGTCATGTAAGGCAAGTGTGTGCAGTGGGTAAGTGTGCGCAAACCCATGCATTTAAGTCCAAAATGAATGGGTTTGCGCACACTTACCCACAGCGCACACTTGCCTCAAATGATTCTATAGTTATAATTTTAACCATAATAGTAATAATAAGACTAATAATATATATGCATATTGTTGTACATTATTATATGTTATTATTAGTATTATTATTTTCATAGATATAGCTTGACATAAATGTAAATTCATTCAATGATCAATCGACACAAAAAAAATATGCCAGCCGGACATTACAATACTGAAGGTTCACAGAAAAAAAAGGATTTCTTGGTGAAAAAAATTTTTACTCACCCCAAGAAATTTTTTTGCATTATGAATCGAAAACGAAAATTTTCTTGGGGCCAGAAAAAAATTTTCTTGAGCCAAGAAATAATTTTTCAGGCGAGATAAATTCTCTTGTGCCAAGAAATGATTTCTACACGGAAGGAATTTTTTGATGAAAATTACTTTGCAATTTCGAGTAATCCTGGGCCATTCCAAAAAATTAGTATTTTTTATTTCAACTTTTAATATTTTTCGTTGAAATATTAATTTTACTAGACTATATTTTACTCTACTAGTCAGTAATTTTTTAACAGCAGATAAAGTGGTATAATTCTGTGATTTTATACTCTGTTGCAGGGTTGCAAAAAATGCATTTTTTTTAAAATGCATTTTCGATATAATTAATTAATTGAAATTAAATGTTTAATTTAAAATTACTTTAATTATTATTTTTTCATAATTTAGTATTTGATCAGATAATAATTATCCATTTCTCTTCAAATTAAAAAATTATAAGATACATTAGTCATTTTTAATTTAATTAAAAATTAAAAGAACGTACATTTACCATTTTTTAAAAAATGAATTAATTAAATTTTTTCCATTATCCATTTTTTAAGAAATGGATTAATTAAATCTTTTCCATTATCCATTTTTTGAGAAATAAAAAATAAAAAAAGTTTCTTTAATCCATTTTTTTTTAAATTAAAAATAAAAATACTTATAATTATCCATTTAATGAAAAATGAAAAATGCAAATCATTTGAATTATTCATTTTTTTAATAATCACAATTTTAATTTTTTTGATTGAAAAATTTTCACCACAGAACACGAGGAAGACTTATCTCTGAGTTCATTTGTTTTAAAAACTTGTAATTCCATTATATATATATCTATTTATTTCTTGAATTTGTTTAAAAATAAAAAAAAATTAATTTAGAAAATGTTTTATATGTTAATTATTGATTTCAAAAAAAATTAAGTGTGTTTCTTTTTCTATTAAATAATAAATATTGTATTATAATGAATAGTTGAACGATTCGTCCTTTCAAAACTAATAAATTACAATACTTTTAATTATCCATTTTCCAAACTATTAAGAATTAAAATACTTTTTATTATCCATTTTTTGTAAAATTAATAATTAAAACAGTTTTAATTACTTATTTTTCAAAAAATTGAAACTCAAAATAATTTTAATTACTTATTTTTCAAAAAATTTAAAATTGAAATACTTTGAACTACCCATTTTTCAAAAAATTCAAAATTGAAATACTGTCATTATACATTTTTTCAAAAATGGTTAATTAAAAGTATTTTAATTAACCATTTTTGAAAAAAATTATCATTTAAATCGTGTCAATTAACAATTTTGGACAAAATAATTAATTAATATAATTTACATTAACCATTTTTTTTTAAATAACAATTAAAATGACTTTTATTTTCCATTTTCAAAAAAATTAATAATCCAAATCATTTTAATTATTAATTTTTTTTTTAATAATAATTGTAATTTTTATTAATTAAATTATTTGCAAGCCTGCTCTGTTGGGATCCCATATTTAATCGGTTAGTATGAATATTTTATCTGAATCTACCAATTTTTATTCTACGTGTATTAACTTTTATTCCCCAATATACCATTTCTTTAAACCTATTGATTTTATGATGAAAAATTACTTGTAGTTCGAATAAAATTTCGAATCTATTGAAGTATTTTTTACTCTAAACTGCAGAGTAATAATTCAGTAGTCTTCGTTAATCTTCGGTTAATATCGGCTTCGATTAAATGTCTTTTATTTTGCTCGCGACAACTTACATGTTACGCACACAAACGTTTGCTTGGAAAAAAGACGATCTCTTTATCTCACTATAACTTAATCTTTATTTCAAAATAAAAAAAAATTTGTATCTTTTCTTTTTCAACACAATACTTGTAATTTTTTTTGTTTTCAAAATGTTTATTTTAAGTCATATTCTAATGCAATAAGATTGTTTTAGATTTTTTATAGAAATTTTGGGCTAGTAATTGTAATTTTTATTTTAATTCAATATAAATTTTATAAACTGAATTATTAACTTTTTATCATAACCTACGAGTAAAAGTTGAATTAGAGAGAATTTATTTAGACAGCCGCCAGGGGTAACGTTCACTCGTAATTGTGAGTAAAAATTAATCTGACTGATTTTTACTCCCTGAAAGATCAAAATTTCGTAATTCGAAAGTATAAAGTCGTAATGGCCCAAGATTACTTGATTTAGAGTCATTTTTAGAATAAACGACATGGCAATATTCATACAAAAATTCGTTCCGTGTAGTCTTAAGAAAATTTTTGTTTTCATTTCATAACGCCAAATTTTTTTGCAACAAAAACAACAGAGGCAATATTCGAAACATGTAGCTGATGTAAATTTAACACATTCTTTGTGTTATTTACAGTCCAGTCGTGTTATAAGTCCGCCGACTTATATTTCTTGGAAGATATTCCCCCTCTGTGACTACGTAAATAATCATGTACACACTCACACGCTTGCAAAGTAGGGGAAGTGTGAGTGACGGCGTTCAACGGCTGAACCGAAGTGGGTATACAGGAATTCTTAGAATTACATTCCCCTACACCCCTGTAGGCGGACTTATAACGCGATTCGACTGTAACATGAATTTTATGTTAAGTTTCTATTTAAAAAGCGTCGTTTTTATTTTTAGCTTTCCAAGAATTTTTTTACAATGGTCGAAAGTATTTTTAACGTCCCTGATTGAGAAATCTAATTTGGAATGATTTAAGATGATTTGACTTGTCGAGTTATTTTAAATTAATTTCAATGAGGAAATAATATCGAAATTTTTAGTTTCTCGGGTTATTCAAAGTTATTTGACATGATTTTAACTTTCAAATAATTTTTAATTAAATTGAATGAGAAAACAACATTGCAATTATTGTGGATTATTTCAAATTATAATTTTATAATTTAAAATAATTCGAAGTTGAAAATTTTGAATTATTTTGAACTATTTCAAATTATAATTTTATGATATGATACAGTACGAAATAATTTAGATTGTATAAATCATTTCAAATTAGAGTTCTTAATCAAGGATATATTGCGCAGTAAAAAATATTGTGTAAAATCAACACAGTTTGTGTGTTAAAAACGGTTGACACAAAATTTGTGTTGAAATTTCGACACAAACTTTGTGTAACCCCTTTTTAACACAAAGATTATGTTAAAATATCGCCACAAGAGGGCGCAAAGAATCTTACACTTTCTAAGTGTTGATTTTAACACAAAATAAATGTTAAATAATTTTATTTATTTCCTCAACTGCAGTTGATAATATTTATTAAAACTTTTTTTTTTTATTATCTAAATTTTAATGAATCAATAGTTACCGAATGTAAATAATTATAGGTAAAATTTTAAATAATTAAACCATAAAACAAATTATAGGTTTTAGAAATGAAGCAGCAAATTAAAAAATATAATTGTCTTTATTATTCAATAATATTTATTATATTTTCACATTAGATTATAAGAAATAATTAGTTATAATAATAGAGTGATCTTCATTAAACCTATGCAGATCCCAACTTTTAGTACTGGTAAGAACGTAGTACGAGGATCGCATCTAGTCTAGCGTCGTTTGAATCGACAAAGAAAAAATCCAAATTATTCAAGTTCGGGAATACCTCGTGAGCTGCAATGAACAATAACTTTATAATATAATAGACGATTAAAATTGAAATTTGAAAGTTTCTGAAAATGAAGATTAACCTTTTAAAACAAAGTCGTTAAACGTAACCGGCAAATTTAGTTTGGCCCAAACTTTAGTGTTATTCGACTCCAGAATAAACATGACAGTCACTTTTTGATTTCGATTTACATCAAAATTTTCAATGTTAGATGAATTACCACTCATTTAAAAAAAAATAAAACTTACGTCAAAATAAATTGAAATATTGCATACTTGGTATAGAAGAAAAAAAAAAATTAATAAAAAAAAAATCAATAACCAGCAGTTAACAAATTCAGAAATTTTTATTTATAATAATCACAAATTTTACAGAGAATATTTTTTTAATATCTGCTATTTTGAGTACTTTATTTTATAAAAACAAATTTTAAGGCTATCTTAGAAGAAAGAAAGGTTATCTACAGTATTCAAAAATTTCAATAATAAATAAATAATGACTCACCGTTGATTACATCAATTTTTGTGTTCGTATTATAAACTCACTTTATTGTTAATTTTTAGATTAAATAACTTTATCAAGTAAAGAACCGACGCACTGTTAACACAAAGTTAATGTTATATTTATGGAGATTTTGACACAAACTTTGTGTTAATTCCACAGTAACACACAAAATGTGTTAATATAGAGTGTATAACACATTTTTTATGTTACAAAATAAAGTGACACAAACTTTGTGTTAGTTTAACACACTACAGTTTTAACACAAACCGTTTTTGACACAAATACACAATATTTTTTACTGTGTGTGTATTGGTCCGAGAGTAACATTCAAAAAGTGTCACTTTCGTGGAAAATAACATGTTTGTATGCTAACAAATCAATCGCGATTGAAACTGGTCAAACAAGATAAAGTGTGGTGAAGTTACACACAAAAGTGTTAAAAATTTAACACTTTAATTTTTAGCACGCGCTTTTTTTACACTGACGAATCCTTTTTACTGTGAATACTGCACAGTAAAAAATATTGTGTGACTGCGTTAAACAACGGTCCGTGTTTAATTTTTTATGCTGATTATTTCGTGTTAAATCAACACATATGTGTGTGTTACTTTAAAATTTTAAATCGATCTACAATTTAACATTTGAAAGGTGTTAATTAGTACAAAGATTAAAATTATCAACATTTATTAAGTGTTACTTTAAAATTATCACAAAATTTATGTTGAAAACTCAATCGATAATCCCGGAGGAATTATTCGAAAAATCAAAGTGAAATCCCGGGAAAAAATGATCAGACCTGATCAGACATGAACAGGCATGAGTCTTCAGGCCTGATCAGACATGAAAAATGACCATGCCTGACCAGGCCTGATCAGGCATGTTCAGGTCTGATCAGGTATGTTCATGTCTGTTCATGCCCATCCGGGTAAAAAAATTATATATAAAAAATGGCCCTATATAATTATATATAATTATGTATAACTGTATTCAATTATACATGTATATAATTATTGCTATAAAAATAAAAAAAATAAAAAATTCGGGCGTGTGCAGGATTTGAACCGTGGACCTTGCGCTCGATAGTCTAACTCGCTACCCACTGACCTAAGAGATTTAGTTGAAAAGTAAGTTTCGTATAAACTTCAAGTAATAAAAATTTTATACGTGATAGATTCTTGGTCAACAAAATTTTAGATCTATTAGCAGACATGAACAGACATGAACATATATGACCAGGCATGAACAGGCATGGACAGGTATGAACAGGCATGAACAGACATGACCAGGCATGGACAGGTATGATCAGGCATGAGCGTATTCAACGCTTCAGACATGACCAGGCATGGACAGGTATGAACAGGTCTAATTTCGGGCCTGATCATACATGAACAGGCATGGTCAGGCCTGAGTGTATTCAACGCTTCAGACATGAACAGACATGAACAGGCATGGACAGGTATGAACAGGCATGATCAGACCTGACTGTATTTAACGCTTCAGACATGAACAGGCATGATCAGGCCTGAGTGTATTCAACGCTTCAGACATGAACAGGCATGGACAGGTCTGATCAGGCCTGATCATGTCTAATTTCAGGCCTAATCATACATGAACAGGCATGATCAGGTCTAATTTCAGGCCTGATCATACATGAACAGGCATGGTCAGGTCTGATCATTTTTTCCCGGGATCAATAATTTATAAATGTAAATCTAACTTGGAATTTTAATTATTAATATATTAAATTTACCATTTAACTAAAAATTGTAATTTTTCATTCTAATAAAAAATATTAAGTCATATATAATCTCGAATTATTTCATATAATATTAAAATTATTTTTTCGCAAAATAAAAATATGTTTTTAATTTTTTTTAAAAGAAACGAATTGATTTACTATTTACAACTGATCTGCAATATCACGTGATTTTTTTCTAATCTTGACTCTGATAAAAACATTGTTGGCTATCAATAAATAGTTAAATGTTAAGTAATATTTATTGTTACTGTTGATAAGCTCAAAATAATACTTACATAAATTATATTTATTAAATATTCATAGTACAAAAATAAAATGTAAAAGTTAACACTTTTTTTTTGGGTTGTCACTGTTATTCGAAAAGTGTTGAATTCTCTTCTCCTATTACCCGAATTTTGTGTTGAAATTATAACACAAAGTTTGTGTTAAAATTCAACATAAATAGTCTGTGTTAAGAAATAACACAAATATTGTATGGACCGTTTTTAACACATAGATTATGTTGATTTTAACACAATATTTTTTACTGTGTGTATAATAATGCTATAAATAAAACCACGTATATATTGATCACAGTAAAAATCTCTGATTCGTAATAGTACATCATAAAATTGGTGCTTTGCTGCAATGACAATTGCAACTTTTTAATTAACTATGAATTTTTTTTATATCTGAAATGTCTAATGAATTAACGTGATACACTTTTTGTTTTACTAGCGGTGGGATCCGAAAAGTTCATTATCAAAGCATGATTTTGACCGAAAAGTGACTGAAGCTGATGCATTTTTACAATTGCTTATTGATCAAATAGCATTAATAGAAAGCAAGCTAAATAATGAGAATGAAAAAGACGACAAAGAGCAAAAATATGCTACTATTTTAGTCAATGCTAACGCTGTGCTCAATTCTATTAAACATACTATTGTACAACTTCAAATTGCAAAGGTACATAATATTTTAATAATAAACTAAGTTCAAAATTCCACTTATATCCGTGGTTAAAAAAAAATTGATCTATTGAATGATAAATGTATAACTATATTAGACTGTGTTGACCCGAGTCAAAATTAAAAAAGTGATTTGAGCCTCCAAATCCTACACGAGGGTAAGGAGGTTAAAATCATCTTCTTAGAATATGAAAATCCATGCATTAAAAAAGTAATTTGAACCTAAACGTGGTAACTTTGTCCACTTTTACCAAGTTTAGGTTCAAATCATCTTTTTAAAAAGGTAAAATAAGCCTCTAGAGCCTAAATTTATAGATTGAGAAAGACTTTCATCGGATCGCGTACAATTGGTAAGGAAACAGAAGGGAAAAGGGGGTCACTAATTAGAAATGTCCGCCATGATCGAAGAAAATTTGATATTTAAAAATTTAAAAAATAATTTCTTAGTAATAAATGTTTTGTCGTAAGAATGAAAATAATAAAATTTAAAATATTAATAATAATAGCTAAAGTTATACGAGTAGGCATTCAAATAGAATAGTACAAAGTTATTCGAAATTCGAATTGAATAATTAGAGCTTTTGACTTGTTAATATATGATTAATTAATTACTTTATGTGAACAATTAATACAAACGATGTATTGGAAAACGAAAACTGCCAAAGAATTTGAAAAAAACTGCTGAAAACTAACCGGCTGCCGCCGGGATTCGAAACCACGACCTTACGAATATGAAGCCCAACCACTGCCGCGCTGCTACTGGGACGCTCACGATCAGTTGGAAATATCTTTACTAGGGTGATCCAAAAAATAACAAACTTTTTTTTTTTCTTCCAAACAGGTTCAAAAGTTTCATTTAGATAAAAAAAGACGCCTGTGAAAATTAGAGCTCTTAATATTAACATTAAGAGGTTCCTCATCGCACTTTTCTATTTCCCATAAGAATAACATGGGAACAATTTTTTTTACGTCTTCTGATTTTTATAAGTAGCTAACGATGCGTCATAGGAATAATTAGTAGACATATTTTTGTAGGGAATTGAATGCTCTACAAAAAAAGATTCTTATCATTTTTTGAGGAATCTATTTGTTCAAAAGTTATTTGAGGTTGAAGTCGAATTCATATTAAATTTTGAGATTTTCTACTTTTCCGGCGAAACTACCAGACTTATTACAAAATATCATCAGACCTTTTTTGTAGACAATTTTATTCCCTAAAAGTTATTTCTAACAAAGTTTTTTCGAATTCCGCATTGTTTTCTAGTGATTTTTATTTTAATGTCAAGCTCTTAAAATCGATCAGAAGACTATTTTTTTATGAGCATGACATTAAAATAAAAATCACTAGAAAACAATGCGGAATTCGAAAAAACTTTATTGGAAATAACTTCTAGGAAATAAAATTGTCTACAAAAAAGGTCCGATGATATTTTGTAATAAGTCTGATAGTTTCGCCGGAAAAGTAGAAAATCTCAAAATTTAATATGAATTCGACTTCAACCTCAAATAACTTTTGAACAAATAGATTCCTCAAAAAATGATAAGAATCTTTTTTTGTAGAGCATTCAATTCCCTACAAAAATATGCCTGCCAATTATTCCTATGACGCATCGTTAGCTACTTATAAAAATCAGAAGACGTAAAAAAAATTTTTCCCATGTTATTCTTATGGAAAATAGAAAAGTGCGATGAGGAACCTCTTAATGTTAATATTAAGAGCTCTAATTTTCACAGGCGTCTTTTTTTATCTAAATGAAACTTTTGAACCTGTTTGGAAGAAAAAAAAAAATTTGATATTTTTTGGATCACCCTAATTTTTACATACTTAGAACGCAGCTATTACTATAATAATAATATTATGCTAAAGAATTGAGCTCATTCGAAGTTACGGATCAAAAGTATGGTAGGCCTTGTAGGGTTAAAACATCTTTTTAAAAAGGTAATTTACTCCTCCATACGCTACTTTTAGGGTATCGAGGACTTAAATAACATATAACATTCTGCGGCGAGTCCAACATCAAAAGAACTGAGGCTTTTGAGGCTCAAACTACTTTTTTAATTTTGACTCGGGTTATTATAATAAAATCAATGTGTATTAGGGCCAGTTTTTCATACCGGGTTTATTTATAATCCGGGTTTAAGTAAGAGTGAGAGTCAAGTTTGAAAGTTGTGGGTGCTAAACTACTTTAAATTTACTGGCAATCAATTTCTTTTTTTTTTTTTAGTATAATTTCACTATGTAAAAACTGACATATAATTAACATTTATCGAAATTATTTCAGAATACAGCTATTCCAGTTAATGGTATTTATAAAGGACCTTCTAATATTAATGACACATGTATTTTCACAACTTCTGCGCATGGTAATTTTGTTTGATATGATGCAAAGTTAAATTGATTATATGTCACCATTATATTAACACTAATTACTTTGTTATAAGTTCCAGCAGGAGAACCAGAATCTGTCGTACAAATAGGCATCGAATTAGGTTCAGAATGTCTTGAACCCAGAGCTTCGAATCTTCCTAATGGTTTGTAATTTATGTATTATAATATGTTTGATTTCATTCTTTTATTTATTTTCTTCTGATTAATTATTAATTACACCGGCACACAAAAAAATTAAGTAGAATGTGCATTTGACCGGACCTACCTACGAGTACGTATTTTGGTCCGCTGAATCCGAATTCGAGGTCAGTTTGACCCCTGCACCCTCGAAATTTCGAGAAAACTTCGAAAAACCGTAAAAATGATGAAAATCGGCAGTTTTAATGATAAAAAAATTTTTTGGAACTGAGCTAAGCGTGATTTTCATGTATTTCGATCCGCTGAATATGAATCGAAACTTTATTGAGACCACGAGCCGTTTCAAATGTAAAAAAATCACAAAAACCCTTCAAAATGCGCCAAGTAAAAAATCTAATTCGGGAAATAACGTACACCCTAATATGCATACAGCTTTAAGAATCTATCGCAATATTCAAGCAACCCTAGCGGATCCGAATTACGGTAAATTACAGTAATTACCGTAAAATACGGTAATTTACGGTATTCCGTAAAATTATCGTAAATTATGATAAAATACGGTCAATTACCGCAATATACGGTAAATTGTCGTACTTTGCCGTAAATTGCCGCATTTTTACCGTAATTAACGATAAATTACCTATATTGCATGATTTGCGGTAATTCTACTGAATACCGCAATTTGCGGCAACTTATGTAAGTACCGTATTTTTACGGCAAATTTACGGTAAAATACTGCGGTATTTTACGGCAAAATTGCGGGTTTTTTTTACCGCAATTTACGGCATTCAGATGAATTACCGTAAAACGCATCATTTTATCGTAAATTACGGTGAGTTACGGCAAATTGCAGTAATGTGTGGTAAATTACGGTAACTTGCCGTAATTCGGATCCACTAGGGTAGGGAGGGTACTTGACTAACTATAATAGATTATGACACAATTCCTTGAAAAATCCACCGTAAAAACAAATACAATAATTAGATTTTTGAAAAATCTACCTAATAATTATTTTTCAATTTATGCCCTAGCGGATCCGAATTACGGTAATTACCGTAATTTACGGTATCCAGAAGCATTACTGAATTTACGATAAATCACGGTATTTTACCACAATTTAAAGTAAAATGCGGCAATATCGTAAATTACGGTAAAATACCGTAAATTGCCGCAAATGCTGATAAATTGCCGTATTTTACCTAAATTACGGTAATTCTGCTGGATATCGTATACCGCGGTAAATTACGGCAATTACCGTAATTCGGATCCGCTAGGGTGAGGTTCGGAGATTTTGTCCTAAAAAAATGAAAATATCGAAAAAAAAAAAAAAATTATTTAGTCTTGATAACAACATTATTTTACTTTTTTTTCCCCATCAATTTTTGCAGGGAATTCCTTCAGAAAAAAATACAAGTATACATTAAAGAATTATTATAATTTATAGCTCGTAATCTGATGGTTCCGGATTTTTCATATTCGTCATCGGATGAAGATGAAGATTATTATGATGCCACAGAAGATATTTCTACAATGTCATCGTCTCAACATCATTTCCAAAGGCAAGTATTTATTTCAAATCAGTTCATTATACAGTGGGATCTTTTTAACTTTTACATTCCTTAACTTTGAATTCACTCTATTTTTACAAAAATAGTTAAAGAACTGTCCATGCACTGTCGTGTATTCTATAACTTTGATTTCATGAATTTCAAACCCTTCAATGTCAAAGGTAGAGAGCTTCAACTGTATGTAGAGGTTGAAACTTTTCTACAGTATTTTGACTTGGAATTATTCCACTTGATTGATTAAAGAATTGATTCTTTATATTTACAAAACCAAAATATTTGAAATTTTTTAATATTGGTAGCAGTGATCACGGCGCAAAAGCCAATCTTCCAACATTACGGGAGATTTCCAGTCATCAAGATCCTCGTAGGCAACAAGGAAATCCTCCGATTAAAGTAGACGGATCTCTAGACTACGATGGTACGTTATGAATCTATTTTACTATATGTGAAAAATCAAAAATTTGCATTTATAGTATCTTACAAGGAAGGTATCCCAAGTGTCCCTCTCCAATTTCGACGAGACTGAGATATGTTATATTCCGTCGATGTCTAAAGGACACTTGTTTTTTTATCTGCGGAAAAACATCTAGGGGGTGAAACCACCCCTCAAAGTTTAGACTCCAAAGGGGTGTTTTTCAAGTTTCGCATACTTGCAGTTTCAATAATCACATGGGACCAACGGCATAATTTTCGGGGTGAAAAATAATAAAAAGTGCCATTAGTATTATAATAAAAAAGTAAACAGAACGAAAGTTATAAGGGTTAAAATTCACAAAACTTTTATTTTAAAAAAACTATCCAATGGATTTTAACCAAGCAGGCGGCGATCGAAAGAGGAAAAAAAATCTGTCTATCGGTTGACCCTGCGGGCCAGCTCCAAAACTTCCCACTGTTTTCGAGCTCCTTGAGCTCAAAAACATTGTTGTGAATACATTTTCGAGCTCAAAAATACTTTTGTGTGCCTTTGTTTTTGAGAAAAAACGTTTTTTACCATTCACTAGACATAACATGCTCGCTTCGCTCGCCTTCATTCTTTCAAAATCCCACCACTATCTCAATCGACCAATCGACAACCGAATAAAATAGTCACAGAAGTGAAGTAAAACGATACGGCATCCGGTCATCAACTTTTTAGAAGAGGATTTCTCCAACGATATCTCTCGAACAAATTAACCGATTGAGATGGCTAAGGCGGCAATCGACGCGTTATATCAAGTTCTAGAGCTGATTAGATTTTGAAGTCGATCGTTCCCGTCGTTTCTGAGAAATCGATAAAAAACTAAAAAAAAATTTTTTTGTCGTAATTTGCAAATATTTTCGAGTCTACTTGATCAAATAATCTGAAATTTTCTGAAAAGTTGATGGCCAACAAGCTCTTTCGATTGCCGCCTGAACCATCCAAATCGATTTATTAGTTAAAAAGTTATAGAGCGTTCACACACACACATACACACTCGGACATCACTCTGAAAATAGTCAGAATAACTTCCTAGGACCTCAAAACGTCGACACCTGATGAAAATTCGATTGAAAATGTGTTTGAGTCTGAAGAGCTCATACACAGACATCGGCATCCATTAGTATTTTCGAGCTCGAAAAGCTCGAAAACTACGGGAAATTTTGGGGCTGGCCCATAGGGCCAACCGATGCCCAGATTTTTTTGATTTTTTTGAAAATTTCTAATTTTCTTGGCGGGAAGTTTTAAAATCTGAAAAACACTCCTCGAACTCGAAAACGGTCTTGTAAATATATTTTCGAGCTCTCCAACTTCATAAAATTTAGTGAAACTACATTAAATTTCGTGAAATTTCATGAAATTTTCGAAAAATTACAAAAATATTTATAAAATCATTCTTCTCAATACTCCTCAGTATTAATGCTAATGAATTTCTATAAAAATTCATAGAATTTTAAAATATTTCACGAATTTTTATGGAATTTGTTAACATTTTATAGGATTCCATTTATTTCGTGTCGCAAAATTTTATAAAAACTGATATAATTTCATAAAACTTTATACAATTTTATAAAACTTTATGTAATCTTATCTAATTTTAGAAAATCATTATCTTAGGATTGGATTAAACTTTTATGAAATTTCATCCAATTTTACCAAATTTTATAAAATGAAATAAATTTTCATTAAATTTTATAAATTATGTATTGAACTTTACTTGTTTTTATTTATTTCAGCTTTATACGAAGAGGAAAGTGAACCAGAAAGTAACTATTCGTTTTCATGATCATTCATTTGCTAGAAAAAAATCTTGAGTTTTATAAGAAAAATAACTTTTTATGTTTTCCCATCGTAGTGGATTCAATGGAGAGCCATGGATCAGTAGTAACTCATCTTTTATCACAAGTTAAAATCGGAATGGATCTAACGAAAGTCGCTTTGCCCACATTTATCCTTGAACGTAGGTCACTTTTAGAAATGTATGCTGATTATTTTGCACATCCAGATCATTTCTTACGGTATTCGTCATGAATTATCGAATGTATCGTATCGGCGCCTTCAGTAGCAAACTTTCTAGTTCCATTTTTCAAATCTTACAGGAGTCAATCTACAATAATAAAGTACTTTTTTTCCAACCTTGAGTAAATATTCAACCAATTATGATATGCCGATTATCATTGGCAAGAAATGTTAAAAATGTAATTCTTTGAAAAATCTAGAATTACCCTCATAAAAATCTTGTTCGAGGCTTGAGCAAGCCTGCACTGAAAAAAATAGATAGGAATGGTTACTGTGCTACACAAGAATGATCGTAAAGTATGTAAGAATTAATCTTAGCACATTACTAGTTCTCGTTATAATAGTAATGGGTCGTTTTTACATACGACTGAGTACGATCCAACATAGCAACCATTACTATGTTACATATTATGTCGAAAACATGACTGGTTATTGTGTTCACAGTCACCATTCGCTTTCCAGATAATACAGGTTCCTTTCAGCAGTCAATGTGTTACTATATAAAATAGGTATAGGTTCTGTGTAGAGATGAGAAAGACTCCCCGGACAAATGCGTTCCATTGTCGTTCAGCATAGTAACCATCCCTCGCGGTTTTGGAAATACCGAAATAATACCGGAATTATACGGTATAAATACTGCATAAGTATGGTATTATTCAAGTTATTTTGGCCAGTTTTTTTGCCGCATTACTACCAAAAATTTATGAAAAAAATTCAGAATATTTACGGTAATAAAACAGAAAAAATACGGTATTTTAACAGCATTAAAGCCGTAATTATACAGCATATTTATCGTATATTTTCGGCATTTTTGCAGCATCAAACCGTTCTACCCGGAACAAAAATTATATATAATTATATAAAATTTTATTTAATTATATATAATTATATATAACATTATAAAGTTATATGTACAATAACTGTCATGAAAAAAAAAAAAAAAAAAAAAAAAACCCGCCAACTCGTGGGCTCGATCCCGAGTCCTAATGATTTAAAGCCTGATCTGTTAACCATTATGCCAAATCGCTTATTCGAAAGTTGATACTAATTGTATTTATATCTATACAAACAAACTTAAGAAAATTGAAAACCTCAATTTTCCCGGATTCTTATTTTCACTTACATTCTTTTGTTTCAATAAGAAATGTGTGAACTAATAGAATAAAATATAAAATTTTACACTTTGCACATTTTCGATGATTTTAACCGCAGAAGCAAATATAAAATAAAACCAAATTTTTTACAATTTTTCATTATATCAGGATAAATCTGGCAAAATCGCAGGATATCTACGGTATAGTTATCAAAAAAATACGATTGTATTATTATAAAATTATCGCATTATTGCGGTATTTATATAGCATTTTTTCGGTAAAAGTTCGGCATTTTTATAGTAATTTTACTATAGTAATCTGGTAACTCTACAGTATAAGTACAGGAAAAAAACTGGCCAATATAACCATATTATTACCAAATTATTACGGTAAATTTACGGCATGTGTATAAATGCCGAAAATTTACGACATTTTTACAGCATTCGCAAAACCGCGAGGGATTCTTTTGCTGGACAGGAACTGTTGCTTTCAGTCACATGTCTGGCTACTGTTGAACGGGAACTAATGTTGTAAACAGCACTCAGACATGTGACTGAAAGCAACAGTTCCTGTCCAGCACAAGAATGGTTACTATGCTGAACGACAATGGAACGCATTTGTCCGGGGAATCTTTCGCATCTCAACACAGGACATATACCTATTCTATATAGTAACACATCGACTGCTGAAAGGAACCTGTATTATCTGGAAAGCGAATGGTGACTGTGAACACGATAACCAGTCATGTTTTCGACATAATGTGTAACATAGTAATGGTTGCTGTGTTGGCTCGTACTCAGTCGTATGTAAAAACGACCCATTTCTATTATTACGAGAACTAGTAATGTGCTAAGATTAATTCTTACACACTTTACGATCATTCTTGTGTAGCACAGTAACCATTCCTATCTAATTTTTCCCGTGTGGTCTCAAGCTCGATAGACGTTAGTATCTTTTCCTACCTATGTGTCTTGCTGCAGATACTTGTGGCTAGATTTCAATAGCAAGTCTAGTACAAGCCTTACACAAGGAATTGATGCCAGATTATAACTCAATTCTGGAGGAAGATTATTGTTCGAAATAGTTGCGTATGGCTTGCTCAACATCTGTTCAAGGCTCAAAATTGACTTTGAGCCTTGAGCAGATCTTGAGCAAACCATGCGTAAGTACCTGCCGTGAGTTACTGGTGCAAGAAATACGCCAGAAACTTTTCAACTGCTCCGTACCTAAGACATCTTCAATATTTTTGTGTACAATGCCTTGAGCAAGTCATGCACAAGTCTTGATGACAATTTCTTGCTACATGATCTTGCGCAAGACCCATACGTAGAAAAAGACACTAGTGACTAGGGGGTTCGCTCAAGGCACTGGTACCAGAATCTTGCTCAAGCATGTGGGCAGGAGGTTTGCTAATGAGAGCGTTGATATATCATGTTATAATAATATTTTAATTTTACAATTATAATATCTTAATTAATTATCAGTATTGCTGATTTACCAACTCCAAAAGAACGTATGATTCAAGTTGTACGATGGTACTTATGTAGTTTTCACGCTGGCCGTAAATCTGGGGTTGCAAAAAAACCTTATAATCCTATATTAGGAGAAATATTCCGCTGTTACTGGGATGTTGAGGAAGCCTCTAGTAATTCTAAAAGCGACACTGCTAAACCATCTGTAGATGACAGTATTAATGATGGACCAGTACCTTGGTGTCGAAATGATCAACTTTATTTCATTGCGGAGCAAGTATCACATCATCCTCCTGGTAAGTGTGATCTAAGCTATAACTTATCAGCTATACATGGAAAAAAAATTCCAATTAAATTTACGATGCTAACATCGTAATTTTTCCTATTGATTACACCGGCACACAAAAAAAATTAAGTAGAATGTGCATTTGACCGGACCTACCTACGGGTACGTATTTTGATTCGCTGAATCCGAATTCGAGGTCAGTTTGACCCCTACACCCTCGAAATTTCGAAAAAACTTCAGAAAACCGTAAAAATGATGAAAATTGGCAGTTTCAATGATAAAAACAAGTTTTGGAACTAAACTAAGCGTGATTTTCATGTATTTCGATCCGCTGAATATGAATCGAACCTTTATTGAGACCACGAGCCATTTTAAATGTGAAAAAATCACACAAAACTCTCGAAAATTCCGAAAAAATATAGTTTTCATGATAAAAAAACTTCTTCTAGTCCAATTCAGATAAAATTTTATATCTTTTGATGTCTTCAATTCGCATCTTAATTTTTTTAGTCTATTCACCCTCTAAAGCTGGAAAAATTCGAAAAAATTGTAAAAATTACCATTTATAACAGAAAAAAAATTGATTGAACATGATTTAATGCCTAAAATAAATACTCTATAACGTAGATATATCAAATAACTTGAAATCTGTGAAAAACACAAGACATAAAAAGATAAAAAAAAATGATTTTTACGAATCCTAAACTTTCCTTCGTTTGTATCGCACTCTTTTATCCTCAAATGATTCATCGACCAAAAAAATTGCTTTTTTCGGAATTTTGGAGGGTTTGTGTGATTTTTTTACATTTAAAACGGCTCGTGGTCTCAATAAAGTTTCGATTCATATTCAGCGGATCGAAATTCATGAAAATCACGCTTAGTTCAGTTCCAAAAAATTTTTTTATCATTGAAACTGCCAATTTTCATCATTTTTACGGTTTTTCGAAGTTTTCTCGAAATTTCGAGGGTGTAGGGGTCAAACTGACCTCGAATTCGGATTCAGCGGACCAAAATACGTACCCGTAGGTAGGTCCGGTCAAATGCACATTGTACTTAATTTTTTTTGTGTGCCGGTGTTATTGTTGTGGTGGACTATATCTTTAAAATCATATTTTTGATGATGTAGCATTGAAAATTTCATTTAAAAAATAATACTTTAGACAAATGCCACAGTCTTAAGCTCTTTAGTATAAATTACAATGCGAACATTGTAAAATTTGATGTAATAGAAATTTTAGATAAAAGTATAAAATAATATCCGCTTGGACGGGTGTTGGATTCGAACACGAGATCTTTCGAGTGCGATGTTAAAATTGTAATTTTTGAAATACTTTTTAATCCAAAAAGTCTTTGATAAAATTGCGATGTTAAATAGTTAAAAATGTAACCTACATACCCTAGCAGACCTGAGTTACCGTAAATTTACGGTATTTTTACCGTAAATCTACCGTAGAATACCGTAAAATTCGAGTAGATTTACCGTAAATTACGGTAAATCCACCGTAATTTACGGTAAATCGGTACTTTACGGTGGATTACCGTAAATTACGGCGGGTATACCGTAAATTTACAGTCGAATATGATAAATCTACCATAAAAAAATTCGGGTGGGTTACCGAATTACCGTAATTTACGGAGGATTACCGTATTTTACGGTAAATTCACCGTAAATTACGGAAAAGCCACCGTAAATTACTGTAAAACCACCGTAAATTACGGTAAATTGGTATTTTACGGTGGATTACCGTAATTTACGGTGGGTTTACCGTAATTTTGGTCCGTTAGGGTAGTAAATTATAAAATAAAACATTTGGAAATTGATGCTAATGAAAGTATAGTCCACGATTACGATGTTAACATCGTAAATTTTAGTGGAATTTTCTTTCCGTGTGGATGGTCGTAATCATTTGAAATACAATACTTAAATAACATGTTACAGTTAGTGCGTTTTATGCGGAGCATCGAGCTAAAAAAATATGTTTTAATGCTCATGTTTGGACGAAAAGTAGGTTTTTAGGTTTAAGTATAGGGGTACACAATATCGGAAAAGGATGGATCAACTTACCGGAGCATGGCGAGGAGTATGTTTTGACTTTTCCAAATGGTTACGGTAGATCTATTTTAACTGTACCTTGGATCGAATTGGGTGGTACAACGACTATAACATGTGCTCAAACTGGTTATCAAGCTACTATAGAGTTTCAGACAAAACCATTTTATGGTGGAAAACGTAACCGCATAGCTTGTCAAATCACACAACCAGGAGAGAAAAAACCTTTTCTTATGATTAATGGAGAGTGGAGTGGAATTTTAGAAGCTAAGTATAATGACGGTGTATGTACCTTTCTTCTTCAAACTTTTATGAAATACAGTAGACTCGTGATTTTCTTCCACCCGGGAAAAAATGATCAGACCTGATCAGACATGAACAGGCATGAGTCTTCAGGCCTGATCAGACATGAAAAATGACCAGGCCTGATCAGGCATGTTCAGGTCTGATCAGGTATGTTCATGTCTGTTCATGCTTATCCGGGTAAAAAAATTATATATAAAAAATGGCCCTATATAATTATATATAATTATGTATAACTGTATTCAATTATACATGTATATAATTATTGCTATAAAAATAAAAAAAATAAAAAATTCGGGCGTATGCAGGATTTGAACCGTGGACCTTGCGCTCGAAAGTGTAACTCGCTACCCACTGACCTAAGAGATTTAGTTGAAAAGTAAGTTTCGTATGAACTTCAAGTAATAAAAATCTTATACGTGATAGATTCTTGGTCAACAAAATTTTAGATCTATGAGCAGACATGAACAGCCATGAACCGACATGAACATATATGACCAGGCATGAACAGGCATGGACAGGTATGATCAGGCCTGAGCGTATTTAACGCTTCAGACATGAACAGGCATGAACAGACATGACCAGGCATGGACAGGTATGATCAGGCATGGACAGGTATGAACAGGCATGATCAGACCTGACTGTATTTAACGCTTCAGACATAAACAGGCATGATCAGGCCTGAGTGTATTCAACGCTTCAGACATGAACAGGCATGGGCAGGTATGCTCAGGCCTGATCATGTCTAATTTTAGGCCTAATCATACATGAACAGGCATGATCAGGTCTAATTTCAGGCCTGATTATTTTTTCCCGGGCAGTCCTCGGAGATATTTGGAAGAAAATCGAGAGAAGGTTAAAAGGCGTGCCCTAGCAAATTTGTTTATACCAAAAATTTTAAGTTTTTTTTTAGTTCATTTCTGGTATAGTAGAAATTGAATAACATTTCGGTATTGTTGTATTTTGAGTCCATTACTTACTATTCACTAACAATAACGTACTGCCGAGTAAACCGGTATGGAAAGGATTCTGTGGGCGAAGTTATAAGGCAGTTAAACTTAGAAATGACATATAAAAAGAATAAATTGCAAGGAAGTCGAAGCGAAAGAAAATCGAGAGTCTACTGTAGTATATTGTGTGACAAGGGATGAAACAAAACGATTTCAGACCAGGATGAAGTTGACTGTCCGAGCCATAGGCGAGGACTGATATTACCCGCAGTCTGAAATCGTGTTTTATCTTGTGTCATACAATATATTTTTTACAGTTACCTGCATTTGAACTTCAAGTTTCAGTGTCAACAGCCAGTTAGAAGCAATTAAAGTTAACTTAAGACCAATGGCGTGATCAACTATTAGCGTGAGCGTAAATTGTGATTTGCAATTTATAACCAAGTAGAGACTATAATTACTATTCATTATTAACACTCATTTTTATAAAACTTTATCACAAAGTTAGAACTGTCAGAAATGACAAGTATCAATTAATTAATCAATGTAACGAGACCGAAGTCCACCTCCGTTTGACCGGAGGCCGATACCTCGCCTATATCAGGCATACTCGCGCTGCGTAGTGTCCCCGTCTTCTGACCCAGATGATACTCTTAGTCGAAAAATATAATCAAGTGACAACTAAGGTGGACATTAACCGGAGGTATAATCAAAAATCCTCATTGCGCGTGGTATGTAACCACAGCCACCACGAGTCCTACCTCTCTCGGGCTGAACACTGCTCCCATCTCAGGAAATAAAGAGACTCTGGTCGCAGTGGGCTCAGAAAGTGGCTCCCCGTGGTACCAGACTCCCAGCTCTGGTCAAAATGGTTGCGTAGGATTAGTGGTGGGGTGCAACTTCTTCCCATACCCTATGTAAAGGGTTTCCTCCACTTATTTCTTTCGGGTTCCCAACAAGCTATTATCCGCTTGTTCATCCCCTGATAGATTTCCTATTTTCCCGAGCTGAGAGATACTCTAATTATTTAAGCCAAATCAAAGTTTTGAGTAACTCGGGGGAAATGACAAGTATCAATTAATTAATGTAACGTGGACCTAAGTCCGCTTCCGCCAACCGGAAGCCGAGGCCTCATCCTTTTGGGCATACTCGCGTTGCGTAATCCCATCTCTTCTACCCAGACGACACTCTCAGTCGAAACCAAGAGTGGACATTTACCGGGGGTATAATCAAAAATCCCCATTGCGTGTGGTATTTAACCACAGCCACCACGAGTCCTACCTCACTCGGCCCCCCATTCCTTCCATCTCAGGAAATAAAGAGACTCTGGCCGAAATGGGGCTTGGAACGGGGCCCCCATAGTACCAATTCCCTGTATTAGTCTACAGGCTGCAGATAAGTGGTGAGTTGCAGTATAACTCATTACCCTAAAAGGGTTTCTTTCACATTATCCCACTTGGATCGTAGGACGGCAACTAATAAAGATTGCCCTCTACCGTCATCCCCAAGTGATTATCATTTGCTAACTATAGCTTGTGATAGTATTCTGTACGGGCTTGTATACCTTAGAAGTTTAAGACAGTCAAAAGGGTAGGTCTCACCTGCGCAGAGGTACCTATTGGCTTCCTGCAACCACGGAGTTGCCACATGTTACAAGGTGCAAAACAAGTGGGCACCGCTAACGGTTGGAGTAATAGTCTCAGAACCCGCGAAGAGGGTGGTACTTGCTTGGTCTGACGCCCCCTAGAGGGCGCCAAAACCTCTTCTGAGAATGACAAGTATCAGAGTTGAAATTGCGAACGACTTCGGTCAGTAGGCAGAAATATACGTGTTTCTTCCCTCGGGAAGAAACAAATAATGTTCCTGTCCGCTGACTGGTGGCCGTCGTGATTTGCGCGTTTGCTAATATTAGTGGCCAGCAAAAAGCCAACTTCCATTTCTTTCATAAAATCCTAGAGTTCAAGTTCGAAGAATAGTAAATCATCAAGGACAAAATAACTAGATAATAGTTTGTTTGCAACTCGAATTATTATGTCATCTTTCTGATATCAAAAAGACATATTTCTGACGTTCATGCCGAGCGGATTGGGGCCGCTCGGAGTCATCTGGGAAGAAAGTAGGGGCTTCGCAGCGTGTGTAAACTCTGAGGAGGTGGGCTTCCGCCTCGTTACATTAATTGTTTTTATTAATATTTTTTCGTGGCATTGAACTCAGTTTCGCTTTTTTCGACTGGGGGTAGAGACACTGAAACTTGAAGTTTCGATGCTGGTATCATGAAAATATTATTGTTGTTATAATATTCATAAATTTTTTTTCCATTTAGCAAACGGATATGTTCGCTGATGTGACTCACATTCCCGTTGTTAAAAAAATGGTAAAACCGATTTGTGAACAAGATGATAATGAATCTCGTAAGGTATGGAGAGATGTAACTGTTGGCTTAAAAATAAATGACATGGACAAAGCAACTGCCGCTAAATGTTTCATTGAACAAAAACAGCGAGATGAAGCCAGAATCCGCAAAGAATCAAATTTATTGTGGAAAACTAAAGTAAGTTATAAGTAATTTTATAAATATTTTTACAATCTCGCCTTTAAATTATGAAAAAATTTTTTTTTTCTTCATTATCTATTTTTATTTGTTTGTACTATAAATGTTTTATGATATTTTTTTATAATTTTTTAGTATTTCAAAGAAACAAAAGATGGAGGATGGATGTACATCAAACCATTAACACAATGACGGAGTTCGACGTACAATTTGCTATAAAAATTGAATTATTTAGTGTTCACAATATACCAAAAATAAAGAGCCTAAAATAGTTATTAAATCTGATATATATATATAAAAGAATTAGTTTCCCAATAAATTTAACTACTAAAAGAAGTGTCGAATTATAGTTTTTTAAGCTATATACATAAACTCTAAATTGGAATAAAGGAAAACAATTTCTTGATAACAATAACTAGTCCAATTAAATGAAGCTTACACCATACTAAGAGGAAAAATGTACATTTTCAAAAAAAAATGCTTGATCCAAGTATTTTAGTTACTTAACCCTTCGTCACTCGCTCAATGAGCGCGGCGCAGCCTTTTTTACAATTATGCAATTTTCTCATCCCGGGAAAAAATGATCAGACCTGATCAGACATGAACAGGCATGAGTCTTCAGGCCTGATCAGACATGAAAAATGACCATGTCTGACCAGGCATGTTCAGGTCTGTTCATGCCCATCCGGGTAAAAAAATTATATATAAAAAATGGCCCTATATAATTATATCTAATTATGTATAACTATATTCAATTATACATGTATATAATTATTGCTATAAAAATAAAAAAAATAAAAAATTCGGGCGTGTGCAGGATTTGAACCGTGGACCTTGCGCTCGAAAGTGTAACTCGCTACCCACTGACCTAAGAGATTTAGTTGAAAAGTAAGTTTCGTATGAACTTCAAGTAATAAAAATCTTATACGTGATAGATTCTTGGTCAACAAAATTTTAGATCTATGAGCAGGCATGAACAGCCATGAACAGACATGAACATACATGACCAGGCATGAACAGGCATGGACAGGTATGATCAGGCCTGAGCGTATTTAACGCTTCAGACATGAACAGACATGACCAGGCATGGACAGGTATGATCAGGCATGAGCGTATTTAACGCTTCAGACATGAACAGGCATGAACAGACATGACCAGGCATGAACAGACATGACCAGGCATGAACAGACATGACCAGGCATGGACAGGTATGATCAGGCATGAACAGGCATGATCAGGCCTGAGTGTATTCAACGCTTCAGACATGAACAGGCATGGACAGGTATGATCAGGCCTGATCATGTCTAATTTCAGGCCTAATCATACATGAACAGGCATGATCAGGTCTAATTTCAGGCCTGATCATACTTGAACCGGCATGGTCAGGTCTGATCATTTTTTCCCGGGATAATTACGGTGACGGATGACGTCGAAAAAATTAGAATGCTTGAATTAGACATTCTAAAAGAATTTCTAGCATTAGCCGCTCCTAAGAAATAAATTATTTTGTTAAAAAAAAATATTTTCATGCGAAAGAAATTGAAAAGCGGCGCGACGCCGCCCAGTGCAAGTTAGTAACCGGTAAATGGCCGCCGCGCGCTGCTGCCAACTTGTGTGTGGTAATATTCTCTTGTACGATATAGATATATAAATATTTAGGTTTGACATTGAGGTATTCTCTCTTAATAGAGATACATTTTTTATTAATAATTAAGAATAATTCTACGCGTAATAAGTATTTCGTCACAAACAAAAATATGTTATTTAAATATTAATTATTATATTTACAAATATATATTTATATTATATGTAATTTGTGTATAATATTCACGAAGAATTTCGAGGTTATAACCACAACAGGTAATTGAATTTTATTTTGTTTTTAATTAATTTTGAGTTAAAATAATGAAAAAATTCTAGTAACAATAGAAGCATTATTAATAATTATAGAATTAATAATAGTAACAATAATAATAATAATAATAATAATAATAATAATAATAATATCAACAATAAATAATTCATTAAAATACATTTGAGTGATAATTTTATGAGCAAGCGATTTTTTTAATAAAATTGTTGTTAAAAAAAATTTAATTTTAATTGAAACGGAGTAATTCCTAATAAAAAAAATTAAAAACAAAATGGAAAATCTATCTTTTATTTTTTAATTTCGATAAAGTAATTATAAAAAAAAATTTCATTTAGATTATTTTTTATATAGATTTAGCAATCTGAAAAATGTGGCAACAGCGCGCTTGATTTAACACGGCGGCGCAGCGCTCACCGCGCGAGTGACGAAGGATGAAAAAGTGATGCGGGTGACGAAGGGTTAAATAGTGCCAAGCAATTATTGCACACCTCAAGCGCGAAAGCGCTGAGGGTGCTCTATTATCACTCGATTTTTTTCGGGTACCTCACTCACTTTCAATCACCTCTACACTTTTTAAAGTATATTAAAATAGGATAAAACTTACATCATCATGTAGAGAATTTATTAAGGAATAATTATAATACAACATAAAGTTGATTATTCAATATGTTATTTTTAAAATAAATACTTCAGTTGAAGAGAGCCCTGATGTCAATTAATTAACTGATGTCTTGTCTTTACGATAACTCCCGAATAAAACGGCTCAGGAACCTAATTTTTTTTATTAGCATTGATTTGGTGACTACAAGAATCCTTTCGTTAATCAGTATCCAACTGTTTCTGGTTTTATTGTAATTAATAAAAACTTAGAAACTTATAATTCAGGAAGAATTTAGCTGCTATTTTCGTACTGTTGTTATTATTTATGCAATTATTTTCTTTTTTCTCTACCAACTACTACCATCAATACTAGCGTAACTGTATAGGATTTAAAAAAAACGATATCTAAAACAAAAACGCGGGATATTTAAAAAAAATTAAACTGAAAACAAGAAATAAAAAAAAGAAACATTAATAATTTAAAAGTGGAACAAAAATTCATAATTACAAAAAAACTAACGCTATGAAATAAGAATAAAATAAAAATATAATGAGCGATTGAGGTGTGCACTTTTGGATTTTCCAACTTTTTTAACTTCCCGCTAAGAAAATTGTAAATTTTCAAACATTCGGGAAGATATTGGTTTCGGTCCGATTTACGAAAATCGAATTTTCAACTCAAAGTTCGGGAACTTGAGTATCTAATTATCTGCATCGTCGCCTAGAAGAACAGTCAGCTCTATCTGTAAAATTAGATTTCCGTCCACTAGTAGACGCAACAAGTCGGGGTCACTTCGTTTGAAGAAATCTCCGAGGTATACGTAATTGTCGTAGTCGTTGAAAGGTTGTATTTTTGCAGGTAGTCTCAGTAGGTTACCATCCTCATCCACCACACAGCATTCGAGCTCGAAGCTGATTTCGGAATGCTCCGATCTAATGGAAGGATCCCCAAGGAGATCCAGTGTTCATCTTCTTCGTCGTAGCTAACCTCCACTTTGAAGCCCCAAACGTCGTTAACGTCGACACCTGAACAAAACTCTGTGTATAACGGAGTAATTGTCCCGGTTTCGTTGGTGAAGAGAAGTTCGTCGAAGTCTTCCATCACAATGGTGCGTGCACTAGTGTACGTTAATTTTTGAAAATCACAGTCCATGATGATTCAGGCAATTGATCGTCATTAAATAAAGAATTTAACTTGCGAGGCGTACAGTGCAACGTTTCAAGCGTAATGACTGCCACTGACCGTGTGACATATAAACTTTGACCATCCCCTCCACTAAATTTTGACTAACTACCGGAAAGGTAAATTTTACCCCCACTCCCTAAAAAAGACCAATCATGACGATATTATTTTCTCTCTTCATTCTTAATTTTAACTAATTAAAATCGAGAAATTGCATCACTATGAAATATGATCAATGTAAGTGGACTTTTTATAATAAATTGAAATTAGACTGGCATATAAATCCAGCCAACAAGAAATTTAAATCTATATCAATATTTTTATTTTAAATTTCACTCAAGTTGGGACGATGATGAAAATCAAAAAATATGTACAAATTTTATATATTTCTAGACGAAATAAATCCAAAAATTTGGTTCTAAGGATTTTTAATTATAGTATATGAATATTACGGGAGATTTCCTTAAAGTAACATTAAAACCAAATTTTTAATTTGTAATGACACACTTTTTTTCGTAACCCAGGCTATTTTTCCCGCCACTCTACTACTCCTTCATTGTTTCGCAGATACCAACGTCTATATTGTTGTTATTATTTCACGTCGGTTTCTGCGATCCAATCACCGCTTAGGAAATATTCCCTCTGCGTTATAAATTTTTTCATTAGCTCGCTGATACCGACGTTATAACTATTGTTGTTGTTTTACGTTAAAAATAATTACTTGATAAATGTTAGATATTTTTAATTTTCTTAGACATTTAAAAGTGGACATCAATATTGAAAAAATATTGGAGCAAGGATTTAAGTTAAGGGAGACAAAGCTTTAATCGGTTTTTTTTTTAAAACTCTACTGATATTAATTTGTAGAAAGTGAAATTGTCAACAAAAAAAAACCTCTAACATTTTATGACATGTCTTATAGTTTCGCCGGAAAAGTGGAAAAGTCTCCAACTTTACTTCGAGCTTTAATAACTTTTGAACAGGTGGATTTATTAAAAAATGATAGGAGACCTTTTTTGTAGAGCGTTCAATTTCCTATGAAGACATGTCTTGATCTATTCGATCTATTAATTTGTTAACGAGTTAAGAATATTCAAATTTAAAAAAATCGGTCTATCACTCGACCCTGCGGGCCAGCCCTAAAACTTCCCGCTGTTTGCGAGCTCAAGAACCTCGAAAACATTAATGTGAATACTTTTTCAAAAAAAACGTTTTTCACCATTTTTTCTCCAATGATATCTCTTAAACGAATTGACCGATTGAGACGGTTAAGGTGGCGATCGACGCGTTTTATCAAGTTCTAAAGCTGATCAAATTTTGAATTCGATTTATCGAGTCGTTCTTGAGATATTTAAAAAAAAATAAAAAAAATTTTTTTTTTCAATTCTTTCGACAACGGTTTCTCTTGAACGAATGAACCGATTTTGATGGTTGAGGTGACATTCGACGCGGCTTATAAAGCTTTAAAGCCCAGTCGATTTTGGAATCAATCCATCGAGCACATTAAAAGTTATCCAAAAAAAACATTTTTGAAAAAATTTTATTTTTGGAATATCTCTGAACGAGCCCTACCGATCAAGTTCAATTTTCCACATCTTCAAGATATTGACAAGCCACGTCGAATGACACCTTAAAGTTCAAAATCGGTTTATCCGTTCAAACGATACAGGTATTTACATACGTACACTCAGACATCATCTTGAAATTAGTCAGAATAGCTTCCTAGAAGCTCAAAACGTCAAGATCTCTTAGAAACTCGATTTTCGTAAATCGGACCGAAACCAATAACTTTCCGAATTTTTGAAAATTTACAATTTTCTTAGCGGGAAGTTAAAAATCTTGACTCAAGAAAATTTTTCTTCAACCAAGAAATTTTTCAGTGGGTGGAATGAAAACCGGAAATTTCTTGAACGAAGTAAAATAATTCCTTGAATTTTACATCTTGAATTAAGAAAAAAATTCTTAAGCCAATACACTTTTCATACTTGGTCAAATAATAGAATTACTTGTTTTAAAAACTTGCATTTCTTAGTATAATAAACATTTTTCTTAATCTAAGTATGTTACTTAGTTGAACCAAGAAATAAACATATTTGATTCAAGAAAGTTATACACTTAATTAAAGAACTATGATGTTTTAGAACAATAAACAGTACGAACATGAACTAAAAATAAAGGGAGTTGGTTTAACAAATTTAAACTCTTGGTTTGAGTATAGTGTACTTTCTCTGACCAATCACACGAAAAATCTCAAACCAAGATTACAAGAGTCTCGAGCGAAGAAGGTCTTGGATTCGCACCTTAAGAAATGAATACCCCTTACTCTCCGTTCATTACGGAGAATCCAAAACTGTGGTTGGCGCAGGATGAGGTGCAGTTTTCAACTTACAAGGTAACAACTGAGCGCGCGAAATTCGACCTGATGATACCGTTGCTTGAAACCCGCATTGCCACTGAAGTGCAAGGCGCCATCGTAAATCCTTCAGTAAACACGCCGTACAGCGATTTAAAAGTCGCGGTAATCAAATGCTTCGCAAAATCTGAAGCACGCATTACGCAGCTCCTCGACAGAGAGAGACTCGGCGATCGAACTCCGTCGCAACACTTGCACCACCTGCGTTCATTAGTTTTCGGCATCGACGATGCTATTATCAAAGCACGTCGATAAAAAATAAATAAAAAATAATCCCAGGTAACAGCATTTTCGAGCTCGAAGAGCTCGAAAATATATTCACAGTAATATTTTCAAGCTCCCTGAGCTCGAAAACAGCGGGAAGTTTTGGGGCTGGCCCGCAGGGTCAACCGACGCCCAGATTTTTTTTTCTGTATTTCTTCTATATCTTAGAGTCCATTTGATCGATCGATTTGTAATTTTCAGAAAAGTTGACGGCCAACAAACTCTTTCGACTGCCGCCTCAACCATCTCAATCGGTCAGTTCATTAAAAAGATATGAAGAGTTTACATCCATATTCACACACACACACACACACACACACACACACACACACACACACACACACACACACACACACACACACACACACACACACACACACACACACACACACACACACACACACACACACTCACACACACACATACAGCCCATACGGAAAAAAATATATATCCGGATATATATTTTTTTCGTATGGGAGACACTCGGACATGCTTCTAAATATAGACAGAATAGTTTCCTAGGACCTCAAAACGTCGACATCTGATGAAAACTCGATTTTCGAAAATCGGACCGAAACCAATAACTTCCCTTTTTTGAAAATTTGCAATTTTCTTAGCGGGAAGTTAAAAAATTATTTGGACATAACAATAGAATATTAATAAAGTACGCGAATAATACATATAGTGAAACTCATTAGTTCTCTTATGTATATTTTTACCGTTTTTGGTTTATTAACTTGTCAATATGCATATTAATATAGCTTAAAGATCTTGACGATTGGTTTCTACTGAGACTTTGTAATTCTAGCTGCTTTGTTTTTTGTTGCTATGGGAATAAATTATTGCTCATTTTTCTCAAGATGATATGGATGGATTTTTGCAATAACGTCTTAACTTATAAGGTTAGTTAAGACGTTATTGCAAAAATCCGTCCATATTACAATCTCATTCACGCCGGGCCACTTTTTTAACCGTTTTGACAGAAAAAAAAATTTGTCGGATTTTCTCAGTTAAAAGAAAGTTAAAATTTTTCCAGTTTCGTTACGAAATTCCCTGACGTTTCCTTGACTTTTCCAGTATATTTTTACAGGTTGGCCACAAAGAAATGATTTCAAAATTCTTTGATATTTCCCGGTTTTCCAGTAATGTTTTTCACATTTTTCCCTGATTTAGAAATTTTATTCGTATCATTGAGATATTGAAAGTTTTTATTATATTTTCATTTTAAATAATTAAATTTTATAGTTAAATCATGCGAGGAACCATAAAAAATGGCAATAAAAAAAATTAATATTGCCTACTTTTGATTATTCTGTTACGTCCTGGAGTCGTGTCGGCTTGTGAGTTGCCGGCGCGAATTATTTAAATTGGACGTGCCTGTGGATCTTCGGATACGGGGTAGTTCTCGAAAGCTCGAAATAACTTGGTCGTGATTTAAAGAATGAATATGTTTGATTTATTCATATAAAATAGAATAGTCGAAGAATTTGGATGAATATACACTTGAGTTTACAATTATTATGTGACAAATAACTTCGTGTCAAAAGAATAATATAATTAAATTAAGCCGGGAGTTTACTTGCGTGTTATATACCGCACTACTATAATTTCTGGTTAATGTGAGAGTGATGCATTGGGCATCGGCTTTTTATATCTTTACATGAGCCAACACCCTAGAGAAAAGTGGGATAAGGTTTTAGGGCCTTATTCCCAAAAAGAGGGAGTTTCGTTATCATCGTTCGACGCGGATGCTGTTGCGTCAGCAGTCGGACGATGTTTTTCAATGTTTTCACTTTTTCGTGGAAAAACTAATTTCACTTTTTATATTCTTTTAACAGTCATTATTTGTCGTACAATTATTCTTATCTATTTTTATTCATTAACATTCTTTTGGAGAAATCGTCGATGATGAATAAATATTATAATGCATTAAAAATATCTTATCTATTTGACTATTTTTAAGTGTATACTTATTAATATTTATTATAAAGAAAATATATTATTATTCTATTATTTAAATATATCGATTTGGCGGGTCTCAGGTCGGTCTATTATTATTTAAGATGTAAAAATTGGCAGAGCCATCTGATGAGCAGGCTGGGACGTAACATTTCGATGTTAAAAATGTATAAGTTAAAATATTTAATAAGAAATTTTATGATTTAAATAAATTCAAAATACTCTGGTTACAAAAATTAAGGGATAGTAGAAAAATTTCAAATTTTTTAGTAATTTTCAACAGTTTGTAACTCGAAGGAAAATGGTCGTACAATTAAAACAAAAAGTTAAACTGTACCTTCAAGTGTCTATAGTTTTCTGATCTGGGTTTTAAAATATTTTTTTTATTATGCACGGTTCCGGAGCAATCAAAAATCGATTATAATTATCGAAAAAAATTTATTGAAGCTCGAAGACCGTTTTTAAGACGAGCAAAAATTTGGTAAATTTCTTTTTCGATAGTTTTCTTAGGATTACTCCAGAACTGCACATGATAAAAAAATTTGAAGATCAGATCATAAAACTAGACACTTAAAGCTACAATTTGCCTTTTTTGATTTTGTCGTTTGACCATTTTGCTTCGAGTAACAACCTGTCAAAAATCACTTGAAAATTCAAAATTTTTTTAATATCCCTTAATTTCTATAACTAGTGTATAATTGAAAATTTTTTTAATTTTAAATTGTTACACGGAGAAAAAGAGTTTCGTCGTCATAACAAAAGACGGGATAAAGAAAAATTTTGTTATGGTAACACACACGCTTTGCTTACGGTAACAAATCGATTTGTTGTGACAACAAATGGAATCGTGTCGTAGTTGAGAAGTCGATTTCTTAGGACACCACAAGATTTGTTACAGCAACAAATCACATTTTGCTGTCATAGCGAATAATATGTGTTGTAGAAGCGAACTTATCTTTGTAATCATAACAAATTGTATTCGTTATCATAGCAAACTAGATTTGTAAGAAAAAAAAATAATCTGATGTTAATGTAATAAGATTATACATTATACAGACATAAGAATTTAAAGTCACATTAACCACAATAACCAATTCAGGTGTTTTGGAGTAGAATAGTCACGGGTACGAACTTGGATAAATTATTTGAGGCTCCGAGAACTTAAATATTCAAGTCCTGAACGTTCTAGTTATGTGTCACCAACTCATTCGAGGATTGATGTCGTTAACTCATGAATTTTAGGTAGGAATAAATGAAATAGAGGTTTAAGAATGGTAATCTCTGCTTTTTAGGAATTTCAGGTCTGCCGTGTGAGTCTGCAATGTCTCCAGGTGCTTCAGAGTAGGTTAGTCGCGGGTACAAGCTACAAGTAATTATTTGAGGCCTCAGGAATTAGGATATGGGCATTACCTTAGTTCTGAATATTCCAGTTGTCGATCATCATCTAGTGCTTTGAAGCTTAAAGCTCATAGGTATAGGAAGTTATAAATTAAAAATAGGATTAAAGATGGTAATTTATGCTTCTTTAGGAATTCCAGGTCTGCTGTGTAAGTCTGCAACGTCTCCAGGTGCTTCAGAGCGGATTAGTCACGGGTACAAGCTACAATTAATTATTTGAGGCTTTAGGAATTAGGATATGGACATTACTTAAGTTTTAAACATTCCAGTAGTCGATCACCAACTATTTCAAGTGTTTTGAAGCTTATAGCTCATAGGTATAGGGAGTTATAAATTAAAAATAGGATTAAAGATGGTAATTTATACTTTTTTAGGAATTTCAGGTCTGCTCTGTGAGTCTGCAACGTCTCCAGGTGCTTTAGAGTAGATTAATCACGGGTACAAGCAACAATTAATTATTTGAGGCCTCAGGAATTAGGATATGGGCATTACCTTAGTTCTGAATATTCCAGTTGTCGATCACCATCTAGTCCTAGTGTTTCGAAGCTTATAGCTCATAGGTATAGGAAGTTATAAATTAAAAATAGGATTAAGGATGGTAATTTATGCTTTTTCAGGAATTTCAGGTCTGCTGTGTGAGTCTGCAATGTCTCTAGGTGCTTCAGAGTAGGTTAGTCACGGGAACAAGCTATAAGTAATTATTTGAAGCCTTAGGAATTAGGATATGGGCATTACTTAAGATTTGAACGTTTCAGTTGTCGATCATTAACTGGTCTAACGATTTCTAAGTTGAGAACTTATAGATCCAGGTAGAACTAACTAAAATAGTTGTTTATTGATGGTCACTCATCCCTTGCGACATTAAAAACATTCTGGATACACTCTGGAAATATTCTGGTAACACGATGCAACCATACGGACTCCAAAGTATTTCCAGAATGGTTTTGTGCCCTTTTCTGAGAGTGAACCCAGAGTATTTCCAGAGCGGATACGGAGTAAATCCAAAGTGTTTCCAGAAATTATTCAGAGTGGATACATACTGACACCGTTATGCATCCACATTGAACACAAACTGATACCAAAGTGTTTCCAGAATGTTTCCAGAGTGGGATCAGAGTGAATACATACTCAAACCAGAGGGTATTCAGAGTAAATGAATACTGGAAGAAAAAAAAAATTTACCGAAATATATTATTTTAAGAATATTCAAGAGCATTTATTGAATACAATTATGTTTCTGGATTGTAAAAACAATTTTTCAAGAAAACAAAAATATTTGACATTATTGTCACAATGTAATATAGCATCTACTATATGACCGTCCAAACAGGCACTTGTCACTCTGTCAAATAACAGAGAAATACCCGTAACAGAATTATTTTTAAATATAGAATATAAAAACTCTGAAACACCTATCTAACCAGGAACAGGACAATCGTAAGTTGGGCGCGATCTAGCGGCGAACACTGAACTACTTCCACTGCTGCTTAGCACCAGTGACTTTCTCCTCCTTAACATATATCTTCTCCCAGCAAATTTTTCTCTCAAGTCTTTCACATTAAAACCCGGGTCAAAGCAAAAATTTTTTTTTGGGATAAAAATACTTGATGAAAATAACAATTTTTAAAAAAACAATTGTTTCTTAAAAAATGTTTTTTATTGCTAAAAAGCGAATTTGCTAATTAATAATTTTTTTGTATTTATTAAAAAGTATTCATAAAAATTACTGTTATTCATAATTCCTTAAGCAATTGAGTTAGAGCTTCGGTTACAAGCTCGATTTGTTTAATGATTAATGGATAATGAAAAAGACTTGAAGTGTTGTAGTTGTGTCTTCAATAAGTTATTTTAATAACAATAGAGAAGAACAGAAAGGTAGCGACAAGTCCAAGTGTACAATAATTAAAAAAATTATATAAAAGATTAAAAAAAAATTTTTTCTACAAAATAAAACGCATGGTTATTTTTAGTATTTGAAAAAAATATTGCGTGAAAATTTACTTGTTTACAACAAATTGTTTGTTTAATAAACAAATAATAAATGAATGAAAAAAATTTTTTTTCTAATATAACAGAACATGATTAATGATTATTTAAAAAAAATAATGGTTCTTTAATATTAATATTGAGTAAAAAAAAAAATTGTTAATTAGCTAAGGCGCTGTTTAGCAAAAAAAAAATTTTTTTTAAAAACGATTTTTTTCTTAAAATTCCTTATTTTTATTAAGCGTTTTTTTCCCAAAAAAACCCGGGAAAAAATGATTTTGCCTAATCATATATGATTATATATGTTCATATATATGATCATATATGATTATATATAATCATATATGAAGTTATATATAATCATGCATGATTATATATGGGGTCATATATAATTATATATAATTATATATGACCCCATACATAATTAGATCTGATCATACCTGGCTGTTATAAGCCCATATATAAGTCTATATATAATCAGATCTGATTATATATAAGTCTATATATAATTAAATCTGATCAGATCTGATTATATATAAGTCTATGTATAATTAGATATGATCATACCTGGCTGTTATGACCCCATATATAATCATACATAAGTCTATATATGATCAGATCTATTTATATATAAGTCTATATATAGTTAGATCTGATCATACCTGGCTGTTATGTCCCATATATAATCATGTACAAGTCTATATATGATCAGGTCTGATCATATATGAGTCTATATATAATTAGATATAATCATACCTGGCTGTTATAACTCCATATATAACCATATATGAGTATATATATGATCAGATCTGATCATCTATAAGTCTATATATAATTAGATATAATTATACCTAGCTGTTATAACCCCATATATGATCATATATAAGTCTATACATGATTAGATCTGATCAGACATGATTGATACAAACCCATATATAATTAGATATAGGCCTATATATAATTAGATCTGATCAGACGTGACTGATATAAACCTATATGTAGTTATATATGTCTATGATTAAATCTGATCAGATTTCATTGATATGAAACCTATAAATATTTAAATATATATATATATATATATTAAATAATATGACAATTTTTTAATATCAATGTTATTAAATTTTTATTCTGTCAACTATCAATCAAACTTAAATCCCCAATACTTAAAAAATGTTCAAAGGTTTCGGCAGTAATTTAAAAGTATAAAGTATCAATTTGATTATTTGAGTTAAGTAATGCCATAAACGTTTCTTAATTGTAAGTGTATAACAGACTAGAGGATCAGACTACAAACCATCGATAACCAAAGTTAAGCAGCATCGGCGTTGGACATTAATTGGATGGGTGACCTCGTAGTAAAATAATTGTCGATGGTTAATAATTTTTTTTTTTTTTAATTGTTTAATTTTAACCGACATTGATATTGATGAAGACAATAAATCCTAATTAAACTACTTAATTAATAATTTACAGATATTCTAAATGAGATTCTATAAATGACTATATTCGTTCATGCATGATTATATATAATCATATATGATGATGTATAAACAGATCAAGTTATGTATGATCAGACCTGGCCAATTTTTGGATCTGATCATATATAGACAATTATGCATGATCATATATGATTAAGCAAAATCATTTTTTCCCGGGAAATCTTATTAAATCTAATTAGCCATGTATTTGTTTATGACAATTATTTAAACAATGCAAGTAAAAATTTTTTTCAAATTATTGTTATGTAGCTTTCAGCAATAAAAAAACAAAATAATCAAAAAAGTAAATTTTCTTGATTGCTTTATTTACGTTTTTTATTTTTCAATGGCTTAGATTGTTAATAAAATCGAAATTTTTTATTTTTTCACCAGCTATCTTTTCTAAACCCTTTCAAGAATAGCTTTAAGAAGTAAAAAAAATTCGGGGTTTTTAGATTGGAAATAATCAGGGTTTTTATGTAAACTTTCAACAAGTAAAAATTAACTAATTAACAAAAGCATAGTTAATTAAAAAATTTGGGTTAAGATTGTTTTTCTGTAGATTATTATTGATTTATGAGTTTAGAAAGTACCCAATTTTTTTTAGTCCTTAGTATTTAAATTTTATCGACTCTGGGCCCATTTTGAAAACACTTTGATTCCATTCTGGACTCACTGTGGGCCCATTCTGAAAACACTTTGATTTCATTCTGGATTCACTTTGAGTCCATTCTGAAAACACTTTGATCTACTCTGGATTCACTTTGAGTCCATTCTGAAAACACTTTGATCTACTCTGGATCAATTCTGAAACCACTTTGGTTTCACTCTGGAAAAAGGGCACAAAACCACTCTGGGAACATACTGGACTTAGGATGATTACATTCTGACTATGATTCCAGAGTGTTTCCAGAGTGGGTTGAAGGTCGCAAGGGATGCTTTTTTAGGAATTTCAGCCCTGCGGTAAGAGTCTAGCTGCATCGAAGTTGGCGTTCTGTAGACACACATGCGAATATAATTCGAAAATCACATAAATAAATTGTTATAGATGTGTGAAATTACAAATTTATTTCTTCAAATAAAACATTTTTCATCATTTGAATTTTGATAAAACAACTATGGGTATTTTCTATTTTTTACAACAGTATCTTTTACATTTTTTCCACATAAATTAATATTTATTTTTAACACATAGAATATCTTAATATTACATAATATTCATCACTCGGTGATACATGTATATACAGCGGAAACGGATCATATAGCTTATCAATATGTACACAAATTTCGTTCTCAGAACGTTGTACTTGGTAACCATGTATACATTCATTAAAACCATATAAATCTAAGTATTTACACAACAAATACACTCCATTTGTTTCGTTATCTAATATTACTATAGATGTAATCTCGGCAAATATGGGGCTCAAATCTTTCATCCCTAGAACTACTACCATATTAGGCATGTATTTCGTGCCTTTATACTCTACCCATTTGGTTTTATAACTTTCTGGGTTATTTTTTATTATGTCTGACCAATTCCGCCCAGATATTTCATTGCGTTTCATTAATACCGATGGTCCTATTATTGTTTTCGGTAAAATACTCATTAGCCAAAAAACGGTATTTCATGAGTAACTGATGTTTTTTTGCGACAGAAAAACTTATGTTCACTCGAGACCTACATACGAAAGCATACCGAGTCAGGTGGGTTTGCTTCGACTCAGCTCAAATTGACGATAAATTACTGATCAGTCTACTTTGCTCACAAACTTTTGTATAGTGAAGAAGAAAATGTGACTTCGGATTCAAATGTTTTCCTGTCAATTCCTGGTACAATACATGATGGCGCACGACAATTGATTGAAACCCTTGGATCTGGTCATCAGATACTTTTTTGGCCAAAGTAAAATCTAATATATTTCGCAAGAGAATATACAGGTTCCAAATTGGGTCTGTTTCGGGTACCAAGTCTTCAACCGATAACCCAAAAAATTTAATGAAGCACGTAAACTCCGATGCTGTCATCTTTATCTTAGTCCCTCTTTTTACGTCTTCCTCTCTAACAGGTGGTGGCTTGTTACAGCTATCAACGGGTCCATAATCAAATAATAGTAATCGATCGTTTAATTCCGATAAGGAGAATCGATAAGATTGACTATTTTCAATTGTTAAATACTGAAGGATGGCAATCATGTCATCATGAGCCATACCTTCTCTAACATCATGCATTTCATCAACAGAGAAATTTTCTACTGCATGAAATGATTTTATTTTATGGAAAATGCATTTTCCCTTGATCCCAGTTGACGTAAGATTATTTAATTCTACATCATCGTCATAATTTTCTTTGGTTCGTTCAAAGTTAGGAGGAATGCACACTGTATTTTTACAAGTTTATTTGTCTAACTTACAGAATCGACAGTAATAAGTCGCTGAGAATGATTCTGTGAATCCTAAAAGTCCGTGCAAGCCTAGATTGTCACCTTGAATCAAACCTAGCACAAAATACACATGCTTAACACCTTTCGGCGTTTTTATATAAATACCTTTTTCTTCTAATGATTTGATATCATTAATTACAGGTCGATATATATTTATCGGTCTATTTATTTTATTTTTTTCCATTCTAACCCACGAATCGTAAACTAGAACGAGAAAAAAGTTATTCAGCTGTGATCTGCACTCTGGAGGCAAGCACGGTACGGACGCATAGATGGGCATAATTTTTCCCGAATGACCACTTAATGGGTCATTTAATTCAACATCATCACCTGATAAGAAGTAAGGGATGACAATGTCACTATCAGCATACTTAGATCGTTTGTCCTTCCATGATTTTCCTTGAATATAATTTTCTTTTACGTTTGAATTTTTATCCAGACTATCCATGTAGGTTGTAATTACTTGTAAAGTGTTTTCTTGTTCACAAAAATTTTTCAATGAAGTACCAAGAGGAATGTACTGGCCGCATACATCAACATTTTTCCCTTTTAGACCTTTTTTCGTTTTGGTAACAACAAAAGCACGATCGATTACATATGATTTAGGTTCATTATAAGTACCACAGTAACTAAAAAATTTTAAGCGTTTGTATTCAGTTTGTAAGTGCGAAAAAGAATTTTTTAAACTATCAAACATAGTATTTATTTCATTGTAATCGCTAGGTGGACATTTCAATTTTTCTAGAGTATCATCAACTTTTGTCTGAAGTAATCCGAGAAAGGCCTCTCCGAGAAAGTTCTGAGTGTCTTCTATAAATTTCTGTACAATGTTTCGTGGTAAACGGACATTACCATATAGCTTAGCTACAAATTTTTCTGCAGCAGTATTAAGAGCTGACTGGAAATCTTTTGTGGAAGAACTTGGGGCTTCAGCATTTTTCTTTGTTTGTTGATTAATATTTTTTACAAAGTTATTAGTAGTTTGTTGATTAGAAGGAATGTTAATGTTGTTGTTGTCTGTTAACGGTGGATTTAATGGGAACTTATGGACTAACTGTAAGTGCTTTCGAAACGTATCTTTTACACCATACATTGCATTACAATCAGTTTCACCACAATCAAATTGATGGTCTGACTCAGCATGCAGTATGGAAATATGGGTAAGAAGACCTTTAATTGAGGTAAATGAATACTTGCAATTACTACAAGTCGGCATGGTGATATAAAATTAGAAAAATAAGAAATATTTTAGTGATAAAGAAAGAAAGTTAATTGAACTGAATAATAATAAAACGTTATTATTAATGATAATAAGATATTCAAATTAGCGAACGAAAAAATAGTAACGTAAATGAAAAGTTTGATAACTTATAACGAGAACTAATTTTTATGTAATAAAATAAAAAAATGCACTTTTAGAAAATTCAAAAATCAGAACGTGCATTATTTAAAATTTTGTTTCTTTAATTAGTTGATTTTTTTCTATGTAATTTAAAAATGGTCTTATGTCTGCTACGTTTAAACTCACAATTTTAAAAAGTGAGAGACATTGTTTCAAAATGGCCTTAAGGTAGTACGGTTATGAAAGCAATATTTCAAGAATTTCTTAAAACTTGAAATATAAGTTATTGAAGATATAATACACATGTTCCAAAAATTTCAGGACGATTTACCGTGTCAAACATGAGATATTTGTAATCAAAAATAATATTATTAGTACATATAGCATGGGAGAAGCGTGGAAGAATTATCAATTTATTTTTATTTATATGTGAACTACTTTCACTATCTTCACGAAAAACTAATATTCGTTAGAATACTATATTTAAATTATAATAAAAAAATAGAAATTGTTTACCGTGTAGTTTCGATAAAAAATTAAAATAAACAACAAGTTTCAACAATTATTTTCTGTGGAGGGGATTTAAAGACCAGTGACATAGAAACGATGTGGCAACGTTGTCACAAGGAAAATGTCGGAAACTGCGCGGAATTAAAACCAGTTTTATATTTTTAAAGAAAATACTCCTCAACTTTAGTTTGATAACAATCATTGAAAATTATTAACATGAAAATATAATTTTTGTAGAGCAATTCTTTTATTTATTATTGATTATAAGATTAAATATGATAAAATACGTTAAACGACACAATATAAATATATATTTAAAACTGAAATTTTTATAACGATAAATTCTTGGTTATTGCAATGTTTCATAATCACAAACATCTTCTACTTTTACCATGTATAAATATACTTGTTATTAATAAATCAATTACAATATTTATCACGCTTCATCCGTAAAGAATTTATCTATACACATATATATATATCTATATATATTAGACTGGGCCAAAAAAATCGACTATTTTTTTTTTTTTTTTCGATACTGTTAAAATATTATTCCTGATGACAAAAAAAAAATTATTGTGCAAGTTTGAGCTCTTAATATTGATATTAAGAGGTGTACGTTACGACTTTTAGTTTCTTGACAGAAATTTCATTTTTTACCCAAAACTTGTAAATCATCCATCTGAAAAATTTGAGCAATGTATATTCTTAAAGGAAATTGAATTTCCTACAAAAAATCTCTCTTAGTAAATTGACGTAAAACGAGCCGTTTTCTTGTAACCGTGCCTTAAACATTGATTTGTTTTTTAAGTTGTTTGTTTCTATTTTGGATTTTTGTAACTACTAGAAATATTGAAATTTCTTTTAATCAAGATAGATATTCTTTAAAGAAATTTAATGCTCTACAAAAAAGGTCTCTTAACATTTTTTGCTAAATTCACTCCTTCGAAAGTTATTCAGGTTATTAAAGTCGTTTTGACTCATTTTTAACCTTGAATAACTTTCGAAGGTTTGAACACACATGGACAGACACGGACAGGTACGAACAGGCATGGACAGGTACAATCAGGCCTGTGCGTATTTAATGCTTCAGACGTGAACAGACATGGGCAGGTATGATCAGGCATGGACAGATATGATCAGGCCTGAGCGCATTTAACGCTTCAGACATGAACAGACATGGACAGGTATGATCAGGCATGGACAGGCCTGAGCGTATTTAACGCTTCAGACATGAACAGACATGGACAGAAACGGACGGGTATGAACAGGCATGGACAGGTATGATCAAAGCTGATCGTATTACATTGACTGGTGGAACCCTCAAAGCCACCTCCAAATTTACCAAATTAACAAAAATCGTGTTTTTAAATATGCCACCTCGGATTTTTTGGCACTACTTCCGATTGCCTCACAAGAACACCTTTTGAATACTATAAGGGTAAGTTGAATGAAATAACCCTTACAGCCACCCCCAAACTTACTAAATTAATATTAAATCGTGTTTTTCTGTGAATATTTTGGAGAATTCCTTTAATTTGTCCAATTATTTCAATTCCATTTAAGCTCATTGTAATTATTGATTGTAATTTATTTTTATACTTAGATATCTCAAAAATTAAGACGGAAAAATTGTAGGACCTTACGCAATGATCTGAGGTATAAATGGGCAAGAGGGCCCTTAAAATGGAAGCGCTCAAAATTATTTCCTCGAGACAGCCATCCCAGCGTCCTGACACTGCTTCTGTTCCTGACTTTCCTGAAACTTCTGGCATTCCTGGCACTCCTGATACTCTACAGACTGGTTGTATTTTTGACTCTCCTAATACTCCTAACAATCCTACCACCCTTGACACTATCTCGTTACTTATGATGAAAGGAGGTGGTTGTTCGACTACTGCTTCTCTTGATATGTACGACATATTACGAAACGAAGGTAAAGGGAGCTGTCTTTTTCGGGCACTCTCACAAGCTTTGTTTGGTCATGAAAATGAGCACAGCCACCTTCGCTTCATCATAGTTCAAACTGTTTTTGAAAATTGGGAAACTGAAAAAAATTGTCTTCTATTGGGTTATGATGTTTCGACTTTTCAATCACGTAACTAATACAAAAGATCATTGAGTAAAACTTCAGAATTTGCAACACAGTTTGAAATACATGCTTTTTCTAAAATATTTAACATTCCTGTTAGGTTATATATAAAAAATTATAGTACTGATAGGATATTTTCCCTTCAATCGACTTTTTCGAGCAAACCTGTTGCAAATGAAGATGATTACATTAATTTGTTGTTTAGCGGTAATTATGATGAAGGTCATTTTGAATTATTAAAAAATAAATTTAAAAAAATGTAAAATACAATTTGAATTCTTTTCAATCTAAGTTTACTTACAAGCTTTGCTTACGTCAGAATAAATTTTGTGAATTTAATAGTATTAAATATGTTGTTGATAAAGAAAAACTGGATAATGTAGATATAGTTGAACCAGAAATTCCTATCAGTTGTAAAGCAAACAGTAGTTCTATAATTAATAATGGTGATAATGATAAATTAACTGATGTTGACAGTGACAACAATTATTATAGTTTGATCAGCGAAATTAATACTTTATTGAGTGATTCTAAATATAGTTCTAGCAAAGATATTGAAGATAAGTTTTGTAGTTTAGATAATATTAAATCTGAAAATCGTGATATTCTAAAAAATAATGAAGTTTATAATACAAATGTCGCTGAAAAAGATGTTAATTTAGATGAAGATAAAATCGTGACTTCTACACCACTTCAAGGTTCGAGTAATTTTCCGACTTTGCGTATTGATAATAAGGACTCCTTTAATTTAACTGAGTCTGATGATGAAGATTATCATGATAAAAATAATATTCGTCCTGCACCTGCAAATTCGATTTCATCGGGCAGTGAATTTACCTTATCGAATGACGAAGATTGTAGTTCAGATAATGCTGAAGAAAAAGAAAAGATTCGAAAAAAAATAAAAAAAAAAAAAAAAAACAATTATTTGATAATGAAGAAAATGATTTTAAAATAAATACTGTTCAAGCGAAAAAAAAATATTTATGGGGAATATTTAGGAGAAGTCTCATTTCTTACGAGTAAAGTAGCAACAAGAGAAAATTATATGAGCGTTGATTTATTGCGAGCTGTAATAAAAGAATATATGAGAACTGAGTTAAACTGTTACTGTCCATTGGCATTTGAATCAGGGTTTCGAGAAAACAGTGTAAATGTAGTTGGGTATGTACAATCCAAAGTTACAAGTCATGGCGCCAAGTATAAATTTGAAGTTATTGAAAGAGATGGTTATTACGTTCAACTTGATGTATCCAGTAATATGAAAATTGAATTTTCACATAAACCCCATGACGATCCATTCACTCAGGTTAGAGGTCCTCGTCGAAAGCAGTTCTTCAAACTTTCGAAATATCGATCTAGTAGAGATCTGTATCTCGACAATTGTCGTGAAAGTTATCAGGAATATAATGAAAAAGGTTATACTGATAAAGAAGTAAAAATGGCCACCGTTGAAAAAATAACCTCCGAAGGTAAAGTAGCCAATCGAAAAAGACTAAAATCATTAGATCTGGGAGATGTTGTGCAGCAATGGATCGATGATGATAATCTTAAAGATAAATTTATTCAAGAATTTAAGTTGCCATTGTCAATAATATTAGGCAGTGAACGATAATCAGAAGTAATCAATCCTGCCATTCCTGCTATTGCTCATTTAGATCCAACTGGTGCACATGTTAAAATTCCTGGAGATTTACATTGTAAACGAGTTTATTACTATGCATTGGTTTATAAAACCACAAAGTCTACGATTCCTTTATGTCAAATGATAACTAGTGAAAATGATGAGGATTCCATTTCCAATTTTTTAAGGTTACATGCTGACGTTGTCAAAAATTATTTCGTTAAATGGCCTATTAAAGCAGTAGTCACTGATTGGAGTTGGCCGTCTATGCATAGTGTTTTAAAAGTTTATAATAATATGGGTATAAATGAATATTTACAAATTACATTCGATTATTATATAGATAGGACCAAAATTCCTAAAAATATTACTTTTTTGTTAAGTTGCTGTACGCATATAATACACAGAGTAGCAAAAGAAATAAAAGACATGAATCTCAACCATAACAAAGCATTTTTAATGGAATGTATGGGGAAGTTAATACTTTGTCGAAACAAAGACGAAATGGACGTTACATTTAAATTAATAGCGAGCATAATGTTGACGAAGGATGAACAATCAGCAAATCGTTATATTGTTGAACTTGGAAAATTACCGGGTGACAAAAATAATGATTTTACAGATCTTTTAAAAGAAACTGATACTTTTATTTCAGAAATCGATGAGACTGATGGTATTCACCTTGAACTGTAATTAAAAACAATCAGATATCAACCAATTTATCAAAAATCACCATTTTTTGTTCATTTCTCGAGTATTGTCGAAGAATTATTAATCAATTTGGCTAAAAGAGAAAGTAATGTACAAAATGTTACAAATCGATATAATAGCAAAGAATTTTTAGATTATTTGTTAAAATTTTTTATGGCGTATGCTTCTCTATGGAGTGGTATATTATTAGATTTAGTTGATGAAAGCATTTCAAGAGTTTCAAATGCTTACTCGGAATCACATAATAAGTCATATAAGCATAGAATTTTAGATAATAAAAAAAATAATACGATCGGTGATACAATTAGAGCTTTGAAAGATGACATTGATTGTTTACTTGCAGAGGAATACTTATTTAAATTAAGAGCCGATGATACTGTAGAGATTAAAAAATATCAACCTACCGTAGAACCTGCTGCTAATCATAAAGCAAAAGATCCGTGGGGGAGAACTCGAAAAGATATCGAAGCAGTGAAACCAAAAAAAACACGTTGTAGATATATTTCGGGACAAAATATTATTACAATCGGTAAAAAAATTGTCGGAAATGATTCTCAAACAAAATTACAGTTAAATAATGATATTAGTAACAATAATGATGAAATTAAGAAAAAACGGTCCAGTAGATCGAAAAAAGCAGATGATAAAGTTAAGAAAATAAAACGAGATAAAAATAACACTGTACTTGTCTCTCAAAGAGATAAGCTAATAGATAGCTTACCTAATGGTCTAGTAAATTCAGTCGTTTATTATGTAAATTCTAATTCAGCTCTTCTTAAATTTTCGCGTTATTCTGCAGATCAAAAAATATTTTACGGTTTACATGAATTTGAGTTAACACCAAGAGAATTTCATACAGTAGTTAGTAAAGAAGGATGAATAGAGGGAGAAATAATAGACTCGTTTGCATCAACCTTAATGAAACAATGGCGTGATATAACTTATGTTCCTACTGATTTACTATATTCTATACTTAGTCCGACGTGGAGATCGGTAAAAAGAAATAAATTATTTATACATAAACTAAATAAAGAAATCGGAAATATCATATTATTACCTTATTGCTATCAAAGTCACTGGCGTCTACTTCTTATGAATAGAAAATCGCAAAACCTATTGCTCTTAGATCCTTACGAAAAAAGTACTGATATTCATAGAGTTGAAAAAGCATTAGTCAAATTCATAGAAGAATGTGATGTAAGAAGTCCATTTGGGAAATTAAAAAGAGTTAAATGGAGTTCACGTATAGAAGATAGCAAAAGACCATATCAGGCGATAAATGATAAATCAAATTGTGGTGTGTACTGTATGTATTACATACAATGTATTTATGAAAATACTGCGTTCGACATTAATTTTGATCCCAATGAATTTCGCAGAACAATTGCTCATAGATTAATACTTGATTCTGATGATGTCCGAGACCGTTGTTTATTTTGTTTAAATAAAATAGATTGTAAATCTGAAAAAATTGATTGTATTAAATGCGAACGTGCTATTCATCAATATTGTAGAGAGAACGATGGTAATGAGCAGGGCCTGGAAGTTGGGGCCAACAATTAAACGTAAAAAAGAGAACAAAAACAAGTTTGAAAGCAACAATAGAAAAAAAAAATTAACGAACGCATGCAAGTTCAGGTGAATGAAGTTGTACTATAGCCTATAACTCGAATGTTAATTATTAAAAAGGTTGACAGCAAAACACGTGGAATTCAAATAACCAATCACGATTTCAAATGAATAAAATTAAAAAATTAAAATAAAATTAATAAATTACTGCATGAGATTTTGCAAAATATTTGCGACTATGAAAAATTTGCGGAGTTAACGTGGAATAAATCCGTTTCGAAGTGAAATTTACTCCGAAAGTGAGTTTATTTGAATATTACAAATCCGAATCAGAGAAAATTCTGATTTGAATAAAATCCACTCCCAAATCACTCCGCAGAAAATACAAAGTACCTATTCACACCGCATGCGGAGTGATTTTTTTTAAACTCCGAACTCCAAGTGACAAAGTGAATACGGATTTAAATGAAATTCCGATTTTTAACCGTGTGACATTAATTCAATCGTAAATAAATAGAAGGCAAACATGGTTTTTATAAAATTTCAGATACTTTTGGTGTAACACAGTAACCTTCCTGATGGTCTCGCTTGTCGTCCAGCTAACGTCCAGCTAACGGTCATGTTCACAATTTTGCTGACGATCTTGCTCGTCATCTTGCTCGACATCTTGCTGATGATCTCGCTTGACATCTTGCTGATGGTATCGCCAACCATCTTGCTCGTCATCTTGCTGACGATCTTGCTCGTTATCTTGCTCGACATCTTGCTTGACATCTTGCTGATGGTATCGCCCACCATCTTGCTCGTCATCTTGCTGACGATCTTGCTCGACATCTTGCTGGTGATCTTGCTGGACATCTTGCTGATGGTATCGCCCACCATCTTGCTCGTCATCTTGCTGACGATCTTGCTCGTTATCTTGCTCGACATCTTGCTGGTGATCTTGCTTGACATCTTGCTGATGGTATCGCCCGCCATCTTGCTTGTCATCTTGCTCGACATCTTGCTCGTCATCTTGCTTGACATCTTGCTGATGGTATCGCCCACCATCTTGCTGACGATCTTGCTCATCATCTTGCTCGACATCTTGCTGGTGATCTTGCTTGACATCTTGCTGATGGTATCGCCCACCATCTTGCTCGTCATCGTGCTGACGATCTTGCTTTGTGTTTGGATAATTGTTACGCTCATTATATTCCTAGTTGTTTTGGTTGGTGAAAACTTTGATTTCGAACGATTGTTTAAATCAGCATACCCGTTTCACTCGAAAGATTATTAGTGTGACTCACAGCAAGACTATAAGTGATGTAATCGGGTGACTTTCTGTAAAATGACCACCAAGATGATATTGAAAAAATTATTAAAATTACCAGTTAATCAATCCACTCCATTCAATTTCTTTATTGTATCTTGCAAAAATAAGTTCCTTTAACTATTATGTTTACAATATTTTTTGTTGGATATGTCAGAATTATAATCTTGTGCATAAATTTTGCAATCTATGTGGATCTAAAATTATATTACCAATTTTTTTAATTTTGAAAACTATAATTGTTCGAACCTATAGTCTTCTTTCTTTGTTTTATTACTTGATAGTTTCACGAATATTAATTGACATTAGTTGACAGGTCTGTAAAGATATTATCAAGAAATCTATAAAAAAGTTACTCAATTAAATAATAATTAATTGCAATCTTTAAAATATTATATATTCTTTGTAGTTCATCTATTTCATCTTTATTAAAATTTTATTTCTAGATTATTAATTCTTTTTTGCTTATCGTTGTTATTTTGTAATTTTCTTATATATGTTATCGTAAGAAACTTCATATTTCATTTCCATTTTCCTAGTTCTAGTTTCTTATAGTTTATATTAGTGCGTTGAACTATTAATTGTTTTTTATTGAGTTTACGTTTTTTATATTTCTTCTATTTACACCCGAGTTCAAGGACACTTCAAGTTCGTAAGGTAAGTTTATGTAACTTTGGTTATTGTGATTTTTTTGAGAATAGTTGCATAGAATATTTTTAATTCTCATTAACGTAAATTGTTCCAACAAGATTAGATATGGCGGCTGATGATCGCCGTGCTCATGTTTACGGAAGAATACAGAGGGAACTACAACTACCCGAGGACCATTTTCGGCTCGAAGATAACTGTGTACGATGTTTATTGTGCACAACGGCACTGGTCATATTGAAACGTTATACGTTCGAGCCTCACCTACAATCCGCTAAACATCAAGCAGCTCTCCAGAGACGGAATCAACCAATTTTTCCATCTCCACAACATCTCACAAACTTAAACAGTCGGCACTCTGCTTTTTTTAAAGATTTCACTAGCGCATGCATAAAATCGGACATTTGTTTCGACGAGGTTTGCCAACCTGATTTTGCTAATTTTTTACAAACTCACACCCAACACAAAGTTTCGGATGCGACAACTATGAGCAAAACGTATTTGCCTATCATTTACAACGAAACTCTGACGACTATACGAGAAGAAATAGGAGATTGTCCTATTTGGGTTTCAGTCGACGAAACAACCGACTCCAAGCGTCGCTGCGTCACCAATGTCATTATTGGGGCATTGTATCAAGATCGAGCTTCAACGGGACGGTTAATTAGATGTGGAGTTGTGACAGCAAACGCTGCAAACATAGCGGCGTATGTGATTGATAGCTTGAATGAGTTTTGGCCGGCGGGTTTTGATCTAAACAGAGTTCTTCTATACTTGACTGATGCTGCTCCATACATGAAGGCATCCGCTGGAATTCTGAAACGGACATATCCAAAACTTGTCAACGTGACATGTTTAGCACACGCATGTCGCAATATAGCTGAAAAAGTCAGAGAGTATTATGAGGAAATCAATGATGTCGTTGCAAGTGCCAAAGAAGTTTTCTCGAAATCAAAAACGCGAGTTGATATCTTTAAAGCTGCTCTTCCAAACGTTCCTCTGCCACCAAGACCAGTGACAACACGATGGGGCACGTGGATTGAAGCGTGCCAATATTATTGTTTACACTACAACGATGTGAGACAAGTTTTTTTGGAGCTCGAAGATAACAGTGAAGCTGTGAGAAATTTGCAAGAAAGCTTGGAAAGGCAAGAAAACCATGAAGAGTTTAAAGACATTTCTGCCAAATTTTCTTGTCTAGTTACCACTATCAAACTACTACAACAAAGAGGATGTAGCCTAGCTCAAACGTGCCAGATGATTGCCGAATTGAAGCAAGAATTCCAAGAAGATCTGGAGATTGCTCAAGAAATCCAGGATAAAGTTGTTCAGGTTTTCAGAGACAACGATGGATTCACACAGATTATCAACATCAACAATTGCATAATCAATAACAGAATGCAAAATTTGCCGGATAATTGGGTTGATGATGACGCCTTAAGAATGAATTATGCACCATTGACTTGCGCAGATGTGGAAAGATCGTTCAGCGTCTATAAATCATACTACAGAAGTAACAGACAAAGTATGGCATTCGAATCACTGTGTCAGCATATTGTAATTAACTACAATAAGAACATGGGACGCGAAAATGAGAATATGCAAGCGGATTCTGATGAAGATGAATAGAAGTTTTTTCTTTCAACTACGAGTTTCTCTCAGATGACCAGCAAGATAGTTGGCACGACGACCTGGTAGAGTACCAGCACGATGAACAGCAAAATTATCAGCAATATGATTAACAAGAGTATCAGCAAGACGGTTAGCAAGATGACCAGCACGATAGTCACCAAAATTACGAGTAAGACCATTAGCAAGAGTCGAGTGAGACCGTCAGCACGATGACCTCCAAGACTATTAGCAAGGCTATCATCAAGACAATCAGAAATACCATGAGCAAGACTATCAATAATATGTCTAGCAAGATAGTCTGAAAGACCATAAGCAAGATGTCTAGCAAGATAGTCTGAAAGACCATCAGCAAGATGTCTAGCAAGATAGTCTGAAAGACCATCAGCAAGATGATCAGTACAATGGCCAGCAAGACCATGAACAAGACCATCAGCTCAATGTCCAGCACTATGTTCAGCAAGATGACTATCAAGATTACGAGCAAAACCATCAGTAAGATTTCGAGCAAAATGTTGGGCAAGACTGTCAGCGAGGTCATCTGCATGATCGCCAGCAAGATGTCAAACAAGATGGTGGCCGAGACCGTCAGCAAGATGACGAGAAAAATCAGCAGCAAGATTTCGAGCACGATCGTTAGTAAGGTCATCTGCATGAGACGCCAGCAAGATGACGAGCAAGATGATTGGCTCGATATCCAGCACGATAGTCAGCAAGATGACCAGCAAGATGGTCAGCGAGATTACGAGCAAGATCGGGTGAGCAGAAGATGTCGGGTGAGACAGTAAGCAAGATGACGAACCAGACCGTCAGCATGTTGATCTCCTAGACTATTAGCAAGGCTATCATCAAGACAATCAGAAATACCATAAGCAAGACCATTAATAACATTACTAGCACAATGGTCTGAACGACAATTATAAAAATCATCTGTACAATCACCAGCAAGACCATCAGCATGATGTCCAGAATGATGACCAGCTAGACGATCAGCAAGACCATCTGCAAGATGGTTGACAAGACCATGAAGAAAATGACTCTTATGAACATGACTCTGAATATAATTCATTCTTTTTAACAACAAGTTTTCCCAGGTTTAACAGCGACAACTTTCAGATGATTGCAACTTTTTTTCTTTTGTTTTGACGAATTTTTTTTGTTATTTTCTCGGAGCATCATTTTATTATGTGACATCTGTCAAGTAAAATATAATCATTTTTAAGTTGTGTATATATTTTTTTTTTAATTCATAGACGATATTGATTAGTTGGAGAGTCTGGCAGTAAATACGTCTGGGATCATTACTGGTTATGTGAGCAAGAGGATAAACACTGACGTTTGCATTCAAGCGTCTCCCAGTTTCATTGGTGGAAATTGTGCATCCACTAGCTGTTTTGATCTCTGTCCTTCTAGTTCTTCAGATATTACTACTACTACTGCTACTACTACTACTACTACTACTACTACTATTACTACTACTACAACTACTACTACTACTACTACTACTTAACCACTGGTGTGCGACCTGAAAAAGACTCACCGCGGACCACTCAGGAGAAGCTATACTCCTTAAAAACAGAGAAGAGCGTGATGTATAAGGCGTGGATTTCTTATTATGACGATGCAGAAGGATAATAAAAATTCGTTTACGGAGCAGGGGAGGGATACCCCAGCCACGGCTACCGCAGGTGGGTCAGCAGCACCTGCGCGGTCGACATCCAGCGACTGCTCGACGCCCTTGGTTGACCACTTGGCCAAGGGTAACACAATCGTCGACAAGCCAAGTGAAGGCCAGGTTACAGCTCCTGGGGATTCAATAACGGAGAGTCTTGTAAGAAGAGATGCGGCAATCTCAAGGGAGGATTCTGGCCTCCAGGAATTACAAGAGGTCCTGAAGGAGACCCTTCGGACGATCGTGAAGAAGAGGACCGTGGCTACCGAGGTTACTAAGGGAGTGAAAGAAGCATCGCTTATCCTGACGCAGCTTCTTACACACCGCAAGACCTGGAAAGATACCCAAAGGAAGCTTGCGATGGCTGAGATCAAGGAGCGAGAGCGTCTCTTCGAGGAGTTGAAACAGTCGAAACAACTTCTGAAGGAGGCGACTCAAACTAAAACTCCAAAGAAAAAGAGGAAGATACCTCCACAGAATGAGGAAGAACACTTCAGCCCACCAAAAGGACCTGAGGAGTTCGTCGTTCCTTCCTACTCTGAGGTCACGGCCGGAGATCACACTCCGTCCGGCAACAATGAGGCCCCAAAAGGGAAGCGCCCTTTATCATCACCTGAGGAAGGAGAAAGGGACCAAAAGAAGAAGAAGGAAAGGGAAACTGTGATCCACAAACCAGACGAGGCTCCCTTTACTACGGTGGAAGGGAAGCGGAAAAAGAAGAAACGGCGAAAAAAGGAAAAGGCGGCAGCAGCAGAAATCAGTGGAGAGAAGGAGCCGGGACAGGATGGGACAGCAAATGGACCAGTGACGGAACGGACCACAGCATCCAAGGAGGCCAAGCAGCGAAAGAGGCGACAACGGGCGGAGGCAGTACTGATCTCACCAGGTGAGTCAAGATCGTCTGGGGATGTTTTGAAAGCTCTGCGATCAAAACTATCCCTAGAGGATCTAACCACAAGTGTTAGATCAATAAGGACAGCCAGGAAAGGCGGTCTTCTTATTGAGTTCGAGGGATCTGTTAAAGATCGCTCCGCTCTCGATAAGAAGATTACCGAGGCGGCTGGTGGAGTTGTCGCGGTGCGCCATCTCGTTCCTACCACTACGGTGGTTATTGACGCGCTGGACGCTGCGACAACAGTTGATGAGGTAAGGGCGACCTTGCGTCGGAGCATCGGTGAAGGTGCGGACGAGCTCAAAGTTAATATAACTAAACCCAATAAATGGGGAGCTGTCCGTGCCTTCATTGAGGCAAGATGCGCGGTCGCCACTGCCTTAGAGGCCTTGGGAAAGGTCAAAGTGGGCTGGTTGGTCTGCCGTATCCGCCGCTGGGAACGGCTCGATCGATGCTTTCGCTGTCATGGTCTTGGTCATTCGGCCGGATCATGTAAGGTGGAAGTTGATCGGTCGAGTCTTTGCTGGCGTTGCGGCCAGGCGGACCACCAGGCCAAGGCCTGTCCTAATCCACCACGCTGCCACCTCTGTGCGGCAGTAGGAGACGGGCGATCTGTGGATCACACAATCGGTTCGAGGCGTTGCACTTCTCATAAAAATGGCTAAGGTGCTGCAGGCGAATCTACAACGGTGCAGGACATCGCTGGATCTACTTCTGGCGCGGAGACAAGACTGCAGAATGGATATTGTTCTGGTTTCAGAGCAATACCATTCAGCGTCCGGACCAAACTGGTTCTGTGACCCTTCGGGGACAGCGGCAGTTTGGATTCCGGACCTAGGGTGTGTTTCCGTGAAGGACAGTGGATCCAGGGATGGTATTGTATGGGTAGTTACCCCTGCGATCACCTTCGTGTCGTGCTATTTTACTCCCAACGAGCCTATCGCCGACTTCCGAAAGAGGGTGAATGAACTCGAACGAGTCGTTCACAATCTTAAGGGAGAAATCGTGATAGGTGGCGATTTCAATGCGAAATCCATCGATTGGGGGATGGAATGGACCGACACGCGCGGTACTGAGCTCTTGGACATGATGGCAGGTCTCGATCTTGTCATTGTGAATAAGGGAAACACTGCAACTTTCCGCACGGTGGGCACACGTGGGTCAATAATTGACCTCACATTTGCTACTCAACGGATAGCTGCGGTGATCTCGGACTGGGCTGTTTTGGAGGAGTTTACGGCTAGCGATCATCAATACATCTCGTATACGGTACATGATCTACGGGGAAACCCTGCGATTGTGTCCCAGCGATCAATGAAGCGGGTAGGTTGGAGGGTTTCGAAGCTGGATGAGGGTGCTTTACAAAAGGCAGTCTCAGACAGCGCTGAGGCCTTCTCTCCTATGTCTGCTGAGACGCGCGAAGATGTTGAGATGATTGTTGACCGTACGATGAAGGCTATCGTCTTAGGCTGCGATGCCTCGACGTTCCGCGAGCTCACGCAGGAAGCCAGCTTACTGGTGGACTGATGAGATCGCGCTGCTCAGGGCTGAGTGTTTGCGTCTTCGGAGGCAAGCACTCAGGACGCGAAAACGTGATACGGGGCAGCAGAAGAACGAAGAGTACAAAGCGGCGAAGAAGCGACTGGTTGTGGCGATCAAGGAAAGCAAAGGGAGATGCTGAAAGGCGGTCTGCGAAGAAGTAGATAATGATCTATGGGGCCTTGGCTACCAGATTGTTACTCGAAAATTCCTGGGTCGCAGTCCAGTATCACCTATGGAACCTGATGCGATGCAGGAAATAGTCAATATCCTGTTCCCGGAGCGTGAAGATCGAGACAGTCCAGTTTGGACTATATCCGACGACGACTGTCCACCTTTCTCAGCAGCAGAACTGCGGGTGGTTGTAAAGAATCTCAAAGGAGGAAAGGCCCCGGGCCCCGACGGTATCCCTGTTGAGGTTCATAAGGCCCTCCTCCCTCAGCACGAACAACTGCTTTTGAGTGCTTACAACTCCTGCATTTCGGTTGGAGTTTTTCCTGCACGATGGAAGCTGCAAAGGTTAGTCCTGTTGGACAAAGGAAAGGGTCCGCCCTATACTCCTTCGTCCTACAGGCCACTTTGCATGCTGGACGTAGCTGGAAAAATTCTCGAATCGTTAATTCGTCATCGACTGAGAATTGAAGTTGCAGATGCCGGTGGTCTAGCGAAAAACCAACATGGTTTTCGGTTGGGTCGCAGCACAAACGGTGCTATTTCGGAAGCGCTTTCATTTGCCAGAAGAGCTTGGACGGGAAACCATCGATCCCGTCCAGTATGCATTATGATGACATTCGATGTCAAAAATGCATTTAATTCGGCACGATGGCCGGATATAATGGAAGCGCTTCGGAAATTAGGTCTGTCCGAGTATCTCATTCGGATCATTGACGATTACTTACGTGATCGTTTTTTGATCTATGAGACTACTTTTGGCGAGATGATGAAGAAGCTGAATGGAGGAGCGGCTCAGGGTTCTGTCTTAGGACCGGAACTCTGGATCATCCTTTACGACGCACTTCTACGTCTAGACCTACCGAGTGAGGTGATACTGGAGGGGTTTGCTGATGATGTGGCAGCACTAATGCTTGCGCGCTCTTACAAGAGTGCGCAAAGATTAGCAAGCCTGGTCGCGACCAAAGTGGACGCTTGGCTAAATGACCATGGTATGGCATTAGCTAAGGCAAATCTGAGGTTATAGTACTCACAGCCCAGAGGTGGTTTCCGAGTCCTTTCCGTGCTCTCGTCGTGGATCAACACGTCGAGAGTGGAAGTTCTCTGAAATACCTCGGGGTGACGATCGATACGAAACTTACGTTTCGCGATCAGATTGTCGGTGCGGCTAATAAAGCGGCAACGTTGGTAGCAAACCTTTCTCGGTTGATGCCGAACGTCGGAGGACCGAGGAGCAGCCGTAGACGAGCTCTCATAAGTGTCTCAAACTCGATAATGCTTTACGGAGCAGAAATCTGGTGTGAGTCACTTAAAGTAGAATGCTATCGTCGACGACTGGCATCTGTTCAACGGAGAGGCGCACTGAGGATAGCTTGCGTTTACCGAACGGTTTCGGAAGCAGCAGTGATGGTCATCGCGGGTGTGATTCCAATCGACCTTTTAGGGTTCGAGAGGAGACGCATCTGGGATGCCCGTCGGGCTGGGGAAGAACCGTTGGAAAGAGTTAAGGCTCGAGAACGCGAGGAGACCCTGAAACTCTAGCAAGAGCGATGGGAATCTGCGGAAACGGGAAGTTGGACATTCAGGCTCATTAAACGAGTCCGTGACTGGATTTCACGGAAAGAAGGAGAGGTGGATTACTACCTTTCCCAATTTCTGTCCGGTCACGGCCAGTTTAATGAGTACTTGTATCGCATGGGGATCCAAACCGATCCTTACTGTCAATACTGTCCGCAAGTTGTCGACTCTGCCGAGCAAACTTTCTTTTTCTGTCAGCGTTGGTCTAAAATACGGCTGCGCTTTCAGGAGGAGAAGGAAGTGCCAAATGCCGCTGACCTGGTGATACCTTGGATGTTGGCGACGGCAGACAATTTCAACACAATGACAACATACGCCCGAAAGCTGATAACGGAGAAGAAAAAAGAAGAGATTGTGTAGAATTGAAGAAGAGGAACAGCGACGGTGACAAGAAGAGGAAGACTAGCACTGCGAAGTAATGCTAACGCGGTCCCGCAGTGCTAGGTCTGAAGAAGGGAGGGATTGAGGTTTTTAGCCGGTGGGGCCCCCAAGGATACAGTTATTTGCTTAAAACATCATTTAAGTAAATACATCCTTGGGGGAGGAGCCCGGCACACGGAGAACAATAGGCATATGGAGAGCAGCTTATGCTTTTCATATGAATATTGTTTTCTACGGTGCAGTGACGCATTTTTCCCTCAATCTCCTTCCTATAAAAAAAAAAAAAAAAAAAAAAAAATACAATTGCTGGTGGTGCGGTTACTGCAACTACTCATTCGATTAGTTCTCCTACTCCTTTGGGTGTTATTTGTGGCAGTACTACTTCTATTACTGCTACCACTACTGCTTGTTCCACTACTATTACTATTAATGCAATTGCTGATGCTGCAGTTACTGCGGTTAATACTACTACACCTTCAAGTACATCTCTTACTCCTTTGGCTGCTGCTGCTGATACTACTGCTACCACTACTCCTTGTTCCACTACTATTACTATTAATGCAATTGCTGATGCTGCAGTTGCTGTGGTTAGTCCTACTACTACTTCAAATACTTCTCCCACTCTTTTGGGTGTTGTTGCTGATGCTACTTGTGGCAGGACGACTTCTACTACTGCTACCTATCGTGATATCATTCCTGGTGTTAGTAGTGCTATTGTTACTGCGTCTACTTCAACTGGATGTAGTTTTCATAAAATTTTGGACAATACTCATACGAGTACCCAAAATATTCTTGCTGTCAGCACAGTTACCACTGATACAGCTACCAGTGACCAGATTGCTACTACGTCTGTGATAAACAGTCCCCCTGATGACGACATGGTTGAGTTGATGAAAGGTAGCAATGTTCGTGTAAGATATATTGACCTACAAGACATCCTGCGTTTCATCAACAAGCCTAAAGAAATGACTAGGCGGCTACTACTCAGTATAGTCGGGACAGCAAGATTGAAAAACTTGACTGTTAGTAGCATTTATCAAGATGCTGATCTTTCCGGAATACTTGCTGCTGTTGAAAGTAAATAATTCAGATTTACTCTATAAAATTGTTGATTTTATCTACATAACTATATGTTTCGTGTTGTTTTAGGGTTTACATTGCAGAATACAAGTAGAGAAATCCAGATGATGAAAACAGAATTCAACCGGTGTGTGTCATTGTTCTTGTATAATTTGAAGAACCCAAAGACTAAAAATAAAGAAAAAACAGCAGAGAAATAAAAAATAAAAAAGAAATTAATTATTTAAAATTGTAATTTTTCTTCATTTTTATTGAAAATTGCCAAATTTAAAATATTGGCTGTAAATACTTCTATTTATTAATAAACTATAATTTCCGCCCGTCATCTTACTGATTACCTGGCTAGTAGTACTACTGATTGTCTTGCTGCGGTGATCTTGCTGTTTGTCTTGCTGAGGTGATCATGCTGTTCGTTTTGCTGGCAATCTCGCTGTTTGACTTAATTACATTTCAGGTTATTTCACTGAGCATCTTACTAATGTCTTGTTTGTTACCTTACTGATGTTCGCACTGGTCATCCTAACCAAGTTACGAAGTAGAGATCTTGGTAACAAAATGGTGATCTTGCTGACCATCTCGCTGACAATCTTGGTAATCATCTAAACGTTTATCACGCTGGTGATAATGCTAGACATCTTGTTGACCATTTTGCTAGATTTCATGCTGGTTATCTTGTTGAAAGTCATGTTGTTTATCTTAAGGATAGTGTTGTCAGTGATTCTTCTAATGATTGCGTAAACAATACTGCTAATTGTTTTGTTTGTATTTTTCCCGATCATTCTACTAAGTGGCTAGTTGGTAACCTTGCTGTTAGTCTCATCATCAGCAAGATGTCGAGCATGATCATCAGTAAGATGGTCAGCGCGATGATGAGCAAGATCCCCAGCAAGATGTCGAGCAAGATCGTCAGCAAGATGACGAGCAAGATGATGGGCGTTACCATCAGCCAGATGTCCAGAAAGATCGTCAGCAAGATGACGAGCAAGATGGTGGACGATACCATCAGGAAGATGTCAAGCAAGATCACCAGCAAGATGACGATCAAGATGGTGGGCGATACCATCAGCAAGATCACCAGCGAGATGTCGAGCAAGACGACGAGCAAGATGTCGAGCAAGATAACGAGCAAGATGGTGGGCGATACCATTAGCAAGATGTCGAGCAAGATCACTAGCAAGATGACGAGCAAGATGACAAGCAGGATGGTGGGCGATACCATCAGCGAGATCACCAGCAAGATGTCGAGCAAGATCGTCAGCAAGATGACGAGCAAGATCGTCAGCAAGATGACGAGCAAGATGGCGGGCGATACCATCAGCAAGATGTCAAGCAAGATCACTAGCAAGATGTCGAGCAAGATGGTGGGCGATACCATCAGCATGATCATCAGTAAGATGGTCAGCGCGATGATGAGCAAGATCCCCAGCAAGATGTCAAGCAAGATCACCAGCAAGATGTCGAGCAAGATGGTGGGCGATACCATCAGCAAGATCACCAGCAAGATGTCGAGCAAGATGGCGGGCGATACCATCAGCAAGATGTCAAGCAAGATCACCAGCAAGATGTCGAGCAAGATGACGAGGAAGATCGTCAGCAAGATGACGAGCAAGATGGTCGACGATACCATCAGCAAGATGTCAAGCAAGATCACCAGCAAGATGTCGAGCAAGATGGTGGGCGATACCATCAGCAAGATGTCAAGCAAGATCACCAGCAAGATGTCGAGCAAGATGACGAGCAAGATCGTCAGCAAGATGACGAGCAAGATGGCGGGCGATACCATCAGCAAGATGTCAAGCAAGATCACCAGCAAGATGTCGAGCGAGATGGTGGGCGATACCATCAGCAAGATGTCAAGCAAGATCACCAGCAAGATGTCGAGCGAGATGGTGGGCGATACCATCAGCAACATCACCAGCAAGATGACGAGCAAGATGACGAGCAAGATCGTCAGCAAAATTGTGAACATGACCGTTAGCTGGACGTTAGCTGGACGACAAGCGAGACCATCAGGAAGGTTACTGTGTTACACCAAAAGTATCTGAAATTTTATAAAAACCATGTTTGCCTTCTATTTATTTACGATTGAATTAATGTCACACGGTTAAAAATCGGAATTTCATTTAAATCCGTATTCACTTTGTCACTTGGAGTTCGGAGTTTAAAAAAAAAATCACTCCGCATACGGTGTGAATAGGTACTTTGTATTTTCTGCGGAGTGATTTGGGAGTGGATTTTATTCAAATCAGAATTTTCTCTGATTCGGATTTGTAATATTCAAATAAACTCACTTTTGGAGTAAATTTCACTTCGAAAAGGATTTATTCCACGTTTACGCCGCAAATTTTCCATAGTCGCAAATATTTTGCAAAATCTCATGCAGTAATTTATTAATTTTATTTTGATTTTTTAATTTTATTCATTAATTAATTTTTTAATTTATTTATTAATTTTATTTTAATTTTTCAATTTTATTCATTCGAAATCGCGATTGGTTATTTGAATTCCACGTGTTTTGCTGTCAACCTTTTTAATAATTGACATTCGAGTTATAGGCTATAGTACGACTTTATTCACCTGAACTTGCATGCGTTCGTTAATTTTTTTTTTCTATTGTTGCTTTCAAACTTTTTTTCTGTTCTCTTTTTTGCGTTTAATTGTTGGCCCCAACTTCCAGGCTCTGGTAATGAGACAGAGAATGAAATAAAAGATGATGAATTAAAACCAAAAACCAAAAAGAGAAAAAGAAAACAACAATCAAATTTATCAACATTTATTTGTCGACTTTGTCGAAAATATGATAGCGAGTCATAAAATAAAAGTTTGATGAATAAATGTTGTTAAATGTGAATCAATTGTTGTTTTCTTACATGTCTTAACTCTCTTGATTATAAATTCACTTTGAATAGAAAAAAAAAATTGCCATTACATTAACCCATCGTTTCGTCAATCACGTTTAGTTAAGAATGTGATTCCATATGGTCATCGTAGCTAGTCATACGGCTATAGTAGTAATCCGCTTGCCACCATTTGCCCTTTTGATAAGCTGCCATTACAATATGGGATACCTTTCTTAACTAACCTCTAAACAGATGACGGAGTGTCGTGGTGAGGAAACGGTTTCGTAATGATCAGATTTTTTTTTTCTGTGAGAAGTATTTCACATTCCTTTATTTCTGCGTCATATCTGCTTTATCATTATTCTTTTCTAGACATTATTGGTGTTGAAACGATGTTGAGGTCCACCCCCTTTAATAGTGGGTGAATCAACCGTCCGTTACCTATTTCTGACTTTCGTAAGAAATAGGCCCGTGTCCCTTTTAGCTAGCGGGCTAATTATTTGGTAACTGATCCTGGTGTTACCCGGTTCGTAAGGACCAGACGACCGGTTGGCCTTGAATTTATATATGCAAAGTGCACATAAAGGATCGGGAATCGTGGGGCGTTATAAATTATAAGAAAAGAAATTAGATCACAGGTATTTATGCAGCAAGCCAAGAGTGATAAGCACGAGAGGTTGAAAAGGTGTAATCATAATAGAATTGTTATACTTACTTATAAATAGCTGGTTCAATGATGCAGGTAAATAGAAAATAGCAGGTAATAATTAAAAGAAACAATTGTGGCCTAAGCTCCACAATTGTTTATTAAAAACCACACAAAAAGGTGGATTACGGGGTTACCGTCTTCTATAGGAAATGCTATAGGCTGTGGTGTACGACCAAGGTCGTACGAGGCTGCGCAAGGCACACCTCTACGGGGTTGCCGTCTTCTACAGCGCAAGGATGCAGGCTAGGGTGTACGAATAACTCATACGGGGATATAGGAATGTATATCCCCACGGGATTACCGTCTTCTGCAGCGAAAGGATGCAGGCTGGGTGGTACGAATAACTCGTACGAGGAAATAGGAATGTATGACCTCTGCGGGGTTTCCGCCTTCTGTAGCGCAAGGATACAGGCCAGGATGTATGAATAACTCATACGGGATATAGGAATGTATATCCCCACGGGATTACCGTCTTCTGCAGCGCAAGGATGCAGGCTGGGTTGTACGAATAACTCGTACGAGGAAATAGGAATGTATAACCTCTGCGGGGTTTCCGCCCTCTGTAGCGCAAGGATACAGGCTAGGATGTGTGAAAGCACACAGGATAAACCAAGGTAAATCCCTACGGGGTTTCCGTCTTCCATAGTGAAGCTATGGGCTATAATTATCTAATAGTAATGCTTAGAAACTAATAGATAAGCAGGTAAAGTTTTTAAAAAATAAAAAAAGGTTAAAACGTAAACTAGGTTTATTATAAAGACATAATGAAGGTATATTAAATATCAAAGAACTGATAATTATCGGCGCGTAGGTCTTTTTATAGATTCACGTCGATGCTGACGCGTCGACGTGATGCGCATCCCTTCCATTTGAAGTGCGAATGGAGAGGGCTTATGAAATAATAATAATAATTAACTAATGTTAGAGCGGGTAAACCAGGTAACACGAGGTAAATACCCTTGGTAACTGCCTATTATCATAGTACGATAAGGAGGTATTATAAACCTCGTTACACCCCCGGGCCAGACTGGAAGGTACTCAGTGACTTTCAGTCGAAAGCAAATTAAAGAGTACCATGATGATAGGCAATTACGTACAATCAATCTATAAAGTAATAGCAAATCAAAGAAATAATCAATTATAATATAATCACAAATCAATAGTTAATGATAGTTAACAATAATTAATTATAATAATTAATAATAGTCAGTAATTAATACATGATATGCTTAAATAATTATTGTCAGGTAACACTTTTCGGATTCATCGATATCCTTTAGAAATAAAAATAAACTAAAAATAGAAAAATAATAAATGAGCTACAATTAATTATCACATTGTTTAACTTAATTTCAGGTAGTCTCGATTTAAAAATATTTTGTCATTTGTAAATTAAATGTTACCTTTTAATAAATAATCTTATATAATTTATATTATTCATTTCTTTTAACATTTATAAATTCTGTTTTTATATATAATTTTTAAACAGTCTTAAGTTTGATTTTATCAACACGTATGTATATCGTATATTTATTTTATATGATATATTTATTTATATATTTTTTTTTTTTTTTTTTTTTTTCGGTATTATCGGTAATGATATGAATATCTGTTAAGTCGTTAATTGATCGGTAAAGCTGTCATTAACTTCGCATTCTGAGGTACACAAAATATTTTTCGAAAAAGTAAAACTTGAGTAATTAAAATTAAGTGAAAATGAAATAATAATGTTTTTTTTTTTTTTTTTTTTTTTTGAATTAGGTGAAGCCTAAAATGAAAACGTTGAAAACGAAAATATAAAAGTAGAAAAATAAAACTCACTGAACATTTTACCTCAGGTGCGAGACACTTAGTTTGATGCAGGTGATGATGATTATGGCGGGAGGATGTCCACAGCCCCTCTGTCGTCTCTGCTCAGGTTTACCCGAGTTCGGCAGGCTCTGCATTTGGGGTCAAAATAGTGATGTTGAGTCTTGCAGGCAAAACAGAATTCTTTCATCAGCTCAAATCCAGCGGATGATGATGACAAGTACGGACACGCATTGTTGTTGTGTCCGACCCTTAGACAGCTAGTGCAGTAGTCGTCTCCAAATTTTGCATTGGAGCACTCTTGGTGAGAATGTCCTTTTCTCTTACATCTTAGGCATCCGGTTGATCCAGGTACAGATGATAACCTGGTTTCTGCAGTCTGAGTCTCCACAGTTCTAGTAGCGGGTGGCAATACTTCAACTTTCTGGCATAATGTTCGCCAGTAAGCTTCTCCAGGTTTCTTCAGGTACAGTGTCCCGTAGAACGTATTGGCTTTCGTGTACGGAGTCTCCAATTTTGATAGTTAATGGCACAGTAAATGGCATTGCTGTGAAGTCTGGTGGTGTTGTGATTGTTACTGACTTCGGTATTGGTTTAACAAATGATACGTCGCTGATTTCAACCAATTTGCTGTGAGGTTGATCGTATACAATGGTACGTCGGTGGTCTCTGGTTACGTGGAATCGATACAGTGAGTTTGGCGTGGTTGGAATATTTGGACCCACAAATGCAGGTGCCTTTAATACAGAATTATTCCAATACTGTCGTATGTTGGCTTGGCGGGTGGTCTCCTCAGTCATTTTTCTGGTTAATTTATAGTGATGTTTCACGTTCGATGTTGATGCGGTTGACGGAGTGTCTCGCCCTTAGGTATTGTTCAGGTGGTCGAATCTGTGAAATTAGAATAATAAATTAATTACTCAAGTACGGCGTGTGGACCTTCTAGTCACTTTTAAATCAGATGATTTATAAGTGCCAATAATTTTATTATTATTGTCGCAAATGGTAGCCATGCTTGACGATATAAACTTGTTTATGAAAAATGGACCTTTTCGAGGTGGAACGAGCTTACCAGCGATTCCTTCTGCTTTTCGACTCAGTGTTTTAGATTTAATGTACACTTCGGTACCAACAGTTAAATTAGTTTCAGGTCGTATAGATTTTTGCGAGGTTGTTTGCGTGTCTTATGCTTTTAGCATCTTTGATTCGACAAAGTGTCGGATCTCGTCTACTAAATTGACGAGTCGCTCACGCTCCACAGGTTTATTTGTTTCAGGTATTAAGGATATGTCGCGGTGCAGTTCAAGGTATCTAGGATCTCTGCCAAAATTAAGGAAGGCAGGACTGCATGCAAGGGAACTGTGGATTGATGTATTATAGGCGTAAGTCAGCTCAGGTAGCCACTCATCCTATTTATTATGTTTGTCTGTTAGGTATGATCGGATCGACTGTCAATTATTGTTGTCAAGTTATTCAGGTCGAATGGCGAGGGTATTGACGACGATAAAGTACGTTGATCGCGCCTGTTTGGTGTTATTTGACCGTGGTCACCTTCGATTACTTGAACATTCGCGTTGACAGGAAGTTGTGGATTTTCAAAATCGTCTTCGGTGTTATAAAGATCGTTAAGACCCTCATACATCGCGTTGGGGTGGTTTTGTCGGTGCCCCATATTCGTAAGTAGGTCACGCGGTGTTCAGTCGGTGATAAGTGACGAGATTTTTATTTTTATTCATGTTTTATCACGTAATATTTTATTATCCATACACCGGTTGGGTTTATTTATTTAGTTATTGTAAAATAGGTTGTCCAGTTGCGTTTGTTATTCTGGTCACGTAGTATTAAGTGGTATCGTCAATTAAAATTATACGTTTTAGTTACGAGTGTATTTTCCCGCGGTATGAATTTTATTTTCGCGTGTTGTTATCTTAGTAATAGCCGAATAGAAGTTATTATTTATTTTATTTTCTTTTTATCAAATAATAAAAGGAAATATAAAGTTCAGCTACCATTCATGTGTCAATAAATGGTTTTGATACTTACAGGTCGTGGATAGGTTATTTTATGTTTTTATATTTTTCAAATATATATTTTTTTTTTTTTTTTGCAACTAATAATTTTTTTTTTTTTTATATTTAAATAATATTCAGGTAGTGAATAAGGAGTCCAGGTTGTGTGATCTATTAAATTGAATGAATAAATTAGATATAAATAAATGGTAGATTAGACCCACGTGATGAGTATGATAATTGTTACCTGGTGATAATAAATTATAATCAGAAGGATTATAATATCCAATTATTTTGTATAATAATTATTACGTTTATTTTCATAATATTATTAAACGTATGAACTTTTAATCTTTAATTATTTATTTAAATAAATAGAATGCAATTGGTAGCGTGTTTGTATGCCGGTAAAATACGTTAGATATGCTATAGCGTGTAGAGTAGTCTATATAGCTATAGTATCGATTTATCGAAGTTCGAGTTGGGATGTTAAAGGATTGGGTGAATACTTTTACTTTCGGTGAGTATACGTGGACACAGAGGAAGCAGGAGGCTGTGATTGGCGCGCTGTCTGTGGAGCATGCGCGCTCGCAATTATACTTTACTTTCGCTTTCGCTGGGGTCACTATATTTTGAAGTGACTGCGCTGCTGTTGTCTTGATGTATGTATAGGTCTGGAAAATATTCACGTACGCTGAGCCGGGCCGCAGAAAGGATCTCTGTTACAGAGCTGCTCTGATAATTAACTTCCATTTCCGGTACAATGTTTCCTTTTAGTCATTGACAGTTTTTCTGGTTATCTGCAATATATCGAAAAACAGCACTTAATATGTCCACTATATTTTTTCCAGGTCTTATTTTGAATTTATGTTTTAAATCTGATATTTTATATTTTGTTGTTTATGTTTTTATTTTATTATTTGTTGCTCAGTTGTTACTGAGTGATAAAATATTTTAAGATATATTTTTTCGTTATTATCCCTCAAAGATTTTGCAGGTACTTTGAGGTATCAGATTTTATTTATTGCTGGTACGTTTTAAGGTGAAAAATGTGAATTTAATATTTTACTGGAGTAATTAAATATTGCTCCAGTTTTGTTTCTCGACTCTCCTTTTTCCAAAGGGATTATTTTAGTCGGTCATTATTATATCTGTTCAAATAGCCACTAGGTGGTTGATTGAATAAATATAAGAAGGAATACAAAATTATACACCATTGATTGATACAGGTGTTCCTGAGAGTTATCCCAGTTCACGAATTTAAATATGTATTTTATTCGTACTTACGGTTATAACAGTTAAACCAGGTCACAAAAGTTTATAAACGATGCATATTTGTTAATGTATTAATACTCCGTAGAGTTTATTGTAATTATAGAGAACGAGTAAAATTATGATAGACAGGTACTTTAAGTACGATATGAGGTAGTAGTAGCGATGCACTTGATCTGTGCTTGTGACGTCAGGTCAGGTGAAAAGCGGGGGGTCAGTGTATAGTCTGTCAATTATAATTTTTCTAATGATATACTAAATTATATTAAACGGTCCTCAACTCTTTCTTTACGTAATTCGCAGAATTTTATCTTTGAAAATTATAATTTTATGATTTTAACATTTATTTATTCTTACTTATTATAAACTTTAGTAAATGTTGCGTCAAGTACGTAAATTCGTGGTTTTTCAGAGATTTGATTCACATGCTGGTGGCATGGTTCATTAATTAGTTATCTAGTCTCTGTTGCGTGATAACTAATGATTTGATTTTAATTAATCAAAGACGATTTATATTTTATAGATCGCTTGACGATCTGTACAGTTTTTTAATGACAGTACTGGAACTAGAGTTCCATTTTTCCAGGTCTGATAGCCAGAAGGGCTTATGCAATTATTTGAACAAATTTTAAATTAATATTATTTTATATTGGATGCCAGAAGGGCTTACATTTTCAGATTCCTGGTAACTGTGCGCATGAGGTAATCACGTGCACAGGGTCTTTGGTATTTTTCCGACGAATCGGTTTTAATACTTTGTTATTTATTCAAATAAATAATAATTAATTTAATAGCGTTTTATTTATGTGGTGAAGCCACAAGGTTAACAATAACTTTTTTATTAAACACTCTAAGGAGGTTTTATAGTGAAGCTATATAAACAATATTTATTTATACAATGTTCAAATGACGCAGTAATTTTCAGGATTATAGTCTGAAGCGATGAGGCCGTAAACAGACATGTTTAAATCATTTAATTAAATAATATTTTATTGATACTCAGAGTTATTTATAGAATTATTGAATAATTATTAAAAAATATGTAATAGGATTATCACCAAAGTGGTAAAATCCGGTAGCTATTGAGTATTGGGTTTTCCAGGTTTTGAGTGAAAATAATATTTCATGCGTGATACCGCAAGTCGGATCACGTGAAATATTGGAATGCGACGCCGAGAGTTCCAAGAACTGTATTTTTAAAAGCGTCTCATTTTTGAAATTTATTTTGAATGATGTCATACATTCTTTCATAGAATTTTGAGAGTATTTATAATTTTATCGTAATTTAATTATTGCTCAGAAGGAGCTGATCAAAATTATGATGATTTTAATTTTTATTATTAGATGATTCTAATATTATAATTAAATGACTTTAATATTATAATTAAATAGAGAAAATTACTATTGATGCTAAATTTATCAAATAAATTACGTTCTTTTAAACAGAGTGGAATAATGAATTTAGGTAGTTAATAATGTTTTATGGTGCAAGTGATGCTTGCATAAAAGAGTAATTTATATAAGTAATTTATAGAATAATAAATTATGTTTAACACTGGTTGGCCAGGTGATTTTACTAATTTTAGAGTTTTTAAGCTTTGTGGTTGAAATGAAGTTAATGAATTTACATTTTAAATTTTAATAATTTTCCTGTAGTTTTAACAATAATAATGTATAGTTTTGTGTAGAATTTTATAAATTTAATGTAGTCTTTTGGCCAGTGTGGCTCTGCGTTAGGCGTTATTGAAACGTAAGTTTAATTGAAGCTAACGTGGGATTGATGATTTTATTATTAATGAAGTTATTTTTAATTAATTAATAATGGTAGTTACAGGTATGCAAGTGCTGGTAATTAAATTGTAATTTAAATTGAGTGAAGTTAATGTTAGATTTTAAATTTTAATAAATAAGGGTTTTGAATGCAGTTAATAATTTTTCCTGTAATCTTTTTAGCCAACGTGGCCCCACGTTGGGCGCCACTGAAACGATGTTGAGGTCCACCCCCTTTAATAGTGGGTGAATCAACCGTCCGTTACCTATTTCTGACTTTCGTAAGAAATAGGCCCGTGTCCCTTTTAGCTAGCGGGCTAATTATTTGGTAACTGATCCTGGTGTTACCCGGTTCGTAAGGACCAGACGACCGGTTGGCCTTGAATTTATATATGCAAAGTGCACATAAAGGATCGGGAATCGTGGGGCGTTATAAATTATAAGAAAAGAAATTAGATCACAGGTATTTATGCAGCAAGCCAAGAGTGATAAGCACGAGAGGTTGAAAAGGTGTAATCATAATAGAATTGTTATACTTACTTATAAATAGCTGGTTCAATGATGCAGGTAAATAGAAAATAGCAGGTAATAATTAAAAGAAACAATTGTGGCCTAAGCTCCACAATTGTTTATTAAAAACCACACAAAAAGGTGGATTACGGGGTTACCGTCTTCTATAGGAAATGCTATAGGCTGTGGTGTACGACCAAGGTCGTACGAGGCTGCGCAAGGCACACCTCTACGGGGTTGCCGTCTTCTACAGCGCAAGGATGCAGGCTAGGGTGTACGAATAACTCATACGGGGATATAGGAATGTATATCCCCACGGGATTACCGTCTTCTGCAGCGAAAGGATGCAGGCTGGGTGGTACGAATAACTCGTACGAGGAAATAGGAATGTATGACCTCTGCGGGGTTTCCGCCTTCTGTAGCGCAAGGATACAGGCCAGGATGTATGAATAACTCATACGGGATATAGGAATGTATATCCCCACGGGATTACCGTCTTCTGCAGCGCAAGGATGCAGGCTGGGTTGTACGAATAACTCGTACGAGGAAATAGGAATGTATAACCTCTGCGGGGTTTCCGCCCTCTGTAGCGCAAGGATACAGGCTAGGATGTGTGAAAGCACACAGGATAAACCAAGGTAAATCCCTACGGGGTTTCCGTCTTCCATAGTGAAGCTATGGGCTATAATTATCTAATAGTAATGCTTAGAAACTAATAGATAAGCAGGTAAAGTTTTTAAAAAATAAAAAAAGGTTAAAACGTAAACTAGGTTTATTATAAAGACATAATGAAGGTATATTAAATATCAAAGAACTGATAATTATCGGCGCGTAGGTCTTTTTATAGATTCACGTCGATGCTGACGCGTCGACGTGATGCGCATCCCTTCCATTTGAAGTGCGAATGGAGAGGGCTTATGAAATAATAATAATAATTAACTAATGTTAGAGCGGGTAAACCAGGTAACACGAGGTAAATACCCTTGGTAACTGCCTATTATCATAGTACGATAAGGAGGTATTATAAACCTCGTTACAGTGTACAATAAATTAATTTTATTCGATTTACAATTTATTTTTTACAAAAAAAAATTATTTTCTCAAACATCATATTTAAGTATTAATTTTGATAGGCACAATTTTGCTTTCATCATAGGGATAAAAATTAATATTGAATTACTATTTCATTTAATATATTCTGTAATTCTTACAAGACATATACGATTTGTGCATATCTTTTATAAATAGAAATGATCTTGTATGGTTATCTTTTGTCCGTACTTTATATAACAATTATTATTTAAGTACCTATAATGTTCTAATTACATTTCGTTTTTTTGCGAATTGGGTATACCAATCAGCTTCTTAAATATATGTAATTTGAGTAAACAGAGATTAAAATAATAGTTTTAAAATTTTTTTTTTTTTTGGCAAGAAGTTGATGTTACTGTTTTTTTAGTCAAAATAATATGATATTGCATTTTTTTAGCTTAATTCATTAATAAAAATATTATTTTTATTTCTCTGACTAACTAATTATCAAGTATGTGATGAAATAAATCAGTGGGATTACATTCATATTACCAGTTATTATTTCAATGCGTTTGATACATATGTGCATATTAATTACTTAGGAGTCAATCAGTTCATCTTGATAAATTTCTGTATTATATTGATTGGTGAATAACAAAAATTTCAATACTTTCGAAATAATTTTTCAATTTGCACTCTATTGCTGAAAATTAGGATGCAAAGAATTTCAATTAACATATAAATATCTTGCTTTACTTATCTATTAATTAATCTATGTATTAGTGTCAGTATTAATTTTATCTAATGTGATTTTCTTAATTTTAAAATAGCTGGTTTATCGGTTTTAGGCATTGTTAATTGATACTAATAGTGTTATTTAATGATTACTCTGTGATGGAATTATATTTTACTTTTTTTATTACGGATTTCAAAAAAAAAATTTTTCCGGAATCGTATTCTGTGTTTCTTTTGGATTTCACTAATTCGTTATTCTACTACAAATTCTTTCCAGTTCACGATTTTTTTATGAATATTAGCAACAAGTTACACGATAGATAATTTCATTTAACCATTAATAGTATTATTGTTTAATTTCCATAATTATTCTTTGGAATTAGACTTTCGAATAGTAATTTTTGGCTAGCCGATTTGTTATTTTTTTTTTTTCAAAAACATAAATATGTTACTTTTATGGATTAAACGAAAGTATTTATTACTTGGAGAAACATGAATTAACTAAATTTACTAGAAACTCTATAGAAATAGTAACGAGGAAGAGCTCTAACAAATCTTCAAGTGATTATTTACTATAATATTTATTTTTAATTTTCAGTTCATTCTCTTTATTAATGTTGAAATGATTTTTAATACAAGTTTTAATTAATATTCGAGACATGACTTGGAAAAGGTGATTTATTGATATTTAATTGTTGTTATAACTGATTTTAAGGATGATATCAGAATTCAGAAGTGCTAGAAATACTAGTATGTGGTTGTTAATAAAAGTATGAAATTATTATTTTCAATACTTGGTATTGTTTTCCTGTGTTTTCATATAATGAAGGGACTTTTTATAACTACTTAACAATATATTCGTTATTGGTTTAAATTAAAGCTCTAAAAAGTATGAACTTTCGTATCACTCGATTAAAACTATTGTTGCATGGATAATATTCATATCTTTGTAATTTTGTTACAAAATATGAACAGTGCAACTTGCAATAATAATATTTTAGAATTTTTCATTTTTATATAAGCACCGTTTATGATTTATACATAATCATTTATATTATCATAACTGCAAATGTTGATACAGCTATGCATTGACTCTAACTTCTCTTAGTTTATAGCTAAAAACAGATCTTTAATGAAATAATTTCTACAGTTGTATGTAATCTATAAAATAATAATTAATTTTTCATACTTTTTGTTTATCATTTGATTGAATGCATCATAGACTAAGTGACGTATTAACTTAATTATAAAAATAAACTTATTCGTCATTGCCAATCTCATTTAGGTTTTTAATTTGTGTCAGAAATATGTGATGAGCAATATCAAACGAATGATAAGGTTAATTACATCTATTCGTTCATAAAAAATATTATTGATAACATTTAAACGACTGAATAAAAAACATCTAGAATTTTATAATCATTAATTTATTTTTGCGTAATATCTTATAGATGTTGTTAAGTAATTTTCGATTGTTTACGAATTACTCAAGAAGTTTTTGAAGCGGTACATGTACATAGAGCTTTATCGATAACCCACTTTCATTTTATTAGTGATAATGTTCTCACAACTGCTTGAGAAAATCATATTACTAAAATAAAATTTCGAAAGTTTAAAAATTCGTTATAGATTGAAAGATTTCATTAAATGATAATGGATTGTAACATAAGGTTTATACAAAAACAAATTTTTTATTATTTAATGATACATCAATTTGAAGAAAAAACTGTTTTTTACCAATAACTTCGTAGTTTCATATAGCAAAGTGACCCATGATTTTGCATTGTACATATTATCTTTAATTTGCTTTAGTTTAACGTAAACATCTATGTAAAAACCAATTGACAGTACTGTTCTAATTATTTCATATAAACATGAATATTCTATCTCACAATAAATCAAGTCCATTATAATTTCCTATTGCTACTTTATCAGTGATGGATAATGAATCTATATCCATTTTAATAGATTTCTCAATCATTGTCATGTATATTATTAATTTATTTTGAAATTATTCGAATTTTCTTCTTCTCCAGTAACTATCTGCCGCAATATTTGCATAGTTTAATAGTAAAATCACTATTAGATGAAATTTATCGATTTGTAAGCGAGAGAATATTATTATACTTATGATATGAATATTAAAGTTGTCATTATTGTCATCACTAAAAGTCAGACATTGATGAACTTTGTTTGAGTGGAAAAGTTTTTTTTTTATTTCTTCTATTTAATATTTTTTCAATGCAGCAGTTGTAAATGATAAATTTATTATTTTTTACAAAACGATCTTTTTTGTAAATTTCATATTATCAAAATTTCAAAATTTATCAAAGCTTATCAAATGTTGAGTATGTATTATTAGCATCAAACAATGAGTATTGATATTTTGTAGATAAAACCTATTTATTTTTATTGCACGACAATACACTTATAATTTCTCAGTAATATTATTTTTATATAGAACTACTGGATGCTTTAAAACTGCTCATATTATATAATTTTTTCTATATCTTATAAGAATACTTCCTGATTTACATGATTTATTATTATTGATGGAGCGAAGATTGGAGTTAAGACATTGACATGGAAAAAAAATATTCTGATCATAACGAAACAGTTTCCTCACTATCGCGATACTCCGTCATCTACTTAGAGGTTAGTTAGAAAAAGTGTTTTGTATAGTGAATATAGCTATCCAACGGCCACTGGTGGCAAGCGGGATTCAACTGTGACGTACGAATAGCTAGTAAAACCATACAAAAATACTTTTATAACTAAACGTGATTGACGAAACGATGAATTGTTGTAATGGCAATATTATTTTTCATGTTAAATTGATTATGTGGATCTTCAAATTTTTCATTTCATTTTTTTTCTTTTCGTTTCGTTAACTAATTTTGATAACTATGGCAGTGTAGCCAGATCGCGGACGAAAAGTTCCCTTTCCTTCGCATCATTTTAGCATCACTCATAGCTTAAACGGTGCTTCGGAAGAGGAACTTTTCGTCCGCGATCTGTCTGCACTGAACTATGGTAAAAGACTTAGTACCCCATCAAAAAATTAATAACTGGTAACTCCATGTACTTGTATATTTGTATCTAGTAAAATTTACTAAATAGAAATATACCAATATATGAGTGGTCAGATACTAGTTCCTGATTGGATACTATTAAGAAATTTCGGAAAAATTTCTGAAATGTTTCGCATGAGTGCTAGTAAGTCAGTCGAAAACCACGGCCACCACTAATTACAACTTCAAGCAGTCAAATTACAAAAATATTTTTCATTTTCGTTGCGCGAAAAACGTTCTTACATATCTCATATATCTATCCATTATATCTATTGTATATCTATGTATTATATCTATTATATATCTATCTATCATCTATCTATCTATTCTATCTATTGTATATATATCTATTATATCTATTGTATAAATATCTATTTTATCTATTATATATCTATCTAGTATATCTATTATATATCGTAGATATATATCACTTTTTAGTTAAACTAAAATAGTGTAAGAGCACCAGTACCTAACCCCATACCAGTAGCCAGCGACTTCATGTTTAATTATATCTATATATATTTTGAGCCAATGTTTAAGTATGTGACCGGCTGGCTACTGGTTAGGGGCTAGGTACTGGTGCTTTTACCCGATACATATTTTATTTTGATAGAGGTTCATGCTCTTAGTGTACTATTCTTAACGTAATAAAAAAATAACTTTTCTGTAAATAAACATAAATAAATAAACTAGAGTTATCATTATATTTGTAAATAGATAATATTAAAATTTATAATCAGTAATTAACTTGTTTTTTTATTCAATTTATGGAATTTATTGCCAATTTTATTGTTAAGCAAATTAGTATAGGAGAGAGAAAAGCAAAACGGGGTACTTAAAGAAATACCAATTTTTGGGGGCAAAATAGGGTACCCCCTAAAATAGGTAGAAATGAAAAACATTTTTTTTGATTTCAAACAAATTTTTGTAAGTAATTAACATAAAGAAAAATTATATTTTACATGATGATTGGATACAAAAGAAGAAAAAACATTTTTGATTGTTTTTATTATAAAACAAGTCATTACTATTTTCCAACTGAAAATTGATTTTCGAAATAAGTTCAACAAAAAGAATTCAAAGATTTTTTCAGAATTTTTGAAGGGGGTATAACGGGCCATCTGTGGTACTATAAACTTTACCCCCGTAAAAATAGGTGAAGGGGTAGATTCCGCCGAATCGAAATAACGGATCAATTTTCCATAAAAAAAGAATATTGTGTAGATTTTTTCAGAATTTTTGAAGGGGGTATAACGGGCCATCTGGGGTAATATAAACTTTACCCCCGTAAAATTAGGTGAAGGGGTAGATTCCGTCGAATCGAATTAACTTGAATTAATTCAACATTAGATAAGAATATCTGAGGAATTTTTTTATAATTTTTAGATGAGGTATAACAGGCTGTCTGTTGTGATATATACATCTCTTACGTAAGGGTAGGTAAAGGGGTTGGTTACGCTGACTCGAGCCAATCGAAAAAATTGTTTTAAGGACCAACGTATTATCGAAATTTTTCGAGAAGTTTATGAAGGAGCATGTCGGACTCTTTAAAAATCCTTTTCGTGGGGCTAGATATAAGGGTGGTTCCAGTAACTTTTGTATTTGACTCTTTTATGTTCGACTCTATGCTCATTTTACTTAAGCTTGAATATTTATGGCCTTATATAATTTGTTTAACATCTAGATAATTTCGTTCAATGAACGTTCGAAACTTCAGGTACATGTTTTATCAACATTGTCTTCAACAATATTGTGTAGGCGCGATTTGAATATAAACAGAATATACTGAGCATTTGATTAATGGTAGCCGGGCATACGAACTGGACCTTGATCAATGTAAGTACCCTTTTATTCAATACGTTTATACGAAAATTCGTACCTACGCCCATCACGATCTCCAATCGTGACATGAGTTAAGGTATATATGGAAGTTGAGTTAGTTTTCACGTATAAAAAATTTGTTGGCCTTGAAAAGGGCCGTTTTCAACTCTAAGTTCGGAAACTTGAGTATCTAATTATTTTAAATCGTCGCCTAGACGAATAGTCAGCCTTAACTGTAAAATCAGAGTTCCGTCCCCTAGTATACGCAATAAGTCGGGGTCATGTCGTCTAAAGAAATCCCCGAGGTATACATAATTGTCGTAGTCGTTGAAAGGTTTACTCTCTGCAGGCATTCGCAGTAGGTTACCTTCGCAATCCACCACACAGCATTCGAGCACGAAGCTGATTTCGGAATGCTCGGTTTTCAATGAAATGATCCCCAAGGAGATCCAGTGTTCATCTTTTCGTCGTGGCTAACCTCCACTTTGAAGCTCCAAACGTCGTTAACGTGAATAAGTGAAGAAAACTCCGTAAATAACGGAGTAACTGTCCCAGTCTCGTTGATGTAGAGAAGTTCGTCGAAGTACTCCAGTTCAAAGGTGCATACAGTCGTGTACGTTAAATTTTGAAAATCACAGTTCATGATGTTTCAGACAATCGATAGTCACTAAATGAAGAGTTTAAAGTGCGAGGCGTACAGCGCAACGTTTCAAGCGTAATGACTGCTACTGACCGTGTGACATATAAACTTTGACCATCCCCTCCACTAAATGTTGACTAATTACCGGAAAGGTAAATTTTACCCTCACTCCTTAAAAAAGACCAATCATGGCGATATTGATGTTTTCTCTCCATTATTAATTGTAACTAATTAAATTCGAGTTATTGCATGACTATGAAATATTATCAATGTAAGCGGACTTTTTATAGTAAATTGAATTTACACTGGCATATAAATATAGCCAACAAGAAATTTAAACCCATTTTAAAATTTCTGTTTTCAGTTATACTAAAGTTGGGACGTTGATGAAAATTAAAAAATTGTGTACAAATTTGATATATTTCTAGACAAAATAAATCAACGACTTTGGTATCAAAGATTTCAATTTGTAATACATAAACATTACGGGAAATTTTCTAAAAATAACATTGAAATCAAATTTCAAATTGGTAATGACAAACTTTTTTTCTTAATCCAGCGTATTTTTCCCGCCACTCTACTACTTCCTTATTGGTTCGCAGAAGCCGACGTCTATGTTGTTGTTATTATTTCACGTCAGTTCCTGCGATCCAATCATCGCTCAGGAAATATCAATATATACATTAGGGTGGCTCAAAAAAATCGACAATTTTTTTTTTTTCGATCTCGCATGAAAATTCGTTGGTTTACGATGTTTTGAGAAGCCTCTCAAAAAAACAGCTCGATAAAAAATTTTTAAGAGGTCGCTCACGAATTTTGAAAATACCAAAAATAATCGAAATTCGGATTTTTATTTCTAAATTTTTTTTTTTCTCGTGGCAGCAATAGTTTATATTTGTGAAATCATGACTACGCTGAGAATTTCAGCCCAACACTTAAATATTTAAACCTCGCTCAAGAATTTTGAATGTTTTTGAGTGCTGTCTTTTGGACTTTTTTGACCGACCCTTAAATGTTAATAATAAAGCTTCTCGATTTTTTCACCATCAATTTGCATGACAATGAATGAAATTATAACCCGAGAAATAGAAATATCAAGTTTTTTACATACTTTTTTATTTTTTAATTCAATTTGTAGGTTTTTTCGCCTATTCAAAACTTACCAAGTTTTATTGTTGAAGACTGTCCTGTATATTTTTGGTTATGCAAAAGTTATATTTAAGTGAAATGACAATAATTTAGTTATAAAAACTAATTCAAACTATTAGATACACATTATCAGTTAATATTCAAAATTCTTGAGCGAGGTTTAAATATTTAAATTTTGTGCTGAAATTCTCAGCGTAGTCATGATTTCACAAATATAAACTATTGCTGCCACGAGAAAAAAAAAAAATTTAGAAATAAAAATCCGGATTTCGATTATTTTTGATATTTTCAAAATTCGTGAGCGACCTCTTAAAAATTTTTTACCGGGCTGATTTTTTGAGAGGCTTCTTTAAACATCGTAAACCAACGAATTTTCATGCGAGATCGAAAAAAAAAAAATAGTTGGTTTTTTTGCGCCACCCTAGTATACATATACAGGGTGTCCCGAAAGTCGCGCGCCAAACTTGATATCTAGATAGAGGACGAAATTCTGAGACGAAACGTCCTCTACGATCTTTTCACCTGACGGCCAAGTAAATTTTTATTAATTAAACAAAATAGCCAATCAGAATAAACCATTAGCGCGAACGAGTAGAGTGGGATGAAGAGTCGGGGAAAAGCATCAACAGCGTAAGCATTTGGCTGGCGTTTAGCAGCTCTCACAACGCGTGGTGCACGTGAAAGACATTTTCATTTAATTATGTTCTTTATTCTTAAGAAAAATACTGTCGCACAGAAAAAAATTTTTCTTTTCTTATCAGCTGACTGATGGTCAGTTGACTGCCAACAAATTAAAGGACAGCAGAAGATTTTTTTTTCAAATCCAGACCTGTAAAAATAAAAATAAAATTTTTATTTTTCTTATTAACTGAATGACACTCAGTCGACTGCTAGCAGTTGAGAGGACAAGTGAGAATTTTTTTCAAAAATCCAGTCCTGCCCAAATAAAAAAAAAAACTTTATTTTTCTTATCAACTGACTGATAGTCAGTTGAATGCCAGCAGTTGAGAGGACAACTGAGGATTTTTTCACTATAAATCCAGTCCTGCAAAAATAAAAATAAACTTAAATTTTTCTTATCAACTGACTGACAGCCCTAGGGAATTTGTTTATACCGAAAATTTAAGTTTCTTTTGGGTTCATTTCCGGTATAGTAGAAATTGATAAATATTTCGGTATATTTTAAGAATTATACCCAATTCATACCCAGATTATACTCAAACCGTCTCATGTTTAGGGTATGGTTTTGAATTTTTCATACTTAAATGATACGGAAAAAATATCTATTTCAAGCACGATTTATACTCAAATTATACCGAAATCAGAGAGGTTGAGGACAATATCTTTCTATATAAGTCTTTACCTGGTAAGAAGGAAAAATGTTTCTTTGAAGTTTGAAGTCAATAAATTTATCGAATACATAGAAAATTACAAAAATACTATTTCAATTGAGTGTTTAGTATTATAATGGTTTTTAGTAGTAAATACTTATTTACTTTTTTTTCTCTTACCAAAATAAAAAAAAATTTCACTGTTATAGGAAATGTTTCTGTTTGTGTTTGATAGACATACAATTATCATTAATTAATTATTTATTTGATTCTATTGCAATAATAGTATAGATAGTTAACACAAATATAATGCATAAAAAAATCAAACCATAAATCAAAATAAAATTGTTCATTTCATTAAGACATGTGACAGCGCTATGAGAACTTCACGAGACACTCAAATAAGAAGTCACAAGTTCGAAACCTCAGTCAATTATCGCTTTTTTTTTTTAAATCATTTATTAGAAAACATATAAATAAATTATTCAACTAATATACTTAAATACATTAAATATATCGATATCTAAGAAAGTATTTTTTTATTTCAGTATAACTTCGGTATAAATCGTTCAAAAACATAGCTAACTTATTATTATGGATGAGTACAATTTGAGTATACTTTTAGAACTCTACTGAAAACATACCAAAATGATACTCGAATACCAGGTATGTTTGAGATATTTTTTCGTTGTAACCGAATTCGCTAGGGAGTCTGTCGATTGCTAGCAGTTGAGAGGACAACTGAGGATTTTCTTTTCAAAAGTCAGTCTTGCAAAAATGATCAAAATATTAATGCGACGTTCGAAATCTTTATTTATTTTTATCTCAAACAAATTCTGCGACCGATTGTTTTTTCATTCATCCTATTATCAACTTACAAACAGTATTCTGCAGACAGCCGTCCCGAGGACGATCGCCGATTTTCTCAGTCATTATAAATATAGCGAGTATTTTTTCAAATATTATCGAGTATTTATTTTTATCTCTCTAACTCCTTACTGTTTTATGCATTCTTCAATATACTTTTTTTATTTTTTCTTCATGGGAATTTGATGCTGTGTCCAAGGCACCCGCTATCTTTTTCTCGTGCCACTAAATGTTGTTATTCTCTTTTCATCGTTTTCAATTGTTTTCAAAATATATTGATGCAAACTATTGGCAACCGTTAGTCTTTATTGAACCTTTATCGACGACACAATACGTTTTGCCATGCCTCGGGAAAATCGGTATTCTGCTTCAGATTATGCGGACATGATTATCATCTACGCCGAGTGTCACCATTACGCTAGGGATGCTTGTCGTGTGTATGCTGAGCGTTACGCGAATCGTGCTCACCATCCAGATTATCACGTAATTCTTCGTGCTGTCCAGCGTCTTCGGAGAACTAGGAATATTCTACCAGCCGGCGTTGAGCGTATAGGTCGTCCTCGAGACGTACGTACGGTCCGTAACGAAGATCGTGTAGTTAAGGCAGTGCTAGATGATCCTAACACTAGTGTCCACAAACTTGAGTGACGGTTGCAGATTTCTTGTACGTCGATCAATCGTATGGCTCGAGCAAGAGAATTGCATCCATTCCACACAACTCATGTTCAAAAATTAGGACCTGGTGACTTCGAACAGCGGATAGCGTTCTGCAATCGAATTTTGGAGATGAATGCGAATGATCCTGATTTTTAGGTAGATTTTTTTTTAAATCTAACTGTTGTCTTTGTCCTCATGGTCAATTTTTCAGGGGATTTCGTCATAAACTATCATAATTAGTTGAGTAGAGTTCAAAAATACCATTCGTTAAAAAATTTATATGTGTATGTATGTATATATATTAGGGTGCTTCATTTTGGAGCTAGATTTTTTTTTTTCAAGTGCATGTGGAAAAAACCATAGTTCAACACAAAAAAAAAATTGTCGCGCATGAATTAAAAATTCTATGTCGATTACAGACCTAGCTCATTGAAAAATTCGATTTTCCTATTTAAATAACATGGGAAAAAATTTTTTTTTAGCTTTAAGTATTTTTAACCTCGTTAACAAATCAATAGATCAAATAGACTAATACATATATTTGTAGGAAATTGAACGCTCTACAAAAAAGGATTCTGATCATTTTCGATAAATCCATCTGTTTCAAAGTTATTAGAGCTCGAAGTAAAGCTGGGGATCGTTTTACTTTTCCGGTGAAACTATCAGACTTATTACAAAATGTTATAGAATCTTTTTTGTTGCCAATTTGATTCTCTACAAATTATTGTCAGTAAAGTTTTTTCAAATTCCGCATTGTTTTCTAGTTATTTTCATTTTAATTTCAAGCTCTTAAAAAAGTGGTCCTGATTGATTTCAAGAGCTCGACATTGAAATGAAAATAACTAGAAAACAATGCGGAATTTGAAAAAACTTTACTGATAATAATTTGTAGAGAATAAAATTGGCAACAAAAAAGATTCTATAACATTTTGTAATAAGTCTGATAGTTTCACCAGAAAAGTAAAAAGGTCTCCAACTTTGCTTTGAACTCTAATAACTTTTGAAGACATGGATTAATCAAAAAATGATAAGAAACCTTTTTTGTAGAGGATTAAATTTCCTACAAAAATATGTTTTAGTCTATTTGATCTATTAATTTGTTAATGAGGTTAAAAATACTTGAAGCTAAAAAAAATTTTTCCCATGTTATTTAAATGGGAAAATCGAATTTTTCAATGAGCTAGGTTTGTAATGGACATAGAATTTTTTTTCTTGCGCGAAAATTTTTTTTTGTGTTGAACTATGGTTTTTTCCACATGCACTTGAAAAAAAAAATCTGGCTCCGAAATGAAGCACCCTAATATATATATATATATATATATATTTCTTAATGAAATTTTCTACACTTATTTGATGTGTAAGTACGACGGTTAAGTTCGAAGATGGGCTGAATCAGTCGATTAATTTAGAAGTTATGGCTGATTGAAATTTTAATGATTTTTCGAAAAAATCAGTTTTTAATCACTCTTAAAGTCCATATAACTTTAAAACTAAAATTCATAGAGAATTTCTGTAGAAAGTATTTCAAAGCTTGACTAATAAGCTTTAATTTATGACCTTAAACTTTACATTTTGACCATTTCTTCCAATAATTTGATAGCCTTGAAAATTTTAATGGAATCAAAAAATGTTGAAATTATGGTTTTCATTCCACATAAGTTATGCTTGTCACATTATAATCCAGTTTCGTCAGCTGTATTTTATTTTGCACGAAATAACCTGTAAATTTTACTGCTATTTTGTATTTTATAAGTATTTCTTTTATTAAATATGATGTATCAAATGTACCTCTAATCTCTATGATTATCACTGGTCTTGTCATTACGATAGCACCCACAGTTCTTATCGGATCATAATAAAATTTTTCACACTTATTCTCTAAGCGATTATCTTAATCAAAGTCGAAGATGAGAAAAATCAGTAAATTAGTTTTGAAGTAATAGTTGTTTGAAATTTTCACGATTTTTCGAAAAAATCAGTTTTTATTCACTGTTGAAGTTCGTATAACATTAAAACTAAAACTGATAGACAATTTCAGTAAGAAGTATCATAAAACTTGTTCAGTAAGCTTTAATATTTGACCTCAAAATTTATGTTATGACCATTTCTTTCAATAATTTTATAACGTTCCCTTCTATTTTTCAGAACCCACGGCGGAGTGTGGTGTGTGCAAAATAGCCGTTATGGCCGACCGATGGTAAAGAACAAAATAAAATAATAAACAAAACAAAAATATCCTTTGGAGATGTCCGCGATCCCCACTAGACACACAGCTCTTCTCAGGCTGGGTTAGAAACCGAATTGGGCGCCAGTTCGTGTATTCCCACGAACAAAATGTACTCAATAATAAAATAAAGAAATGAAAATGAAAAATGAAATAATAAAATCAGAGAGCAGTTTCAGATCAAGGAAAAGGATAGCAATAAAGAGATAGCATACAATAAATAAACAGTATAAATTAAATAAATCCCGGGTTGGTAGCCATTTATCAACCCAATATATTTTAAATTATAACATTATTCCCATCGGGTATTAACAAAACAATAATGTTAATAATAATAATTTACTTCAACATAAACGCTTAACTAATGGTCAAATAACGCACAATAATAATTCTAAAAATTGTACGACTTGTTATCACTCGCACGTGATAGCAAACAGATGTAAATAATTATAAATAATAATTTTGCGCACGCTAAATATAATTTAATCACAATTTATAATGAGATAATACGCATAAATAATTTAATATTTTAAACAATTGTAACTTTTTACCGCAAATAATAAATGACCGCTGATAGTAATAGTAAATAGTTACAGCAAAAACAAGAAATTCTCACAAATAGTATTTTCGCAATAAATCACCAGTGATTACAAATAATAATTAAACAATTGTAAATAATCGACGCAAAATAATACGAAATGATCACAAATAATAATTACACCAATGTAAATATATACCGCAACTAATAATTGATCACTGGTAATAATATTAACTATTTAACGTAAAATAATACTTGGTCAATGAGAATATGTAAATAAGTGTAAAAATATTTAACATAAACTAATAAATCATCACTGCTAACGATAGTAAATATTTAACGCAAACAAATAATAAAGACTGATCCCAAATACTAATTACATACAGTTAGATATTCTCCGTAAGATAATAACTAACCACAAATAATATTATCTCACTAAATCATAAATGTTCACAGATAATAATTAAATGATTCGTAAGTATCTACCGCAAATAAAACAAAACATTCCCAATAATATTCAAAAATTATGATGAATAATAAATGTAAATATTTTTAGTTATTTACCACCAAACCGTATGAACGGTCACCAATAATTGTTCAATAATAAAAAATAACAAATATTAGTTTTCCAAGTTTTGGATAATTTTCCGCTAGGACAAACAAGTACGCAATTACTTATGTGTTTGAACGTTACTGTTAAATACTGCGCTCTCTCTAACTCACACTCGTGAGACATACAAATGGCCACCAACACGTGAAACAAATTACACGCCAATATATAAAGCACAAAGGTACTTGCAGTCATCGTAGTAATAAACTATGCGGACAGATTCCATTGATAGACTTTTCACTCAGCAATGATTAGTACAACAACCCATAAAACAATGCTATTGCCAAATGGCCCATAAACTTTATAATTATTCAATTATTGCCAAATGGCGTCTCAATAAAATTATTAACCGCAACAGGCACACACCCTGCTCGTACAAATGCTTATCCACGTCTGACCATGGCAGCACATGTTTTTCACGCCAGTACTTCGGCCGACGCCATTTTATGGTCTGTCTCACTCTAACCAATGAAGAAATATACCTGTCGCATGTTAATTTTTACAACACACCAACATAATGCATGACTTGTTTTCGTGTAATTTGGCCCATTCCCGACATTGAATGACCACCCACACATTTCAGAGCCAATTATTAATATAATTTACAGATAAATCTCGCATTGATTTATTCATAAAACTAGTAAATTTATTTATAATAAATAAATTTACCGATGCCAACTGTTGCGTTGACGCGCATGCGTCACCCAACCAAAATAATCATAAGCATATAAATAAAATGCGCAATTATTCATCCCAGTGCCAATAAAATCCATTTATATGTTTATAAACATCAGTAAATTTTTCTGATTCCGACGCAATTTACACCTGAGGAATCAAGCAGATAATTAAGATACAATAATTAAAACAAAATAGTACATAAAATAATAATAATAGTATTTGAGACGTGAGAGCAGTGTGTGCTGCCATCTGTTGCCCCTCCCCGACCTAATGCGAAGCTGCCGCGATATTTAAATATCGTGACAATTTAATGGCCTTGAAAATTCTAGTGGAATCAACAAATGTTGCAAATATGCTGTTTATTCGACATAACTTATGCTTTTCCTATTATAATACAATTTTGTCAGTTGAATTTTATTGTGAACAAAATAACCTGTAAATTTCACAGCTATTTTATATTTTAGAAGTATTTCTTTTATTAATTATGATGTATCAAATGTACCTCTAATCCCTATGATTATCACTGGGCTTACCATCGTAAAAGCGATTACAATTATGATCTCATATTAATTAAATTTTATGTACTTTGTTTACGTGAAGGCACAATACATTACTTATATAATGTTTTGTCAAATCGACTATCTGAAGTTCTCTATCGAAAATAGTCTTTGTCTTTTTTACCGTCACTCTAAGAAAACGAGCCTAATTTCATATCACGACTATACACCAACATGTATCACAAGATATGTATGTATGTAACTTTTTAGATAGATTAATTGGAAAATCTACCTTCCATTTCGGCTGCCGAATGACATTTTTCAAAGTGCGTTTTGTGGACAGATGTTTCACTTTTCACCCGTGAGGGGTGTTTTAATCAACATAATACGCATCAATACGCTTCAGAGAATCCTCATTTTACACGAGACCGCAATTTCCAGTATAAGTGGAAAATTAATATGTGGGGTGGCGTTGTTGGGAATGCTGTAATTCTCCATCCTTTGCCCGACGCTATGAACGTAAGTAGGGTAATTTATGGAAATTATAATTCTTGTGATAAATCATTTATTGAGTAATATATTGATTAGGGTGACAATTATCTGATGTTCTTGCAAGAAGTGCTGCCGGAAGCTCTGGAACAGCTACCACCTGATTAACGTCCTCAGTGGTTCCAGCATGATGGTGCATCGACAAATACAGCAGCGCAGGTGACTGCGCACCTGAATGCAACGTATTCCAATTCTTGGATCGGGAGAAACGGTCCCTTTCCGTAGGCTCTAAGATCACCAAACTTAACATCTCGGGATTTTTTCTTGTGGAGTTACATAAAGGGATCATTCACGAGACAGAACCAGAGGATCAGTTTGAGACGATAGCGAAAATTCAGGTGGCGTACCTGAACATTACTCCTGACATGATGGAGAAAGTCAGGGCAGATTTGATAACAAGCTGTCGTCTTTGTAGCCAAGTTGGAGGCAGAACGTTCAAGCAGCTGCTCAAGTGATAGGCAACGATCAGTATAAACAAAACGGCCCATTTGAGCACACCGAATTTTTTAACGTAAAAAAAATGAAAGTGTTTATTTTTGCAGGACTGGATTTTTAGTGCAAAAATCCTCAGTTGTGATCAGACCTGGCTGATTAAGGCTAGGTATAATCATATATGAGGCTATATATAAACAGATCTAATTATATATAAGTCTATATATAATTAGATCTAGTCAGACACAATTAAATTCCCAGGTAGGGTTTGCCAATGCTGACAAATGGCCCAGCTTTGGACCATTTGTTACTTTGCCAAGCCTTGGTAAGTTACCACTGGCCGAGGCCTGGTCCGAGGCTTGGCCCAATGGTTCGACATTCTCAAGCCGAGCCTTGGGGTGCACCACTGGCCTAAGCCTGGCCCATGGCTTGGCCCAATGGTTCGATATTTTGGAATCAAGCCTTGAGACGTCATTACTGGCCGAGGCCTGGCCCGAGGCTTAGTCCAATAGTTTGATATGTTTTAATCAAGCCTTGGGAATTTATCACCAGACGAATATTTACCTCTACGTCACTAAACATATTAGCTTGCACATTTGATATCATTTTTCCAATAAAGTAAAAAATAATATTTGTTCAATTAATTTTACTGTGAAGATAGTCTTGGACCAATGGCCTCTATCCCAGGCATGGCAAATAACAATTGGCCCAAGACTCGGCCAATATTGCTAGTAGTGGTAGTTTCTCACTGGGTAGTTGAGAATTTTAATAAATATTTTAATAAGTTAAAATCAAATGTATGCGATATATTATGATAGAATAATTTTTTAACAGGAGATTTTTAATAATAAAATAAAAATACTTATAAATGAATAAATATAATTAATGTTTTTTTTTAAATTACACAAATAAATTATATAAAACTCTGAATATACTACATTTTATGTCTGTGTGCGTGTATTAAAGTGTTAACAGTTTATGAAATATACGTAGGTGGCGTAAGTGTAGTACGCTTAACCTGCATAACATATAGCGTTGAATGTTATTATGGCTCCGAAACGGAAAATTTATTCCAATTATTATTATAGAATAAAAAAAAAACGTTACATGGAGAAACATAATTCTGATACAGAATGGGAAAGTACAGAAACGGATGATTATCCTAGTGTTATAAATGTAACAACAAATGTTCATAATTATAACACTGACAACAGTGAATGTCAAGCATTGATAAGTAAGTTTATTTTAATTAACGTATATTATTATTATTAATAGATATCTACTAGTAGATATAATTTATTTTCTTTAATCTATAGTATGATATAAAATAAGTTATACTGAATTTTTAAAATATTTTATTTCAGATGGCTTAAACAGTAGTGGAATCAACATTTCATATGGTAGTTCTATTATTGAAACAATAAACTCGTCATCTGGTAGCTTTGACGTTCAACCACTGATTGTGCTTGAAAATAATGAAAGTTTGGATTATTCTATTGAAGATGTAGATAAGAATTTACAAAAACCAAAGGATTTTTACTCGAAAATTCGTGAGTGGGTAATAAACAATATTGGTAAATTACCATCAACAACAACAACTGAGCTTTTAGGTATTCTCATTAAAGAAGGATATAAAATGTTTCCTAAAACAGCTCACTCATTATTAGGTTACCAACATAGTATTAATTCTAAAAGTGTATTGACCAAAAATGGGTCGTATGGAGAGTATGTATATTTGGGAATTCTTAATGGATTCGAAAAAAGAATTGACCCTGATATATATAAAGAGGAATCAATTAAAATACTCGTGTTCATCGATGGGATGAAGGTTTACAATAATTCTAAAGGCCAGCTTTGGCCTATTGTTGTCAAGCTTTATGACGACAATTATGATTGTTCCCCATTCACGGCTGGATTATTTTATGGTGAAGCTAAACCTAATAATGTTGATAACATTCTTAGTGATTTCGTAAAAGAAGTTAATACACTTACAGTTAATGGTGTAAACATTAATCAAGAAACATATTCTTTTGAATTAATTGCATTAGTAGCAGATGGACAAGCTCGTGCGTACTTAAAATGCACAAGAGGTCCAACTGCTTATTATGGGTGCGAACGATGTACAACAAAAGGTGTTACTGAAGGAAGAAAACGTGTGTATCCTGAAGTAACTTGTGAAAAACGTACGAAAGAATCTTTTATGAACAAAACACAAGTGGAACATCATCAAGAAAACTTTTCATCTCCATTCACACGAATTCCAGATTTTAATCCAATAAATGATGTAATTTTAGACTCCATGCACTTACTATATCTTGGTGTAATGAAGTCATTACTTGTAAAATCTACAGAACAAGGTAGTCCATACAGACTTAAACAAAAAAAACGTAAAAAATTGAAAGAACTTTTAAGTTCCATATCTGAATATGTGCCACAAGAGTTTCAGCGAAAAATTTATGATTTGAATGAGGTGTCTCATTGGAAAGCAACACAATATCGATTCATTTTATTATATATAGGACCGATAATTCTAAAATTGGTATTAGATCCTGATAAATACAAACACTTTTTAGTACTTCATGTAGCTTGTCGTATTCTATGTAGTCAGGAGCTAGCAACTATTTACGTAGACTATGCTGATGAATTACTTAAAAGATTTTTTCAATTAATGCCCGTTTTATACGGTGACGCCAGTCAAGTCATGAATTATCATAACCTTGTCCATATAGCAGACGACGTACGACGTTTCCAAGTTCCCCTCGATGATTTGTCAGCATTCTGGGGTGAAAATTATATTGGAAAATTTAAAAAATTAGTCCAGTCAGTAGCAAAGCCTTTACCACAGATAGTTAATCGCTTAAATGCCTTTGAATCTTCAGACAATGTTAAAATAAAAAAAAAACTAATTCTTAAAGAATACGACATTGATAAAAGCGCCGAAATAATAGAAGAACATGGAGAACGATTGATAACATTAAATTTTATAAAATTAGAAGATATGTTTATTACTAGTCGCCCTCCAAATAATATTATACAATTAAAAAACAACAAAATTTTTTTGATTAGCTCAATACTTCTCAATGATCATTGGTATAGTAGTAAAAAACTAAATTTTTTCTATGTTGAAGGTTTCGAAGCTTCAGTAGTTGCAAATGTTTACGAAAATCCGTGCGAATCTATTGACCTTGGCATTTTCCAAGTAAACGAGTTTTCTCCAAGTATGAAACGTTTTCCAATCAATAAAATAAAAAATAAGTGCTTGTTATTACATATTCATAATACAAAGTATGTTGTATCACTACTTCATTGAAGCTAAAACTTACATATATCTTATTTCGATTGAGTCTAATAAATAAAATATTTTTGGAATCAAACTCATAATTCATGACCATCAAAATGTATTATCTTAATTTTTTCTTGTAACTTTAAATATTTATTTTAAAATCTTGTGAAATGTTTGTATGTCATCAATGGATATAAGACAAAACATGTAGCGTTAAAATAAAAATTAGAAAATTGCTAAGTTGAATAAAAATTTTTTTAAAATAAAAGTGAATCAAAACTAAAAAAAAAAAAAAACCCGCTTTGAGAATTAAAAAAATTATATGTGCATTATTTTTAATTACTAATTTTTGTTTATTTATTGACTTTTAAAATTTTAAATTATTATTTATGATCATGAAAATTAAAAAAAACCGCGGAATTTGTAATCAAATGCGCGCGCATTATGGTGCAGTGCGCACATATTTTGTGCAAAGACGCGTCGCTTTGACACTCGTAGAAGGGGACTATTGTAGTTTACCGTTCCCAAGCGTCATTTCGTCTGCCTCTGAAGTTTCTAGTACTTTATTCTACAAAGCTGTCCTGATAACTATTATTTTATTAAATATAGATTTGAGTTGATTCTAAATGCGAATCGAGACTCGAAAATATAAAATTTTAAATGAACTTATTTTAATTATATGTAGTGCTAAAATATTACATAACCTTACTTATGACTTGTCTATAATAAAATATCAACAGGATTTATGTGCATAAGTGTTTGAACAAAGAAAAATACTTATTGCTCGAATAAAGTTGTTGTTAAAAAAATAGAAAAAATGAGCTCGACAGCTAAAAAATACTTAGAAACAGCATCATATGCAATCGTGGCTTTCGATGAATACGACGACTGTAATAAAAAGTTGATTGACATAGTACCAAGGTCTTGGATAACAGTTGATGAAAACGATGATTGTTTTTGCAAGTATCCACCTCTGGAAATGGCAGCAATTTATTTAACCAAATGGTTAAAAGAATTAAAACAACCAGATGAATCCTGGTCAACTCATAGTGTTGATATAATTTCTCGTGCTGGTAAATATAGTTAATCTTATTCAAATAAAATTATAATTCCAGTAATTATTAATATTGTGCTTATTTAATCATACTTTTATGAATAGATAATTATAAACAAGGCCTAAGAAGACTTCAACGAGGCTATACAGATGCTCAAGTCGCTAGTGAATCAGAAGGTACATACGAACCTAAATTAAGATCTACCAAGGTCCATGAAGAACTTCTATCTTTATTAAACGAATCTGTAAGCTTAGGAAATAACTCGTTGACCAAGGATAAGTCAACTGAAAGCCAATTGACTTCAGGTAGTTAATTTCAGTCTTGTATTGTTTGATATTTTTAATTAATTATTTTTTTACTGAAGACGTTTTTAGTGAATTGATAATGAAAATTCTATTTATTACGTGCAAAAAATAAAATACTATTGTTATAATTATTATAATACTCGAGAAGTAGTTATCCATCAAGAAAGTTCATTTATTATATGGATAACAGGTTGTTCATGTATGTGAAGTACAATAAATGCTTTTAATTATTGGTTCACAGTTTCAGAAAATTCAAGAACTGGTAATCGATGTTTAGAAATGAATAACATAGTTCAATCATCTGAAGGTAGGAAAAAGGATACTGGGTTAAAGCGAACAGCTGATGGTGATAATTTTTTTAAATTCTTTATTTTAACGAAGAAATAAGAAAATGCTTAAAGAATTTTATGTAATTTAAATTATTATTATTTAAAAATAGCAAATTTGAGCGCTCCGGAAAGTGAAAACCCCAAAAAGTCATCTAAAACGGTGAAAGAAGATGAATTAGAAAAACTGCGGGAGAATATGACTCCAGAACAACGTAATTATATCACTTCGATTTCATTCATTATTTTTATTTTATTGTTATGATCTTCATTTAACCTACTGCTCTTCTTTCAGGTATCATGGCACAATACATTGATTTAAGATTTGAATCTACTATGAAGCATATCACGAGTGCTAAAAGGAGTGTATTGTATGATATAAGTAAGAAATTTACAGCGCATTCATTTGTTGAATCAGATGAAAAAGAGCCAACAGATGATGCAGACGAGTCATGGAAGACAAAACTTGGTGCCTTATTTCCTATCGAAAATTTGACCATTTTTAATACATTTGATAATGACTTGAAAACAAAAATAGAACAGAGGAACGCTGTTGTTAGTATCTATCTCTACTTAAACTAATACTTAATGAGTACATTTTTGTCTGTGCATGTGTAAAATAATCAATAGTTGAACTGATAAATATTCCTTTTACCTTGCAGAAAACTATGTTTAAAGTCTGGACAAGTGGATCCTGTCAATATGACAAAGATATTAGAAAAATAATGTCAGAATTATTGAGAAAGGAAGTTCAAATTTTATTCAGCGGAGCTGGACGAATTATAAAAGGTAGTGGAAAGAAAAATTTTAGTGTTACGGAATCATACTTATTGATTAAAGGTTAGTATTAAATCATTCTTTTATTTAAATTCTAATTTTATTATAATGAAAATTAAATTTTATATTACAGAATTTATTGAAAGCAAATATGCCAATAAAAAATGTTCATTGAAGATTTTGAGCACAGTAAGCACTTATTTATCTGGAGCAGGAGATCGTGAGGGCGGGAGAATGAAGCGCACATAATTTTTTCTGTATAGCTACCATATTAAACGAAGTATACTCATTAAAGGATGTATCTCATAGTTTTCTAAGTTCTCGTTTTTGAAAATTTTCTAAAATTTTAAATGTTCTTATCAAGTGAAAATATAACTCTAAATAAATTACATAATGTTCATTATAAGTGAATTGAAATAATTTTTGGTGTTAAGTATGAGCTTTTATTTCTTAAGGCTTGGGACAGCCTTAGATTTTTTGTTTCTCAAGGCATGGAGCAGCTTTAGTTTTTTGATATTCTAAGGCTTGGCTCAAGTCCGATATTTTTGTTTCCCGGGGCTCGAATCAACCCTGGTTTCTTGTTCCCCAAGGCTGGGACCAATCATGGTTTTTTGGTTTTTTAGGCTTGGCCCAAGTCTGATTTTTTTTTTGCCAAGGCTCGAATCAACCCTGGTTTCTTGTTCACCAAGGCTGGGACCAATCTCGTTTTTTTGGTTTTTTAGGCTTGGCCCAAGCCCAGTTTTTTTGTTTGCCAAGGCTCGAATCAACCCTGGTTTCTTGTTCACCAAGGCTGGGACCAATCTCGTTTTTTTGGTTTTGTAGGCTTAGCCCAAGCCCAGTTTTTTTGTTTGCCAAGGCTGGGGACATTGTTATCATCCAAGGCTTGGACCAATCCTTGTCCCAATGCTCAGCAAAGGCACGTGCCAAGCCTTGCATAATCCTAGTGACGCTTGGCCAAGGCTTGGTCCAAACCTTGCCCAGTTGTTCTTTCCTACCTGGGTTAGACCAATATAAAATTTAATTTATAATTATATATTATGTTAATTTTATGAGAATTATTATTATTCATATATAAATTAAACACTATATATTTATTTTTTTTTTTTAACAAAATAGGAATTTTTGATTTTTCCTGTTCGGAGTTATTTAAAAATAATTATAATATTGGTTTTAGAAAAATTTGTATTAAAATATAAAATCCAAATATTTTATGCATTACATTAGTTAATGTAAACTGAGCGAATTAATCTAGAAGATCTGGTGTAGGTGATGGTAATTTTAACAACTAAAAATTACACAACTTTTCACAAGAAATAATTTAACTATTTATTTACACTTTTGACATATAATTATTATTAGGAGAGATTATTTATAGCGAATTCAACAATAAAATATACGCGAGAGCGAATGCGGCAATGATGAAAAGGAATCACGTATAAGTCGACACGTGGTCGATAGCGGTTAGGTTCACGGAAATTAATTTACTTATTAATTACACGCGAATGACAATTTATTTATACTCAATAAATAGCAGCCTTAATTTACTGACTAAATATTGAGGATAAATTAGCACAAGAGTTTAGTATTGGTTCACAAGAAAATAAAGAATATTATCAAAGCGGTTTTAACACACGAGGTATTCAATACAAGAGCACGTTGTAGAATAGAATGATGAAACGATGACGTCTTCCTTCGTTCCCGCTTGGAGGTGACGTCGAAAGCATAGCTGTCCCAGCGAATTTTCCCATTGGCTCAAAAGCGCGCCAACAGGAAACAGTTAGCCACCAAATTTTCTGATTGGTCGGTTTGGTAGCGAGTTCTCATGTCGTCTTGACACGATCATGAGCAAGAAATTACACGTGTCGGGCCCATATAGCGAGTGACCCGGCACTATCCTGACCTTGACGTCAGTAGCGAGTTCGGCAGCTCCCGGACTAGCGGAAATGCACGAAGCTTTTGAATTTAATCAAGCTTGCGACTGAAAATTTTTCCCAGCGCTGGCGACGGTGTTGACAGGATTGTCATCTGGAGAGTGAACTGGTAGTACACACAATTTAGCGATTGGTCGAACAAGTTCAGTAGTAGCGGTCTTCAGGGTGACTACTTGAGTCAGGCCATCTTTCCCTGGGTGTAATGCGAGTACTCTTGCGAGTGACCATTTTGATGGTGGGAACCTCTCATCAGTCAGCAAGACTAATGAGCCCACTTTGATTTCATTAGATGGATGGTGCCACTTAGATATAGATTGATGGCGTTGTAAGTACTCGGACGACCATCTGCTCCAAAATTTCTGGAACATTTGTTGTAGTTGTTGCCAGCGTGACAACGTATCGGTATTGTTCTCCAGTAGCGAAGGTCCAGATACAGCGATTAGCGGTTCACCAATGAGAAAGTGTCCGGGAGTCAGAGCGGTTAAATCTGCAGGATCTTCGGATAGCGGAGCGATCGGTCTTGAATTTAGCACAGCTTCAGTCTGTGTTAACACTGTAGCGAGTTGGTCGTAAGTCAATAGCGATTTACCAATAGTTCGAATAAGATGAAACTTGATTGACTTAACGGCTGCTTCCCATTAAGCACCAAAATGAGGAGCGCTTGGCGGGTTGAACTTCCAGTCTGTGCCATCAGTAGCGAGTATTTACTGAAGTTCCTTTAGCTGTCTCGATCCTGCTGCGAATACTTTCCTTAGCGTGGCGTCTGCTCCCACAAAATTTGTACCACAGTCCAAGTATAGGGTACTGCAGGCACCTCTCCGACTTGTAAATCTTCGAAATGCTGCGACGAAAGCGTCAGTAGAGTAATCGGTGACAATTTCAATATGTATGGCGGACGTAGCGAGACACACAAATACAGCAATCCAACCTTTATAAGTTTTCGCACCTCGACCTTGAAATTTCTTCAGTGTTACTGGCCCAGCGTAGTCCGTTCCAGTGTGTAAGAGTGCTTTAGATGGTCTTACACGAGCGGATGGCAATTGTCCCATTAATTGTTGTGCACGACCACCTCTATGTCTCGTGCACACGACGCAGCGAAGACTGTGAGACCTGACTAGAACACGGCCACCTTCTATCCAGACAGATCTCCGTAGATCAGCGAGAGTCAATTGAGTTCCCCCGTGGAATGTTTTCTGATGCGAATGTTCTATTAGTAGCGTACTGAAGCGTGATGATCTTGGTAGAATAGCTGGAATTTTTTGGTCATCATCCAGTAGCGAATTCTTCAAGCGATTGCCGACTCTGAGTACTCCACTGTAGTCGACGTAGGGAATCAATTTAGCGAGACGATGGTTTCGTTGTAGAGAATCACCATCTTTCAGTAGTTTCAGCTCTTGCGAATAGAACTGACTTTGTGTATACTTTATCAACAAAGTCTTTGCGAGTTCCAGGTGAACTGTAGATAGTGGTGGGGCCAGTGTGGACTGTAACACTTTTTTAAATTTAGCGATGGCACGTAGGCAGATTCCAAGCGTGCGAAGTAGTGGTGACAACTTAGAAAATTTATCCAGTAGCGTGTGTAGCGGGTGTGAATCTGCCTTGAAGATGGTAAAAACCAGACCTGGACGTGCTTCAGGATGTGATACCGTCTGCGTAGTGATGTCAAAAGAGGGCCAGTTTTCTTTTGATTGACTGAGCCACTTAGGTCCCGTCCACCATAGTGAATGCTGTTCTAGTTTGGCTGCTGTTAAACCTCTTGAAGTGCAGTCAGCTGGGTTAAGTTTCCCTGGAACAAAATCCCAGTTGACACTTGGTAGCGATTCTTGAATCTTGGTAACTCTGTTGCGAATGTAGATTTTCCATCTAGCTGGGTTGTTTCGTATCCACGTTAAGGATACAGCGGAGTCTGTCCACAAGAAAATTGGTACATTTTCAAGTTTCAAGACATTCTTGACGTAGAGTACCAGTTGAGCGAGTAATACAGCGGCATTGAGCTCCATTCTTGGTAAAGATATAGGTTTCAGTGGTGCAACTTGTGTTTTGGCACACACTAGCGAAATGTTGGAGCTTCCAGTAGCGTCAGTAACTTTTAAGTAGACGACAGCAGCCTTAGCGAGTTGTGAAGCGTCAGGGAATCCATGTAATTCAATCGATACACCAGTTTTAACATGATTCCAGCGAGGTATCTGAATCTTCGAGATCTGATGTAGTTCATTTTGAAATAAATTCCATTCTTGAAGAAGCAACGGTGACAGCGTAGCATCCCAGTCGAAGTTCTGCAGCCATAGCTTCTGCATGAACATCTTGGCTCTTACGATGATCGGTGCCAAAAACCCAAGCGGGTCAAACAAGCGAGCAATTTCAGATAAAATTGTGGGTTTATTTGTTGGAGATGCTTCTGGGAACGAATAGCCAAACTGGAATTTATCCTGTGTAGAATTCCAGGTTAATCCGAGCACTTTTACTGTAGTATCCCCAAGTTTTCGTGGTGTATCTTCTTGGGTTTCAACTGGAGCGACTTGGGAGAGTAATTCCGTTGAATTACTTGCCCATTTTGCGAGCGGAAAGCGTCCTGCGGCACACATATTTTTAGTTTCGAAAGCAACTTGAATTACCTCAGCGAGTTCATCTGTGCCTTCATAGATGTCGTCAACGTAGCGTGTATTTGTTAGCGGTTCAACAGCCTTTGGAAATTTATTTCCTTCATCTTCAGCGAGTTGTAGAAGTGCTCTCCTAGCGATATATGAAGCCGATGTGGTCCCATACGTAACCGTAGCAAATGCAAATACTGTTGGGATGTCATCTTGGTCAAACCAGAGTATGCACTGTAGATGATGATCTTCTTTGTCAACTGCGATCTGACGAAACATTTTGGTAACGTCAGTAGCTAATAGATAGCGATGACAGCGAATGCGAATAAGTACGTCACTGATGTCAACTTGGATCTTGGGGCCCACATGAAGTATCTCGTTGATTGAGACGCCAGATGCTGTTTTCCAGGACCCATTAAATTCCACCCTGAGCTTGGTGGGAGTGCTCTGTTCTTTGAGAACCCCATGATGAGGTAGCAAGTAGCTGTTCGGTGGCAAATCCTTTAATTTCACGCGTCTCATGTGTCCCAAGACTTCATATTCCTTCAAGAAGTCGTAGTATACTTCTTGTAGATTGGATCATCATTCAATCGTTTGCGAAGACGTAGTAAAGCGTATTGTGCAGCTCGTAGCTTAAATGATCCAGCCAAGTGTCGTTGACTGAGCGATTGGGTCATTGTCGTTACCCTTCCTTATTTTAGCGTTGATTATATGTGCCGCTGGTGCTGCACCTAGCATGATGTCAGTAGGTCGTGATGTTAAGAAGTCTGGATCAGCGATTTGCAGACCTTCTATGTGCGGCCATTTCTTGTTAGTCAGTGTGAATGACGGTAAGATCACCGTCAGTAGAGCAAGCACATGAGCTTGGATAGTAATAGAAGCGTTGTTGTGTAGCGAATGCAACGTCATCTTGCATGACCCAAGTGAATGTCCAGCTGACACATTACCGATCCCTCGTAATGGTACAGCAGCCTTATTTAGCAGTATATCCAGCTTCTTAAATAGCGAATGCGTCACAATGGATAACTCCGATCCTTGATCCATCAGTACACGAGCAGTACATGTACTTTCTGTTAGCGAATTCAACTTAACAATCGCAGTAGCGAGTAATACATTGAGTGAATGAGCTGAAGCAGGCTAGATTAGCGAATTCAAAACAAAGGTTACCAAAATTGGAACTATTTTTTACCTTGAGCCGGTACAGCAGGTTCCTGTACCGATTTAGCGGCAGCACCATCATCGGTGTGAGTGGATGTATGGTGTGGCTTGTCACAACGTTGACATCTCTGCTCATTTTTGCAGTCAGCGAAGCGGTGGCGTCCCAAGCAGTTGTAGCAGAGCCGGTAGTGCTGTACAATCATTTTCCGGTTCTGTGGCGACGCCTGTTGATAGCTTGGGAAAAACAGAACAAAATGCTCCTGTTTGCAGATTGGGCACAAGCCCGGCTCACTCGTCTTTTCTTTCGGAGTGAAAGCGGCATAACTAGCGCCCCCACTCGAAGTCGATGCTTTGGCAGGGGTAGCGGATTTACTGGCAGCACTTCCTGTCTTGTTAGTAGCGGCTGATCGAGAGTATGCCTTAGGTAATGGCGGTCCTTTAGTCACCTGTTTTGACTGAGCTGAAGTGGACAATTTGGCTCCAATCTCAGAATTTTCCCACGCACGAACCTTTGCTTTAAGCATATCGTGTAGTTGTTTGTATGTGGGAAATTCATTGGACAACCCAAGCGAAGCCATCCATTCTACTCTCAAATCTGATGGCAAGCAACGAACTGTTAAGCGGATTAAAAAGGGGTCTAACTCACCAATTGGTATTCCCAAAGCCGTGATGGCGTCCAGCGACTTTTTATTAGCGAGTAACAGCGCGTTCAGATCAGCAGCAGAGTGCGTAGTAAGCGGTTGACGGTCCGACAAATCATCGATAAGCATATCGAGCAATCGACGTGGGTTTGTGTAGCGAGTATTCAGCAATGCCCAAGCGGACTGGAACGCGTCACCTGTAATCTGTAAGTTAGTGAGTAACGAAGCAGCCTCACCTTTAAGCTGAGTTTTCAAGTAATGCATTTTTTGTAAGCCAGTTAGCGAATCTTCATTTATCACTAGCGATGTGAACAGGTCCTTGAATGAATCTCATTCATCGTAGGTGCCCTGGAACGTTGGCAGCTTGATTTGAGGCAAATTGGATTTGTGCGCCCCTCTAAAGTAAGCGGTCTGGTCATGATTGACTGCATGGGCGTCATAAGCAGGTTCTGGAGCGGGTCTTGCTGCACTGAGTCGAACTCGAAGCGAGAAATAGACTTCATTAGTGGTTTGGAACGCATTACCTGTGTGGTATTCATTTTCGATGATGTCAGGTACGTCCTCATACAGTCTCTCATGAGTTGTGTTGAAGCGAGTCCACAAGTCATTGAGGATAGCGAGTTCAGCGTCAATAGCGGGTGCACCTTGGGTAGCGAGAATGGCGTCGTTAAAGCGGGTAGACATTTTGCGCATCGTGTCGACGCGTTGCATTTGGAGAGCGACTTGAGCTTCGGCGGCCATCTTGATTACACGTAATTTATAAAACGGACGCGATACATGAAACTGACGCTAAGTTCTAGATCTTAAAAAAAATAAACTAAACGTCTTTTTTACACCGGTGTGTAAAATTGATTACCCCGGGCAGCACTCTAGCAGTGCTCAGCAATGCCCACAGCACTTAGCGATTTTCACTGCACAAAACTGAACACGCACTTTTTCTCACAATTTTTTTTAGATTTTTTAATTTTTATAATTTTTAATTGTTAAAAACCACACCAAATCCGGCTCGAAGGACCGAAATGTAAAATGAGCGTAGTAAATGCACAAGAGTTTAGTATTAGTTCACAAGAAAATAAAGAATATTATCAAAGCGGTTTTAATACACGAGGTATTCAATACAAGAGCACGTTGTAGAATAGAATGATGAAACGATGGCGTCTTCCTTCGTTCCCGCTTGGAGGTGACGTCGACAGTATGGCTGTCCCAGCGAATTTTTCCCATTGGCTCAAAAGCGTGCCAACAGGTAACAGTTAGCCGCCAAATTTTCTGATTGGTCGGTTTGGTAGCGGGTTTTCATGTCGTCTTGACACGATCATGTGCAAGAAATTACAAGTGTCGGGCCCATATAGCGAGTGACCCGGCACTATTTTGACCTTGACGTCAGTAGCGAGTTCGGCAGCTCCCGGACTAGCGGAAATGCTTTTTGAATTTAATCAAGCTTGCGACTGAAGAGTTAATAATTACCAAGCTATTTTTATATTATTATTTAGTTGTTTACGAACATAACGACCGACTCTTACAAGTTGGGATATTGAGTTAATATTTTTTAATCTCAACACCATCAAACAATTACTGTCTACTTTAGGTAAAATATGTTCAATTGTTTTTCTTGTACTAACGTGACAGAACATTTTTAAATGTTCAACAGCAAAACGGTTTATCACTATAAATGTATCATTTTGAAATTCAAGAAAAATGTTGAAAAATCTAAAAGTGCACACCTCAATCGCTCATTTTATTTTTAATCACTACTTTTATAATCTAATATTAATGTATTTTTTTTTATTATGAATTTTTATTCAACTTACAAATTATCAATTTGATTTTTTTATTTCTTCTTTTCAGTTTAATAATTTTTTACTAATATTTTTTTCAAATATCCCGCCTTTTGTCTTAGATGTCGCTTTTTTTTCAAACATATTGATACGCTCGTGCTGCCACCAGTAGTTGATAGAGAGAAACAATGAAAGAAATAATAACAACAGTAAAAAAATAGCAGTTTAATTTTTCACGAATAATCAGTTTTACGTCGTTAATGAATTACAATTGAACTAAAAGGATTTAGATAATAATTTTCATAAGGGTTATTGTGATAAAAAATACAAAGACAATAAAAAAAAAGTTAGGCCGATTAATGGTGTCTATCAAGAGTTATCGTGTTTCGAAGTTTCAGACGTAACAATTGTCAGCACTGGTTTCTTGAGTTAAAATAATTCATTTTAAATGAATAAAATAATGAATCGACTAAATATTGGGTTTAAATTGTTTCTCAATAAATTCTCTATATGCTAGTATAAAATTATACCTATCTTGGTGAAATAAAAATAGTGTAGAAAGATTTTTATGTGAGTAAAATAGTCGAATGAAAAAAATCGTCCATAAAGCACACCTGCGCTTTCTTGCTTGAGGTGTGCAAAATATTTAATCGACCCATAAATAATGGAATCATTGATGTCTATTTGAACTGTGTAATTATTAGGTTTCACTACTTTGTAAATTTCCGAAGTATAAATATCTTGATCAATTCGTCAATCGTCCGTAAATAGATAAATTTTGGACTTCAAAACCCTTTGACGTAAATAAATTACGTTTACTAATATCAAAGTTAATATCTGTAATATTGTTTCCTAGAAGTTCGTGGGTATTTGGTTTATTAATTTTTCCAACAATATTTTTACGCTCATTTATACGGTTTTTGAGCATCTGCACACCTTGTGCAATTTGTATACTGTTGACAATTTGTTGACCGAAATGTTTATTGCCGTGAACACATTTCGCTATATAGCCATTATAGCTTTCGAATGCAAAAGCTGAAGTTGAGCGTAAAGGACCCTATCTGTCGACACAAAGCGCCAAGTGAAAAAGTTGATGGCAATTATAAGATAAATCTCTGTCAGAATAAAGATTTGTGATTTGTGATACAAATAACTCCAAGAAATAATTTGATTCTTGTAGATCATATTGTGTTACTGTAGCCTTAACTGATTTAAAAATTTCTTTGACTAATAGTAACCAATGCTGAAAGTGTCCATCTGGTAAGTGAGCTGCAAGTGTTGGAATAGAATAAAATATTATAAAATTATAATTTTCAAATGCTTTGTATAATTTATAATCCGATAAACGTCTTGGCAATCTCGAAAATGATTTCGGTGGTAGAATACTTGTTATAAAATTATCGATTTCTTGACTTTTTTTCTTGATATTTCAACGACCTTTTTTATTAAACCACATACTAAGAAATTGTTTTACAACACCAAGTAACACTGAATACATGTACTCTAGTATTACACATGTTCCGATATCAATTAAAGGCAGATGAGATAAAACAGTATTACCTTTCACCCCTCTAATTTGATTTTTACTACCCAATTGACGAAGTTTTCAAGCCTGCGCTTCTATTCTGTTACCTGATTTAAGTCAACAATCAACTTTAAAAGGATAAACACGCACAGTTTTTTGTCCATCAATTTTTTAACTCTTTACAGTACGAACTTTGCAGATGTTGCATCCATATCGGTCATTAAAATTCAAGATATTCTGTAATTGCGCTCTAGCCAGTGTATCTGCTATAACCAATGGAGTAATTATTTTAGTATTGACTGTTTCTCCCGTTTTTGAATTGACCCAATCAATACCATTAAGACAGCACTGTCTTAGTTTTAAACAAATTGACCTCAGAAAAACATTCATCGGCGGTTTATTCAGATTATCATATCATACTCCAGTAAATATGATGAATGTATCTCAAATAGGTTCCGGAAGTTCTGCAATAGTACAGAGTACTGGCCAACAATAACTACTAGCACTTTTTACTAGGAATAATCCATCAATGTTAAGTATCAACGTTAAATCAAAGTTTCCCCGATTATTTCGAGAATTAACTCTTATATATTTAGTACCATCTACTAAATCCGATATATTTTGATCATTCTGTAATTCAGGTAGTTTTGTCTTATCAGCTAGATTATATTTTTCAAATAAAATTTTTTTCTGATCACAAATACCAAATTCATGAAAAAATGAAAATTCTTGTTGGTCAGTTGTTTTGCATGAAAAACAATTAAATATCTTTTTCTTATCAAGTATCTCGATTTTAGCTTCACATACACATTTCTTACAGTTATAATGCTTAATTACTCGGCACGGAGGTGAAATTTTCTGAACGTATTGAAAAAGTTTGAAGACTGTCTTTGGCATTTGATTATAATTAGGTAACAATTTCAATTGCATTCTTAACGATTCTTGTAATGCAGCTTTTGTAATATTGTGCTTGATGTAAAAGTTTAATAAATTAACAACGCATTCATCAACAGTTATTTCACAATTTTCATACAACATTTCGTACTCATTTAGATCCTCAGTATTTTCATCATCAGCTTCTTCGTCAATATCATCTTCATCGCTTTTAGAATTATTTATGCTCCTACTAGTATCACCATTTTCGGATTCACTATCGCTTTCATTGAATTGAACTGCGTTTTCATCATTTGAGTTGAACTAGAAACACTGTCATTATCCGAAAAAAAATTACCAGTTTCGGTTTCATCGATATTTTCAGTAATGAAATCGTTCAAATTCCGATCACTGTTAATATTTTCATTATTCTTGTGTAAATTATCATCATTAATAGTAGTATTGTTGAGATTAGTATGTCCAAGGAAATAACCTTCCTCACGCCAGTGACACAATGTTTTTAATGGAATCTAAAACAAATGATGTATATAAGTATGAGTATTCAACATAAAAGTTTTCTGGACAAATCAAAATCTGATTAATTGTTATATTATTGTATTAAAATATACATATATATGCAAATCAATTATATCCATTTTATAATTAACATTATATATTCACCTGCATGGATGAGTCTAAACTGTAAAGCTTGTATTTTTTTTTTTTCAGATGAGTTGGAGATTGAGAATTACCGCTATTATTTTCATCTTCTGACATATTCGAATATTTCAATTTCGTTAAAACGAAAAAAAATTAATTTATCACAAAAACACCTGGAAAATTTTAAAAGATAATATTTAATATTAATATGAGTACACTTAATAAAGTATAATGTTTAATGGAATTCAAGTAAGCAGTTATCTTAGAATTTTTCATTTTTTTTTTTTAAGCATGTTATGTCCGCCGCTTGGATTTAAATTAATTATCCGGGATTTCTCCCTTTGGTGGCGATAGAAAATTTAGTTGAGCGATATGGATGTTGCGGACAACAATAAAGAATGCGAGGAAAGTTTTCACTTCCTATATTTATTATTTAATGGGGATTTTTCGAAGAGAGTGAACCCAAACGCCTTCGAGCTTGGTTACGTTGCATTTATTAATCGATCGTTTGAGAGAAAATGTTTAGATTGTCTCCCACTTACCTTTAGATGAGTCTATCTTCTAATACGGCAGGTTGTATCCCTCCAGGACTTTGCAGCAAACTCTGCCTCTTCCTGAAGGAGTTGGTTGAATGCGCCCGGCTGGGGTAGTAGGATAGAATCTTATGTGCTATTTTCGAATGAACTCACTAAGTTAAGATTATGATCTTTTGTCTTATTATTTAATTTTTCAATTACAGCACTTATCCACTATAACTGTTACAATGGTTTGCACTTATAAAAGATATAAAACCATTTAATTTGGTTATCATCGATTTTAATTATTTTTACTTATTTTTAAATGCGTCCTTATGTATCCTTATGGCTTTTTATGCGCAGATTATCTCGGTCCGGGATCGGACTACAATTACACTTGATTTTTGTGTCACTATTCGATCGAATCGGAGTGATTTTTATAATAATTGTAAATAACAAAATAATACTCCTACACGATATGGGAATATCGGCCAAGTACCTCAATCAACTTACAATTTAACTATATATATACGGGCTATCGACGCCGTTCACGAGGACCGTACGACTCGAACTTTAAAGATCTGATCAACCACCACGACACCGTTTACACGATGCCGTAGGACTCGAGATCTGAAAATTTGATCAACAACTGAGGCCCTGGGCCATGGTGCTCAGGCTATTTAAAAACTTTGATTGATGTTTGATGGGAGTAATTAAATTGTTGTCATTGGTGGAAACTGACGACAAGTTTTTATTTTTTCGTCAATCGTTATTGCAAGAATCGTCGCGCTACTTTTATACGCATAAGTGATGGTAATATTGACGCTGCGTTTTTGCGTGCTTTTGTAGAGAGGAGTTTCGTAAATTTATTTATGAAATAAAATAAATTAAATAAAAAAATTTATTGGACATAACAAGCACATTATTAAAAACAAATAAATTTTTTTAAATTGCACATAAAAAAGAGATATTTAAATGGTGTAGTACCGTACGATGGACGGTGAGGCTCAATAAGTTATACATTAAATCGATCGAAATATAGTAAAGTGCCGGATAGCTCAACTGGTAGAGCACTCGGCGCGATACCGAATTGGTCTGGGTTCGATTCCCAGTTCAGGCTATCTATATTTTTCCACACAAAAAAAAGACATAAAAAAAGAATGATTTTCACTATCATATTTAAACAATTTTTTCAATAATTTAATTTTGAAATTATTTTTGTAGATAGTGAAATGAAAATGAAGAGGATGTTAGACATGTACAAGAAAAATTCACTGAAAAGAAAACTTCCAACACCACCGTCCGAAAATAGCAATGAATTGGCTGCTTTATCTACCAAGAGACTAAGAAAAGTTAATTTTATGTACTCATCATCATCTTTTGAAAATCTGGACTTGACTCAACCATTGGAAGATCGTAAAAATGAACAAAAGGTATACCCTCGCGGTCTTGAAACCACAATAAATCCACCGTGGATCCACCGTGGTTTCGTGACATTTATCCACCGTGGTTCCACGGTGAAACCACGGTGGATCTACGGTGGTTTCCACAGTGAATCCACGTTGAAACCACGGTGGATCCACGGTGGTTTCCACCGTGGATTCATAGTGGTTTTATGGTTTTTTTTGTCGTGTTTGCAGTACGTTTTCAACGTACTTTTATGGTATAGTTATACCGTTTAATACATAAGCACTAACTAAAAATAGATTTTACCAACTATCAAATTCAAAAAATGAAAAATTCGAGAGTGAAACTACAATTGAATTACGATGTAAAGCTATAAGTCTTAAAAAATTAAATTTACTATAAACTAGATTCATCTTTGCTGGGTTGATAGTAAGTGACCGAAGACCGATTTTCACATGCCTTAGCGCGAAAGCGCGTATGTATATTTTGATCTCACCTCAAAATTTATTTTTTGTACTTTGACAAAAATAGTTCAAGAAAACATTAATGTCATAGTGTAATACAAGATACCCCTGTATTACTATCAAAAATGGATTATCACCTCTCTGCTAACATTCGGCGAGTAACGCATTCCATGAATGCTTCAAGATCAGAATTTATAACTTCTAAAATAAGTATCTTACCAGGGACACTACAAAAGGTGGGCGCGATCTAGTAGTGAGCACTGAACTACTTCCGCTGCTGCTGCTGAGCATCATAACTTTTTAAATCAATTATCATTAGGATTAAATATATATTCATTAATCTCGAACAAATATATATATATATATATATATATATATATATATATATATATATATATATTTATTCTAAATGGATATATTTTTTTGTGTCTAAGTAATATTTATTAGAGTTGATATAATAATATGATGCTTTAATATTTGGGGTTGTTGGCACTGTAAAATAATTTAGTTGTCTATTAAATAAATATTTTCTTAACTTAACCAAATGATTTTATTATCTTAGAGAGAGAATTATTAATGTCAACCAAATAGAGTCTATTAAATCATTTATTAAAAATTGAGAAAATAGATCATGTTAACGTAATAAAATTTAGTTGTCCCAAATCAATTTTAGTTTAATAGAATTTAACAAAACCAATTTAATTGCCGCAGAGGAATTTTTTTCGTGTATTAAAACTTCCTGTAGAAAATTTGTGCAGCTGTGAAAAGTGTTATTTGGAGTTTTTTATATTTATTAAAATTTTTGGCGGATTACGTTGCCGTGTGCAAAATAATTTGTTGCTAGAAACTTAAGTGTCAAGAGACGAATTTATAATGCCGACGATAATTGATACTTCAAAAAAAAATTTTGCAAAAAAAAATTGTTAGCTAACAAATGCGATTTTAAGCAACAAAAAAATTTTTTTAGAAATGATTTTTATCTTAAAAATCATCATTTTGATTATTAATTATATTTCCAAAAAAAAATTTTCAACTATCTTATAAATAACGCATTTGTTTTTAAAAATTTTTTAAACAATTATGGTAAAAAAATTTTTAAATTTATTTTCGTATGGCTTTTTGTAATAAAAAACCGAATCACTCGGGATCATGAGAAAAAATTTTTTTTTCGACTTTATTTATCAGCATTTTTTATTGTAAAAAAATGAAAAATAGAAAATCTTTAATTTTTCCTACGAGGATCTGTTCTAAAGCCTTCAACGAACAAGTCCAAAAGAAGAAAAAAATTTGTGACTTCCGGTTTAAGAATTATCGAGGATTTATTGTTTACTTTCATTTTTACAAATTTTGTTAATTAACAAATACATAATTAAAAAAAAAATTGGGATAAAAATTTATTGAATTTCGAAAGACTTCGTCCACAGAATTTTTTGAGCAAATCAGCTAATTATTACATGCTTTGCAACATTTGATATCGTGTTTGAATAAAATTACTAGTTAGTTTTCAGGAATTGATCAATAAAATTACGTAAAAGTTATCACTCCAAAACAATGTTATAGATAATTTTATTCATGAGGTTGTTGAAAATCAACGAGGTAACGTTAATTATTATTTGCATAAAGTTGGACAAAAAAAAAGTCTTATGATTGCTGCATCATATTTTAGGTTAATTAAGTCGATAAAAAAATTATGTAAAGTATCACCATTATTTATACATACTACTAGAGTGGTCCAAAGAAAAAACTGCTTTTAGACAAAAAAAAATTCCCTTCAAAGCACAGCTTTATATCTCAGTTCTTAATGAGATTCAATGAATTTCTATTTTTCCATTTGAATTACACGCGTACAAAAATTCATTTTACGTTTTCATCCGGTAAAACTACGGAAAAATTTTTTTTACTTGAGTTAGATTTTTAGAAACGTCTTCATTTATCACTATTTCAACTGAAAAATTAATGTCAAGATCTCGCGTCAAACCACGGTAAAACCACGGAAAAACCAAGGTGGATCCACAATGGGTCTACTGTGGATCCACCGTGGTTTTGTCGTGGATTCACCGTGGATCCACCGTGGTTTTGTCGTGGATACACTGTGGATTCACCGTGGATACACTGTGGATTCACCGTGGATACACTGTGGATCAACTGTGGTGAAATGTCACAAAACCACGGTGGATCCACAGTGGTTCCACGGTGGGTCCACGATGTGGTGGTTTCACCGTGGATCCACGGTGGTTGCAGGACCGCGAGGGTACCTATTAACATTTATAAAGTTATTTAAATATTTTAAGCTATTTTTGAATACTTGATCGATTTTATCACTGTTGTATGAATAATAATGATTATTATTAACGATACAGAAAGTAGCATGTATTCGATAATTATTGGATTTTTCAAATAAAATGATCACAAAAAAAATATTTTTAAAAACTTGCACCGTTAGTTTATGAAATTTCCTTTATGTGCACTGTCCCAAACGGTTTTATCATAGCTATTTTATTTGTTTAAAAAAACAAAAACGAAAGATTGTTCAATTGATTCAGTTATACTAATCGTACAATTTTACAGGGCTCAGGAAATGAGAGTAAAAAAAAGAGTGACCAAATTATGGAGCCAATTATAGATGGAAAAGAGTTTGAAAAGAAGAGCAAACCCGTTGCTCCTCAAAAAGCCGAACATAGTCCTTCAAAGGACGAGTTGAAGAAAATGCTTGCGGAAGCACAAGCAAAAATTGAATCAGCAAACCATTCGAATGGTATAATTTTTTCAAAATTAAGAAAATTTAATTTGCATATAAAATTGTTTTGTTAATAGTGACGCTAGTACAATTTTTTTATTATTTACATAGCTCAAACGCAATTAAAAATTTTGAAGACTCTTCCAAAAAAAAAAAAAGTATGATAATTTTGGAAACATTTCTTCAACCACAGAAAGTGAATTGGATGATAGCGGAGAAAAAGATGATTCTTTCGGCCCTAGCGACTTTACAATCATTCTGAAGACACTCTGGAAATAAGCGGAAAACATTTTGTAATCTTGCTGGTTTCAGAGTATTTCCAGAGTGGTGTTGTGCCCTCTTATCATAATGAATCCAGAGTTAAACCAAAATGTTTCCATAACCAAACCATAGTGTTTTCAGAGCTAAACCATAGTGTTTCCAGAATGAAACCATAGTGTTTCCAAAGTGCCCTCAGCGAATCTGAAAACTTTCAGTAGGTCATCCTGAAATTTTCCCGGAGTACAACTAGAGTGAATTCAGAGTGAATTCAAAGTGAATTCAGAGTGAATTTAAAATGAATTCAGAGTGAATTCAAAGTGACTTTAAAATGTTTCCTGCGTAAACAAAGTGTACCAAAAATGAATCTAGAACGAATTCAAGCTTGCTTTAAAATGTGTAGACGCAAATCGAATTTTGGTCATTGTATGATTAGTTTTATCTTTAAATGTTTGTCAAAACCTTAATAATTACTGCCTTGGTAATTCGAAGAATAGGAATGTGCCAAGCTTGTAGCGTCTACACGATTAGCAGTTACAACGGCAACGACAGCAATAATAATAACATCAACAGCAATTATTAGAACAATAATTATTATTTTAAAAATTAATACGACATTTCTATTCATTCTCTCACTGATGCATACACTTTTCATTTCACTGAAACAAAAGTATAAAAATTTTATTCCCCACTTCTAAAAAGGTTCGGATAACTGGGAATCGAACCCAGACCAATTCGGTATCGCGCCGAGTGCTCTACCAGTTGAGCTATCCGGCACTATACTATATTCCATTCAATTTGATCTATAACTTATTGAGCCTGTATTTTGCCTCCACAGTAATTTTGCAAAATAACTATACTTTTTGAAGAATTGGTGGATACTGTTATTTTTTTGTGGTAGTGGTATATATTGTGCGGACAACCCTAAAGTTTTAGTCGTTAATATCGCAAAATGGCGGAGTAGTGAATTTTTTTGCAAAAAAAGCCATTTTTTCAGAATTTTGACCTATATGACCAGTTTTTAGAACGCCATCTATAAATTAACCAAGTTAAACCATTAGAAATATTGAAGAACTCGTCAACGAACATGACCCAATTAGTTAAAAGTCTCAAAAACATTTACACATCTTGTCTGGCCGGGTTTTTCAGCGTGGGGTAATGAGTTACCCCATGTGGCCGTTATGAGGCCTGAGGGAGGTGTGGCCGTTAAGGGTTAAATAGCTAACTTTTGGCCGATTTTCGTATATATTTTATATATTTTAAATATATTGAAAATGTATCTTAGAATATATAAAAAATACGTGTTTAAAAATATATTTTTTTTAGACCCGATGAAAAAAGATTTTGTCTAATCATATATGATTATATATGTTCATATATAAGATCATATATGATTATATATAATCATATATGAAGTTATATATAATCATGCATGATTATATATGGGGTCATATATAATTATATATTATTATATATGACCCCATACATAATTAGATCTGATCGTACCTGGTTGTTATATGCCCTCGTATAAGTCTATATATGATCAGATCTGATTATATATAAGTCTATATATAATTAGATCTGATCAGATCTGGTTATATATGAGTCTATGTATAATTAGATATGATCATACCTGGCTGTTACAACCCCATATATAATCATACATAAGTCTATAAATGATCAGATCTATTCATATATAAGTCTATATATAGTTGGATCTGATCATACCTGGCTGTTATGACCCATATATAATCATATACAAGTCTATATATGATCAGATCTGATTATATATAAGTCTATATATAATTAGATATGATCAAACTTGCACAGTCACATGTTTTCAAAATTTTTTCTTTAAAAAAAAAAATTTTTTTTTTGGTAATCACAAAAAGTGCAAAGTGATGTTTACCATTACGTTTAAATAATTTTGAAATAAAAAATTTCTTACATTTCCTATGGAATATTTTAGACTGCTCTGTTACTGCACTGAGGAAAAAAGTTTTTGCCTAATCATACATAATTATACATATTTATATTAAATAATAATATTCAATCATTAATACAAATTAATCAAACAAATTCAAAAGTTTGAACTATTCTGTTGTGAAGGTATGTAAAAGTAATAATATCGATAGTTTAAAAAATGAATTTTATTACCATACATTTCTTATCGTCTAAATACAGTATATTTAAATTGTGATAGAAATATTGTTAATGAAAGCTTGTTAATCAATTATCACCAAACTATTTTTATATTATTTGGTTGCTTACAAACATAGTCACCAACTCTTACAAGTTGGAATATTGATTTAATATTTTTTAAATTAAATAACATCAAATTATTACTTTCTTTGATAGGTACAACATGTTTAACTGTTGTCTTGGTAGCAGAGTGATGGAACATTTTGACATGCTGAACAGTTAATCGACAAATCATAATGAAAATATCATTCTCATGTTCAAAGAATAATTTAATTGTACCATAAATTGTAGAGTCATTAGAATCAATTTGAGCTGTATAACTATTTGTTTTTGTTGTTTTATACAATTCTGAAGTAAACATATCATTGTTAATTCTTAGACGCGAGTAAACAGATAAGTTATCAATTTTAAAACCATTAGACGAAAATAAATGAAGTTCCACGGCATCAAACTTAATATTTGTTCTATTATTTCCCAGAAACTCATAGTTTTTATATTTATTTGATTTTGCAGTAGTGTTTTCTTGCTCAGCTATGCGATTCTTCAAAATTTAAACACCTTGAGTAATTTTAATATTGTTAACAATTTCTTGGCCAAAATTTTTGTTACCATGAACACATTTGGCGACATAACCATTATAGTTTTCAAATGCAAATGCTGAAGTCGAACGTAAAGAACCCCATCTTTTAACACAAAGAGGCAAATGGACGAGTTGATGACAATTATATGTTAAATTTCTATCACCATAGAGATTTTCAATTTGAGACACAAATAACTCCAATAATCTTGTTGATTCGTCAAGATCATTCTCGGTTATGGTAGTTTTGACCAGATTAAAAATTGCTATAACTAACAGCAACCAATGCTGAAAGTATTTTTCTGATAAGTGAGTAACAAGTGTTGGAAGAGAATAAATTAATAAAAAATTATAGTGTTCTGATGCTTTATATAGAGAAAATTGTGATAAACCTCTGGGTAGCCTCGAAAAAGATTTAGGGACTCGAATGTTGCTTATAAAGTTATCAATTTCTTCTTTTTTTTTTTGATGTTCCAAAGACCCTTTTTATCATACCAAATGCCAATAAATTGCTTGTCAACGCCAAGTAGAACTGAATGCATGTATTCTGGTAAGAAACATGTCCCAATATCAAGCAAAGGCAAACAAGACAATATAGAGTATCGTTTCACTCCTCTAATTTGATCTTTACTTTTCAATTGACGCAATTTTTTAGCTTGTGCTTCCATTCTTTTACCAGTTCGAATTTTACAATCTATTTGAAAAAGATAACAACGCACTGTTTTTAATCCAACGATTTTTTTACACTTAACAGTTTTTATTTCGCAGATGTTACATCCATATCGACCATTGAAATTTAAAATATTTTGGAGTTGCGCTCTTGCCAGAGCATCTGCTATAACAAGTGGAGCAACTATTTTAGTATTTACTATTACTCCACTTCTAGGATGAGTCCAAGTTATACCATCAGAAAAACATTTTCTTATCTTTAAACACATTGGGATGAAAAATAAATTCATCGGTGGTTTATTTAAATTGTCATACCATAATCCGGCAAATATCACGTATGTACCTCGGATCTCTTCAGGAAGTTCTGCAATCATAAATAAAATCGGCCAGCAGTTACTTTTGGCACTTTTTACTAATGATAATCCATCAGTATTAAGAACTAATGTTAAATCAAAATCGCCTCTGCCATTACGTGAATTAACTCGTATGTACTCCGTACCATCAACAATATCCGAAATAGTTCCATCACTCCGTAATTTTGGTTTTTTTAGTTTCTCAGCTAAATTATATTTCTCGAATAAAATTCTTATCTGATCAGCGATATCAAATTCATGAAAGAATAATAAATCCTTCGTATCACTCGTTGTGCATAAAGTACATGTGAATGTCATTTTTTTATTTAGAATTTCAGTTTTCACTGCAAATAAACATTTTTTACAATAGTAGTGTCTAATGACTTGGCATAGAGGTGCAACGTTTTGAGCATACTGAAATAATTTGTATACTGTTTTAGGCATTTGATTGCCTTCTGGTAAAATTCTTAATTGCATATTTATGGACTGTTGAAGTGCACTTTTTGTGATGTTATTTCTAACGTAAAAATCTAACAAGTTAAAAACACATTCATCTACAGTTACTTTGCTGTTGTCATGCAGCATTTCACACTCACTTAGACCGTCATCATATTCCTCATCAACTTGATGATTAATGTTATTGTCATCATAATCATAATCAATTATATCTTCGTTCAAGTTACTGTTTATTGCTTCATTATGACTTATTTTATCGACTTCAAGTAGATCTTCATGATTCGATTCTTCACTAGAAATACTGTCATTATCTGAGATAATATATGTTGAATCGTCGTCATCGACATTTTCATCGATACAATCTTGAATAAAATTTGTTAGTTGATCAAACTGATTTTCGTCATTGTAATTGTCTTGATCATTATTGAAATATAAATAAATATAACTATAAATATATATTAAAATCTAATTATATATGGCAAGGTATAACTAAACCAATTTTTGTATCTATAGATATAAGCACTAGGGTGCTTTTATTTTTGCGACTATTTTTTATTTTCGCTCCCATTTCGAAATTTTGTTGGAAATACCCCCCAAAAAAATCCCTGAGAGTTTGAGCCCTTAATATTAATATCAAGTACTCGACCACAGCGTGTGAAGATTTCCCATTTAAAATACACGTAAACTTGGTTTTTTATTTTTTAAACTTCTATAACTACGCGGCATTTTATGATATCATCTCACCCAAAATCGCGATTTTCTCAGAATTAAATGCTCTACAAAAGTGCCCATTGTCGCGAAGTCGTTACTCATACAGGTGGGGTACTACGGACCGCTAAATTGAATTTTTTCATAGAATTCTCGTTTTTTCTCTCATTATCTCATAAATATCAAGACCTACAGAAAAAATGCAAATGACAACTTTATAGGAAATTTAATTTCCTACAAAAAAGGTCCTTAGCGCCGAATCACTTAGATTAATATTTTTTGAGATATTAATTATTGAAAGTTACGCAGCATTGAATTCCCGTAAAATGTCGAATCAAATCTTAGAAAATATTGATTTTTTATTTGACTAATATCTCAGAAAATATCAATCTGAGTAATTTGGTGCTAAGGACCTTTTTTGTAGAGAATTGAATTTCCTATAAAATTATTATTTACATTTTTTCTGTAGGTTTTGTTGTTGAGAGAAAAAACAAGAATCCTATGAAAAAATTCAGTTTAGCGGTCCGTACTACCCCACCTGTACGAGTTACGACTTCGCGACCATGGGCACTTTCGTAGAGCATTTAATTCTGAGAAAATCGCGACTTTGGTCGAGATGATATCATAAAATGCCGCGGAGTTATAGAAGTTTAAGAAATAAAAACCCAAGTTTACGTGTATTTTAAATAGGAAATCTTCACACGCTGTGGTCGAGTACTTAATATTAATATTAAGGGCTCAAACTCTCAAGGATTTTTTTTTGAGGGTATTTTCAACAAAATTTCGGGATGGGAGCGAAAAAAAAATGGTCGCAAAAATAAAAGCACCCTAATGAGCACATATATGATTAGATCTGCTTAATTTTTGGATCTGATCATATATGAGTGATGATACATGATCATATACGAGCATATCTGATCATATATGAATATGTCTGTTCATAGATAAACAGATCAAGTTATGTATGATCAGACCTGACCAATTTTTGGATCTGATCATATATGGGTGATTATACATGATCATATATGAGCATATCTGATCATATATGAACATATCTGTTCATATATAAACAGATCAAGTTATGTATGATCAGACCTGGCCAATTTTTGGATCTGATCATATATAGACTATTATGCATGATCATATATGATTAGACAAAATCTTTTTTCATCGGGTATTTAAAATATAAAAAAAATATAGGTATGGTAATATAAAAAAAATATATTTTTAAGTTAATCACCAACATAGAAAATGAAATATGAAAAATTTATATAAAAAATATATTTTTAATTCAATCAACAACCTAGGTAAAAAAAAAATATAGAAATATTATATAAAAAATATATTTTTTGTATTTCATTTTCTAGGTTGGTGATTAACTTGAAAATATATTACTAATATATTTTTTAACTTCCCGCTATGAAAATTGTAAATTTTCCAAAATTCGGGAAGTTATTGGTTTCGGTCCGATTTACGAAAATCGAATTTCCATCAGATGTCGACGGTGTATGTATGTGTGTACGTACGTACGTACGTACGTACGTACGTATGTATGTATGTAAATATTCATAACTCTTGAACGGATGAACCGATTTTGATCGTTGAGGTGTCATTCGACGCGGCTTGTTAATGTCTTGAAGCCGTAAAAATTTGAACTTAATCGGTAGGGTGCGTTTAGAGATATTTCAAAAATAAAATTTTTTCGAAAATGTTTTATTTGGATAACTTTAAATTTGCTTGATGGATTTATTCCAAAATCTAATCAGCTCTAAAACTCTATAAGCCGCGTCGAATGCCACCTCAACCATCAAAATCGGTTCATTCGTTCAAGAGAAACCGTTGACGAAAGAATTCAAAAAAAAATTTTTTTTTGGTTTTTTCGAAATTTCTCAAAAACGACTCAATAAATCGATTTTAAAATTTGATCAGCTTTAGAACTTGATAAAACACGTCGATTGCCGCCTCAACTATCAAAATCGGTTCATTCGTTCGCGAGATATCGTGGGAGAAAGAAATGCTAAAAAATGGTTTTTTTACAAAACAATGGCATACAAAAGTATTTGCGAGCTCGATGAGCTCGAAAATGTATTCACAATAATTTTTCCGAGCTCAACGAGCTCGAAAACAGCGGGAAGTTTTGGGGCTGGCCCGCAGGGTCAACTGACAGACCGATTTTTTTATATTACCATACCTATATTTTTTTATATTTTAAATATAAAAAAAATATATTTTTTGTATATTTTTATACATGTCTTTTTTATATATTCTAAGGTATATTTTTAATATATTTAAAATCTATAAAATATATATGAAAATAGGCCAAAAGTTAGTTATTTAAAATATATTTTTTATACATATTTTATTTATATTTATATATTTTTTATGTATTTTTAATACATTTTTTTCATATGAAAAATACATTTTTTTTATATTTTAACATATATTTTTTTTATAAATTTTTTTCATCGGGGAACTCGAACATTTCTATCAGACTAGATTTGTTTAACATATTTTATAATCTGTAACTCACTATTTTTACCATCTTTCTCTTAATCTTCAGATAAAGATAAAAATTTACTCTGTTACAACTTAAAAAAACAAAAAATTTGTAAATAATGTCTGTCACTTGGCGCTTTATTCTTCTGGCGGTAAGTTTCTACGTTGCCCTTTCATTTGCCTACGGTATTCGTTACAATAAGAGCCGATCCATTTTGAAAGGTATAAATCAATATTATCGACTACTGTTTCCCAGTATTTAATTTCTTTCCTCTGTTGAAGGTACAAGCACAAATCTAAAATAGAAAAAAAATGAGTGCGTTCATACCTTATGTACAATAGGGTGATTAAAAAAATCGAATATTTTTTTGTTAACTTTATTTATTATTAAAAATGTCAATACTACTTGAAAATTTGTTTTACATGTAGTGCAATGAAGTCACCAACAATATCCACGTTGTTACAAATAATATTTTGTTATCGAATACAACGAAAGAAAAGTATTTGAAAAATCCAAATAAAGCCTTAAATTTGTATGATTCTGTTTACTCTAGACTTTGATGGTCTGTTAGTATACGAAATATCAAGTTTACAAATTTGACTCCCAAGACTTTTTTTTTTCTAATTTAATGCCATACAAGAATATTCTAGAGCCGAATTTTTATCTCACACGGTTCAAAAGATATAACATTTTTAATCAAAAAACATTTTTTGGTATGTTATTTAAATGGGAAATTTCATATGGCTTCAGACACCTTTTAAAATTGAGCTAAAAATTTTGCCCAATGGGAGAATTTTTTTCTCGATGTATAGGTGCTTTTTAAGACATAAATTCAATAGGTTGGTTTTTTAGGCTCACCCTAATGTATAATGATTTGGTTAAACCATCAATGAATAATGAAATATGGTCTTTTATATAAGGGACTAAAGAAAAAATGAAAAACTGTGATGAAGAAGGATCTACGTATTAATATTAAGAGCTCAAAATTGGTGAGCATTTTCTAGAGGTGCCTGAGAACCAACTTTTCGATGTCGCAAGTTAAAAAAAAAAATACTCGATTTTTTTGAATCACCCTAATGTACAATACACCTAAAACTTTATTAACAAAGTGAAAATTATTTGCTGTAGTAAATAATATATTATTTATGTTTATATTAAGTGTACTCAATTATTTTGCGTTGCTCAAGCTTAAAGGACGTATTTTGAAATGTACGACTGTATAGTTCTGAAAAGTCATAAAAGCGTAAAAGAAATATCTTTTCTTCAATTAATATAAAAATGTTTATAATATGAAAAGTGTAAAAAAATCTGGGTTACGGTTGGTCCTGCGGGCCAGTCTCAATGCTTCCCGCTGTATTCGAGCTCAAAGATCTCGAAAACTTTTTTGTAAATGGATTTTTGAGCTTTTCGAGCTCAATAATACTCTTGCATGTAATTGTTTTTTTATAAGCTTTTAAAGCTTTAACAAGTTACGTTTTATGTTGAAGTTTGGAAATTTCTTAATCGGAAGTCATTAATAAACAATGTATTTGAAGATCAGAACATTTTTCGCACAGCGGTAATAAATAAAATTTTGGTAATTCGACTTTTAACGGTGACTTAAGGGGTTGTTCTAGGGGTTAGTTGTTAATTCAAAACAATTTAAAACGATTTTACTTTAATACTATACAGACATACATTCATCATCGAGTAAATTGTTTTCTTTTATTAGCCCTTCAGTACCTGCGCTATAAGTTTTTTTCTCACACTCGACTTTGAATATTCTTTTCTAAGTAATTTCAAATGGAATGACCCAGTAAAATGTGTTCTAACTTCATTAAATTTTATGTTTTTTGTGACAGACACTCGAAATCTACGACATTTAGCGCCTATAGCCGGGAGCTAAAAATATTAGATAAGATACAGCTGGTAAAAAAGATACCTAATGGTTCTAATAGTGACGTCATCAACGGATCAAAAAATATTTTTTGGTTACATGTGCGATAGCAAACGACCAAAATTTTTTTTTTTTCTTATATTAGTAAAAATGGAGTCTGGCACGGACAATTATATGCCCATACTGCCTTTACATAGACTTACATCAATTATTTTTCTTTTACACTAGATTACATTACATCATTATAAAAATACTCAGATACATATATTTAAAATCACCATGAATAATCTCAATTAGTTACTCCTCAATTCAATTTAGTCGCTCTGGTGTACACCAGTGACGTCTACCCCTACGTGTAACTAAACGCCTTTTTATAAATCATAACGATGTACACGACATCTACTAAGACAAAAATACTTTCTTTTGGCTTTTAAACTTTTCTACCTTGTTTTTTCAAAAACTATCCTTAAGATTTCTCTTTTTATGTTCCTCTTATTTAAGCTAAAGATTACTTATTCACATTTTTTTTTGTAAACACATATATATATCTCTATTCCTTTTACCATTACAATATTCAAAATATAATTTAGTTCTCTATCTATTTTATTTTTTTTTTTTTCACAATTAAAAATTGTTCTTCTTTTTTTTTTTTTTTTTAAATACCAAATACAACTAGATATTTCAACACTCATCAAATATGTACACTAACAGAGTTTATAAATCTAGCCAGCGGGACTATTACCCTAAAATTCATATCACTTAAAAAGAACTCGATCTGATAGGGAGGATACTTTTTATCTTTTATAAGCTCATTGACTAGAAATTTCCTTTCTCTTTCAAATCGCGTGCATTGAAAGAAGATATGATTAGGTTCCTCTACAGCTCCAGTCACCCCACATGGGCACTGATCTGAGTTTACTATTTTACACCCAACTGAACTGTGTGCCAGTGACGTATGACCGCTACGCAGTCTGTTAATAGTCACAATAGTTTTTCTACGAAACTTAAAATTAAAGAACCATGGAGTTCTACCTTCTGTCCAGTACCTCTCAAAATACTTTTTACCCTTCGTCTTCCTAGTTTCTCTACACCACTCTATAAATTGGTGCTGGATTCTTTCCCTCCAAAGTCTCTGAAGTCCGAAGCTAGAATCGAGATCTGCGAATCAATACCTTCCTTAATGCTACCCTTTGCTGCTAAGTCTACCTGCTCGTTATAAACAACTCCTACGTGGGCTGGGATCCAGAAGAATTTTACTTTTTTACCTATCATCCTTAACCGATATACGAGATCTTTAATTTCTAAAACTAGGGCACTTTGTTTTTCGCAGCTCACCCTATTGCTGAGTGCCATCAACACACTTTTAGAATCACTAAAGACACAAAAATCCTCATCTATCCTCTCAAAAAATTTTTTTAGAGTAACTATTATTGCCATTGCCTCTGCTGTGAAAATTAAGGCATATTTGGCCGTTCGGTGCTTCTCACACACCCCAGTTCTCACCTCTAGACTCGCAGCCAACAAAACTTTTTACTGGAATTTTTGAACCAGGAGGCAGGCTTGACTAATCAAGAAAGAAATTTGATAATAAAAAGGTGGCAGGGTAAGAAGTAGGAGTAGTTCACGGGAAGAGGAAACAAGTAAAAATGGAAAAAGAGCGAAGAATGACAAGGAACAGCTTGTACCTAGAGGACAGTCTAGTGACAATGGAGGCAATGTTGGAGATAAGAGAGGTAGGACTGTGGAAGGTGATGTAAACCTGTCTGCGACATTAAACAAAGGTACAGCGAACAAGGATGGGGAAACCAATACCCTTAAATTTGAAAAAGGGGGCAAAGGTCCGTATAAAGTTTATCTTTAGCAGAATGATCTTTTAAATAAGAAGCCTAAGTTAATTCTAGAGGTGGGCAGGACGCTACATAACCAAAGAGTCAAGTATGACTTATTGGAACCATCTGCTAGAGGAATATGGATAGTTACGTTCAACAAGAAAGAGGACGCAAACGGGCTGCTTACAAACCAGTCAGTGAAAGGTAAAGGATTCAGTACATTTATCCCGAAAAAAAAACTTTTTCGGAAGTGTGTCTTGCGTGGTATTCCCACGGATATATCCAAGGAGGAGTTCATCAAAGAATTCAGGGAGCAAAATCAATGCCTAAGCGCTACTGACATGTATAGGTTTTAAAGAAGGGTTAAAGATGGAATTTCCGGAGTTAAATACGTGGAGACTCAAACAATTTGCGTCACACTAAGAACACGTGAGCTGCCAGAGAATGTTTATCTGTGGAATACTCAGATTAAAGTGTCACTATATATTCCGAATACACGGCAGTGTTGGAGGTGTGGGAAAGTAGGTCATTCAAAGAAATTTTGTAAGGAAGAAGAAAAATGTTTAAATTGGGGAGAGAAGAGGCACGGAGAAAGAAGCGGATGTACAAAGTCACCAAGATGCGTCAACTGTCAGGGATGTCATCGGTCTTTAAGCCTAGAATGTCCGGTGGTTCAGAGAGCAAAAGAGGTCTGTAAGGTTATGGCCTATGAAAATATATCCTATATCGAAGCTAAAAAACTAGTCGAAGGTAAACCTAAGAGGGTGGTTCCCGGGCGTGTTGGTGATGGCTCGGAATTCCCCCGATTGCAAAAACAACACTGGAGCCAGGTAGTAGCTGGTAATAACTATGACGCGGTAAGCAAGTCGGCGAGAAGTGTCAAAGAGAAGTTGAAAGCAATGATCAAAGTTCACGAGCCCGAAGCAAATGAAGGCTCAGAGCACTTCCTCAAGGAACTAAGTGAGGTATTAAGTGGTATTCCAGAACAAATAGCACTATGGTCGCGGACATGGAAATGTATAGAACTACATCTAGCTCACAATGGACGGAAGACAATCAGGACTAAGGATACTTCAGTGGAATTGCCAGAGTCTGCAGCGTAAGTTGCCGGAATTGGAGTATCAAGCGAAGAGGGTAGATATCATTGTATTATCCGAAACAAGGTTAAAAAGGAAAAATAATATTAGTCTAAAAGGATTCGATCTGGTAAGAGGAGATAGATTAGGTGGTGAAGGAGGGGGTGTTGCTATCTTTGTAAGTAATAATTTAAAGTATCAGAGTAAAGGTAGTGTTTATGATTGTAATGGTAAGATTGAAGTGTGTGCCATTGACCTTTTTTTATATGATGGTAGATTAACTATCTGTTCTTGTTACAGACCACCTAAAAATGATATTCAAGAGAATGAATGGAGACGCTTTCTGTCGCAGTTTCCAGGCAAGTTTGTTATTGCCGGAGACTTAAATGCCCATCACCCTCATTGGGGTGATCTTAAAAAATGTAATGAAGGTATAAAACTCTTTAGTGCTTTGGAGTTGTCGGAAGCTGCAACAATCAATAAGTATAATTACACTCACTTGTCAGTGCAATTCATATTCGGCAATTGACTTAACAACTGTAGATCACTCTAGTTATGCATTATATGATTGGTCGGTTTGTAGCGATCGGTGGGGTAGCGATCATTACCCTATTTTTGTAGATTTCAGGAAAAGAGTTGAGACCAGTAATAAATTGTTTAGGGTTTTTCGGGTACACAACAGGACGACGAATTGGGACCAAGTTGACGCGAATTTAAACGCACAAGCCACTAAATGTGCTGAGATTGTAAATGATCCTTCAATAGAGGTCCAATAAAATATACTACGTTAGTAGCAGTTATCTCAGAGTGTATACAGGATGCCTCGGCGAATAAACCTAAGGGAAAAACGAGTAATACAAATTACAAGTCGCGGTCGAGCAGGCCACAGGTTTCTCCGCCTTGGTGGGACAGGAAATGCTATAAGATTGTTAGGCTTAGAAAGGCAGCAGAACATAAATATAAGAGATTTTCGACTTTGGATAATTTCGATAGACTAGTTAAGGCAGAAAATGAGGTAAAGGCGCAGTTGAGGGAACGACCAAAAAATATCGCAGTAACTTAATGAGCCATCTTGTGACAAAATTTATCATCATTTTAATTCGTCTACTTACCGACCTCTCTAATTTTCAACAAATACTCAAAACAATCTTATCAAGTCAATAAACGTGGATTTATAACCTACCGTTTATAGGCACTAAATGAAGTAAATCTCAAATATCTGTCACAAAAACTAATGTATTTATCTAGTACGATCGACTCTAAGACGCTCGTGTGTTGGTACCCTCGCCTTCGGCTCGGGAACCAATCTTTACACCTCGCGTCTTAAACACGATCGCACTCGATAGATAAGCTACTATTTTATAGTTATGAAATTTAAAAATTATTTTGAACATAAAAATTATTTTAAAAACGATTCATTTCAAAAAGTTGAGACTTTTTCTCATCACGCGAGTACAGTAAGGCGTAAAAATTAATGAGGTTCAGCTAAATTCGGATAGTATAGAATCTTTTCGGCAATCACCACCATTTATTTCATTCGTTACATCTGTCAGTACTTACGAAATTTAAAACTAAAATACAAGTACATTAAAGAAAATTTCAAAACAAAAACAAGCGAAATATTCAAATAAATTAAATTTACGTCAATATTGGCGAGACTTTCGAAAGCTGGCGAAAAAGTCCTGATGGGCTGGATATAAAATGGTTAAAGAATTATATACCTCAGATTTCAATATTTCTTACTGCTCTCTTTAATCGATCGTTAGTTACTGGTGTTTTCCCAGCTTATTGGAAAAGTGTATTTATTGTTCCATTGAATAAAATTGCACCACCAAAATCACTGTCTGATACTCGCCCAATAGCGAATACCTCCCATTTGAGTGAGGTGTTTGAGAGAATAGTTGCTAATCAAGTGGTTAGTTACCTTGAAGACAATGAATTACTTGACAAGTATTAATCGGGTTTTCGCAAACACCATGGTACACAATCAGCTTTACTGAAACTAGTTGATGATATTAGTCGAGCGATAGATAAAAATAAGTTAACTGTGTTAGTGTTATTTGATCGAGCGAAGGCATTTGACTTTGTAGACCATAAGATCATCTTGAGGGCCTTAATTGAACTAGTCTTTTCTGTGAATGTTATAACCTGGTTTTTCTCATACTTGAGTAATAGGTCACAATCAGTATTAAACGATAAAGGTTTACCAGTTGAATTTCTTGAGATTACTTCCGGTGTCCCTCAAGGGTCAGTCCTTGGGCCCATATTATTCTTACTAGTGATGAATTCTGTAGTTGATTGCTTGTGCTACAGTAAACATGGACTATTTGCTGATGATAAATACATCTACTTGCACTTTTACCGTTATCAGTATCATGAAGCAATTGGAAAAATTTTAGCTGATGCCCAATTCGTAGCTGATTGGGCAACTGAAAATGGCCTTGAAGTTAATCTAAATAAAACAAAAGCCATGATACTAGGTTCAGGGAGAAACTTGAATTTATTAAAGCAAGAGCAGTTGCTGCCTAGTGTTGTGAATGGTGTGGTTATACCCTACTCTGAATCGGCCAAATGTCTGGGTGTCCATATAGCAAATACACTATCTTGGAATTTACATGTGTCAAAGGTAGACAGTAAAATCAATTCTGCCATGTACAGTCTAAAGCTGAGGGAGTATATTTACACTAGAAATATTAGAAAGCTACTAGTTTCAGCGACTATTTCACCACTCGTTGATTACTGTTCTATCGTTCTGTCAAATGCAACAACTGATAACGACTGAAAGTTGCAGCGAGCCCTAAATTCCACTATACGTTTTATTTTTAATCTGAGACGTGATGAACATGTGACTCCTTTCAGACGTGAACTGGGTTGGTTATCTATCGCTAGTCGTAGATTATATTATTTGGCAACTTATTTTTACAAATTACTATCTATTGGACAACCGAGTTACCTTCGTGAGTTATTCGTTGATGATGATGATGTTAGACGTTCAGACCGATTAGCTGCTAAAAAGAATCATATAAACTTTAAAATATCAGCTTTCACGACTACAAATTATGAGTATTCTTTTGTTGTAACTGCCATGCGCTTATGGCACGAACTACCGTCTGACATTGTCAATTCATCTAGTCTTGAAGTATTTAAGAATAAAATTTTTGATCATTTATTAAGCTTAGATGCTTAAAATAACACTGATCATATACTTCGAATACTCTCAATGTAATGTATATATTATATGAACTTATCAGAAAAATCTAAATCTAAATACTAAAATCTAAATATTAAAATCTTATCATTAAAATTATTATTGATCTCATATATCAAAATTCATATTTTATATTGTTAATTTTTAAATTGTTTAAATTTTTTCAAGTTACATATTATAAAGATTATAAAGATTGTGAGAAATTTGTATTGTACACTATGTATTTTATAATCATGTTATGTAATTGTATTTTGCCATCTAGCCATTAGGCTTTGGCATAAGATAAATGATCTAAATAAATACATAAACTTTTTCTCATCAAGTGGGTAATGTATTATATTGTTTAACGCGGGTGCTACAGGGTTAGTGATATGAAACAAAATAAACTGTATGATTATTACATCCTATTAAAATTACTAACATGATATTGTTACGTCCCACCCTGCTCATCAGATGGCTCTACCAATTTTTAAATCTTAAATGATAATAGACCGACCTGAGACCCGCCAAATCGATATATTTAAATAATAGAATTATTAATAATAGTATATTTTCTTTATAATGTATATGAATAAGTATGCATCTAAAAATAGTCAAATAGATAAGATATTTTTAATGCATTTGAATATTTATTCATCACCGACGATTTCTCTAAAAGAATGTTAATGAATAAAAATAGATAAGAATAATTGAACGACAAATAATGACTGTTAAAAAAATAAAAAAGTAAAATTAGTTTTTCCACGAAAAAGTGAAAACATTGAAAAATATTTTCCAACTGCTGACGCAAGAGCATCCGCGTCGAACGATGATAAGGAAACTCTCTCTTTTTGGGAATAAGGCCCTAAAACCTTATCCCACTTTTCTCTAGGGTGTTGGCTCATGTAAAGATATAAAAAGTCGATACCCAATGCATCGCTCTCACACATCAACCAGAAAATATAGTAGTGCGGCTTAGAACACGCAAGTAAACTCCCAGTTTAATTAAATTATATCATTCTTTTGACACGAAGTTTTTTGTCAAATAGTAATTGTAAAACTCAAGTGTATTTTCATCCAAATTCTTCGACTATTCTATTTTATATGAATAAATCCAACATATTTATTCTCTAAATCACGACCAAGTTATTTCGAGCTTTCGAGAACTGACCCGTATCCGAAGATCTACAGTCACGTCTAATTCAAATAATTCGCGCCGGCATATCACAAGCCGACACGACTCCAGGATGTAACAATATTATTATGAACGATAAGTATGAAAGTATTTGCTATTTTTTGTTAGACATTTTACCTTTAACCCGCAAGCAATGTTCATCGTTAATTAATACACAACTAGCAACGTTTTTTGGACACTTCTGGTACATTTTTAGCAATTCTTCCGACGAATACAATTTGTCAAGGACTGCTTTTACTCGCTTTTGCATTGTTTTCTTTAGCACAGCGGTTGATAACTCAGAGCTTAAAAATTTTGCTGTCCCGATCTGAACATACTGTTTAAAAAAATAATCTAAATTATATATATATAAATATTATATTATTTATAAATAAATTACATTTTATAAATAATAGAAATCCCAGACAGCATTCAAGTCTAAATGACTGCTTCACGATGTCTTTTTGAAGACGTCCTCAAGAAGTCTTATAATGACTTCTCAAAGGTGTCATTTTTAAGAACTCTTAATTAAGAGTTCTTGATGATTTCTTAAATAAGACGTTAGTTTTGTGATGTCTAAATCTATTTTTCTTTTAACTTCTTTATGAAGTCAAAATTAGGAGCTCATTAAGACGTTATGGTAAGTTCATACTGAAGTCTTATTTGCGAAGTCAGAAAAAAGAACTCTTTGAGAACTCTTTTTTAAAGACGTCTTACTGAGTTCGCTAGGTGGCTCATTCAACATCTTGAGAACTTCTTAAAGACTTTTTTAAGATGTTTATAAGACGTCCAAATCATAAATCGGAACTCATTCAGAACTCATCAAGACATCATTTTGCTATCTGGGATGATTAAAATTGTGTACGCGATTATTTTTTTTTTTTTTTTTTGGTGTATAAGAGTAATATCAATCATTGCTTTATGTCACAATATAATACCACTGGAAAATATTGAAAGAATAAAAAAATTATCAAATTTTTTTAATAATCTTTAATAGGTTTTACCTCAATAGGAAATAGTTTTAAGGGCAGTTTTTTCCGTTTACTTAAATTTTTTTCCCAAATTTGGAAACAATTGAGGAGTTTAACAAAAATTGGATATATATTGGTATATATGGTTGTAATACGTTACAAAATATTGATTAAAAAGAAAAAAGTTGCTTTCATTTGTTCTAAAAATTCAATCATTTAAAACTGAAAACGATTTTATGAATAAAATTACAAATTTTCATAGTTATTAAAGATTTTTATGACATCTCGGATTTTGAATTTAAGGATGATACTCTGAAGACTGAAGATTATGATTTCGGGTGTGTGTGTATTGACGGATGCCCTCTGACTTTGAAATATATTTATTATGTAAGTTTAAGAAATTGCAAAAAGAATAATTTCTAAAGAAACTAAAATTTTTATTACAAGAAATCTTTTTAAGGATTCGGAAGATATTGTTAAAAAATTTTTGTTTTCAAACATTGAGGTCGCTTTTCTCTAAAGACCATTATTTCAACTCTTACAATAATTATATTAATTTCTAAAACATTGCGTTGTCGAAAGAAATCAAATTGTCTTAGTAGTGTTAAAAAATAAAAGAGAACTTTCATTGAGCTCAAAAATACGTCAGTATTTCTAATTTCTAAGTTAAAAAACTAAAAAAAAAAAAATTAAGTAACTTAAAAGTGGAAAGCTCTCAAAATATAACGCATTGTATTTATTTTTAAACTCGGAGAGCTCAGATGTATATTTTGAACTTGCGTAGCTTTAGGACGAATTTCGAAGATGTTCCGTCGCGAACGTAGATTTTAATTATAAAAATTTATTTGTATAATTATTTTATTCAATAATTTTATTATTTTAAAATATTTTTCTTGAAGTTATTTTAAGACGGAATATTATATTTTTAAACCTTCTTTTTTTACATTGTACTCAAAAACATCTGCTTAGGCTTAAATTATGAATTTTATTTTTATTTTCTGTTTGTCCAAATATTTATTGCTCAAATGCAGCACTCGAAGTAGCTCCATTGTTTAGGGATTGAGTTTAAATTTTAAATTTGTAAAATTTCCAATCTCCTGATTTACAACCACTCTAGTTCATATTTTGAACATTTTTTAATCCCTGCAATAAAATCAGTCTAGACACATGGTCCGACGTCCTTGTCCTTCTTGACCAGTCTCATCCTGCCCCTTCCGCTTACCACGTTCCCACGCTGGGTCAGCCCTTACTTACACTTTTTCCGCTCCACCCAAGGCCCGCGTCCTCCAATCGCAACTCCCGCTTTCCCGTTTTCCAATTTTCTTACTCCCACTCACTTGGGCCTTAAGCATTTTCGTAAATTGTTAACTCTAAGAAATTTTTGTAAGTTTTCATATTATCAGTTTGTAACTAGAATCTTCACCGAGCAGCAGCTTGGCTCTCGGATAAAATAAATCAACTTGCAATCAGCAAATTTTAATACTTGAAATATTTTGTTCATTTTTATTTTAAATTAGTTACAACTCATTCCCGGCAAACTAGTCGCGGAATCATTCAGAAGAATTACTCTTGAGTTTTTGAGTTTCATAATAATGAGAATTTCGTAGCATTTCCTGCCAGATTGAGCATTGTAGAATTTTTTTTCGTAATCTTGATAGGATTATTTCCTATTTAGGTACAGCCTTAAAAGTTTACAAGAAACTTTCAAATAATTTTTTTTTAACGCAGCGTTGATTTGCGCGCTTTATGACGTCTGCGTTGCGAACCCCAAACGGCTGTTTACCGACTGGTGCAAAGAAGTGGAGTAAAATCAAAATAGATGTCCTTGACTTTCACCGGCGTTGTGAAAAATGAGTGGTGAAATGATATTTCACCACGCGTGTCAAGATTTTTAACTGAGTTCCGTGTATGTAACCCTACGACACGTGCTAAAAACATTGCTCTCTCGACTTAAAAATTATCTTAGTATTCTAACTATGCAATATACTATTTCTTCCTTTACATTTTCCAGCAATGCATTAATTAGTAGTTATTAAAAGATTATACACTTAGTTCGACATTATTTTCTACCGTCATTACTTCAGTCAAATCCGGAATTCTAGGATTTGGTTGAGACTGACGTCGTCGACGAGGCTGCAGAGAATTGCCATTTTCCTTTTTACTTTTTTGTTGCAATCTCTTCAGTCGTTGCAAACGAGCAAAAGGTCTTCGAATAACCGATCTTATCATCGGTCGAGGTGCATTGGATGTTCTTGAAAGCGAACCACCACCAGTAGAAGTTGAAACGTTTTCCTTGTCGTGTTCAGAACCATCTAGTTCATTTCCGTCATTCTTTTCATGAATATAAAGGTTCTTATTAGTAAGCAATGAATGTATATAATACTTATAACAAAATTGGGGTTTTTTGGTTTCTTTGTTTTAATGAAGCGAAACAAGTGTTAACAAAACATGCATATTGGGTTTATCAATTTAAACGTATATTAGGGTGTTTAAAAAAAACAAATTTTTTTTTTATGGTTTTCCAAAATTGAAAGTATAACAAAAAAAAAAATTTTGGTACCAATTTGAGCTCTTAACTATAATATTAAGGTTTGCCTCAATCCATTTTTTTATTTTCCATTGAAATAACACAGGAAAATTTTTTTTTAACTTCCCGCTAAGAAAATCGACGATTTTGATCGTCCTAGGAAGCTATTCTGACTATTTTCAGAATGATGTCCAAGTGTCTGTATGTATGTATGTGTGTGTGTGTGTGTGTGTGTGTGTGTGTGTGTGTGTGTGTGTAAACTCTTCGTAACTTTTTAACTAATGAACCGATTTGGATGGTTAAGGCGGCAATCGAAAGAACTAGTTGGCCATTAACTTTTCTGAAAATTTCAGATCATTTGATAAAGTAGACTCAAAAATATTGGCGAATTACGAAAATAAAAATTTTTTTTTTTTAGTTTTTTATTGATTTCTCAGAAACGACTTATACGATCAACTTCAAAATCTAATCAGCTCTAGAACTCAATAAAACGCGTCGATTGCCGCCTTAGCCATCTCAATCAGATAATTTGCTCGAGAGTTATCGCGGGGGAAAGAAATGCTAAAAAACGGTTTTTTCGAAAACAATGGTATACAAAAGTATTTTCGAGCTCGAAGAGCTCGGAAATGTATCTACAACAATGTTTTCTAGCTCCTTGAGCTCAAGAAGCTCGAAATCAGCGGGAAGTTTTGGGGCTGGCCCGCAGAGTCAACCGATAGACAGATTTTTTTTTATAATTTTTTAGCTCACAAACCAATTAACGGTTTTTTATGCACAATAAATATTGCAGTGATTGGAATCTTAACTAAATATCACTTATACACTACAATAATAACACACTTATATTAGAAATAATAACACCACAATTAACAGCAGTAAAAGAAAGCAAGAGCAATATATAGTTTATTGAAATACAATGTTTGCTGTTTAACTGTCAAAATAAGACTGACTGACTTTTGTCGCGCATCTATAAAAACAAGAGAAGAAGGCATTTGTTTTATAGCTATTCAAATATTTAAAAGATCAGTTTCACATTCGTTACAATGTTTTTGTAGGAAATTGAATGCTCTACAAAAAAGACACTTATCATTTTCCGATAAATCCCACTGTTCAAAACTTATTTAAGCTTCAAGTCAAATTTATAGTAAATTTTGTGATTTTTTCACTTTTCCGGCGAAAGTATCAATCTTATCTAAATATTTTATAATAACTTGTTTGTAGATAATTTTATTCCTTACAAATTATTACGAATAAAGTTTTTCGAAATTTCGCATTGTTCACAAGTTATTTTCATTTCAATGTCAAGCTTTTGAAAAAAATAGATTTCTGATTGATTTTAAGAACTTGACATTGAAATGAAAGTAACTTGTGAACAAGCACAATTTTTCACAGCTAGTAGAAATTAACAAGCCGCGTCAAATGCTACCTTGGAAATGAAAATTGATTAATCCGTTCAAAAGTTATAGATATTTTCATACGTATGGGCGTACGTACGTACACATACACATACACATACATACACTCGAACATCGTCTTAAAATAAGTTAAAGTAGCTACCTAGAACTTCAAAACGTCAAGATCTGATAGAAATTCGATTTTCGAAAATCGGACCAAAACCAATAACTTCCCGAGTTTCAGAAAATTTTCAATTTTTTTAGCGAGAAGTTAAAATCCCATTGTATGGGGTATTCGATCCCTTTCGAGTTGGCTGACAATTCTGCTTCCTTTTTTACCTAATTAAATTCATATTTCAGGAGTTTTTAAATTATTGTACTTAATCTAAAAAAAAATAATTTATAGGTGTCTTCTATTCTTTTCCACTTTTATAAAAAAAAAAAAATGTCCAGGATTCCCACTTTCAATTTATATTTCCTTTCAATCTTTTTCTCAAACTCGGAGGACTTCTATAAATCCTCAAACATTTTCAGAGTGATGTTTTGTGAAATAAGCCCAGGTGAGAAATAATTTTTTTTTAATTGATAGAAAAAAATAGAAGAAAAGTCGGCCTAGACTGGAATGGGCAGGAACAATCGCAAAATTAATTAAAGTTTTTTTTTGATATAATCAAAAAAAATAAAAAATGGTGAACTTCCAGAAAATACCGGTTTATCTCGAAAAAGGCGGAATTTTAATGGAGTTTATCATCTTTAAATTTTTTTTTCTGGAAAATTCATTCAAAAACAAAAATTCAAATAAAAAAAGGTCCCAATCAGTCAATTTTTTGAGAAGTTATAGCTATACGAAAAAATTAAAGCCTTTTTTTTTTTAAATCATAACTTTCTTTGGGTTGGGTTAAAAAATTCTAAGAATTGTTTTTCACAGGGTAGAAAAAGATAAAAAACTTTCAGCTAACTCGAAAAGAGTTGTGGTCAAAGTGGTCATTTTCTATATATATAAGTACATACTATTATATCTAAATATGTATGGAGTATATATAATTAGATATGGATTGCATCTTATTATATGTAATCTTTTAGGTAGATTTTTTTTTAAATCTAACTATCGTATTTGTCCTTATGGCCGATTTTTCAAGGAATTTCGTCATAAACTATCATAATTAGTTTAGTAGAGTTCAAAAATACCATTCGTTAAAAAATTTATATATGTATGTATATATATGGGTCATTCCACCAAATTAAATTATTTTTACGGGGTGACCCTCGTCGATTTGGTTCAAACTTTGTGGAGTCGTTCTATATATTAAAAAAAAAATTCTCTGAAAATTTGAGCCTTTTATCTGCAGCTGTTTCAAAGTTATGATTTTTTGAATTCTTAAAAAATTTTTGTTTTCAACTTTTTCATTCATTTTTTTTAAGGAAAAAATTTAAAAAAAAAATGAACACATAACAGTTTTTCGTAGGAAAAATTCTCAGCTTTCCAATAAAAATATCTATTTTATATTTTATGTTACAGAAGACTTTTTAAAATTCGATTAAAGACAAAAAACGATTTTTATGACTGTGCGGCGCTTGATACATCTAATTTGATATTTTTTTCTGAAAGCTGAGACTTTTTCCCACAAAATATGTGATTTTCACGATGTGCATATTTTTTGTTTGAACAAAATCAATAATTATTGAAATAAAAGTCGTTGATTTTATAGTTTTAACAAACTGTAATAGTTCATTGTGTGGCAAAAGATGAAACAAAACGATGTCAGACGAAAGTAAAGTAGGCTGCCCGAGCCGTAGGCAAAAGCTGACAATAACTGCAATCTGAAGTCGTGTTTCATCTAGTGTTACACACTATTTTTTTCATGATTACCTGCATTGAAAATTATTATCAGTGTCAGCAGCCAGTTAGAATTAGGTTATATTAAGACCAATGCTGTGATCAACCATTAGTGTACGCCTAACTTATGATTTGCAATTTATAATTAAACCCTTTACTTTACCCCTCCAGAACGTTGCAGCTCGCTTGACCTTCCTTCTAGGATTTGGGTTGAGTGGGCGCGGCTGGGTTATAGGATAAGACCTTATGTACTACTCTCGAATGAAAACCGCAAGGTTGGAGTGATGAACTTTGTCTTTATTTGATGGTTCAAATTACAACGTTTTCAACTAAACGTCACTTACTCACTCTAGTTTTCACAATTTTATATTTAATTTATATTATAGGATTATTTATTCTTAACAAATATTTTATTAAGATTTTAATTTATATTTAATGCGTCCTTTTTACACACCCGAAAAGTGGTTTTATGCGCAAATTAACTCGGCACGAGATGAAATCGCAAATTCACGTGATTTGCGTCACTGGTTCGATCGTACCGGATGGTTTTTAAAATCCGACAAATATTGTACTGGACGCACGATTACTACGGCTGCGTCAGATCGAATTTTTGATCAATATTTGAGGATTTTTAATAATAATTTGAATTCAATTACTGATTATTCAACGCCGAAACGGATTCCTGCACTAATTGGATACAAAAGATTTTAGTTTTAAATGCCTTACTGATTATTCTACGCCTAGGGCGGATTCCTGCAGTAAGGTTAGTGAAATTCACGATCTTTGACTATTTCTTATTGATTATTCGACGCCGTAGCGGATTCCTGCAATAAGAATTAGTCTAGATAAATTAAGAAGGGCCTTATTGATTATTCAATGCCGAAACGGATTCCTGCAATAAGGTTTATGTTGAATATATTAAAAATCCTCTTATTGACTTTTCAACGCCTAGGGCGGATTCCTGCAATAAGAGTACACGAAATTTCGACGTTCGAATATTTGCGGACCGTAAGTTTTAAGAACCGACTAGCCCTGAGCTATGGGTGCTCAGGCTTTTTATAAACTTTGGTTGGTGATTTGATGGGGAATTTATAATTATTGTCATTGGCGGAAAGTGACGACAGTTTATTGTTTATTCGTTAAACTTATTGCATGTGTCTTCCCACTATTCTAAAGCCACTAATTTTGCCTTATAGGGAATATTTTCCAGTTTTCAAAACCCTTCTTCCATTCTGTTTACGACCAATATGTCCGGAGTTATTAATTATCAAAGCCAAAATAGACTTGTTTGCTTTGATCAATGATAACTCGGCGCCAAATTATTGTAGAGGATTTTTGAGGCCGGCAAATTAAAGGGCATTAAATTTCCTTAAAGAGTCATAAGGTCGGATTATACAAAAAAAATGATTGAAGCCCATAGACTTGTTGGAAGACGAGCAAAAATTTCGAATTTTTTTTCTATCCCTTTATTTTTGTGACCAGTGTATAGACAGTAAACTTAAATTTTGATATTATTATCATTTCATTTAATTGCAGAACCAACTTTAAGTAGGTCATTATATTCAGGGGGTACCGAAAAATCACATTTTTTTATCATTTCATGAGAATATTGTGTACCTGAAGATCGGAACGTTTTTCGCACAATGAAAATAAAAATTCGACAGTAAAAAAATCTACTGGATGACTTGATTTCCGAAATGTTTCGAATATATATATATATATATATATATATATATAACTATAGTTGCTTGTAAATCAGCCGAAAATCTTAGGCCACCACCACCTTCGGAAGTTTCCCCTTAAGCAGTCAAATACAATTTTTTTCTTTCATTTTCGTTGCGCGAAAAACGTTCCGACTTTTAAGACATAAAATATTGGAGATTTTGAATAACTTAAAGTTTTTATATTTATATTAATAACTGCTTCATTGCAATTTTCTAGTTGTTGTAATAATAATTAAATAAAGACATGCCAGGACTGGTTGGTGGTTGGGATGTTTGAAAAATACGCATATTTAAAAATATAACAATATTTTTATTTGTCACAGCACAAAATATCACTGGGTTGCAAATTAAATAGTTTAATTAATTTATAAATACTGTTAAATGTCTGAGCTCATGAATACGTGAATGATTGAATACAAATTATTGAGTTGAGCCCGAGTAAATAATGAATTAAAAACAATCAAATTGAGTTTTATTGAACACTGAGTTGAATGCTAAAATGTCATGATAATAAGTAACATGATGTCAGAGGTTACTGAGCGAAGTGAAATATTGAACACGTAATTACTATTTTTAATAGCACTGAATACATAAATAATTTTGTTATTGAGTTTTAATAGTAATGATCACATAATTGAATTGAATTTAATGAGCTCATGATAAATTACACTGATTTTAATTTATCTGTTGAACACGTGGTAGCATGATAGCAGAGGCTACTGAGCGAAAAATAACTTTTAGTTTAATTAAAAAATTGAGCATAATATTAATCAAATAAATAACAAAACTGAGTCTTTTGGTTTGATGAACACTTGAATTAATTTATAAGGTAGAAATTAAGCACCTGTACGATTCTCCGTCGAAAATAACCTCCTCAGGAACAGGTTGTAGAACATTGGATTTCTTGATGTTGTTTTTTATTTATTTTATGAGCTCTAGTGCGCGCAATTATGAAAATAATTATATTTTTATATAGAGTTATGAACCCTTATCGCAGTTTATTGATTACTTGTAATTATTTACTCGAGATGAGCGCAATTTTAATAGATTATACAAAACACGTGGTGACACTTGAAAATGTATAAAACGAATAGATAATGGCGTCGGTCTTCTTGCCACGAGGCAGGAAAAATCCATGCGCATGCGTCACACAGCGCAAGTCAAGTTTGAATAGATAGACACTAGGCCCCAGTAGGTGCTGCCTCTATTTGCCGGAAGTTCAACTACATTCAAATTTGAATGTAGTTGTGATTACGCAACACCAGTAATTCTTTAAGTAACCGAGAAAACAATTTTATTTATCTTGGTAATTTTATAACTCATAAATGCATTCATTAACTAATATGCATAAGATATGAAAACAAATTGTACTAAAGAAAATAATTAAAAATATAATAATAGTGATATGAGTTTCGTAAAACTTAGAACAGAGTAGAATAAAAATTTGAGAATTCTCTGAAGGTTTAATTCAGTCAAATAATACAATATAGAATTAGAAAACTTTTAACTTACGGTTGTCGAGGTATTTGACTTCTTTGGGACATTTGACGGACTGTATTCTGGTAATTTTGCTATGATTATGCGGGTATCCACTGTTTCTATCTTTGAGAACTTTATAATCATCTATTAATCATAATTATAAAACTTAATTCTATAAATATTTTGTATAATAATATACCTGTGCACTTGTTTCGATCGATTAAATTCTACACTTATTCAAAAAATTAAAGGAACAAGAAAATTTTATAAATTTCTCAGTCATTTTTAAAAGGCTGTATTTTCGTGAAAAATGATCGTATGGAAAAAAGAAAAAAACTAAATTCAAGCTTAAGAGAGTGTGCCAGGCGATTTTCAAATGAACCGTTTTCACAGGTGAAGACCCAAATTATTAAACAAAATATGTCATTCGATGCGTAAACTTATTATTTATCACATCCTCTTAAAATCTCTAGTTAGAAGATCTTTCGACAAAATAATTTTTTCAGCTGCGATTTTTGCGGAATCATGAAAAATAGCTCACGATAAAATTTTTCTTAATTTTTTGGTTTTGTTTTTTGGGTCTACGGGGCTGGAAAAAATTTTTTCAGAAAAATTAATTCATGGTTCATTTAGGAAATTTATTCACCTACAATTTGCTTTTTTTAATTTTTTATACGACAATTTGCTGCTGAGATATCAGCCTTCACAGGAAAAAGGATCTTTTTGTCTTTGATTATCGATATCTAAGCAACTAATGGTCGCACAGTAATTTTGAGTGCAGCTTTAGAAACTGGAATAAATTCGCCCACAAGCCTCATTTTTTATTTTGAAAAAAAAAAATTCTGTTTTCATCCTTAATATGAATTTAAAAAACCTACAAAAAATGGGCTTTTTATGGTTTTTTAGTTAATCAACCACTGCTTCAAGAATATTGATGGAAAGGGTAATGTCGCCAGGTGATTTTACAGCTTAATGTACCCCCAAAATCTCTGGAAATTTTCAAATCGATCCATAGAACTGTTTGTCCGGGCCGATTGCTCAAAGTCGTACAAAACAATGAAAGGACCAAAATTTGTTCCTTAATTGGTGGAATCATTACCAACATAAAAAAATTAATATTTTTCGGGTTTTCTTTCATTTTTGCGTTTGTTATTCAGTTAATATAAAGTAAAGATAAAAAAAAATAAATTTCCGGAAAACGAAAAAAAAAAACAGAGTGAAAAAATTCTTATTTTATCTCGTTTTCAACAAATTTTTTTTTTTTTCTCTTTACTGAATAACAAAATTACTGTGCGACCGTCAGTGCTGAAATATCGATAATCAAAGGCAAAAAGATTCTTTTTCATTTGAAAGCTGATATCTTAGCAGCAAATCGTCGTGCAAAAAAACAAAAAAAAAAAAAAAAACAAATTATAGCTGAATGAAATTCCTAAACGGGCCATGAATTGATTTTTCTGAAAAAAATTTTCCCAGCCTCGTAGACCCAAAAAACACAACCAACATATGTAGAAAAATTTTCTCGCGAGCTATTTTTTATTATTCCACAAAAACCGTGGCTCAAAAAATTATTTTGCTGGAAGATCTTCAATCTAGAGATTTAAAGCTTCAATTTGAGTTTTTTGTTTTTTCGATACGATCATTTTTACGAAAATACAGCCTTCCAAAAATCACTAAAAAATTTATGAAATTGCTTTGTTCTTTTAATTTTTTTGGATAAGTGTAGTATAACGATAAAAAAACTATTAAATAGTTACCGTGTGAATCAACCAAGTAAAAAGCCGAAATGCCAACTTTTAAATTAGCGCCTCTGACATAACACTTACTATCAGGCTGGCATTCGTTCAATATAACGTTTTTTAAAACATTGTTCTCGTTTAGTTGAAAAACATTTATCGTAGGGACGATGCACTACTTTTTCTGATCAATATCAGTTAAGAGACAATACGAAGCCATTTTAATCAAGTATATAAACCTAAAATCGAATTCACAGTTGAGTTAGCAAGTAATAAATGTAAAAATAATATTCATCAAAGTATTTTTCTCGAAAAATAAAAATTATAGCCCAGCAGTTGAGTAAAAACGTAATGTGCACGAGTTTCTCTCAAACCAGCACCACCCGGGAAAAAATAATAGAGTTTTTAAAATTCCACGAGTTAATTAAAAAAACAGACAGCAAATCACAACCGCCTGAAAAAAATTTTTATTTTTTAAATTAGTTGTAAAATTGTATATTGCACACCTCAAGCGTAATAATTAAAAAACAAAACTAAATACAAAAATTTATTATTTATGATTTAAATTAGAGTTTATCTACATTTAATGCATTTTTCATCACAATCATACATACTGCATTAAATATAAGGGCTCCAGTAAAAAGTAATATTGCACTTGATTCAGCCAGTCAATAAAACTCACCGTTAATGTCTATCGATAGCATTAATAACATTAATATGACTGGCTGTTCCAGTACTGGGCACGGGTTCATTTTGGTGTATCAATAGACGAACAGTATAAAATTAATATAATAATATAATTTTTTATATTATTAACATGTTTCCTTGAATTTTATGTCATTCAAGATGCGTATAGAAAAAAAAATTAATGAAAAGTAATTCTATACATTTTGTATAAGCTTAAGACAATTGACTGATTTCTTAGCAATGAAAATTTTTTTTTTCATATTTCGGATATATTCTAAAATCTATTTTATATCCTATTTTGTAACTAAAAGATTAAGGTTTTAAATAAAGAAAGTTTGATTTAATTTTATCGCGTATGAGCTCAAATATAATTTAATGATTATCAAATCGTTCCGGTATTGGGACATTAACCTTATGTGTATGATAAATGTTCCCGGAAAGAAATCAGCAACTGTCAAAAAAAATTTTTTTGAATTTAAATTTTGAAAAAAGTAAAAATAAAATTCAGTTAATTAAAAAAATATAAAATTTTCAACTGAACAATTTCATTTCATCATTTCTGAAAACGGTAATGTGCACTGATGGAAAAAAAAAAACATTTTTTTCATTATAAAAAAAAATCTTTTTTTTTTTTTTTGAGAGAGAGAGAACGAGGAATAAGCTAGAATCATGACAGGAGTCTTTCTCTCTCCTCTCGATGAATTCTCGGTCGTTTTCAAAGTATTAAATTTTATATTTAATGACTTGAAAAAAAATCTGGGCATCGGTTGGCCCTGCGGGCCAGCCCCAAAACTTCCCGCTGTTTTCGAGCTCAAGGAGCTTGAAAACATCACTGTGAATATATTTTCGAGCTCGAAAATGCTATTACATGCAATCATTTTTTATGAGCTTTTCAAGATCTAACAAGTAACGTTTTATGCTAGAGTTGAAAAGTTAAGAAACAAAAATCATTAATGAAGAAGCGGCTTTTAAATTTTTATTTTCGATTATGTTCTCTGAAATACATGTATTGAAGCAGAAATCAATGTCAGTGATCAAAATCAAGATTTGAATGAGTTTTGACTTAGGTCAGAGCAATAATATATGGAATATCCGAGAAAAACATTAAAGACTGGGTTTTTTCAATTTTATGCGGACAATATGTTTAAAACTAAAGAACAAGTTACATGACATTATCTGATGATCGAAAGAGACTATATCAAGAAAGAGTTGGTATGGTTTCAGACACATTTTAGTACATTATATTTTGATTTATCCGGAAAAAATATACGGCCTAGACTTGCCCTTTTCTCATCGAATTCATCTCTGAAATCAAATTGGCCTATCATGGAACGGCCAATACCACTCCTACGCATGTTACGAGCTACTGCAATCTGCTTTAGACTCCGTGACATGATCAAGAAATCACCAAACTCATCACTCAAGACTCCAATTACTTCTGACGAAGTAATTTCTGCACTCAACTTCTGTATCAAAGAAACTCAACGCATTCATTTTTCAAACGAGATCAACATGCACTCCAAACACGCACCATGGCCTAATGGTCATCCATTTGTTCGATTGGTTGCATTCATTGACACCGACGGCATCATTCGAGTAGGTGGACGGTTAGAAAATTCTCCAAATCAAGACCAAAGTAAGCATCCTGCTATTCTTCCACGGAATGCGGCACTCACTAAACTCATCATCTCTGATGTTCATCAGCGTACCATGCATGGTGGTACTCAACTTACTCTGGCATTCATACGACAAAAGTACTAGCGGATCATTGGCGGTAGACAACCAGTACGCTCAGTTATACCCAAATGTATAAAATGCGCACGTCATCGTGCTGATAGAGCTCAACAACTTATGGGTCAGCTACCAGTATCACGAGTCACTCCATCATCTGCATTCACTCACACTGGAGTTGACTATACTGGTCCAATAACACTCAAAAATTGGAGACGCAGAGGAGCAAAAAAATACAAAGGCTGGATTTGTGTTTTTGTCTGCCTTTCTACGTCAGCAGTACATCTAGAGGTAGTCAGCGACTACAGCTCTAGTGGGTTCATCGCAGCACTCCGCAGATTTATCAGCCGACAAGGCATCTGCACAGCATTCTACAGCGATTGCGGAACGACGTTCAAAGGCGCTGAAACTGATCTCAACCGTCTGTTCACTCAAGAAACTCAAGAGTCAAGAGAAATACTGGATCACATCACTGTGAACAGTATTGCTTGAAATTTCAATTCACCAGGAGCTCTACACATGGGTGGAAAGTGAGAAGCTGCTGTCAAATAACTCAAACATCATCTTACTCGATCAGTGGGAGAGTCTTCATTTACGTTTGAAGAATTTGAAGCAAATTGAAGCTATATTGAATTCAAGACCATTGGTGCCACTCACGGAAGATCCAGATGACATTGATGCACTCACTCCTGGTCACTTCTTAATTGAACGAGCACTCAACATGATTCCTGAACCATCATTCATCAATACAAATAGTTCTCGATTGTCAAGATGGCAATTTTTACAACTACGTGTTCAACAGTTCTGGAATCATTGGTCTACAAGTTATCTTCAGAGACAACTGGCAATCACCAAGTGGCAACGCCCAACTCATCAAATTCAAGTTGGGTTACTTGTATTACTCACCGAAAAAAGGTTTCCACCAACCAGGTGGCCTCTCGCTCGTATTATCGCACTCCACCCTGGCAAAGATGAATTGAGCAGGGTTGCTACGCTCAAAACAGTGAACTCAACACTCACTCGTCCAATCACGAAGCTTGCACTCCTCCCAATTGAACCAGAACCTCAAGAATATGACGAATAATAACTCAACTGGTTCAATGAAATGCTCACCAAAAGATCAAGTACTCAAGAACTCACCAATCATTAACTCTGTTGCTGATGGCGGGCGGAATGTTGCGTAATCACAACTACATTCAAATTTGAATGTAGTTGCACTTCCGGCAAATAGAGGCAGCACCTACTGGGGCCTAGTGTCTGGCAATTCAAACTTGACTAGCGCAGTGCGACGCATACGGGTATGCTTTTCCTGCCTCGTGTCGAGAAGACCGACGCCATTATCTTGCGTTTATATAATTTCAAGTGACACCACGTGTTTTCTATAATCAATTATTTTGCACTCATCTCGAGTAAATAAATAAAAGTAATTAATCAATTACATGAAGGGTTCATAACTCTCTATAACAATATAATTATTTTTATAATTGCGAGCACCGGAGCTCATAAAATAAATAATAAAACCATCAAGAATTCCAGTGATCTACAACCAGTTCCTGAGGAGGTTAATTCAACGGAAACTCGTATAGGTGCTTAATTACTCTTTCATAAATTAATTCAAGTGCTCATCAGGATAACAGACTCAGTTTTTTTATTTATTTGATCATCATTATGCTCAATTTCTTGATTAAATTAAAAGTTATTTTTCGCTCAGTAGCCTCTGCAATCATGCTACCACGTGTTCAACAAATAAATTAAAATCAGTGTAATTTATTATGAGCTCATTAAATTCAATTACATTAACTGATCATTATTATTAAAACTCAATAACTAAATTAGTTATGTATTCAGTGCTATTAAAAATAGTAATCAAGTGTTCAATAATTAACTTCGCTCGGTAACCTCTGATTTCATGTTACTTTTCATTCTGACATTTTTGCGATCAACTCAGTGTTCAATTAAACCCAACTTAATTATTTTAATTCATTTATTTACTCGAGCTCAATTCAATAATTTGTATTCAATCATTTACGTATTCATGAGCTCAGATATTTAACAGTATTAATAAATTAAATCAACGATTTAATTTGTAACCCAGTGATATTTTGTGCTGTGACAAATAAAAATATTGTTATATTTTTAAATATGCGTATTTTTCCAACATCCTAACCACCAACCAGTCTTGATATGCATTTATTTTATTATTATTACAACAACTCGACTTTCGAAAATCGGGGTGAAAATAATAACCCCAATTTTTCGAAAATCGTCGATTTTCTTATCGGGAAGTAAAAAATCCAGTCGGTCATGATTTGTTATCCGTTTTATTTTATCTTTCTATTGATGATATGAAAAAATTGAAAAAAAAAATTATACAGTAATCAATGAAAATATTATTATTATTCATCAAAATCTAACGATGGACAAAAACAATAAACATGGATTGATTTTTTCTTTGTGTAAAAAGTTGTTGCTTAAAAAATTATTCGTTCCTTAATTGCATTTTTTGTTCAAAAGATTCATTAAAAATTTTTTTTTTATTGTAATAGACACAGATAGTTTTTTATTTTAACTTTCTAAACTAATGATCCTGAAGATAGCAAGCAATTAAGAATTTTTTATTTTTTTATTCAACAACTTAATTAAAAACAAAAATAAAAATAAAAAAATATGAACAGGTAGAAAATTTTAAAAAAGTACAGGTGCAATTTTTGTTAATATTTTTTTTTTTTATAATTTATCGTTTGAAAAAATAAAACTAAAAATCATCATAAGTCTGCTATCTTCAGTGGCATTGTAAATTACTATGTTGGTTATTTCCTAGAAATCTATTGTGTACTTACCAAATTCCAATGACTGTTTTACATCCAATGATTAGTTTCAATATTACAGCTGAATTTTTCGATAGCTTATACTATCTGAATAATTACACACAGTTTGCCTTATTCGACAGAGTACGCTTTTAAAATATCCTAATAAAACAGTAGACAACTGTTGAATATGTAACACGATATTAAAACATGTCGTTTCTTTTGGAATGAACAAGTAAATATTAGCACCCGACACCGACTAGACCACGCATTTATTCATGTATAGAAGCAAGGTGCGTTCTGGCTCGTGAAACAATAACAAGCTACTTGTTCATGCGCAGGTTTTCTGGCCACCCTGCATTCTTCATGTCCTTTGTCCTCATACCCCATTAGTATTGTCACAATCGGGTGCTATTATTCGATTCATTACAATCGAATCCAATCGGTGTCATCAATTAATCGTCTATAAGCAATCGATTAATCGAAAAATCGATAATTATAGTAAAAGAAAAGAACAATTTTTTTCTAAATCAACTGCGCCCTAATAGCCACTTTAGCTTGAAATTGACGGTAATTTGATGTTGAAATTACCTGAAATCTGCTGCCCGAATTCGCAGACAATTTCACAGCAAAAGTTGAAAATAAAAATTTGCGGTTAATTTTTTTGGGTAGACATCAGTGACCCATAATCCGATTACTCAGATTTATGTTTGCCCAGAATTCTTTTACTCAGAATCCGTTTACACAGAATTCTTTTACACAGAATTTTTATCACCCATAAATTCTATAATCCAGAATATCTTTAACCCAGAAATTCGATTACACAGGATTTCTTTTACCCAGACATCCGTTAACACAGATTCTTTTTACCTAGATTTAAAATTTTCCAATTGAAAGTTTAACAAAAATTCAGTAAATGGCAAATAAATAACTATTTTTGAATAATTAAAAACAAATATTTAGCTATTTTGAAAGAAAAAAAATTAAAAATTGACTCTTGGGCCAAGGCTGGCAAACTTGGACGTTAGTGCTACGATATTCCAGGTGTAGTTCATCCAGATCAAGTGATAAATCTACTGGCCACTGAAGAATTATTTTTTACGTTACTATTATTAACATTATTTATACTAAACAATAAAAAAGTAAGGAAATTAAATGTTAGTTTTTAAAATTTATAGAGAAAATAAAAAATATGCCTAGGCATCCGTTAACACAGATTCCTTTTACCCAGATTTCAAATTTTTCAATTGAAAGTTTTTGTAAATAAACTTTATTATTATTATTATCATTTCTTTTTTAGTTAATTGCTCAAGGGGTTCACTGCGTTTTGGTCCCCAAACATTTCATCCCCAACAACTCATCCCCGACAATTCATCCCCGACAATTCATCCCCGCGACGATTCATGACAATGACAACTTACACTTAGACAAATAATACCCGACAATTTATCTGTTGGACAATTGATACTTCAATAAAAATATTAAATACAATAAACCAACTATAAATATTTTTAATTATGAACATTTTATCAATATAATTTGAATACACACTTTTTCATAACCACATCATTTAGCACCATAGTACATAATCGATCGTTAAGAATTATTTACTTTATACTAATAATAAAATATTATCTCTTAATTATTTATTAACATTAATTTTTAGCGATCAATATAGTTAATTAATTAGTATCACAATTGCTTAAGGCACTTATACAAGACAACTGAATATCATAATTTATCATCACATATTGACTTAGTGCAAATGAATTACAATTACATTTTTTATACACAGTAAAGTACAAGATTTGTTATTGTGATCAACGCTTAATTACCAGCTGTCATTACAATAATAATATTTGCAGAACAAAATATATAAACATTAATATTCATATTTTAACACGTAGAACAGTTTACAATTAAACAATAAATATTGTAAATGAATGTCATTATTTGCATAAAAATACTTGTTAACAGGTTAACCGATATTATAAATATATTATCAATTAACTTATAATTCAATGAAAAATAAATAGCGTCATATGTTATCAATATAATTGGATTACTATTATTGTTTGAGAAATAAAACTTTATGAACGTCTCAACGTCATAAATATTAATCGATCATTAATCAAAATATTAGCAAAAAAATGAATATCAACAGATCAAAATAACATTTTTGAAGCTAATATTTTAGCTACATTATTCAGATACTCATACTTCTTGTTAACATCATAATTCAATACAAAATTTTTCAAACGCTCAGTGTAATTGCGATAAGCTTTTAGGCGTGTATTGCTAACGTCCAAACCAGATTCAATCTGAGTCATCAGAACGTCAGTTTTAACTTGTTCATCCTTGAGGGACTTTACCAATTCTTCCATAACAGGATGAGCTTGACCCGCACGTTTATTAAAACCTGAATTCCATCCCTCGCATGGATTATTAGATCGTAAATAATCATGGATCACTGCTGTTTGACAATTCCACATTTTAATTGGAAACAGTGGTTTGTCCCGCTTATTTTTATTATGTTTGACTTTACCTATCCAGGTCAATTCAAAATATTCAAGTAATTCTTCGAAACAGTCACTATTCTGGTCATAATATTCTGAAGACACAATTTCTTCAAAAGCAGCGATGACATCTTCAGACGGCACAAAAGCTAATGCCATTAGCAGACGTATATTCATCGAAAATTTTATATCTTCATTATACTTTTTTTGGTGACCATACTTTTGTACATGTTTCCATACACATTTAGTGAAATGAAAATTACAACCGTTTACTTGAACACCAGAATACACCTCTTTAAAAGCTTCAAGAAACGCTTTTTCAAAATCAACCATTAAGCGCTGAGGCCGGTAATTAGGAATGCGATCACGCAATACTTTCAAAAAATTAACATAAGTTACTTTGGTTTTATTAGGCGCAAGTAGATAGACTAATGGCAAAGTTTTACCATTTTTGAGACCATGTATAACATATATCTGAGTAAATATCGCCGGCGCTGTACGGAAAGTTCCGTCACCCAACCACTGTTCACATGTTGTTAGAAAATTTAAACTCTTCTGTGTAGTAAAAACAATGAACCGCTTCTTATCACCTCCACTATCATGGATCAAAAACAGATCGCCATTGTGGGTATACTTCCATTCGTCCTTGCAGACAAGCTCAGCACGAGTTGATGGATTAACAATTTTTTCACCGTTTGGATTATTATTACGGGCACGCCGTACAGCACGTGTCAATGGCAATATCTTAGGTAGATTGGCAGCTACTGGAGATAATACACCACGCAGTGAACTCGCAACCACATCAACTGGTTTATCATTACTCTTTATAGCTTTTTTTTTTATTTTCTCTTTAGCTATTTTAACCTGAACTGCAACAATGCTTCCACTATGATCATGTGTAGGAATAGCACCAATAACATTTCCTGGAACAAAAATAAATAATAATAAATATGCACGTAAAATAATTAACAATACAAATTATTTATAAACAAAATGTACCGTTTCTCGTATCAGAATCCGTGTGAATAATTACATTACACTGCGAGTTATAAACACAACGCCATGTAACATTGGTTTTGTTAACCCGTTTCTTACAATATAACATACCGTCATGGAGTAACAAATTTTGACCACGCTGTGATTTAAAAAACTTTAACGTCATTATTACGTATTAATATTCAGTATAAATTATTCAGTAATTTAATTAACAATTTAAAGCCAGTATCAAATGAAATTTTATTAAATTTAGACGAAAACCGAAAGCTTTTTAGAGTATTGTATACTAATGACCGCTTCAACAACATTAACATACAGCTATAAAAATTATAGAGCACTATATACTATACATATTGCAGTGCCAAATACTACTTCTTCTAATCAACTGATGGCGTTACAGGATAATATCCAGAAGCCGCGATACTTGACTACATTTAAATGATCTTTTAGATAATATCGTCATTATTATTGTAATTATTCTTATTATTTTTATTATTATTATTATTGTTGTTGTTTAAATTAAATCATCGGGTTACTAAACTCAAAGTTACATAATATTCAGTTGATGGAAAAAAGTATAGATAATTTTTTTCATAGATTTGATGTGCTTGATAATAGTACAAATATTGCTTATAATAAAAATTTATTAGAAATAATTATCAATATAAGGTAGATTGTCGGTTGGGCGCGTTTTCATCCCCGGACAGAATATCCCCCGGACAAAATATCCCCCGATGGTTGACCCTGGGGACTTCTACTCAAAACGGTTTTGAAATGAGTTTGTATGGTGATGTGGCACATAAACAATAGAAAAGTCAGCCGTGTATACACAGATGGCGTTTAATTACATACGTGTAGCCAGTTACTTACCATCTTGTAATAGATTAAATAAAAATTAAAATATTTAATAATTAATTTTATTTAAAACCGTACGATGGACGGTGGCGTTATAGGTCCAACCCATTTATAATTTTTTTGGTAACTTCAGTGTTAGGTATGAGGCAGGATGTGTTGGAGGTGCCTCACTAACGATTCCACCAACACATCTGGGATGAAATCTAATATTGTTCGGTGTCTATTAAACTTTAAGTTTGATAAAGATTATAAGTTTGGCGAGTTAACGCGGCAAATTACACATTTTAATTCGCGATATCTACAAATTATCGACCAGTTTTCAAGTAGATATTTAAGTGTACACGTGTCAGTTTAACATCAAAATGGCGGTTTATGTGACATCATCTTTACATATACTCACAACATCAATTCTTGTTTAGAATTGTTACTCTGAATAAGATTACAACTAAAATAACCGAGTGGGAGTTTTTGGGGATATTTTGTCGGGGGACGTTTTGTCTGGGGAGGTTTTGTCTGGGGATGAAAACGCGCCCAACCATTAAATTTTGGTTATACTGCACGATTTGCAACCCTCATGTTAATAAAGATCTCTTTGAATTGATAAAGTATAAAATAATTAATATATGAAGATAAAAAAGAATTAACATAAAAAAAAATAAATTTATCAATAATTCCATAGAATATTTATTTTATGATAATTTATTTAGTTTAAATATCTCAGTAATATTTTCTGCATCTACAATAATGTAAATTAAATAAAGTAAAAAAAATTTTCAACTGTAATGATAAATAACTTACAAAATACTTTTGCCAACAGAAATTTACTTTATTGAAAATTTAATATTACAGCCTACCAAATGTTATGGAAAATAAATTTTATTATTAGCCAAACGATGCGAGACTACATGACAAAATAATGTTTTATTTAATTTTGGAAGGTGTTTTATTTATTTTTGTTTTTTGTTTAATTTTTTTTTTTTTTCAACAGAATTAATGAATCAGGCAGCTTTTTGTAAAAAATTAAATATCCTGTGAAATTATTAAAAATTTATCAAAATTGGGAAAATAAAGAAATTTATAAAAGTTTTGACTCAAAATTTTAAATAAATTTTTTTTTATTTAGTAATTTTAGTTATTAGTAAATTATCTTTTATATTGTATGTTGCTGACGAAAATAAAATAAATAACATGATCGTGTTTTTAATTTATATACAGGGTCCAAATAAATTCAAGAAGGTTATATCTCTATTAAAAATAGAATGAATAAATTTAAAACTTGGACGTTTTTGCTTTTTTTATTTGTCAACCCTAGCAGACCTGATTTACCATAAATTTACGGTAATTTTACCGTAAATCTACCGTAGAATACCGTAAAATTCGAGTAGATTTACTGTAAATCACGGTAAACCCACCGTAAATTACGGTAAAACCACCGCAGATTACGGTAAACCCACCGTAAATTACGGTAAATCCACCGTAATTTACGGTAAATCGGTACTTTACGGTGGATTACCGTAATTTACCGTAATTTGGGTCCGTTAGGGTAATTGACAATATTTTTCAAAAAATATCACATGATAAGGAAATTAACAGTGAATTATTACTGCATTGATATTACACTTAGCTTAAAATAAAACAAAGAAATACAAAATATAGTTTTATTTAATTGAAATGCTCATAATTTAATCTTAATCTAAAAAAAATGAAATACATTTGAATGTAACGTTGAAGTCAATTTCTGACACATGCGCAAGCGCATTCTGTGAAAATAAAGTAAACAAGTGAAAAATGTGTTAGTATGAACTGATAGTCCACACTACCAAGTAGACAAATGTATTGATGTTATTTAAAAAAAAAACCTAAAACTTCAATTGATAATTTTTTTTTTATGCGAAAAATACATACATTTTCATGACGACAAATGCATTTTGGCAAGGACATCCGATGCCTATAAAACTACCTAACAAAGTCTACGATGGTTACTCGTATTATTGTTATAATTCTACTGCTGAATCCAGGTATTTCAAATTTGACATTATTTTAACATTTTACAAATTCCTACGAAAAATAATAGAAGTGTTATATTCTGGCTGTCAAGCAAGGCCCGTTCTCAGCTCACTAGATTATTTTACCAACTTATAGTCTATTCCCAAAATAAGGCACCCTAATTACCAACAATTAGAGTACCTAAAGTAGATAATTATAATAACGTAAGGATATTATACATCATAAGAATTACTCCATCATTTGAATTGTATAACATAAGAATATCTTTAACATACGTGTATTTTCCAAATCAATAATCAAATAATAAACTATCACCAGATGTACTTAATCCTACGTATGAGAACATTTTTCATTTTGATCTTCAAGTATATTCAACTAGAGATAATTTAATCATGTTAAAACACGGCTGTATAAACTATTAGTAATAATTTGTAACAAACGCAGATGATATGAAAATGGACTTTGACTTTCAAATAAATTTGTTGATGATAACTCAGATAATTTGTGAAACAATAAGTATAATTGATAGCAGCAACAGAAGTTGTAATCCACTTATTTTATGAACGATAAAATCATCTTTTTATAATGACAAAATAATAATCTAACGGTATACTTAATTTCAATAGTTTTTTGTACCAAAAAATTTACAACTGAATATAATGGAAAATTGAAAGCATACTAAAATATGAATTCAAAACACAAGTTCATAAATAAAACAAATTTATATCTAATGATACAGAAGTTAATGAATATATTTAAACTTAGATGATTAAAATGCAAAATTTATATAAAAATTAATTTTTTTAAAACAAAAAAATCAAAATCGTTAAAATTTTTAAATTTATAGTTGTTTAAATATTTATGTTGAAAATTGAAAAAATAAAGAGAAATAAATTTTTAAAATTATAATATTTTAATAGTTTTTATATTTAAAGTATCAGGTGTTTAGTAGCTACAGAATCAATAATATTTATGCATTTATATTTATGATACCATTGCTATTTCTAATGTCAACGCAATAGATAATAAAATTTCAAATAGTATAATATAATTATTATATTCAAGTGAGAAAAAAAAGAAAACATGAACAGAGAATCTCGTAATAAATAAAATTTTTCTTTTCCATGTTTAGGCTTTACCAGTATGTTGGATGTTTATGACCAGGAAGTCATCATTAGCGTACTCGGCAGGTATAACATATTTCAAAAATCAGTTGGCTCCTCGCAAACAACCTGAAATTATACTTATAGATTTTGAGAGTTCTTTAGAAATTGCTACTCGCTTAGCATTCCCATTAGCAAAAATTGTCGGCTGTAACTTTCATTATTGTCAAGTGAGTAAAAAATTTTATATTAAATTGATACAGAATATTCTTTTCAATCATAATGTATTATAAAATAAATTTTTTGTTTTTTTCGTTTTATTGCAGTGAAAGCGCTAGGGGTGCTTTACTGACGGTTCTTCCTCGTTGGAATTCATCCTAAAATATGGAAATTTACAGTGTCACGGTCGGAGTGAGTGAAGGCGACGGGCGAAAGGGTTATTTTATTTATTATTTAATATCGGAATACCGAATTACCTCGTTCTATAACTCAGCCAAGGAGTTCGATTGAACCGTCACGTGGTTAGTGTGAGAACTTATGAGTGATTGGGTACCGATCATTAAATTATAAGTTATAATATGAAATTATTTTTATTCTGTCATCCAACCAAGGAATTGGGGTCACGTGGCTGATATAAGAATGTTCCAATTTCTTATCGTTTTATAACTTATTTGTCTATTCGTACCGAGCGGATGTACGATAGACCGTCCCGTTCAATGACCTGCGTGGCGTTAGGGTAGGTCCGGGATTTTTGAGCGAGAGGGATATTGGGTCGGTGAATATGGGCCCTCGAGAAGACCGTGTTCTTTCTCCGTCTTACTTTAGGTTTTACTATGACTTAATTTACTAGCACTTGAATGCTGGAGAAAAAGGACAGTAAATGAAAAGACGAATGTATAAAAAAACATGTGTAGTATATTGACAGGTTAAATCTTACATGTAAATATTATAATTTTAGACTTACCCAAAAGGGTTGATATACCTGCACACACACTCACTCCAAATTCACCAGTTTGAATTTGTGTACACAGGAGTTTTACAATGTTTTATGAGAGTATTTAATTGAGATTCTCAGGTTGAATCTTTTCACACGAACGCACTGCACGCTGAACCGAAAGGCCGGCTTTGCTGTCGAGTGAATTTATGATGATATAGATGAATATATATATTTTCTTTTAGGGTTTTATTAAAAGGATTAACTATTCCCGAACTAGGACTCCGGTTGCCTAGGCGGTGGACGTCACGTGAAGGAGTTTAGTTAATCTTATTGCGAACTCAAGTGATTTTACTTTAGGTATCCAACCTAGGAGTCCAGATGCCTAGGCGTAGGACCTCACGAGGAAAGATTTTAAAAATAAATTTCTAAGTCGCGAAATTATAATTTAAAATAAAAGAACCGAAACTCGATTATCGGTCTAGGACCTCTGAATGCCTAGGCGTAGAGCGTCACGAGAGCGAATTTTGAAGTCGACTCAGTGAGTCCTACTCGCGGATGGATCCGACAAAGGTTTTTGTGACAGAAGTAAAGACTTTTGATTTTTAAAATCGAATTCCGATTATCGGTCTAGGACCTCCGGTTGCCTTGGCTGTGGAGCGTCACGAGAACGAACTTTGGAATTTTACTCGCGGATAGATCCGACAAGGGTTTTACTTGCGGCGGTTATGACTTTTAGATGTTGAATTTTAAAATAAAAGAATCGGATTCCGATTATTGATCTAGGACCCCTGGTTGCCTAGGCGTAGAGCGTCACGAGAACGAACGTTGGAATCGACTCAGTGAGTCTTACTCGCGGATTTAAATAGATCCGACAAGGGTTTCGGTAGTAGAAGCAATGACTGATTTTAATTATTTTTCCGGGGTTTATATAGGAAAATTTTGGGAGAAAATTGGGGCTAAAAATATTGAGAGCGTGAGAATAAAGGATTAGATCATAAATTTGAGTGACATTTATTTTCATTCTCGGAAACCTGTCATCTTAGAGAATTTACTATTTGTAGGGGACTCAGAGATACAAACGGTTAATTCATTTGCGACCAAATATTAATTACTTAAATCCATTAGTGGTACATATTTTTAAGAGCGATAATTTAATTTTAAGAAAAGATTTTAAAATTTACCTCTGATCTCCGTATAGAGATGATAGAAAATAACAGGAAATCGTAAATTTAAGTGACATTTATTTTAATTTTTGGACCTCTGAAAATGATATCGTCAGAAAATTATCGGCTACCAGAATCCATGGGAAACCGTTAGTTTCATTAGCGGGCGGATATGCACTCTTTAATTCCATTAGCAGCGAGTCAGAAAGAAATAAAATTTTGATTTTAATGACAGGAGCTCTTTACTCTACTTTTCGGGTAACTAGAATCAACGGAGAATTCGTGGGAACTGTAATATTCATCGATGTTAGATGATGTTACATCAAGTGTTTGGGTAATAAAATTTAGGTCTATGGGAGAATTCTTAAGCTAACACTGTTTAGACATTAAAATTTACTTGAGGCTTAAGTAGGAAATATTAAGAAAGAGATCAAAATAGTTATATGTGGAGTTTAGTTTTTGAGGATTTTACCGAGTAGACCGGCCATCGCAGTGCAGATGCGCTTATGAGAGAGAAAGATAGATACTTGTCTATCCGTTGAATTTTACCTCTATTTCACTCTCTCTTTCTCCATGCTTTATACTATTATACTTTAATATTATAATTATTATTTATTCCAGAATACTTTTAATTGATTCAGAGCAAGTCTAACATCTTTTTAAAAATTATTGGATGTGCTTTGAATTATAAAAACAAAAAAAGAATTTTAAATTAAAGTACGGTTAAATCACGATCCATTTGTAATGCTTGTTACAACAGGTATAATAACAAGATTTTCAGAATAATAGTAATAATAATAATAATAATAATAGCAATAATAATAATATTTATTGCAATTATAAATATTATTTTTATTTATTATTTTAATGTATGTATCAGATCGTTAATCGATTAAATTAAAAATTCTTGAAACTACAATAATATCGACTGCAGTGTTTGGGGGTAGAGTTAAGGTTGAGAAACATAGAATATATAAAGCCTTTATAATATATTCAACTATATGTATATTAGGGTGCGTCATTTCGGAGCAACATTTTTTTTTAATGCATGTGGAAAAAATCATAGTTCAATACAAAAAAAAAATTTTCGCCTAAGAAAAAAAATTCTATGTCGATTACAGACCTAGCTCATTAAAAAATTCGATTTTCCCATTTAAATAACACGGGAAAACTTTTTTTTTTATCTTTAAGTATTTTTAACTTGTCAACAAATGAATAGATCGAATAGGCTAAAACATATTCTTGTAGGAAATTGAACGCTCTACAAAAAAAGTCTCTTATTATTTTTTGATAAATCCATCTGTTCGAAAGTTATTAGAGCTCGAAGTAAAATTGGAAATCTTTATACTTTTCCAGCGAAACTATCAGACATAATCACAAAAAATTATGGGATCTTTTTTGTTGACAATACCATTTTCTACAAGCTACACTAATGCAAAAAATTAAAGGAGCAGAAAAATTTTATAAATTTTTTAGTGATTTTTGGAAGGCTGTAACTTGGTGAAAAATAATTGTATCGAGATTTTAAAAAAGCATTTTATAGCGTCAAATCTGTAGTTTGGTGCATTTTTTTCAAAATTTTTCGAAAGCTTCGGTTATTGCGCAAACATGAAAAATACCGCGAGACAAAAAATTTCTAATTTTTTTTTTTTTCCGAAGAGCCCACGGACCGCGGGAAAATTCTTTTAACTAAACGAATGTATAGCTTCTTTAGAGAATTTATTCAGCTTCAATTTCGTTTTTCTGAAGGCTATCAATCACTGAAGGCTATCAGCGATTTGATATCTCTGGGACAAATCGTCCTACGAGGTTAAAGAAAACCCAAATTGAAGCTGAATAAATTCTCTAAACAAGCTATACATTCGTTTAGTTGATAGAATTTTCCGCGGTCCGTGGGCTCTTTGGAAAAAAAAAAATAATTTAGAAATTTTTTGTCTCGTGGTATTTCTCATGTTTGCACAGTAACCGAAGCTTTTAGAAAATTTTATAAAAAATGCACCAAAACTAGAGATTTAAGCTATAAAATGCTTTTCTTAAAATCTTGATACTATTATTTTTCACCAATTTACAGCCTTCCAAAAATCACTAAAAAATTTATAAAATTTTTCTGCTCCTTTAATTTTTTGCATTAGTGTATTTTTATTAAAGTATTTTAAGGAAGACACATAGATATCTACATCTTTGTATACATATCAATCTGTCACACGATATTAAATCACATGATATTGTACAAAAAGACATTGAAGATGTCTTGTACAATGTCTAGGTCAAGGTGTGCTTGTTGAGTTACTGACGCATATCTTGAGCAAGTCTTGCAACAGGAATTACTTGCAGCTACTAACACATATCTTGCGCCAGATCTGTATAATAAGTGTCATATTACAATATTTTCATCTCACTCCTATTTTTATCACTGTGACCTAGGATCCTGTCTTGTATGCCAATAAAAGGGACAAAGTAATAGAGATAGAAGTGAAACAGATAGTGTAATATGATATTTCTGCAAAATTAGATCAAGTCACTGTACCAATGCACCTTGAGCAAGATATCTTTATTATTCTTGCACAATTCTCCAAGTACAACGTAACACAAAGTTTTTTTTTAAGTCTGAAACAAGACTTTTGCAATTAAGAATTTTGTACCCATGTCTGCAGCACGATCCATATTTATATAGGAACGTAGACAATTAGTGTGCTAAAAGCCAGACTCGGACAAGATTGCTATAAGCATATGGGCAAAATTATTACTTTGATAAAATTAGAAATAATTTGATTTATTCCTAATAATTTCACATAATCTCCCTAAATTATCTCACAATAAATACCAGATGGTTTTGGAATTAATTATTATATTAATTTTTTAAGATCATTATGCAGAGCAACATTGACGTTGAGTACGTCACGATGCAAAAAAATATCTTCAAGTAGATGAATTTCGTGATGACCATAATCATCTACCAATGGTAAGTATAAAAATAGAGAATTACTTGTCGACGTAAGTTATTATCAGTTTACAAAGAAAATACTGTATTTGACAAATAAAAGTTAAAAAGAAAATAATTTCATGACTATTTAAACAGATTCTAGGGAGAAGGAGATCGGAAAAACAGCGACCTAAATCGTTGGAGGAAGCGAAAAAATTATGAAAAAAAATTAATCCGGAAAATCCAACGATAGTGGTAATATCTGAAGATCACCTGATGAAACCTGTAATTAAACTCCGCAGAATTGATGAGATGGAATCGATAGAAAAAAGAGAATTTGTTTCATTTTTAGAAACTTTAAAAGGAAACATCGATATCGAGAGTATACTTGCAAACACTAAAAAAATAAATCTAATGCAATTAAGAGTAATAAATTAAAGTCATGTTAGCAAGTATCTCCGGATCGATATGGAAAAACATCGCGACCATTTTGAACAACCTACATTGAAATATTTAAATATATTACTTAAGGGATCAAAATAATAAATTAAAAAACGTTACAACTCTACTACTGATTACGTTTTTTATCCTAATATCTCGAACACAATAATTATTATAATTGCCAACGTCTAAACCGTGCCAAGGCACGAGCCAGTTGCTAGTACATTGATGCCTTCTAAATGTATCATAGATAATTAATTATTTAAATTTAATGATTTTATTTCTGCTAGCGTCTAAACCGTGCCAAGGCACGAGCCAGTTGTTAGTACATTAAGGCCTTCTGAATGTCGAGACAAATCGCCTTTCTCTTTGCGATTCTCACCAGCAGCCACCAGGATTCGCGGGTTGAACCCTGGCTTAGGCTGGCCTCTACGAAATTTTTATTTTTGCTGGGACAGAGCAATGGGCTAGGGTTCTTGCAAAGCAAGAACCCGCACTTGTCCAAACTCGGCAACGTATGTAGAAAAACTTATCAACTTACCTCACGGCTTATTATAAATTTTAGATTATTCTTATAGATTTCTAATTTATGACTTAACTAATAATACTGTTGGTTTATTTAACACTCTTACCAGTATTTTAGGATATAGATAGGATAAAAGACGAGATTTAATGTAAAGGCTTTATACTGAAAATTATGCAAGTTTATTGCCAATTATAATAAGTTTCAACCCGGGAAAAAATGATTTTGCCTAATTATATATAATTATATATAAGACCTTATATATAATTAGATCTAAAAATTGGCCAGGTCTAATTATATATAATTTATATATAATTATATATAGGTTATATATGATTATATATAATACGTTATATATAATTAGATCTGAAAATTGGCCAGGTCTAATTATATATAATCATATATAAGTTATATATACTCATATATAATTAGATATGATTATGTATAATACATATATATCATATTTTATATATAATTAGATCCGAAAATTAGGCGGGTTTCATCATATATATGATTATGTGTAATTTATATACAATTACGTATGTTCATGTACGATTAATATTGAAGTATTCAGAGGGAAGTTTTTTTTTTAATTATACGTTTAATTATACATAAGTTTATTACTTTTTTAACAGACTGAAAAATATAATGTAACGCTTCGTAAATATTTTAAAATTATAATTTATAGTAAAATTGTAATCATTATTTCTGTAAATATACACCTAAAACTATAATGCATTTAACGAGTACTGATTATGAAATATCAATAAAGACCATAGAGCATCTAATATATTAAATAAGAAAAACTAAATATTAAATATATTCTATAAATAAAATATTAACTTATATATATATATATATATATATATATATATATATATATATATAAATAATTAATTTATATTTGATTATATATAGATTTAAAGATCTAAAATATAATAAAAATTACTATATATGGGTCTATATAGGTCAGGTCTAATCAGATCTAATCATATATAGACCCATGTACAACTATATATGGGTATATACTATTATATATATTCCATATACAATCATATATAATTAGGCAAAATCATTTTGTCCCGGGATATAATTAGATTTAATTATATATAAGGCTATATATACTTATATATAGGTCTATATATAACCATATATATTCTATATATAATCATATATAATTAGGCAAAATCATTTTTTTCCCGGTATAATTAGGTCTAATTATATATAAGGCTATATATACTTATATATAGGTCTATATATAACCATATATATTCTATATATAATCATATATAATTAGGCAAAATCATTTTTTTCCCGGTATAATTAGGTCTAATTATATATAAGACTATATATACTTATATATAGGTCTATATATAACCATATATATTCTATATATAATCAGGCAAAATCATTTTTTTCCCGGTATAATTAGGTCTAATTATATATAAGGCTATATATACTTATATATAGGCCTATATATAACCATATATAAGTATATATAATACCATATATAATTATATATATTCCATATATAATCATATATAATTATATATAATTAGGCAAAATCATTTTTTCCCGGGAAGTACTTACAATAACATAAGTAATTTAATTACGTCCAGTAAAATGATATAATACTAAAAATGTTCACAGGAATTCAGGACAAATAAAATTCAAACCATTATTTGATCTTTGTTGAACGTTTCGTCCTTTATTTGGACTTCATCAGCAACTAAATTTAAAACATAAATAATTATAACCTTTCTTTACAAAATAAAACACATAACAAATATAGCCATACCTTAATCCTTATGGTTTATAATCTATTATATGTTATTATATAAAACGTAAGAAGCATTGGTAAAATTGTTATAATGAATCTATTATCAATTAACATTCTTATTTTTAACATAAACAAACACGTTATTTAACAAATATTACTAAATGTATTAACATCTAATTTGCTGTAATACTGCTGTACTCTTAGATAGTGTATAATAACTAAGTTACAAAACTAATACTACAGTGCCATCTATGGTCTTTATGTCAACTAAATTCTCGCAGAAACATTTAAAATATCATTATAAATACTACTTAGATTATTTGTGTCTGTTCTTAGATTCACTGTATTATTTCTTTTAATATAAATCATTTCGCTAATATTTCTCTTGTACCAATTGTCTTCTATATCTAAAACCGTTGCCATGTCAAATTTAAAGTTATGCCCAGTTTCGAAATGATGATCAGCAAGTGCAGTGGAGTTTGTTTTGAGTATATTGCCAAGGCACGAGCCAGTTGCTAATTGCTAGTAATTCTGCTAATCATCTTGCGGGACATTTTGCTAATGTTTGTACTGATGTTTTCGCTAGTCGTTGTGTAAATCGCCTGACTCTAACTTGTCGTCTTGCTGATGATCTTGCTTGCTGTCTTAGTACTTGCTGGTTATCTAATTGCTTAACAACTTATATAAATTCCACGACATACATCAAAATAATTATCGTAATAGATACTAAAATAACGAGCCAAATAGTCAGGGGAATGCATGAAATAAGACAGTCAGTAAAATATAAGATAAAGGGATAAAAAAAATTAATTTCTCGATACAATTTCAATATTCGAACTAAATTCGTACTTACTTTAATCATTGATAGATTTAAGTTAATATCTACTCTGTCCATCATCCTAAAAAATTTGATCTTTTACAATCTCTGCCCATTCATATAGCAAAATAGAGACAAAACAAAATATTATAAAAGAAAAATCCGATTACCAGATAAAATTTCAATTTTCTATCAAGAATAGAGGAAAATTCGTTCCAGGCTATAATCAGATGGAAAACATCGTGTTACTTGATTGTTCAAAATTGTAATTTCTATGGACTCTGCTATTTGACTTAGTACATTTAATGTAGAGCGTAATCCCGACTAGAATTTCTTCCTGATTTGCCTGAAGTACCATAAGGACCTTATCAGGTTAATATAAGGTTTGCCTTATTAGGGCAAACCTGACAAGTTCCTTGTCAGGACCTCATCAGGATATCCTTATTCAAAAAAAAGTTATTTGCCATCAGGTCAACCTGACGAGTTCCTGATCAGGACCTCATCAGGATATCCCTATTCAAAAAATCGGTCTGTCAGTTGACCCTGCGGGCCAGCCCCAAAACTTCCCGCTGTTTTCGAGCTCGCTGAGCTCGAAAACATTATTGTGAATATATTTTCGAGCTCTTCGAGCTCGCAAATACTTTTGTATGCCATTGTTTTGTAAAAAACCATTTTTTAGCATTTCTTTCTTCCACGATATCTCGCGAACGAATCAACCGATTTTGATGGTTGAGGTGGCAATCGACGCGTTTTATCAAGTTCTAAAGCTGGTCGAATTTTGAAATTGATTTACTCAGCCGTTTTTGAGAAATTTCAAAAAAACCAAGGAAAAAATTTTTTTTGAATTCTTTCGTCAACGGTTTCTCTTGAACGAATGAACCGATTTTGATGGTTGAGGTGGCATTCGACGCGGCTTATAAAGTTTCAGAGCTGATTAGATTTTGGAATCAATCCATCGAGCAAAATAAAAGTTATCCAAATAAAACATTTTTGAAAAAATTTTATTTTTGAAATATCTCTGAACGCACCCTACCGATTAAGTTCAAATTTCTACGGCCTCAAGACATTAACAAGCCGCGTCGAATGACACCTCAACGATCAAAATCGGTTCATCCGTTCAAGAGTTATGAATATTTACATACATACATACGTACGTACGTACGTACGTACATACGTACGTACACACATACATACACTCGGACATCATCGTGAAATTAGTCAGGATAGCTTCCTAGGACCTCGAAACGTCGACATCTGATGGAAATTCGATTTTCGTAAATCGGACCGAAACCAATAACTTCCCGAATTTTTGAAAATTTACAATTTTCTTAGCGGGAAGTTAAAAAAAAGTTATTTGCCATCGGGTCAACCTGACAAAGTCCTGATCAGGACCTCGTCAGGATATTCTTATTCAAAAAAAAAGCTCTTTGCGATCGGGTCAACCTGACGAGTTCCTGATCAGAACCGTATCTGGAAATCCTTATTCAAAAACAAGTTATCCCATTCTTTCAAATATTTCATTTACAGGCTACAAATTTTAAAAAGTACAAAAAGAATATTATATAAAAATCACGTCGATTATTGTAGCACAGATTTTTTACTTCTTCATCAGTTATTCTTTGACATCATAATGAATATTATATTTACACTTTCAAGATCACTTGTGTATGTCAGCTCAGTGGATAGCATCGAGGACTTTAAATCGGAAGGACGCAGGTTCAAGCCCAGCAGTTATCGGGATTTTTTCACCAATAAAAAATATGTTTACTTCCTCTAATTAATGCTCTCAATGCAATAGATAACATTCTCGATCGAATTAAAATTCTCTTATTTTTTTTTGCAATTTAATATTTTTTTAAAAATAATTACTAATAAGGTAATCCTGATAAGGATTTGATGAGGATATCCTGGTAAGGACCTGATAAAGCAATCCTGATACGGACCTCATAGGTCTTAAGCGTTACATCCATATCAGGATCCTCGTCAGGATACCCTGATCGGGACCTTATTTGAAATAAGGTTAACCTGATAAGGACCTCGTCAGGCCCTTATGAAAAATTCTAATCGGGAATTTGGTCTAGGTTGACTTAGGCCAAAATTGTCCTAGTACTTTGTTGCACAGAACTTTTTCTTCTAAAATATCTGACAATTTGTTACGCAAGATGAGGAATGATTAAAAGATTCCAAAATTGTAACTTTTTTTTTTTTTTTTTTTCTATTTAATAAATGCCTAACTACAATCTCTCAATTGACAATAAATAATTGGGATGAGAGAGTAAAACGTGGTAATTAGAGCTTTACCCAATGGCAAGATACTCTAGTGCGGGTAATACTCTAGTGCGGGAAAATAGTAACTCAAGTTACATAAAAAAACTCCAATTCTTCAACGAGAGTTTAGCATAACTTTTCATTTATTTATTTATTAATTTTGTCGACCCTGCGACTTATGTCCCCTAAGGGCCGCAAATACAAAGTATACAAATAATAGTAATAATAATTTATATTATATTATGTTAAATTAAATTAAATTATATTATATATACATATATTATATATTAAGTATATATATATATATATATATATATATATATATATATATATATATATATATATATATATATATGTATATATATATATATATATATATATATATATATATATATATATATATATATATGTAAGAGAAAGGGGCGGCAGGGGTAGGCAAAACGAGATACTTCGAAAATTTTATAAAAGAAAATTTCTTTGTTTTAAATCTATTATAACCATCCCAAAATTACTTTGGCAGATATAATTGAGCATTATTTTGGATTTTATTCGTTAAACTTTTCAAGAATCGAGTGCCGGTCAAAAAATGTTAAAGACCTTTGTATTATGATAAAGACTATTATAAAATTTTTAGCTTCCTTTGCATCCAATAATTGTGTAAAATATAATTTTTCTTAATGTAAATAACTTAAAAAAAATTTTAGTAAAATCAAACTCATTCAATATTCGGAATTTTTTTTTTCTACATTTTTCTGGGGGTACCCTGTATATAGTATAGATTCAGGTAATCAATTATATTTTTTCCAATATAATTTTCATATTTGTTCACCATATATCACCATATTTTGCCCGCAAAAATGAACTTTTTTTTTTATGGCCATTGAAAATTTTGTCTATTTACTTCGAATTTCTAACAATTTTTATAATAATTTGTAATGAACTTTATAAAATAGTGTGAAATTTTATCAAATTTTACAATATGCTACCCCACACTAGATGCAATAGTGACATAAAATTCTCTAAAGTTTTATGAAATATTATAAAATTTGATAAAATTTCATATGATTATAATATAATTTCATTAAAATTATGATAATTTAATCAGGAGTTATGAATTTCTGAAAATTACCTCATTTTCGAAATTCATATATCCAAGGTTTTTGAAAATTAACGGCTCAAAATTTAGGATAAGGTGTCTTTTTATATGTACAAAAAACATGTAAAAAATTCAACCGGATCAAAAAATAAGATTTTTAAAATCAGGTGATTTGGCATGGAATGACCCATATATATATATAATATATATATGGACTAGAACCGACTTTTGAGGACACGATTGCGTTTGCGATTCTTAGTCGATCTTAATGAAATTTTCTTCACTTATTCTATGTGTACTTACCACGGTTAAGGTCGAAGATAGGCTGAATCAGTTTTTATCCACTTTAAAGTTCATATAATTTTAAAACTAATGCTCATAGACAATTTCTGTAAAAAGTATCTGATAGCTTGTCTAATAAGCTTCAATTTATGACCATAAACTTCATGCTTTGACCATTTCTTCTAATAATTTGATAGCCTTGAAAATTTTTATGGAATCAACAAATGTTGAAAATATGGTTTTCATTCCACATAACTTATGCAATTTCCATTAAAATCCAATTCCGTCAGTCTTATTCTATTGTAAACAAAATAACCTGTAAATTTTACAACTATTTTATATTTCAAAAGTATTCCTTTTATTACTTATGATGCTTCAAATGTACCTGTACGTCCAATGATTATTACTGGTCTTGTCATTACGATAGCACCTACAGTTATTGTCAGATCTCAATGAAGATTGCTACACTTATTTTATAGGCGATTATCTTGAACAAATTCAAAGATGAGCTAAATATCGGTCGATTAGTTTTGAAGCAATGGCTGTTTGAAATTTTCACGATTTTTCGAAAAAATCATTTTTTATGCTCTGTTGAAGATCATATACCATTAAAACTAAAACTGATAGACAACTTTAGTAAAAAGCATCTTAATGTTTGTATAGTAAGCTTTAATTTATGACCATAAACTTTATGTTTTGACCCTTTCTTCCAACAATTTGATAGCCTTGAAAATTCTAATAGAATCGAAAATTGTTGATAATATGGTTTTCATTCTACATAACTTATGCATTCCACATTATAATACAATTTTATCAGTTGTATTTCATTGTGACCAAAATAACTAGTAAATTTCACAGCTATTTTATAAATTAAAAGTATTTCTTTTATTATTTATGATTTTTCAATCGTACCTGTATGTCCTATGATTACACGGAGAGAAATTAATTATTCTATCTACAATACAAATTTTATAATTTTAACTATTCAAAATTGTAATATCATTTTCAGTGATTATAATCATTAGTTCTACAATTGAAAATGATTACAGTTACAATTGATGATGGTAACGGTTACTACTGAAGATGCTAAATGTAATTATTAAAAGTTATAATTGTTACAATCGATGATGGTAACTATTTTCATTCAAAGTTGTAAAAATTCTTAACTAAGAATGTGTGTATGTGCGTAAGTGTGCTCGCGCGTGTGTGTACGCACCCATGTGCCTGTGTGTGTATGCGCATGTGTGCATGAGTGTATACATGTGTGCGGGCGAGTGTGCGCATGTGTGCGGTAAGTGTGCGCATGTGTGCGGGTAAGTGTGTGTGTGAAATTAATCACTCCGCCAGTTAATCAAATTACACACAGACGAGCGTCAGACTATAATGCTGATATTTTAATTTTTTATTAGCTTAGATGGTCATCATTATTTAGGCTAATAGTAACTATTATCATCAGGCCATGAAGAATTACGATTTTTTATAATAGTAGTAATTATTTAATATAATAACAGTTATAATTTTTAGTTATCATAAATAATTATAAATTTTACTCTATAGTTAGTAGATTCGACCATTCAGATTAATTATTTAATAATTTGTTTGAAAATTCTTCTATAACTTGATGGTAACTTGTAGCATAAAATTCTTTCCGTGCATAACTGATTTTGCCATCGTAATAGCGATTACAATTATGATCTCATACTAATTAAATTTTCTATACTTTGTTTACGTGAAGGTTAGTCTGGTACATTACCTATATAATGTTTTGTCAAATTAACTATCTGAAGTTCTCTATCGAAAATAGTCGTTGTCTTTTTTTACCTTCACTCTTAGAAAACGAGCCTAATTTCATATCATGACTATACACTAACATGTATGTATGAAACTTTTTATATAGATTAATTGTAAAATCTACCTTCCATTTCGGCTGCCGAATGGCCTTTTTTATTTAGTAAAAAGTTACCTCTAAATTATGGAAAAATTAACCGCAAATTTTTTTTCAACTGTTGCTATCACCCTGTTTAGAAAATCTCATAGAATCCATTAGATTCTCATAAATTCCTATGGAAATTTCATAAGAATAAATGAGTTCTATGAGAACCCTTGTGGAAATATTTCTCTGAAAAATCTCTGAAAAAGTCTTCAGAACTCTTAATAAGACTTTTTGAAAGCCTTACTTTTTCTGAAAAACACAGAAAAAGTCTTATCACAAGTGAATAACTCTGAAAAATGCTGAGAAACTCTGAAAAAGTCAAATATTGTCTGAAATTTCGGAATTTTCAGAAGAGTTGTGAAGTCTTACTAAGATTTATTCAGATTTACTATATGCTTCAACTTCAGCTCTACAGAAAGACTTTTTCAGACTTTTTTTATAAATAAAAAGACTTCTCAAGCAAAACTTATTCAATTAATTAAAAAGATTCAAGTAAAAAATTACACCGCTACAATGTGGTAAATTATTTAAAAGAAGGGAAATTTTTTCTACAGTATATTTTTATTAATTACAGAATATTATTTTGTCATTATTATTCAAAATTATTTCAGAAATGATTTTTTCCAATGACATAGAATTACAATACATTTTTACTATCAAAATGTTTTGTTTAAATTTTAAACTTTGTGACAGATCTTCAAATTTAACAACTCAATAATAACAAATTATTATTAATTATCTACACCAAAATTTTAAGCAAAAAAAAAAAATTCTGTACGATGTTACAAAAAATGACAATAACAGATTTATTAATAATATTAGTATGATGAATAAAAATTGTCACAAAAACTTTCGCTGCACCGAAATTAAGAGTGGTTGACCCTCGACTGAATCCAATTCTTCTTCACTCTGGTGGAATAAAAAAATATGTTGATACATAAATGTTGACCTTTTAGCTACTTGTCTTTTATTTAAAAGCTGACTGTATACTTGAAGAAAAAAAAAATGTCGTCCAAAAAAAAATATGGTACTGCAAATATTTATAAGGGATTATTCATTAATTTCTGTTCTGCATTCAAATTACATAGTAAGAAAACATTGTATGGTTTCAATTTTAAATTACGATAAGAGTTTAATATCCAGACAAACTTTTGACATATGTTTACAAAAAATTATATACTTTAACGAAACAATTTTTAAATATTCGAAAAATTTACTTCTGCATAGAAAGTTATTTATGATTAAAATTGAAATTATGAAGAACTTTGCTTCAGAAGCTGACTTTGTTTAAAAGCTGACATTAGCTGACTTTGTTTAAACATAATCATCAATTAGCTATAATAAAATGGGAAAAAAACAGAAAATTACATAATTCACAAGAAAAATATGCAGCCAAATTTTTAAAGTATGTTTTTAATATCGATGAATAATTAAGAAAATTTTTTAATTTACACCGAATTCAATTTAAACTTTGAATATTTTTTCAAACATTAAATTTTCCACAAATTTGTAAAAGGTCTTTTGTACAGTTTTCAATTTTCTTATAAAAATATTTTGTACGGTTGTTTTTAGAATTTGCTGTTGCAAGACATGAAATTTTTATCTCTAACAAATTGTTGAAATGTGGAATTTTAATGACCAATATCAATTAATGAGAAGTCTCCTCTTTATATTAATATTCAAAACTTACTTTTTAACAGAATTATTTTTACTTTCCTCTGCAAGTATACAGCTTCTTTCAAAGTTTAAAAAAAATTATGCAAAAATAACATACCATAATGATAATCGAAAAAAATCATTTCTTTCGTTCTGTCACAAGAGTTTTGGATTTCTCCTGTTAAAGAATAGGATACAGCTTTTTTTTTTCAGTCGCCGTAACATCCTTTGGGAATATTTATTATATAACAAGTTTCATCGATTCTTTGTATAATTCCTGGTCGTATTATTGAATTAGGTTTACAAACACATAAGTTATTAGTAATTTGACATTCATAAATGTGATGAACTGTTACATATTTGGTAGAGTGAAAATATTTTCCTGTGTGTTTGATTTCTTTATAAAATATAATAATTTCTTCTTCTCCGACCATATTCTCAATGGAACAAATATTACTAATAATTCCGTTTGTACCATTTTTCAATATTATTATGGTGTCATTTATTTTTTGACATAATCGATAGTTCTGAGAAGTATAACGGTTTCCTTTATGAATGAATCTGTTATATACTTTGCATTTTGTAGGCGTAAAACCGATTGCTTTTGATTCCAAGTCACTTAAGTTATATTTTCTACCTTTCCCTACTAAAACGCAGTCATCAATTTTGAATATATGTTTAAGTCTACCTGTCAAGTTTCGTTCACAAAATTTCTGAAATTCATTACCCAGTTCAAACCGGTCACTTAAAACTGGAATTGATTTGTGAAATAAATATTTTCTTGCAATTTGCAAACATACGTGATTTGGACTTTTTTTCAATTTCAAAATGAAGTGATTTTCATTTTCAAAAGGAAAAGTATTGTGGGCCCATAATGGACCTAGGTTAACTACACTTTTTGCCATGTGTAAAAGCAAATGTATATTATAAGTCATTTTCTCTTCACCAAAATATTCTTCATAGTAACAAATATATCGGATCAGTAGCTTATCTGCAGTTTCCAGCATATGACTTGAAATTTTTTCTTCCAATAGAATGGTAATACCTTCGACTAATAACGCCAAGTGATCCAAGTATTTATGCGGAAGTAGTTTTTTTAAGCACGGTAATGAGTAAAATATTAACCAAGAACGCCATTCCGTAGCTTTCCACATGTTTCTTTCAGTTATATCTCGAGGTGATCGTGATATTGATGACGGGTGTTTAAACTTCAATAAAATTTCATTTATCGCTGCCAATTGGTTAGGATTTCCTATGTAATATGGTTTTCCAAATGAACATAATAATAATTCTGTGTGTTGTTTTACAACTCCAAGTAACACTGAGTGCAAATAATCAGGAGACATTCCGCCAACTAAGTCAAAGTAGTCGAGATTCATTAATTGTGAAGGACCCAAAACACCTTTTACATCCTCACCGTACTCTTTTGCACTCGCCAATACCATTTGGTTTTTTACAGATTCATCTGTTCTTTCTGTTGGTACATCCGTAAGCATTGGATATTTACAAAATTTTTCAATACATTTCGTAGGGTGTTCACAAAAAGTGCACCCATATTTACCATTGTACTGCTTCATATTCAGTACTTTACATCGAGCTACTGAATCAAAACAGGCGCAAAGTGGAATAAATTTACTAGTTATAGTTTCTTCACCTAACTTCCACCTCAAACCTTTACTAGACAAATCATTAGCTTCATCCACAAATGGTTTCAAGAATAGGTTCATATCAGGCTCAACTTTATCTACCCAAAGACCAGTCATTATCAAATATTTTGATTTTAATTTTGGTGACAATTCATTTATTGATGCGTAAATTGGCCAAATTGAGAGTTTACTAGATTTTGCTGCTTGACAGCCATCTGTATTGAAAGTATAGGATAAATTGTATTTATCAGATAAAACATTCATCGGTCCCGACTGCGATAACTGTTTATAAATTTTTCCATCAGTTATGTTTTTTATTACATTTTCCTCGTCATCAACATCACGTTCATTTTGATTCAATAGCTCTTCTTGAACTTCAGGTCTCTCAAGTATTTGTTTCAATTGATTAGAAAAATTCAAAGTTAAAAAAAATGGTACATTTGATGGGCTGAACTTTTCTTTACATATTGGACAAATATACTCTTCACTCCTTGAAGTAGAATGAACACCAAAGTAGAAAAAACATTTATTACAGTACAAATGACGAGAGGAATTAGACTCTTCCAATTGTAACTCTTGAAATAGTTTAAATTTTGTCGATGGAACGACATTATCTCCAAATATTGAATTGATCATGGACAAAATACTTGTTATTGTCTTCCATGTTAACGACTCCTGAGCACCAAGCAGTAGTATCATCATCAATACTTCTCCACGGGTAATCGATGTACAAGAACAGAGCGGTTTACTGTACGCATCATCAGCAGTACGTTCAAAAGAAGTCTGAAAAAATAGAAAACTTATTAACGGAGTTCAAAAAAATTGTCATTACGAACAACATTTATTATAAGAAACAAGTATTGCTATTGTAATTACTATTCGTACTTTAGTTTGAATTGCTCGCGTTTTTATGTTAGTACCTTAAACCAACTTTTAATTGACTGAGACCATACTTTATTTATGCCAAGAATATTTGTTTTTGGTTAAAAAAATTTTTTTACTACCTCAGGATTTTCGTTTTAATTACAGTTATTGAAAAAGTATACAATTAAAATTAAATATCTATATTATTCGAAACCATTTATTCTTAAATTAAAGATATGTTTTTAATTCAGCAGGACAAGATTAGTTTGCTCAACTCATAAAGTTAATATCCTACTCATAAATATGACATTACTAGCTTCAGAATCTAATATGTTTTTCATAGATTTGTTGATCAACAAATATTATTATATGTGCAAATCGATATGCACATGAAGTTACATATTTTTGAAAATCCATAATCAGACATAGCATACAAAATACAAGCATCAATTATTGATATCTTATTTTATTTATATCGCAACTGCTTTACTTTTTCCTGCTTTTCATTGTGCGGCTGTGGCCCGACTTGTGCTTATTCGCTCTGAGTGAAGCTATGGTAGGGGAAATTAAATCAACTGAAGCGTTCGCAGTGGTTACTTTCGGCGTTACGGGAGGCTATTTTTACTAAATTATAATTAAATAAATATTTATATATTGCGAAATAACCATGTAATTATTTATTTTTCATTTTCATTTTTTCCTTAGTATCATTTTTGGACTTTGATATGAATTTCAAACAACTTAACCTAAATGTTTGCTGCATTTTTTTTTTTTATCATTATACTTAATTGTTGTTGATTCGTTTAACTAAAAAACAAAACTGCAATTATTATAAAACTCCCACATACTTTTTATAACTGTTTTTTTTTACTATTATTTATAATAATTATTTATTTTTATGTTTCTTGCTATTGACATACGTATAAAAACATACTCTGACAGCCTCTCGTACTTCATATTTTGTCTAGCGCTGCAGTCACACTCATAGCGAATACTGTACTGCATCATTACGGTCATGGAGACTAGAGTAGTCTCCATGATTACGGTAATGCCCTACAACCTCCCTTGTGCAATGGAGGTGTAGTGGCGTAGGAAAACCACAGAGAAAACCTAGCCAGTACAGTTTCGGTTTGAGTGAAGCTCCAGTGATCGATAAAAATCCCATTTCACCGACCACTGGATCTTCATTCCGCGCCTAGCGATCAGAGACTTTCGTTTGAACACGACGCGTAGCTAAACGGTCACCCAGCCAAGTAGTGATCATGCTCGATGCTACTTCTTTGGTGATCGCTCGAGCCACGCGCGTGCCGAACGGCTGCCTCAGCGGCTATTATTACTGCTTTTAAATCTATTGGATTGATTTCATTGTCAGCCCTATTAAAAAATGTCATTTAGTACCTTATGTTTTTCCGCTATCGTCTTTAAAAAATATGTCTTAGAATTAATTTAGTTATTTCGTTTCAAAAATGCAATTTTTTTATAGTTACTAAGACATTAATTTTTTTTAACCATATCCCCAATTATCACAAGTTTTAATGAGTTCAAAATTACGGGAAAATTGGTATATACAACAATTGTTGAATTTGATCTAATGTATTTAGCAATCCCACATACCTGATTAGTGTCGCTATCATTCATGTGGAAATCTTCTGCAAATGATGAATCTTCGGCCTATAATAGAACATTAAATGAATATATATTAGGGTGTGTCATTTCAGAGTAACATTTTTTTTTTAAGTGCATGGGGAAAAAAATCATAGTTCAACACAAAAAAAAATTTTTCGTACAAGAAAAAAAATTCTATGTCGATAACAGACCTAGCTCTTTGAAAAAATAGATTTCCCATTTAAATAACACGGGAAAATTTAATTTTTAATTTTGAGTATTTTTAACTCGTTAACCTATCAATACATCAAATAGACTAATACATATTTTTGTAGGAAATTGAACGCTTTACAAAAAAGGTTTCTTATCATTTTTCGATAAATTCATCTGTTCAAAGGTTATTGAAGCTCGAAGTCAAGTTATAGTAAATTTCGAGATCTTTTTACTTTTCCTGCGAAACTATCAGACTTATCATAAAATGTTATAGGGTTTTTTTTATGACAATTTTATTTTCTACAAATTATTATAAGTAAAATTTTTTCGAATTCCGCATTGTTTCCTAGTTATTTTCATTTTAATTTCAAGCTCTTAAAAAAGTAGAGTTCTGATCGATTTAAAGAGCTCGACATTGAAATGAAAATAACTAGAACACAATGCGGAATTTGAAAAAATTTTACTTGTAATAATTTGTAGAGGATAAAATTGTCAACAAAAAAGACTCAATGACATTTTGTGATAAGTCTGATAGTTTCGCCGGAAAATGCAAAAGATCTCGAAATTTACTATAACTTGACTTCGAGCTTCAATAACTTTTGAACAGATAAATTTATCGAAAAATGAGAAGAAACCTTTTTTGTAGAGCGTTCAATTTCTTACAAAAATATGTATTAGTCTATTTGATCTATTGATTGGTTAAAACGAGTTCAAAACACTCAAAGTTGAAAATAAAATTTTCCCGTGTTATTTAAATGGGAAATCGATTTTCTCAATGAGCTAGGACTGGAATCGACATAGAATTTTTTTTCTCGCACGAAAAAATTTTTTTTAGGTTGAACTATGTTTTTTTTCCCCATGCATTGAAAAAAAAAAACTTTTGCGGAAATGACACACCCTAATATATATATATATATATATATATATATATATCAGGGTGATTCATTTCCGCAAAAGTTTTTTTTTTTAAGTGCTCAAGCAAAATCTCAATCTACATCGAAAAAAAAAAATTTTCACCATATATGTGACCTTTTAATTCCAATGCTAAGTGCTTGAAATTTTATAAGAAATTTTATTCCCTTCAAAGAAAGTCCTATGAATCAAGTCGCTAAAGTCCATAGTTTCCGAGTTATAGTAATTTAAAGAATTTGAAAAATATAATAGAAAAAAATAATTATAATTGATATTTTATTTTTCAAATTATTAAAATTACTATAACTCGGAAACTATGGACTTTAGCGACTTGATTCATAGGACTTTCTTTGAAGGGAATAAAATTTCTTACAAAATTTCTATTAATATTTTTAGTGTACTTTCATTGGTTTATGTTCTGCAATGAAAGGTCAATTTCATAGGAAAAATGAGTTCCGCAACGGACACAAGTGAAACAGCTGGAATTACAGCTAAGTAACTATGGGCACTTTTGAAAAACACCAAATGCCCTACAATTTGCGATTAAAACCGCCTTGATATCATGAAACGCAGCTGAGTATTAGAAAGTTGAAAAAAAAGTAAATTAATTTCCGTGTATTTTAAATGGGAAATCTTTGAAATCAAATGGCAAGCACTTAGCATTGGAATTAAAAGGTCATATTTGGTGAGAATTTTTTTTTTTTCGATGTAGATTGAGATTTTGCTTGAGCACTTAAAAAAAAAAACATTTGCGGAAATGAATCACCCTGATATATATATATATTAGACTGATTAAAAAAAATCGACTTTTTTTTTTCAAAATTCGTATCAAAAATATTGTTCGAGATGACGAAAAAAAAATACTGTTAAAGTTTGAGTTCTTAATATTGATATTAAAAACGGCCTCATCGCAATTTTCCATTTTTCATTTAAATAACATGGGAAAAATTTATTTTAAACTTTGGAATTTTATAACTCATCAGCAGATAAATTTATCAAAAAGACCAATATTTAATTTTGTAGGAAACTGCTCTACAAAAAAGGTCTCTTATCATTTTTTGATAAATCTATTTTTTCAAAAATTATTCGAGGTCAAAGTTCAATTTATAGTAAATTTCAATATTTTTTTACTTTTTCAGCGACCTAGAATTAGACTTATTATAAAATGTTATAGTAACTTTTTTGTAGGTCTTTTTATTTCCTATAAATTATCTCCCTTCAAGTTTTCGGAATTCCTGAACACTTTTGATTTTTTTATGTTCTAATGTCAAATATTCCTAAAAAATTGTGTTTAGGTCATTTTTATTATTCATAAAAACAAAAATATTGATTTTTTTAGACTGTTATTTATTAATTTATGATCATAATATTACAGAGAAAAAAATTGCTTATTGCAGTCAAAAATACCCATTAGTATTATTAATTTTTTTGTCATTGAATGGTGGAATGAATTTGATAATTATAATTTCTTATTGGAATAATAAAAACTTTTCAATGGCAAACAAATTAATAATAGTAATTGGTATTTTTGACTGAAATAAGCAATATTTTAATCTGTAATATTATGATCATAAATTAATAAATTTCGGTCTAAAAAAATCAATATATTCGATTTTATGAATAATAAAAATGACCAAAACACGATTTTTTAGAAATATTCGACATTAAAACATAAAAAATTCAAAAGTGTTCAGGAATTCCGAAAACTTGAAGGGAGATGATTTATAGGAAATAAAAAGACCTACAAAAAAGTTACTATAACACTTTATAATAAGTCTAATTCAAGGTCGCTGAAAAAGTAAAAAAATATTGAAATTTACTATAAATTGAACTTTGACCTCGAATTATTTTTAAAAAAATAGATTTATCAAAAAATGATAAGAGACCTTTCTTGTAGAGCACTCAGTTTCCTACAAAATTATATATTGGTCTTTTTGATAAATTGATCTGCTGATGAGTTTTAAAGTTCCAAAGTTTAAAAAAAATTTTTCCCCTGTTATTTAAATGGAAAATAGAAAATTGCGATGAGCCAGTTGTTAATATCAATATTAAGAACTCAAACTTTGACAGTACTTTTTTTCGTTATCTCGAACAATATTTTCGATACGAATTTTGAAAAAAAAAATTGTCGATTTTTTTGAACCAGTCTAATATATATATATATATGTGTGTGTGTGTGTGTGTGTGTGTGTGTGTGTGTGTGTGTGTGTGTGTGTGTGTGTGTGTGTGTGGCATTCCAGGCCAAATCGACCACTTTTGACCCCGACCCCTTTCGATTTGGCTGAAAATTTGTTTTCCTTCTACCTCATCAAAATCATTTTTCTGGAAATTTTAAATTTTTTTATCCGAACCAAAAAAAGTTATGAGTTTTTCAAAAATAAGGCTTTTTTTTCAAATAGCTATTTCTTCTGTAAAAATTGACTAATTGGGACTTTTTTTTCAGAATTTTTATCTTTGAATGTACTTTTTAGGAAAAAGTACAAAAGAATTTTAATTTTTTTTTTATTTTCTCAAAAAAAAATTCAATTCATTCTGCGATTTTTCCCGCCAATCCCAGAGTAGGCGTACTTTTCCTTCTTTTGTATTTTTTTCTAAAAAGTACATTCAAAGATAAAAATTCTGAAAAAAAAAAAGTTCAAATTAGTCAATTATTACAGAAGTAATAGCTATTTGAAAAAAAAAAAGCCTTATTTTTGAAAAACTCATAACTTTTTTTGATTCGGGTAAAAAAATTTGAAAATTTCCAGAAAAATGATTTTGATGAGGTAGAAGGAAAAAAAATTTTCAGCCAAATCAAAAGGGGTCGGGGTCAAGAGTGGTCGATTTGGCGTGGAATGCCCCATATATACATTTTTAAAAATTATATCTAAATTACTTACGTCAAACCAGATTTCTCTACTTAAAGATTCTTCATCGTCATCTTCATCAAGCCAAAAATTAAATTCAGAATGTATGGAAGTTGACGTTTGCTGATTGATAAGAGGAGTATCAGTTTCAGTCGTAGATTTAATTGAAGAAAAATTGTCATTTGTGACGTTTGCGTTGTGAGGCTGTGGTGCGGTCGCATGCGTATCATCATCACCAACGTGTTGACTTATAGTTTGATTATCTCCATCTATAGCCTACAGTAAATATAAACAATAAGTTATTGACATCAATGAAGTTGGTGAAGTAATAACCATTATTTGAAAAATATAAATGTATCTGTCGTAATGCTATTATGTAGTATGTAACGTTATCGGTGAAGGACACAAAAAGTCCTTTTTTTGCGGTAAAACTTTTACCGATCGTATAACTAATTTAATTATCTTAAATTGTGATTTTTTAATTGCACTTTTTAATTGAGAAATGATATTTTTCATATAAAACCAAAGCCAAATTGCAAATCATGTGGAATCTATTTTTGAACATAAGTATATCTTTTAATATCTATTATATTTTCATATATGATGAAAATTTGAGATTTTGAAATAAAAACGTGTTTTCTTCACAATTTATGTCTTGTTGTTACAATAAAAAAAAAAAATATTAAAAACTTCTACATCAATTTACACACTTTATGTAAGTAATTTTCTTTATTTTTACAGTAGTCTCTTCACAATTTCAAAATAATTGAGGTATTTAAAGTAGCCGAAGTCACCGTTCTGTCGTTTATTCTTATTTCCAACCACAAAGAAACTATACTGATTAAAAATATTGATTGAAAAAATTAGAGCCATGTAAATTTTCTATCTATATATACTACAGAACAATTGAAATCACTTCAAATTGTTATATTGGAAAAAATTTTAATCTCAAGCCAGTAATTTTTTTTTACTCAATATTTTTTGTCACGGCATCTATAAAAATCGCCTTCTACTTTGTTTAAATTTTTAGATTTTAAATTTGTGTAAGTGCAATTTTTTATAAAATTTATTCGGTAATGAAGTTCAACATCATAAAGATTATTGCTGTCAAATAAATGTATACTTACATCACACCGAAACTTTTTTAATGTGTCGTAGAATGTTGATCGAGGCATAATGCCATCACCACCGGGCTCCAGGTACGATTTGTATGGGCCTCGCTTCATGTTCAATTTAAATTTTGTTACTTATAACTCACAACAAATAAATAATTTTTTTTATTACACGTTAAATTTATCACACACGAAATTAATGTTGAATAACAAATCTATTCATTTTCTTTTTTGCAATTCAACTCTCATTAATGTGAGAGACACTAATAGGTCTCACAACGAGACTCGATGTATAATATACACAAAAAATTTTCAGTCCGTTGTACCGGCTATTATTTATATAGGTTACAAATAAAATATTTTTATAATACTTGAGACTCACTCAAATGACATTCAACTTTTTCTAATCAAATAATGTAATTAAATTATTTAATTATTAAAAATTTCTATATTACAATAGTTACATCGTTCACTTGCATTACACTTTATAGGCACGTGTTTATAATATGAGAGCAATTCAATAACAGTAGGTGCAATAGGTTGTAGTCAGGTTAGCGTATACAGGGTTGCCAAAAAATTTTTGTCCAATTCGCTCCATCTATGATCAAAAGTAGAGAAATACTTAAACAAGTCGTCCAATCATTTTAAAGTTTAAAATAATTCTGTTGGCTTACAATTTATTCTTTTATTAGCCAATACAAGTACACTATAATTTACTGCATAAATTGAAATCAACTGTTTAAAAAGTATTATTGCAATTATTTTTTATGTAGTGAAAAATGATAGGATGTTTTTAGAATAAATTTGATTAAAAAATAATTTGAATTAAAATTTCTATTAATATTTTGCAAATTATTAATTATTTTTTAGTGCAAAGAGCAGAATATCGTTACGCAAGTTCTGATTAACATTAAATGTATACACATTTCTTTATCTGATTGTTAAAAATAAAATAACAATTTACTTTCAACAGTTATTATGAAATCATCACGCGCGTTTAAATTTATAATTTTTTATAAGAAATAAAATTACTATTCAAAACCAAGATTCCAACGAACTGAACTGAGACGAAAGAAATGAAATGTTTGAATGTATATGTGTCCATAATAACCCAAGTAGCACACTTGCCTTTATGACATCTATAAGATATCAGTTTTTAGGCTATTTTTTGACTTATCGATAAGGCATCAACATGTTGACAAAATGATCAGAAATTTGTGTCACCGAAAAAATATCTACTTAAAAGACTTGACACAACCCTTATTAAAAAAAATGATTTACTCCATGCTGTGTATATCCATAAATTAGTCGATTCAAATTATTTTGAATCATTTCAAATTGTTTTGAATCATTTCAAATTAATTTGAATCATTTCAATCAGCGAAGCGACGACATAAAGTAAATTACAAATAGTTGTAAAATAAGTCATCTAAACGAATTTTTAATTGAAATGTCTTTTTTAAGGCAAGAAAAACAACGCAAATTCTCTGTCTCCGGAACTAACATTTGCATGTCTTATTTATACCAAAAAAGGTGACTGAAACAAAAAAAAATTCGTCTTATCCTTTTAAAAGACATCTTAAAGTTGTCTCTGTGCTATAGCACATACTTAAAAGAAACACAATATTTTTATATGTACATACTGAATTGAAATAATGTTTGATTCGAGTCATTGGCAGATGGAAATTAAAATAGTATTTAAAAATAATGATTAATATTGATCCCAATTCTGAAACATTAAAAATAGCTCAATCCGCGATAAGTAGCCCAATCTGGCAACCCTGAGTGGATACGCTACATACGTAACACTACAATGTGACTCACACTGTGTGAGTAATTTAAATTATATTAGTATATATGTATTAGGGTAATTCGTTTTGAACGACTATTTTTTTTTTTTCACTCCCACTTGAAAATATTGTTGTAGACATTGAAAAAAAAATTCCCTGCAAGTTTCAGCCCTTGATTTTAATTTTAAGTACTTTATATTTGATTTTGAAGTTAAAACTATTGAGAAGTTATCGAGAAAAATTAGTATCATTGCTTTTGGGATTAAATAATGAACAAAATGAATTTTGAACGAAGTCTCTACGACGAATAATTGCTGAGTCAAAAATTATTGAAGCGCGAAAAACGAAAAAGCGCGTCATTTTGTCCGCGCGTGTATAAACAAAAGGCTGTAACTCGGCAGCCAATCGATACTTTACAAGTTTTTTTTTTATTCTCTTAGTAAATCATATTTCAACCATAAAAAAAATTGGTAACTTCCAAAAAATTTTTTCGAATTTAAAATTTAAAAAAAGTAAAAATCACTTTTTGTTAAATAAAAAATAGAAAAATAAATTAAATGACCTGATGGATAATTTTGTTTGAACAATGACTCAAACAATTATTTAAAAAATTTCTTGCTGCGGGACTTAGAAAAAATTGGACTTCGGATATCTTCGGGAATTGCTAGAGAGAGAAAGTGGGCAAAAGACGTGTAGTGTCTTTCTCTAAAGAATTACGTCTGTGCATATCCCCACAGGCAGATTATGATCTTTTTTTTTTTTTTTCATCTCCAACGACTGAAATTCTCTTTTCCATCATTTCTTATTGCTCATTTTGTTATAAATAATATTGTCAAAACTTCAAATACATCGTTCCTACAATATAGGTATCAAAAGATTGCAAATTTTCTGAATCTAAAAAAAAACTTATCGTGTAGAGAACTTTTTTTTAAACATTATGTCATTGTTTATAAAAAATTACTTAACAAATTTCAAAATAAATCGTTTATACGATGTAGGTATCAAAAAATTGCAAATATCCTGAACTGGAAAAATAACTTATCGTGTAGAGTATACTTTTTTTTCAAGTTTATTTCCTTGTTCATGAAAAATAATTAACAAAATTGGATCAAACTTGATTAAAAAAATTTGCAATCTTTTGATACCTACATTGTAGGAACGATTTCTTTTTTTTCAAATTTGTTAATAAATTTTTTATAAACAAGGAAATAAACTTTAAAAAAAAAGTTCTCTCACGATAAGTTATTTTTCCAATTCAGAAAATTTGCAATCTTTTGATACCTATATTGTAGGAACGATTTTTATGAAGTTTTGATAATATTATTTATAACAAAATGAAAAATGATGAAAAACAGAATTTCAGTCGTTACAGACAAAAAGAAACAAAAAAAAAAAAAAAAACAATCTGTCCATGGGGATACGCACAGATGTAATTCTTTAGAGAAAGACACTACACGTCTTTTGCCCACTTTCTCTCTCTAGCAATCCCCACAGATATCCGAGGTCCAATTTTTTTTAAGTCCCGCAGCAAGAAATTTTCCATGTCCTCATACTGAAAATTATAAAGGAAAAATTTCAAGAAATCGACCAAAATTCGTATATAGCATTCGATCCAAAATTTCGCGAGACGAATTTTTGTCGTATCAAAAAAAAAATAATTTTTTTTTTAATTGTTGATAAATTCCAAAATTTTCCATAACGCATTTTTTTATGAAAAAAAAAAAATATTTTGAATGTCATTACCCGTAATTGTTTGGGTAATCGTTCAAACAAAATTATCCATCAGGTCATTTAATTTATTTTTCTATTTTTTATTTAACAAAAAGTGATTTTTCCTTTTTTAAATTTAAAATTCGAAAAATTTTTTTGGAAGTTACCAATTTTTTAAAAGTTGATATATGATTTACTAAGAGAATATAAAAAAATTTGTAAAAATATCGACTTGCTGCCGAGTTACAGCCTTTTGTTTATATGCGCGCGGAAAATAAATGACGCGCTGTTTCATTTTTCGCGCTTCAATAATTTTTATCTCAGCAACAATTCGTCGTAGAGACTTCGTTTAATATAAATTTTGTTCTTTATTAAACCCCAAAAAATTTTACATCTAATCTTTTTATAAAAAAAAAAAAAATGATCACCCTCCAAATTTATGTCAACTTTTTTCCTCATTTTTTTTTTCTAGTATGTATTTTGAAAAAAAAATTTTTGACAATCGGTCTTTACCTACCGAGAAAACGATCTTTGACCATTTTTTCGTGCGCATCGACTGGATTCATTGCAGCGATTTTAAATTTGTGGTAGGTTGAGTCTCGACGCGTGCCTACGGCACGTGCCACTATAGTAGTGGGGCAACTTGGTTGTTTGTTTAAGTATTTAGTTCAACGACACAAAGAGATTCACTTGTTAGTTTCTCACGTTGTAGTCTAAGTGTAGTGTAAAGCGCATCTAGCCAGTTAGCACTGTGTTGTATTTTTTATTAATTAATTATAACGTAAAAAATTTATAAAATGAAGTACGCTTTAATAAAAATACCCAAAGAAGATAAAAAGGCAGTAGTTGAAACTTGTTACATAAAAAAATTCAGTGATTACGGCGCTTATACAAAAAACTGTGTATATCGTTACAATGATGGTAGAAAAAAATGTAGATGCTTAATATTACATGTTTCAAGTAAGTAAAAGTAAAATAGAATTTTTAGTTAAGTAATGCGTAACAGAATTAAATTTTTATAAAAATAGAATAACCTGTCATTATCGCAAAATTTACAAATTAAAACTTTTTTGTATTAAAAAAAAATCGAAAGGAAAATTTTATATATATAAAATTTGAAAAATTATAAATACAATTTATTAAAAATATTTTTTTTTCTATTTTAAAAAATAAGAAACAAAACAAAAACGTATAAATGTTTATTAATTTCAATAACATAAACTTCCGATGCCGTATATAAATTTTAAAATAGTGATACGTGCCGTGGTAAAAATTGAACTGGGTTGAGCATTTATTTAGTTGTTATTGTTTTAATTATATCATATTTATTTACGTTGGTTATATTTAATTACTAAAATTCTATTAGTGTTGTAATAATAAAAATATAAAAGCAAGTAATTTTTAAAAGAACTTCAACATTGATAATGTTTGGGAGATTGTGTCATAATTTTCGGATTTTACGGGCTAATGATTACTTATTTAACTACATTTTATAGATTTTAAAAATGATTAGATACTTATAATTAATTATTTGTAAACTAACATATGATCAATTAAATTTCAGATTCAAAAGAGAAACTGGCCAATCCGAATTTTCGCGTTCGAGAGCCTGTTGTTACTAATCCGTCATCATTAGAATCATCGTCTTCGGATGATGACGAAGAAGATCAGTCGTTAGTCAATAGGCTTAAAGCAGCAAGGAAAGTAAGTATATGATTTCTTAAGTTAAAAAATAATAGGTCCCATAAAAGTATTATTTTTAAAAGATTGTTATTTTCGTATCTAGGAACAAAAGCAAAATGTAATTAAATCTAAAAAACAAAAGGTCGAAGACATAATAACAACTTATAAAAATAATAGGGAAAGTTCCGAAGGAAAAGTAAGTATTCAATTGATTTTAAAAATGATTGTTAAGTAATTTACCCCTGCACCTGTTTTTTCCCATTATTTTGACAAATATTTTATCAATGAACTTGTTGAAGGTTTCTATTGGACTTAATTCAGATGATAAAAATAAACAAATATTTAATAATGATGACCAAATAGAAGAACAAAGCCTATTAGACAATGAAGATCCGTCTGGCATACTCGTCAATGATAGTATAGAAGATAGACATGCTGAGCTTGATGGCATCTCCCAAACCAGAAACCGATCAATTATTCCCGATTCAGACAGCGAAGATGATATGTTTGGTGAACCCCAACACAAACATATTGAGGCAAACGTGAAAATAATTAACAATAATGAAGTTAGTTATTCAGAGTCCATAGCACCACCCGCAAGTAATGAGGTAAATTTTTTTACATGTTTCTAGAGTTTTTAGATTAAAATAAAAAAAAAATCATTAAGGGGTTAGGGGTACTCAGAGGCCTGAAAAAATGATGATTTTCAATAATTTTTTTTTTGTAGTTAATTACTTTATTTGACAAAAATAAAAACATAGCTTTATTAGAACACGTTTCGATTTGACTTCACGAAAATTTCAAAAAAAAAAATTAATAATTCAAAAAGTTATCGCTGTTTTTGTAGAGCCCGTTCCTCCCGAAGTCCTTTGCGGTGATCATCATAAGTCCTTGGAGATTCATCTAAAATCAATCGGACAAGAAAAATTAGTTTTATTAATAGATAATCTTGTGCCTGATCGAAGCTTTTTTTTTTTTTTTCGAAATTAACAAAATGGAGGCCTCAGGAAATTTTTTTCAAATTTTCGAGAAAAAAACCGACAGTTTATTGTTAAAAAAAAATCGAAATTTTTGAAAAAAAAAAAAATCCTTCGATCAGGCACGAGTTTTTAATGTATTTCAAAAGTACAATAAATTTTATTGAAATCTACCGAGCAGTTTTTAAGTTACAGTGATCACCAGTTCAGAAAACATAGTTTTGAGAAAAACGCATTTAAAGTTTTGCTATGGATTTATGTCGAATTATAAGAATTATTTAATAACTTACACTGAGTCATCTATTCCTGGACCATATAATAGCTCTTCAGCCGTCATAGCAGCTTCCAAAATATTGATTTGCTGGTGCCTACGTTGCAATCGACCTTCTCGGGTGTTATCATTAGCGCGCTTATCTGCTACTTTGATACGTGCAGCATCCATTCTTTCTGCATACCGATGAGAATTAGGCCCACAATTAAGTCCTAGTGTATTCATCAAGACTAATAATGAATTTATACCCTCATTAAATATACACATAGCAACGTATGCAGCTATTTGTACGACAGTAAAACTAGTATTTACCGTTTTTGGGCATATTTTCCATACTAGTTGGTTAAAGCTTTCATTATTATTCTGATTGAATCCACCTACACATCTTGAAAGTAAATTTTCATTACTAAGACCTTCGTATATAGGCTTGATAGCTTTTAAAACATCAGAAGGTAAGGGAGAATAATCGTGAGAATAGGTATCAAGCTCTCCTCTTGCTTCAGCGCGCTGGTAAGAGCACCAAGATTCTTCGCCTTTTGGACACATATCATGATTCGGTTTTTCATCACTCGAATTTCATCAAATTTATTATTCGAAATTCAGTACTGCTGTCTTCAGGTACATCATCTTCAGTGTTTTGTTTTAATTTTTTAGAAGATGTACTCTGAATACTTTCATCACTTTCGGCTGTTTTCGGATTAAAAACATTCTTTCTTTTGACTGAACGCGACTTATTAATTTTTTCAGAACTCCGAAGTTCTCTTGAAACCTTTCTAGAATCACGTCCCATGGTTAATAATTTAATTCACTTGAGAAATAATTTATCACAAAACTATCGACTGATCAGTGCAACGACTACAGGTATACTGGCAACCAAAAATTATTTTTCAGTTCTTGTACTACCTACAAATTGTGAATATATGTAGAAGGATTTATATATATATATATATATATATATATATATATATATATATATATATATATATATATATATATATATATATATATATATATATATATATATATATAATTATACATACATTAAAATGGGGAGATATTCATGGCAATGAAACCCGAAAGGTCGGTTGCTTGCAGCTGTTTCTAGCTACCTGCTCTCGAATGCCACGTAGCACCCGAGCGTCCTTTGGTCATTGTTAAATAACTCGAAAAGAATTTGTCGGATTCACTTCAAATTTTCACACAATATTTTAAAAATATTATACTTTAAGAAAATGCAAAAAAAAAAAAATCGATTTTTTGAAAATTCTGACTACCCCTAACCCCTTAATTTCTTTTTCTGAAACTTACAAAATTTCCAAATAAAGATTTGAATTTTTGTAAAATTACTTTACATTTTTAAAAGTTCTATTATTAAAATTCCATAAAATTGCATAAAGTTTCATTAAATTATATCAAATAATTCTAAACGTTCTGATAATCGATAAAATTTTATAAAACTTCTATTATTATTTCAAGGAATTTTCAGAATGAAATAATGAAAAGTTTCATAAAATTATATTAAATTATTTAAAATTAAAAGATTAGATATAATTTCATAAAACTGTATATAACTTTGTGGAATTCCATGAAAGTTTTAACAAAGTCACAAAATTGTTATTAACTTCCCTTTGAATTTTCTGTAAAAAATTTTAGCTACTAGGGAATTTTATAAAATTATACGAAATTCTTAAAGCTCTAAAAAAGTAAAAAATTGTCTTATAGAACCATAAAATAATTAATTAAGATTTAGTGAAAAGTATTCCCTTATAAAGATTTATAAAATTACATGATGCTGTAGAAAGTTTCATAAAAATATGTTTTGTTTCGTGAAAATATATCAGAAACTTTATAAAATATTATGAAATTATCTAAAATGAATAAGTTTTTATTCAAGACATAAAACAATTGTCCAAATGAAGTTTTGATTCTTAATTTTTTATGATACACATTTTTTAAATCCGATATTATTTTATTTTTAGATACTGGTATGAAATGAAAATTAAATGCTTATAATTAATTTTAATGAATGTCAGACTGAATTTCGAAATTATTTATTTTTATTTTTAAAATAAATAAATTTCTCAGTTCTTAGGAAAATACGAATGGATGCTGGATTAAAATTAAATTTACCTACTTGTAAATAATTTTCAAAAAATCAAACTTAATTTGGAAATTATTTATTTTTATTGATTAAATTTAAAATTAAAAATTTCCCAGCAGTACTTAGGAAACAAAGATTAGATGCTGGTTTAAAATTAAAATGAGATACTCTAATAAATTTTCGGAACATGGGAGACTGAAATTAAAAATGACTTATTTTAACGTTTGATATTTAAATTCAAAATTTGCCAGCAGATTTAAGGAAACTGAAAATAGATGTTGGATTAAAATCAGAATTGAATACTTGTAATTAATTTTAAAAAATAACAGAGACCGAATTTGAAATCATTTATTTTGATCTTTAAAATATTGAATTTTATTTTTTCCCAGCAGTTCTTAGGAAACTTAGAATAGATGCTGGTATAAAATCAAAATTAACTACTTGTAATAAATTAAAAATAATATCACACTGAATTTGAAAATTATTTATTTTTATTTTTAAAATATTTAAATTTTAAATTAGCCAGCAGTTTTAAGGAAACTAAAAATCGATGCTGGATCAGAATTAAACTCGAATACTTAAAATTTATTTAAAAAAAAAAAAACAGACTTAATTTGGGAATTGTTTATTATTATTTCTAAAATAGTAAAATTTAAAATTCTCCAGTAGTTCTTAGGGAACTAAGAATTGATGCTGGCTCAAAATTAAAATTGAATACTTTAAATTAATTTTCAAAAACATCAGGGACTGAATTTAAAAGTTAGGTATTTCGATTTTTATATTATTAAAATTAAAAATGTTCCAGCAGTTCTTTGGGAAAGGAGAATACATGCTGGTATAAAATCAAAATTTAGTATTCGTAATAAAATTGAAAATATATCAGACTGAACTTGGAAATTACTTATTTTTATTTTTAAAATATTAGAATTTAAAATTTCCTAGCAGTTCTTAGGAAACTAAGAATAGGTGCTAATTTAAAATAAAAATTAAATACTTGGAATTAATTTTAAAAAAGTAAGACTTAATTTGAAAATATTATTTTTGATTTTTAGAATATGAAATTTCGAATTCCCCAACAGGTTTAAGGCAACTAAAAATAGATTCTGGCTCAGAATTAAAATTAAATACGGAATTAATTTAAAAAAATATCAGAGACTGAATTTGAATTGATTTATTTACTTTCTTAAACATTAAATTTAAAAATACTCCAGCAGTTCTTACAAAATCAAGAATTGATGCTGGTTGAAAATTGGAATAAAATACTTGGAATTAATTGCAAAAAAATATCAGATTGGTTTCGGTAATTATTTACATCTATGATTAAAAAATTAAAATTCAAATGTTTTCAAAATTAAAATGAATAATTTTCAGTCTGTCTGAAATTTTTTAAAATTTATTACAAGTAATTAATTTTGATTTTGTACCGGCATCTATTTTTAGTTTCCTAAAAACTGCTGGCAAACTATATATTTAAATGTCAATAATTAAAATGAATAATTTTCAATTTCAGTCACTCATGTATTCGAAAATTTATTATAGTATCTCATATTAATTCCGAGAGCGAATCTATTCTTAGTTTCCTAAAAACTGCTGGGAAATTTTAAATTTAAATTATTTGAAAATAAAAATAAATAATTTTCAATTTTAGTCCGTGATGTTTTCGATAATTAATTCGAAGAGTTTAATTTTTATTTAATACCAGTACCAACTCTTAGATTCCAAAATAAAATTTAATACTTGAAATTCATTTTCAAAAACATGAGTGACTGAATTAGAAATCATTTATTTTTATTATTAGAATATTTAATTTAAAAATTTACCGGCAGTTCTTAGGGAACTAAGAATAGATGCTGGCTAATAATAAAAATTGAATACTTGTACTGAATTTTTTAAAAAATCAGACTAAATTCTAAAGTTATATATTTATATTTTTTAAAAATTTGAATTTAAATTATTTGAAAATAAAGATGAATAATTTTTGAATTCAGTCTCTGATGTTTTTGAAAATGAAATCCAAGTATTTAATTTTAAACCAGCATCTATTCTTAGATTCCTAAGAACTGCTGGAAATTTTTCAAATGAAACATTTTAAAAATCAAAATAAATAGTTTCAAATTGATTCTCAGATATTTTTTAGAATTTCGATTTGAACCATCATCTATTCTCGGTTTCCTTGAATCTGCTGGCACATTTTAAATTTAAATGTCAAAAATTAAAATGAATAATTTTCAATTTCAGTTTCACATGTCCCAGAAAATTAATTCGAAGTGTTTAATTTTTATTTTATACCATCGGCATTCCTTTTTAGATTTCTAATTAAAATTAAATACTTAAAATTTGTTTTCAGAAACATGAGAGAGTGAATTAGAAATTATTCATTTGTATTATTAGAATACAAAATTAAAAAATTTTTCTGCAGTTTTTAGGAAATTGAGAGTAGATGATCGCTCGAAATTAAAATGAGATACTCTAATAAATTTTAAAAAGATGGGAGACTGAAATTGAAAATGACTTAATTTTACTATTGATAATTAAATTTTAAATTTGCCAGCAGATTTAAGGAAACTGAAAATAGATGTTGGTTTAAAATCAGAACTAAATACTTGTAATTGATTTTAAAAAAGTATGACTTAATTTGAAATTATTTTTATTTTTAAAATCTTTAATTATAAAATTCTCCAGTAGTTCTTAGAGAACTAAGAATAAATGCTTGTTTTATAATTAGAATTAAATACTTGTAATTCATTTTTTTTACATCAGACGGAATTCGGAAATTATTGATTTATATTTAAAAAAAATTACAATTTTAATAGTTTCAAAATAAAAATAAATAGTTTCCAAACTCAGTCTCTGATGTTTTTAAAAATGGAATGCAAGTATTCAATGTATATTTTAAACCATCATCTATTCTTAGATTCCTAAGAACAGCTGGAAAATTTTTATTTTTAAGATTTAAAAAATAAAAATAAAAAATAATTTCTAAATTTAGTCTAATTTTTTCAAAAGTTTATCACAAGTTGTTAGTTTTTATTTTAAACCAACATCTATTCCTTGAATTTGCTGGCACATTTTAAATTAAAATATCAGAAATTAAAATAAATATTTTTCAATTTCAGTCTCTCTGAAAATTATTTGTAGTATCTCATTTTAATTTAGAGCAAGCATTTTTTCTTAGATTCCTAATTTAAATTCAATACTTGGAATTCATTTTTAAAAACATCAGAGGCTAAATTAGAAATTATATGTTTTTAGTTTTAGAATATTCAATTTAAAAATTTTCCAGCGATTGTTAGGAAACCAAAAATGGATGCTGGTTTAAAATTAGAATTAAATAGTTGGAATTAATTTTAAACAATATCAGACTTAATTTGGAAACTATGAATTTTTATTTCTAAAATATTTAATTTTTAAATTTCCCAGCAGTTCTTAGAAAACTAAGATTGGATGCTCGCTCGAAATTAAAATGAAAAAATCTAATCAATTTTCGAAGACAAGCGAGACAGAAATTGAAAATTATTTATTTTTATTTTAAAAATATTAAAATTTAAAATTTCCCAGCAATTCTTAGGTAACTAAAATTAATTGTGTCTCGGTTATGTAAAAACCTTTACGAAAATCAAACTTATCATTTCAAAACTCTATGAGAAGGGAGTGCGATCTGGAATGATAGTAATATCCCGCTGAGAAAATTGACGATTTTAAAAAAATCTGGGAAGTTATTGGTTTCAACCCGATTTTCAAAAATCGAGAGTTAGAATTATTTCAAATAATTTTAAATCATAGAAGGATATTTTGTTATTTTTTAATTCAATATGATTTCAAATGATTCGTTCCAAAATTTATCCTCGAAAGTAAAATAATTGAGTCGATTTGAAATGATTTAAAATAATTAAGAGTTACGTAATCTCAAATCATTCCAAATTAGATTTCTTAATCAGGACAATAAATCGTACAAATAAATTCGAAATAGCATTTAGTTATTAAAGTTCACTTGAACAGAGTTATTTATGGTGAAACTTAAGATGTTATTTCAAGTAAATATGAATTTATAGTTTTATTAATAATATTTCAGATCATAAACCTGCTTACATTACAGGCTTATAAAAAATAATTGTAGCATTAATAGTTCATAAATTCAATGAATTTATTTAATTGTCAATTTTATTATTAAAAATACACAAAAGAAATTATTAATTCTTCTGTAAAATTTACATTAGTCAAAAAAAACAAAGACTTTAATTCCTTTCTTTTCAATTGTTATTTACTCTTCGAAACAAAAATAGAAAATTACACCTAGTTAAATAATATCACATTTTTACAGGTTCCGAACATTATATTATCAGATCAAGATCAAAATGGCAATCGACGAGCTCTAAAAAATATAACGGTAGGCTAAATGTTTTTAATTTTTACATTAAATTTTATTTAATTAAATTCACTCAATAGTATCGTTTAATACATTTCGTTTTCAGAATTTTGAGCCTAAACAGTTGACAATGCGATTAATGCAAGACAGCCGTAAAAAAGATGATGAAATAAAGAATTTAAAACGCCAGAATCAAGAATATAGAGTAAAAGTAGCTTCTTATCACCAAAACCTGCAGAGACTACAGCAGCAACAACAACAAGAACCACAACAAGAACTACAACAACAACCACAACAACAACCACAACGACAACACCAACGACAACAACAGCAGCAACCACAACATCAGGATCGTTATAATCCTTACTACTATCTTGAACATGACGAATTTCATGTTGGAGACAATATTTACATTCGCAGTTCAGAATCCCGTAAGGCATTTGACGCAACAGATCCGCCCAAATTCATAAAAATAATGTCACACGCAATTTGGGGTGTAAATAACATTTCAAAGCTCGTAGTTCGTAAACAAAAAAACACTGGAAACCGCGAAGAATTAGATGCTAGGAGATTAGAATTGCTATCTATACACTATCAACATTTTTTAAAACAGCGTAATTATTCTGAGGGAGTTTTTGTTTTGCAGTTACGGGCTATGAATAGATATTTAGACCGAGCAATTCAGAGTGATAAAAAAACAGTTCGACGATCATTACCTGAAGCATAGCTTACATATTCTGCATTTCACACCAAATCTATTACTTTTAAACTCAACTCTATTCGATTTGGATTAAACTTGTTCATCCGTCTTGTACCCTATCAAAAGTATTATCTTAAATTTCCACTAATTTTTATACACCACAAAAAAAATTTTTGATTTATAGAGATAACATATTTTTTTTTCTAATAGCTATAAGTTTTTAAGATTTAACTTATTAGAATGGTTTTCTTTTTAAGTTTCTTATTTCAAAATATAATTTTCAAATTAAAAAAAAAAAATTAAAACTAATTTTCATCGTTTATTTTTAGATTATTGAAACAGGTTTAAAATTTCTTCATGATTACTATTTTCGACTTATTTCTGTTTGTCACATCGTACTCTGACATTTTGAGCTAGTTTTCCATTTTTTTTTCGATTTTTCTTTCTATTTCTATTTTTTTTACTTATTTTCTCTATCTTTCAAAGCAGCAAAGTTCACATAATAAATCTAAAGTTTATAGATATTAATAATAATATAAAAATATTGTAACTCGATGTCACTGAAAAAAAAAGATTTAAAAAATAATATTTTGATGATTAATAAAAACATACTGTATAAAAAATTTACCTTCTTTTCAATTTACCACATTGTAGCGGTGTAATTTTTTACTTGAATCTTTTTAATTAATTGAATAAGTTTTGCTTGAGAAGTCTTTTTATTTATAAAAAAACTCTGAAAAAGTCTTTCTGTAGAGCTGAAGTTGAAGCATATAGTAAATCTGAATAAACCTTAGTAAGACTTCACAACTCTTCTGAAAATTCCGAAATTTCAGACAATATTTGACTTTTTCAGAGTTTCTCAGCATTTTTCAGAGTTATTCACTTGTGATAAGACTTTTTCTGTGTTTTTCAGAAAAAGTAAGGCTTTCAAAAAGTCTTATTAAGAGTTCTGAAGACTTTTTCAGAGATTTTTCAGAGAAATATTTCCACAAGGGAAGTGATATAGTTAAGTATAGGGCATTATACATACAGCTACACTGAGAAAAAAAAGTGTATATTTCCAAGTAAAATTTCTTGATTTAAGTATTATTTTACTTAAATAGTGCCAAGTAAATATTTTCTTAATTTTAGTAAAAATGCATTGTCTGTAGGAATTTATGAGTAGATTCAAACAATTGTTATAAAGATAAGAAATATTATACTCCGATGTAGTAAATTTTTTCTTGTTTTTAGTATTATGAGTTAAGTAAACATGCCCGAGTCAAAATTTAAAACGTATCTCAAGCGTCTTAGGCGTTTAAAGCGTATGTCGAGCCTCTCAGACGCTGTAAGCGTGATTGAAACGTGTCAGCTCAAAAGCGTAATAAGTGCAATTTTTAGCGCTTAAGTGTGGAATAAGCGGGAAGTTGTAGGGATGGCATTTAGGGTCTACCGTTTTCCTAATTTTTTTTTGAGTGGTCTGTTATGCCCCATATATTACATATTGGCCCGAAATATCATAAAAACATCATAGAGGTCATAAATTGACGGAAAATGGAAAAACAAAATTTTACCTAATACCCAGTACATGACCTTTTCAATTTTAATCGGAATTAAAAAATTATTGAAAAGTTTTAAACACGTTCTTAACGCCTGAGACCTCTTAAACGTGCTTTCAACGCCTGAGATGCTTAATTTACGATTTAATCGCCTGAGACACCTGAGATACGCTTTGAACGCCTGAGACGTTTGAGATACGTTTTAAACGCCTGAGACGCTTGAGATGCGTTTTAAATTTTGACTCGGGTGGTTACTTGAATTTAATTTTTTTTTCTCTCAGTGTATAAGAATCTATCGGATTTTTTAAGCAGGGCAAATTGTCAGCAAATTTGGGCAGCAAATTTCAGGTAATTTCAACGTCAAATTACTGTCAATTTCAAGCCAAAGTGGCTATTGGGGTCAACTTGGACTCTAAGCGAGGTCAACTTGGAAATCGCGGTGAGATCTCGCGTCGATTCATTGTGATTCACCGCAACATCACGGTGAACTCTCACAGTAAATCACCGTGAATCACCGTAATGCTACCGTGAACTACGATGAATCTCGGTGAATCACGGTGATTCACCGTAATACATCATGATTCAGGACCGCCAGGGTTTCCAAAGCAAGAAACTTACCATAGTTCAATTGAAATTGCCTTTGAGCGAGTATGGGGCCATGTGTTGATCAGGTATGGTACATTACAAGTTTTAGTGAGCGACAGTAGGTACACTTATCAAACTTATTTAAAAAATGAATGAATAACAATTCATTTTCAATACTAATCTTAAAATTAAAAATATATTCTAATATTTAAAACTAAAAAAATAAATCTGTAAATCGGTTGTCCCTGTGGGCCAGCCTCGAAATTTCCCGCTGTGTTCGTGCTCAGAGCTCAAAATCATGATTTCGAATATTTTGAACTTGACAATACCTTTGAAACCTACCTTTTAAACTTGAAAACGGTACGTTTTATGTTGAACTTGAAAAATTCAAGACATCGATAATACTTAATAAACAAGCGTTCCCCTGATTAAATAACTGAATTCGATCGAATTAAACAGAATTGAATTTTTAATTCTATATAATTCAGATAAATTCTGTTAATTCGGTACCTATTTTGAGAAAGAATTCTGTCTAATTCAGCAGAAAAACCGGAATTTATCCAAATTGAAACGAATTTAAATAATTCTATTCTGTTTAATTCGAAAATAATCCTCGAATTTCTGGTTCTGACTCCGAGTTAAACCGAATTGCAACTAATTCAAAAATTTTAAATCGGTTTTATTGTATTTAATTCGAAAATAATCCTTGAATTCTTTTAAATTCTGTCTTATCAAATTTAACAGAATATAACAGAATTGACCAGAATTAAAAATCTTAATTCGGTCGAATTCAGTTATTTGATCAGGGTCTTAAAACTTTTATTCACGATTATTTTCTAAAAATCAATGTAATCAGGCAAAAATCAATGTCAGTGATTGAAATTTGATTTAATATTTAGGACTAATTTTTTCGATTAAATCATGAAGAATTGTCGATATTGTTCCGTCAACGAATGTTTCGTGTTAACGTAAAAATAATTAAATTAATAAAAATAGAATATAAGCGTTCGAGCTGGATTTTCTAAAAATTTTTTTATCAATTGTAAAAAACAAAACAAGCAGAGCTCACCTCGAGTACTAGCGTCAGAAAAATTTTACTTGACACTATAATATTTCTTTTTTAAACTGAGGTTGTTTATCATTATGAAAGGACAGAATAATTTCGAACACACGTCTTCTTTTTATGCTTAAGACAGTCAATGAAAATCCCCAATGTTGACTCTGCGGATATTAAATTCAGACTGACTTAGGGTTAGTAACAAAATAATTCCACCCCTGTGTTTTTTTTTCCGGTGCAGCATAGGTAATGATTTTTCAACAAACTTTTTTATTATTCACACATTTTTTTTTTTTTTTTTTTCAGTGATATAAATATAGCACCCACACAAAGTGAACTTTATTCTTTTCTGTACCTCTAACAATATAATATATATGTATTAAGTGTTATTTTTTTCAACCCCTATATAATTTTCGAATGAATAATATATAAGCAGAAAATAATACGTTATGATAACTGCAACAAAGAAAAAGAAGTAATTTTTTTTTAAATATTTAACAATAAACGTTCTGTAGATGTATATTTTTCACCCCTTACTATTCACTTTGTAACAAAGAAATCGTTTTTACTTTGAGGAAATAAATTCTATTTATACTTCAGTCATGGACGAAACACTGACTTATACACATCGTAGATATTTAGATATTTGTATTAAAACCTTAAGGTATAATGTAGTATAATTATAAGAAGTTTAAAAAGTAATTCACAAAGAATATACGTCACTGAAATAATAATTACAGATGTAGCGGTATTTGGCCACTTTTACCATCAGTTAACATTTTCTGGAAAATTTTACATTTTATTTTCAGAATTTTTAATTATGCAGCTATGATCATTCAAATAGCAGGTATGAGTACTGTTGCCATAGATAATATGTCTGACTTAACAGTTGCTGGAGAAATTGGAGGTTTTATTATTGGCTTTATTATGTGTCTATTAAAATTTTCTAAATTTACGATGTCTTACCATGAAATAATGAATCATATTGATGATGTATTCAATCCAATAAATATATTACAACAATCATCTGGTAAATTTAATAAATTTATTATTTAAACAATGAATGCCAATGTTATTAAACTTAAATTTTAGACCGGGGAATAGTAATGTGTGTTATGAATTGTGCATTTAAAGAAGAAACAGAAATCAAACTTCTTTACTTATCATCATCATGTCTTCCATTATTACTATTATTTTTTGGTTTTAACCAGAAAGTTGGATTACCTTTTAAAACTTATTATATAATAAACACAGCTATCTCACCAAATCATGAATTGGCAGTTATTTTTCAATCGTATTTAGCAGCGTATTGCATAACACTTGTGATTGCTTCTGATATGTTGATCATTTCATTTATTAGATGGTCAACAATGCAATTTGCAGCTTTAACATCAAATTACCAAAATTGTAACAGCAAATTTGTAAAACGAGCTACTTTAGTATCACCGAAAGAAACTTTTGATATTTTAAATAAATTTAAAGCTATGAAAATAACTGATGAAGATATGGAAATTCATAGATTTTTATTATTTGACGAAAATGAACTTGAGGAAAATGTTAATGATAGTTTTAGTTCGAGATTTATAACCTGTATTAAAAATCATCAAAGACTTATGAAAGTTATTCAAGACCTGAATGCAACATTTAGTACATATATGTTACTTCAGTTTGCAACGAGTTTAACTATTATCTGTCTTAATGGTTTTCAATTGGTTTTAGTATGAATTCTGCGTGTTTAATTAATTAAATAAACGAAGTGTTTATAGCCACCAGTCACGGATAGATCCGGGACTGTAAAAACGCACAAATGGCGGCACAAATGGTCACCACAAATGGTGACTGTAAGAGTTAGAGGTGCGGACTAGTTATAAGATGGAGCTATAATTTTCTATTCCGTGACCGTAAGAGTTGCAGACACGGACTAGTTGAAAGAGAGGGCTATGTCTCTGTTCTGTGACTTTAAGAGCTAGAGGCACGAACTAGTTAGAAGCGGGGGCTGTAATTTTTAACTTCTCGCTAAGAAAATTGTAAATTTTCAAAAATTCAGGAAGTTATTGGTTTCAGTCCGATTTACGAAAATCGAATTTTCATTAGATGTCGACGTTTTAAGGTCCTAGGAAGCTATTCTGACTAATTTCAAGATGATGTCCGAGTGTATGTATGTATGTATGTACGTACGTACGTACGTACGTATGTAAATACCTGTATCTTTTAAACGGATGAACCGATTTGGAGCTTTAAGGTGTCATTCGATGCGGCTTGTCAATATCTTGAAGCCGTGAGAAATTGAGCTCGATCGGTAGGGCTCGTTCAGAGATATTCCAAAAATAAAATTTTTTCAAAAATGTTTTTTTTGGATAACTTTTAATGTGCTCGATGGATTGATCCCAAAATCGACTGGGCTCTAGAGCTTTATAAGCCGCGTCGAATGCCACCTTAACCATCAAAATCAGTTCATTCGTTCAAGAGAACCCGTTGTCGAAAGAATTTAAAAAAAAAATTTTTTTTTTTTTTTTTGAAATATCTCAAAAATGACTTGATAAATCGAATTCCAAATTTGATCAGCTTTAGAACTCGATAAAACTCGTCGATTGCCACCTCAACCGTCTCAATCGGTTCATTCGTTTGAGAAATATCGTTGGAGAAAAAATGGTAAAATCTATTTTTTTCGAAAAGAACGACATACAAAAGTATTTTCGAGCTCGAAAAGCTCGAAAATGTATTCACGACAAAGTTTTCGGGCTCAAGGAGCTCAAAAACAGCGGGAAGTTTTAGGGCTGGCCTGCAGGGTCAACCGATAGACAGATTTTTTATTTTGTGACCGTAAAAGTTAGCGGCACGGTCTTGTTTATCGTTAGAGCTCTAATTTTTTTTTAAGTTTAACAACGACGTCCTATGACGACTGATTTAATTTGCATACACGAAGAGAAGAGAATGGCAATTCGCCATTCTACGTGGTAACCAGTACTTTTTGTGAAAGCATAGGAATCGATATTAAGATGCATGGGAATGATTACCATTCTCCTGGTAATATTTCCCGTACTGCATAGTAATCATGCTACTGATAAAAATTACTTTGTAGCATAGTGATCAAAGCCATGCTAGAATGGCACATGAGTCCCATGCTGTATAGCTCGAAAGCAGTTTAAATATTAAGCGCTGCTATATAGTATATGCGACCAATATATAATTTATGACATGACTTTGCTCACCGAAAATAGCATTCTTGCTACAGGATTAACTTCTCCGATTTTATAATTAGAAAATATTGAAAATTCCAACTCATTTACTCAATTACTTTCAGAAAATCCGAATAATGTATTTTTTACGATATTTGTAAGTTATTTGGGCTATATAATCACCAAAGGGACAATCTTAATGATTCCGTCAGATGAAGGACCTTGATTTTATTATATTCATTTAGTTTTGTTGGAACCTGTTCATATATTAATTTTATGTACTACTTACATTAATGAATATTTTTTCAATGAACATTGTCAATCATGCGAAACTCAAGTATTTTTTGACCAGTAACATTGTCTATTGTATTTTGATTAAAAATGTTATTCTACTACACGTATCGTCACTGCTGCAGACGGAAAAATTTATATTCCAACGCGCTGGATTTAATATTTTTAATTTAGATCATTTCTAACTTTATCTACATTAATAATTCGAAACTAATAAGCTTACTTACAATAAAATATTAATTTAATATATTTTTAATACGTAATTAAATTATTATAATATTATTCTTATAAAACTTACCCATGTTAAAATATCTCAATGTTTTATTTAGTAATTTTTTAAAATTAGTTAAAAATTTATCTATTATCAATCAATGAACCTAATTTCTGAACTATAAAACCTTATTTTAATATTAGCCTCACTACCTTGAATTAGAAGCAGCTTCATCGAAATTGTAATAATTCTAATGTAGCATAGGAATTATTTCAATATAGCATATGAATGATTCCCATGATAGCATAGGAATGATTACCATGCTAGCATGGCTAGCGTTACCATTCATAATCGGACAAACTACTATCTCAAATAAATCATGCGGTTAAAAAACTTGTGTTACCATGCTACATGGTTATAATTACTATGTTACTTTGGAGAATACACAATTTACTTCTCCCTGTGTAGTTTGCATCTATTATATAAAAAAATCCAAAGCTCGGAAAAAAATGATTGGACATGAGCCTGCTGGAGTGTGACACGCGTTAATATCAACGGACAAAATATCTCCGACAAAATATCCCCGGCAAATTATTCCCGGACAAAATATTTCCTGACAGAACATTACAATAGTTCAGAAGTTCAATTAAAAATCATATCAATAGGGTAAACTGCCCAATGAATGACCGATTTGTTGTAGTGGCAGATCTTTCGACTAATAAAAACAATAATTAACTTTGAACTCAGTCAAGCTATTATACTTGCATTGCGACATCATCTATCTTTTGATATTCATCATGATTTTTTATTTATTTCATCATACTTTTTATAAAACTACGTATAATCAGCGTAAAATGTAAAGACTTAGTGAATGACTGCTTTCGTCTATTGAGTGACCGGGCATAATCCAGTAAATGACCGACGAATTCAGTTCTGGCTTGAAGTTAATTTTCCTAGAAACTTTAATGTATCTGACCGATAAATTAATAAAATCAAGTAGAAAAAAAAAACACCGATTTTAGTATTTTGTTAAAATTTTAATATTTCATTCAACGAATTCTTATAATCACAGTACCAATGGATGAAAATAGCTGTTGTGTTTTTATAAAAATAATCATTTTGGATGCGGAAAAATACTCGTAAGCTATGTTAATATCACATTGACAATTTCAACTGTAAAAATAAAATCATACTTATTAACCCGAGTCGAAATTTTTAAACTCAAATTGAACCTTGTAGACCCTGATTCCTTTGATCTAGGCATTTGCCGCTTTGATTTAAAAACCTTTTTCAACCTAACTCGCCTAAAGTCAGGGTGAAGAAGAGTGGAATGAAATTTACTTCGAATTTTAAGTTTTCTTTTCGGCCTGGTTTGCTCTTATAGTAAGTCGAAAAAGAGTCAATCGTAATTTAACTACAATGTTAAATTCCGTTTCAACCTAGTCAGCTCACAAAAATTTTAAATACTATATATGATCCCACAAGATCTTCTCAGGTCAAAAATGAGATTAAAACTTTGATAATTTTTCTATACTGATATTGGTTATTATCAAAAAAAAAATAAAGCAGACGTTATTGAGGTATGGATTTTTGCCCAATTTCAGGACATTTCATCATGTCAAATTTTAGATGTAAGGCAATAAAAGTCAAATGAAATGCCTTATGCTCTACAGAAAAAGTCTCTTATCATTTTTCGATAAATCCAACAGTTCAAAAGTTATTTGAACTTAGGGTCAAATTCATAGTAAATTCTGAGATCTTTACACTTTTCCGGCGAAACTATCAGTCTCATCACAAAATATCATAGAATTTTTTTTGTAGACAATTTTATTCCTTACAAATTATTGCAAATAAAGTTTTTCGGAATTCTGCAATGTTTTCAATTTAATTTCATTTCAATGTCAAGCTTTTAAAATCAATCAGAAATCTATTTTTTTAAGAGCTTTAAATTAAAATGGAAATAAATTGAAAACAATGCAGAATTTCGAAAAACTTTATCTAAAATAATTTGTAGAGGGTGAAATTGTCCATAAAAACGACCCGACGTCATTTTTTGATAAGTCTCATAGTTTCACTGAAAAAATAAAAAAATCTCAAAATTTACTATAAATTTGACTTAAAGCTTAAATAACTTTTGAACAGTGGGAACTATCGAAAAATGATAAGAGACTTTTTTCGTAGAGCGTTCAATTTTCTACAAAAATATTTACTGTGCATAAAAATCCGTTCATAAAATCCGCATCACAAAAAAAATTTGAGTAAGTCTTTTTTTTTTCAATTTAGTTGAATTTTCTATACATGACTTTGTATATATTGGAAATTTTAATATAGGGCCATATATGATTCACTTTTACCGGACAATTAAATAAATAGTTGATAAATACAATTGTTTCTATTCTATTCAATGAAATAGGATAATAATAATAATAATAATAATAATAATAATAATAATAATAATAATAATAATAATAATAATAATAATAATAATAATAATAATAATAATAATAATAATAATAATAATAATAATAATTATAGTATAAATCCTCGTGTCTACCGTCAGCCATTTTTAAGCTTCATTGTCGGCCTTTTTTCGGCCTAGCGAGTTTCGGCCTCGTATTCCTACCTAGGCCTTTTTTCGGCCAATATTCAGCCGAGAAAAAAAATTACTTTTTTTTCCAGTTTGAAATATTTTCACCCGGGTAACTAGGGTGTAGCAGAATTTTATTATAAAAATTTTCAAATTTTTCTTCACCCTCAACTAACCTGAAAATGAAGCTAAGTAGGCGCTACTAGGTTGAAATGGAATTTAATTTTAACGTAGTTCTCTATCTCTTATATTCCATTTCAGCCTAACAAGCTCTGACTTCAGTTTGTCTAGGTTGGAACGGAATTTTACCAAAAAAAAATTTCGACTCGAGAAAGTACGCTTATTTAATTATCATATTTATATAGTTAACAAATTTTGATTAACGTAAATTATTAATTTAATTAATTAACACTTTTGAATTATTATTACTAATCTTTGAATTGATTAAAGATATACAATCTTTGAAATTCAAAGAACAAACAATGTTGAATGAATAAAATGATAAAATTAACGAAAAAATCTTCGATTTTATAAATTGAATTCTATTCTTCTACAGTCTTATTTTTTGTTTGACACTCAGTACCCTGATTAAACAAAATCATTTGATAGGATTAAGAAAGATTTATTTTTTAATAATTTTTAACCTTTCGAAATCATGTAAATCATTTTTGAAATTTCACGATTAATCATATCAAATCATTCTTACTACTGTAAAAGCGTCAGAATATAAAATTTTTAACGCTGAAACTCTACTTGAATTTCTGCCACCGATTGTGATATGAAATGATTTGGCTAGTATTAAAAATTTTTAATAATTTTGAATACTTTTTAATCCTGAAATAATATTTGAGTTTTTGTCAACGGTTATGATATGAAATGATTTGGCCAGTATTAGAAATTTTTAATTATATATCAAATACTTTTTAATGTTGAATATTCTAGTTGATGCTCACGAAAACAAGGTGCAAGATTATATTTCCAGTGATTATGAACCGAATTCAAAAAATTTTTTTTTAAATTCTTAAAAAATACGAAACAAAAAGTTGACCTAAATTCAAAAGCCGCTTTTATTTCATGAAATCAAATAACGAATAAAAACCAACACACGGTCATTCACTGGGCTTGGCAAATTTCGGACTCACCAATAAATGACTTGTCTGTCATTTACTGCCTTAGCACAGGAATAAAGTACACCAGTGAATGACCAACATACCATTAATAAAAACAAAATATTTACGTTGATTTCACGTAACCAAAGTCAATTTCGTTAATTAATTTACTTATATAAATGATTATAAATTTACTGTTTTATAAAAAAATCGATTACTACTATTGAAACACATAGTGTTTAAAAATAATTTTTTTCAAACGTTCATGTTCAAATTCAATGTTTCTTCAATAACTCTTCAATCCTCTACATAATTTTAATTATTTTGGATGATAATTTTATAAATCACTTCAATTCGCTGTGATTTATAATAATAAAGACATGTAAGATTACATTCACAAGTAAATAATAACTTTTAATTTGATTTTAAAATTATTATGATCATTCTTCTGTATACCGGTCATTCACTAGTGGGTGGTCACAGACTGGACTAGTTACCCTAAATAAGTTTCAATTAAAATATATTATTATTAGAATTTGAAAATTAAAGAATTGTCTTGACAAATGTAAAAGAAAAATGTGAGAATTATGAGAAAAATCGCGCATCAAATTATGAGAAGAATCATGTATCAAATCATGAGAAAAGTGTACACAAATTCGTGCATAAAATCATGAGAAAGTCGCGCACAAAATCATGAAAAAAATCATGCACAAAATTGTGCACAAAATCATGAGAAAAATCATGCGTAAAATCATGAGAAAATCGTGCACACAAAATCCGTGAAAAAGGGCACAGAACGATAACAAGCTTATGTGTTGGTCTATTCAAACATAAACACATACAAAATCCATGACAAAATCTTTTATGGTGATCATTCTCATGCCATTTAGTATTGATTCCTATGCTTTCACAAAAAGGACTGGTTACCATGTAGAATGGTAATTATGACCATTCTCTTCTCTCCGTGTATGCGAATTAACCCTTTCCCGAAAGTGTGTATCGAAATGTATCGGTGTGAGCTCTACGGGGGTAGCCCCAATCAAAGTTCGTTGTTAAGGCTGTGTGAGTAACGGTTTAATCGTGTAACAGTTTAATCGTAGTAGTGCATGCATGCGCGCCCTTCTAGCGCTCTCTTGCTTTAAGACGAAGACGTACGATTCAAATTGAGAGGAGGGACTCAAGGCGAACCGGAAAAGGGTTAAATCAGTCGTTATAGGAAGTCGCTTAAGTTTTGTTAAAAAAAAAAAATCAGAGCTCTAACGATAAGCCAGACCATGCCGCTAACTTTTACGGTCACAAAATAAAAAATTACAGCCCCCGCTTATAACTAGTCCGTGCCTCTTACTCTTGAACTCACAGAACAGAAAACATAGCCCTCTCTTTCAACTAGTCCGTGTCTGCAACTCTTGCGGTCACGGAACAGAAAATTATAGCCCCCTCTTATAACTATTCCGTGCTTCTAACCCTTGCAGTCACGGAACAGAGAACATAGCCCTCTCTTTCAACTAGTCCGTGTCTGCAACTCTTACGGTCACGGAATAGAAAATAATAGCCCCCTCTCATAACTAGTCTGTGCCTCTAACTCTTGGAGTCAAGGAACGGCAGACTTCATTGCCACCAATCGTGTGTTTTTGCAGTCCCGGATCTATCCGTGACTGGTGGCTATAGACATTCCGTTAAACAAATCGAATTAACGATTCGTAGTAACTTATAAACTATTTTTATTGTATTACAGAACTTGAATAATGATAAAAATTTTATGCAATCTTTTTTCTTTTATGCTATATTCATGGCAGGTATGCTTCAAGAATTATTTGTTTTTTGCTGGTTCGGTAACGAATTTACTTGGATGGTAAAAAATAATCGTATCTATTTTAATTTAAGTTTTTATATATCACTATAAGCATATATGTAATGTAGTTATTCTATTGTTATAACTCAATTAAATAATAATTAGACGAATAGTTTATCTTATAATCAATGGCTGTCTGGTTGGGAATATGTCAACGATGAAAATACTAATTGTAATCATAATAGTAACAATAATAAATTGAGTAATCTTATAACGATTTCTATGATTCAAACAATCCGACCATTGGAATTCAAAGCAGTTGGTCTCTTTACTTTATCTATGCCGACATTTCTCTCTGTAAGCAATTTATTCAAAAATTTTTTATTTATTTATTTTTAAATTTGTAAAATGTTAAAAAAAACAATCTATTTTTTTCAGGTCGTTAAAAGTTCATATTCCGCTTTAGCTCTTTTAATTACCGTAATGAATAAAACATAGTATCAAATTGTTTGTCTCAAATGGATATAAATAAATTATGTAGTAAATGCCTTAAAAAAAATGTATTGTGTCAAGCATTATTCTTATCGTTAGATATAGAAAAATAAATTTTATCGCTAAACAAATTTTTTAACTTATTTTTCACCTCACCATGCAGTACCAATAAGCCCGGGTCGAAAAATTTGATCTGATTTTAGTCTAACTGGTCGGCGTTTGGACTACTTGGTCTGTTATTGAACTCATATTGAATTTTTAATCTGTTTTTGATCTACCTTGACTGAAGAATTTCATCTGATTTTAGTCTAATTGGACTATTTGTTTTTTTTTTTATTTTTTATAAGAATCAAAAAAATTTTAGTTCTGAAAATTTGCAAGGACAAAACCAGATCAAATCGTGGACTTGTAATGTTTTTATTTATGGGCAATATTTATAAAAAATATATTAAGTTCCAGAATTGATTATGTTTTGTTTACCATTTACTTAGTGTCTTTTGTTTAAAAATGTCGACAGTTCATGAAAGAATGGCTGCGTTCAGGTTTACTAAGGCTAAGTAAGATTTTAGCATATCTTATTGAATAAAATGGTGGATAGCTGAATAATGCTGTTAGTACCTGAATAGTGAGTATAGATGTTTTTTCGGTCCACTACGTTTTGGGACCAGGACAATTCATCCCCGACAACTCATCCTCGACAGATCATCCCCGCGACAATTCAACCTTTGACAATTCATCTCCGACAACTGATCCCCACGTCAAAAACTCCCAATAATATAATTTTATACCCAAGATAATATAAAATATAATAAAATTAAGATAAACGCAAATAATTCATTTAAACGAAAAAATAAAATAGTAATAACAATTTATATTGTTAAATACAAATTTATTTACATAATCAACACAAATATACTGCAAAAGTCAAATTCTGGGTTCCGATGTATGGGTGAGCCACTATATAAAAATGAGCCACTATATAAAATCCCGGAAATGTAAACCGAAACATGATCAATTTCACGATTGCACAAAATTCCTACTAATAGAATATCAAAATTCCGTCGCATTAAAATATGAATTATATTTAACTCTTGGGTGCTACAATTTTAGCAAATTCATTGATATGATCTAACTTTTTAAATTAGCATTATGTTCAGTCACGAGTTTAATCATTTTGAAAAGCTTCGTGTACTTTCGCTACGTACGGGAGCAGCCGAACTCGCTACTGACTTGAATGTCACAATAGTGCCGGGTCAATCGCTATCTGGGCCCGACACCTGCAATTTCTTGCTCATGACCGTGTCAAAATGGCATGAGAACCCGCTACCTGCCGGCCAATGGAATAATTCGTCTCATATCAGCGTACTTGGCAGCCAATAAGGAAATTGGCTGTTAACTACTTCCGGTTGGCGCGCATTTAAGCCAATGGGAAAAATCGTCTTATGCAGCAATGCTGCCACGTCAGAACCGAGTGGAAATGCCGGCTCAACACCAGCAAGCCAGAATCGACTTCATAGTTCGATCAGTACAAAGACAGCTATCCATCTAACCGCTTCGTTCAATATAGCTCTAGTGTGATATAATTCTGAACCGCTCCGCTAAATCTCCGCTTAAATATTCTCAATAATTAGCTAGTATATCAAGGCTACTAATTATTGAGTATACATTGAATTGTTACTCACGTGTTATTAATTATAAATTAATTATCGCGTCATTAACCGCTATCGACTACGTGTCGAATTTATACGCGCATTCGTTTACAGTCGCATTCGCTAACGCGTATCTTCTAGTTGCATTCGCTATTAAGTATTTTTCTCAGTTATTCAGTGTACATATTGTTAAATAAAGATCTGAATTATCATCTGTAATTTTTGTGTTAGTTGTTAGTTATTGGATTAACCACACCTACACCAGAATCCCACAGAGCATTCGCTCATTTTACACATTATAATAAATTCATAATAAACAAAATACAAGTTTAAATTATAAGAAAAAACAGTCAATGACATTTAAATTACAAAAACGCAATATCAATGTCAAAGTCAAATTAGCGATAATCAAAGTCATGATTGCACCAAATTCTGATTAATAAAATATCAAAATTCCAATTTTCCCATCGTATCAAATTCTTAATTACATGTAACTCTTGGACGCTAGAATTTTAGCAATATTATTAAGATACTCCAATTTTCTTGAAGGATCGTAATTTTGAGCAACTCGCTTCAATCATTCAGCATAATTTTGATAGGCTTTAAGACGACCTCCAACAACATCAAGACCAGAGTCTATTTATGTCATTAAGATGTCGGTCTTATTTTGTTCGTCTTTCAACGATTTCACTGATTCTGCTATACTGGGATGCGCCTGACCTACTCGAGCATTGAGCCCAGAATTCCAGCCTTCACATGAATTATTTGAACGGATAAAATCGTTGAGAACGGCATTATAAGAATTCCACATCCGAATAGGACAAATAGGCTTCTCACGTTTATTTTGTTGTGTTTTACTTTCCCAACCCATGTCATCTCGAAATATTCCAGCAAATCGTCAAAAAGATCATTATGTCGCTCGTAATAATCCGATGAAACGATTTCTTCGAATGCTGCAACAACATCTTGAGTTGGTACAAATGCTAATGCCATTAACAACCTCACATTCATTGAAAATTTCATGTCGTTATTATATTGATTTTGGAGTTTATATTGTTGAACGTGCTTATAAACACACTTGCTAAAATGGAAATTACAGTCACATATTTGAGTCCCAGAGTAAACATTTTTGAAAGCTTCAATGAATGCAGGTTCAAAATCAATCATAAGACGATCAGGCAGATAATTTGGAATACGTTCCTGCAATAATTTAAAAAATTGAATATAAATCGTTTTTGATTTATTTGGAGCGATTAGATGAACTAAAGGCAAATTTTTGTTGTTTTTCAATCCATGTAACACATAAATTTGTATAAAAATAGCAGGTGCAGTACGAAATGTACCGTCACCAAGCCATTGTGAGCAAGATGTCAGATAATTTAGGTTACGTTGCGTGGTATATACTAAAAATCGTTTCTTATCTCCGCCATTATCATGTAACAAAAACAATTCATTGTTGTACGTATATTTCCAATCATCGATCATAACAAGCTCAGCACGAGACGACGGATTAATAATATTATTGTTATCCTTTTCTTTTCGCACACGCTGAACAGCACGAGAAAGCGATAACATTTTGGGTAAATTGGCAGCAACTGGTGACAATACTCCACGTAGTGATTTTGATAAGATGGCAACAGGTTTATCTTGAGTTTTTAAGGCTTCTCTCTTAATTTTTTCTTTTACAATTTTGGATTTAACTGCAACAACATCAGTCAAATGTTTGTGAACAGGGATAGCTCCAACAATATTTCCTAAGAATAAGGAAAAGAAATTGTAAAATATTAGTTAAAAACATTGTAAAAGCTTTCAATTAGAAAATTATACAATTGATAAAAATAATTGTAAACAATATTTTAAAATAAGAAAACACATACCATTTTTATCATCAGTATCTGTGTGAATAATTACGTTACATGTTACACATGAGTTACACTTCCAAGAAATATTATTTTTCTTTTTTCTTTTTTGGCAATAAAGATATCCATCGTATAATAATAAGTTTTTTCCACGCTCTGACTTGACAAATTTTAAAGGCATTTTTGACGGAAATAAATAATTGCAACTGAATAATCAAATATTTACATCTAACCTCTAACACGGTGTACACTCAATGAACGCGATTGTTCTTATGAATGTTAATAACACAAAACTAAAATTGATGATAGCAACTACTCTTCCACGACAATAGATGGCGTTACACAGTAAAACTCCAATAGCACCAAATTATAAATCGTTGTAATTGAAATATTTGCCGAAGCCAATTATAATTAAAAGATAATTGAAAAAATATATTCGTCATCTAATAAGCATATTTTTTTTTCATTGTTTAACACGGACGAAAAAATCGCCAAAAAAAATATATTATCCGTGGATACTATTTCATATATTTTGTGTACGTGTATAACTGTAGAAATATACCAACACACAAAAAAGTGTGAAAAATAGTGCCCTTTTTCACGAGTTTTGTGTGTGTGCAATTGAAAAAATATGCCCAATAGGGTGTTCCAAAAAAGGTCGATAATTTTTTTTTTTTTTCGATCGCATGTGAAATTCTTGTTATATATGTTAAAAAAAAAATTCTGTAAAAATTTAAGCCCTTAATATCAACTTGAAGAACTCCATCACCGAATTTGAAGATTTACCATTGATTTAACATGGAAAAATGATTTTTTAACCTTCATTTCTCCTGCAAACTATGTAGAACATTATTTTTCGGAAAAACCATCCCTGTTCCTTCTTCAGTATTAAATTCTGTAAGAAAAAGCTCTTAGGGTCCAGTCTCTAACGTCAACCCTCTCGTTTTTATTTGCGTTAAAAAATATAGATTTTTTGAAATTTCGATTTTTTCCATTTAATGTGTAAAATTTTGATCTCAGGCCATAAAGTTTGAGGAAATTTTAGTAGATCGTTCAACGTTTTACAAATCTGTGCCAAGAAAATTTTTCGTATCACTTTTGGCTCCAAAATTGTGAGGTTTGCAATATCTATTTTATTGATTATTCGCTATAATAATAAATTTTACAAAAAATTTTAAAATCTATCAATAAAATATCAAAATTTCTTTATAACAGTCAACAAAACGCTGTATTTACGCTTCAATTTTTTCAATGTTATTATTTTTGTTCATTTAATATAACAGTTTATGGCTGTAACATATAATTTACACACATTTTCGAATTTTTTAAGAATTTTTCGAATTACAACAGTTAAATAGAAAGAAAAAAAATTCCTTTATCTAAAATTTTTGTAATAATAAGCCGGTTACCCAAAAACGAACACAATTGTTTCAAATAAAATCTATGTGATAAATGACAAATTTTTATTTTGTAATTTTTTTCATTTGCATTCTAAGTCCAAATCAATATTATCCTTTAACAATTGAGATATAACTTAATTAATTTTTAAATTCAAATTCGAATCTTTTCCAGAATTTTCTACTAGCGCCACGGCGAAGTTATTGTGATTCCCAAAACTGGGCTTTGTTTTAGTCTCTGGTGGGTTCTATTTTTTACGTTGTAATTACGTTTGATGAAGGTAAGGTAATCAACTATTATTTTATCACTGCATTGAGTCAGTTAATTACTCATGTGACCATGTCGGATAAAACGCAACAATTGACTTATATTAATTTAGTAGGATTCGAATCTAAAAATTTGAACAATCATATATTACCTAAAAATCGTAATGTACTACCTTTTTTTTATTATCAACATCGTACGTTGAAACTTAATCTTCGCGAAAGTGCAAAAGCTGTCATTTTAGAGGTTATAAATATATGGACTAAATTTAACTTATCCACAATTTCTTGTTATCGGTTCATTTCAAAAACGGAAAAGTTGTATCAGACGTGGTGTAAAACACAAATTAATAAGTCCAGGGAGAAATCTCCGAGTCAAAAATTGCTCGAAACAAAATTTATTAATTCATTAAGTCAATTATTTGACATAGCACCTACAAATGCAGATGAAAACTTAGCTGCTGAACAAATAAAATTTCTTCTTCATAACCGACAAGAAATAAAATAAAGTCTCCTTAAGTCAAGTATGGACATGTATCGAAGTGAAGTAAGCTTTCAATCAACGTCACAATCTACTGAAAATTGTAATATACCATCAACTAGTGAAACAATAAAAGTTATGTCTTATCATTCAGATGTTATTGAAACAACGGAGCAAGGTAAACTCGTAAAATAAAACAATGTACTATCAAAAAACAATATTTTTTTCAGTGTACTTTATTTAATAAGAATTTAGTTGATGACTTTTGCTACAATACAATATTTTAACTTCTTTACTTTTTAGAACTCCCATTACTTTCTCAAAAGTCCACGTCCAGCATCGACACAACTGCATCGAACTATTCAGCCACTTCAGATTTTGCTAATGAGTTAACAATACAACCAAAGCCTAAGAAAATGAAATTAATGACACCAGCTGTGGTTTCTGCAATGGATAGAGTTAATGTTACCAGTAGACAAGCGATGCATCTTTTTTCTGCTTTTGCACTAGCTCTTGGTATTAATTTAGAGGATGTTTCTGTGAGTCATAGTACAATTAATCGTAACCGTAATGAAGTTCGACAGCAAATTGCTAATGACTGTTACGATGTTGGCATCGTACGCCTCCGGTTATCATCGTGACAGAACTGTCACATGATCTAGTGCGGCAGTTCTGTCTATAAAAGAGCGCGTTAACGCGTAACCGGTGCTTTTTCGTCGTTAGCTTTGAGTTGGACCGTCGAGTTCCTATTCACTGCTAATTGTCGCTTAGTAATCGACATGTTCGCTCATAGTCATTGCTAATTATTAGTTTATTCTTAACTCATATTTGTTGGTAACTTGTCTAGTGTCAGTGATAATTAGTTAAATAAATTATCCCGTATTTATTACATCATATTTGTTTGTAATAAATAATAACTCATATTTGTTGTTATACCAAAGACGGTTATTTGAATAAATTAGTAGGAAGCCCTGTACCGTTAAGTACAGTAACTGATTCTGATAGACCAGTGTGTGTGTGACGTGGCAAATAGTTTATTATTAGTTAAATAAATAATTATTCTATTAACTGAAACCAGTGTTTGAGTGAATTCACCTGTGTTCCCCAAGTCCACATTAGACAATTAAGGGTCTTCTTAGCTACAACATTGGGTACCAGTATCTCGATCCAAGGAGAAGATTTCCGAAGATCAACCAATTGCCAGTCCAAGGACATCGAGGACAACATCCATTGCCGAAGTGAACCTTAGGCTAAGTACTAGTATTAGTTTAAGATTGTAAGGCCAGTTCGGGTAAAATAGTTTATTGCTGATGCATTAGAACAGTAAAATCATCAAGTCAGAGTCTTATAAGAGCTAGCGGGGCAAACTTTGACCCAAGAAACTGCACCCTTCCATCACTAAGTGCAGGATAACGCACCCCAGCGTTACATGACATAAAAAAAGAATTACGTATTGCTCAATGTGTTGTTCTTCATTGGGATGCAAAGATGTTGGTTGATATTGTTGGTCACGAAAAAGTTGAAAGGCTTGCCATTATTCTATCCGGAAACAATACTCAACAATTATTGGAAGTCCCAAAGCATGAAACACCAGACTCTGTAAATCAAGCTATAGCTATTACCGACACAATTAATGAATGGAACATCTCTGATAGAATAAAAGCTATCTGTTTTGATACAACCGCCGTAAATACAGGTATAGCAAAGAAAATAAAAATGTCACATCAATACATTTCTCTGAAAAATTATTCTATAAACTTTTCAAATGTTATTACTTGTTACAGTACAATTTTTTTAGTTGAAAAAAATTGAGCTTTTTGTATCGAGACTGTCTTCATTCACTCAATATTTATAGTTTAAATTCAACATTTCTTTTTGACATATGATTTAATCTCAAAATTATACCTTAAACTGTCAGTGGTTATTAACTTAGTACTTCAAAATCCTTCATTTTTCATTTCGCTTACGATTTTTTTATCAATTCAAGTTTGTTTTGACAAAATTTAGAGATATTATTATTATAATTTATAGAGAAATGTATCATTTTTTTTCACTGCTTATTTTCGACACAATTTTGAATTGCCGTTCATTAAATCAATTCAAAAGAAATTATTCATAAAGAAAGTAAATGATCAGGTTGAAAATTATGAAATAATTATATTTTAGCAATTCACAATGGTTCATGTATTCGAGTAGAAAATATATTAGGAAAATCATTGTTGTATTTGGCCTGTCGACACTATATTTATGAATTGGTTTTAAGAAGTGTTATTGAAACAGTTTGGCCAGTAACAAATCCTCCTAACGTACCAGTTTTTGCCAGATTTCAAAAGTCTTGGAATACAATTGATAAGGATGAATATGAGACTGGTATTCAGGATCAATTTATCTGTGAAACAATTGGTGAAAAAAAAAATGAACTCATCAGCTTTATTGAAAAACGATTACAGGTACTAGAATATTTCTTTTTGAGGAAATATTACCGTTAAATGTTTATCTGTGGTGTATTTCAATCAAATTGAACGTTTTAAAACGATTACGGGTTAAATTGTTGGTTTTAAATTTTTCAGGAGAAACATAACAGAGATGATTACAAAGAATTACTAGAGTTATCACTTATATTTTTAGGTGGTACTCTAAACAATGGTGCAAGATTTAGAATTCCTGGACCAAACCATCACGCAAGATGGATGTCAAAAGCTCTTTACTCGCTAAAAATCTATATGTTTAAAAAACAGTTTAAATTAAGAGCCGCAGATATCCGTGGGTTGAAGCATATATGTTTATTTATTATCAATTTTTATGTAGTGGCGTGGTTTAATTGTACTTCTGCTATAAAGTCACCATATCAAGATTTAACCTTAATGAAAAACTTGATCAGGTATAGCAGTGTTCATGCCTTGATCTCTCAAAAAGCAAGTGCGAAGCTAGCGAATCATCTTTGGTATCTATCTGAGGAGCTCGTAGGTTTATCTCTTTTTGACAACGAAGTTTCACGGGATCAAAAATTATTAATAGTTAACGCTATGAGAACTAGAGAAAGAATGTCATTCTTAAAAAGAATAGAAGTTAAAGAAGTTAATTTACTGCTAACTAAAAACGTTAGTGATTTTGCTAGCAAGCGCTCTTTTTTTTAATTGATCAATTTAAATTATCATATAAATTTTTTGACAAAGATCCAATACTGTGGTCGACTGATGATGATTATATTCATTGCATAAACGTGCTTTCGTATTTAAAAGTCACTAACGACATTGCTGAGCGGGGAGTTACATTAATGAAACAATTCAATAATTGTTTAACGAGAGATGAGGAACAAAAACAATTTTTGCTCCAAGTAGTAGAAAACCACAGGAAAAAATTCCCAGGCATTTTGGAGCAAAGTATCATTTCATTATATGCAGCTGAATAAAATTAAAATCAACTTTAGTTTCCGATAAATGTTATTAAATTTATTTTTTATTATCATCAACAGTTTCTTGTTTCTTGTAACTTATTCGGTATTTTTTGTTTCTTATTTTTAATTGTTCCACAATTGTCAGATTTTTGTTAAACAAATTTGTTTATTAAATTAATCTTTAATAAAAACTTTTTTCATACTACAATGGATTAAAATTTTTTTCGAAACTTTAAATTTGTATGGTTTCTCTTCGTTATTCATTTGAACATTATAGATGAAATAAGTGTTGTAATTCGTAAAATTATTCAAAAATTGTGTGTAAATTATATGTTACAGCCATGAACTGTTATATTAAATGAACAAAAATAATAAAATTGACAGAATTGAAGCGTAAATACAGCGTTTTGTTCACTGTTATAAAGAAATTTTGATATTTTATTGATAGATTTTAAAATTTTTTGTAAAATTTATTATTATAGCGAATAATCATTAAAATAGATATTGCAAATCCCACAATTTTGGAGCCAAAAGTGATACGAAAAATTTTCTTGGCACAGATTTGTGAAACGTTGAACGATCTACTAAAATTTCCTCAAACTTTATGGCCTGAGATCAAAATTTTACACATTAAATGGAAAAAATCGAAATTTCAAAAAATCTATATTTTTTAACGCAAATAAAAACGAGAGGGTTGACGTTAGAGACTGGACCGTAAGAGCTTTTTCTTACAGAATTTAATACTGAAGAAGGAACAGTGATGGTTTTTCCGAAAAATAATGTTCTACATAGTTTGCAGGAGAAATGAAGGTTAAAAAATCATTTTTCCATGTTAAATCAATGGTAAATCTTCAAATTCGGTGATGGAGTTCTTCAAGTTGATATTAAGGGCTCAAATTTTTACAGAATTTTTTTTTAACATATATAACAAGAGTTTCACATGCGATCGAAAAAAAAAAAAAAATTATCGACCATTTTTGGAACACCCTAATATATATGTATAGAAGAATCATTTTTATTGTTGACATTGTCACATGAAGCAGTAGATGGATTATAATCGAAATATTGAGACTCGTCTATTGATTCAAAATTAGAGTCTATTACACGTTTAGGTACTGAACTTTTGATCCTCATGTTTTTTTCTTTTAAGGGGTTATATCCACTTGCGAGGCAGAAAAAACGCGTTTTTTTTGTGAATTTTTTCAAAGAGGCATTTTATTTTATACATTAATGGAAAAAATGTACTTAAACAGAATTTAATGTACTTTAACAATCAGCGGTTTATTTAAAAAAATATTGGATCCCCTAGCTCCTGTAGATGATCTGCGGAGAAACCTCCAAAAAAAGGTTCTTGGCGGTGAGCAAGATATCTCTGGTCCAAATTATCTGAAAACCAAAAACCAAAAATATTTAGTTTTGTAATAAATAAATACAGGTAATGATCGAAGGTCTAGTCAAAATTTTGATTTTTGACAAAATGACGGCTGTTCAAAAAAAAAATTCAGTTTTTCATGAAAATTTTTCACTTTAAAGTGGCTTAAAAAATCGAAATTATTGTCCAAAACCTTATTCCTTCGATCATTACCTGAAAAATATATCTGAATGAACGATTCGTGAACGATTTACACTAAATTAAAATTTTTTTTTTTCAACTTACATCGTGTCATCTATTCCAGCACCATAAGAGGAACCCTCTGCTTCGTCGTTTACCTCCAAAATGTTTAATTGTTATTATCTACGAGCCATTCTCCCCTCGCACGTCGACCCTTGCGCTCTTGCGTCCGAAATTGATATGCGCTCTGCGTCCTCTTTACTCGCGTGAGAATGAGCATTGGGTCCAAGTGATAATTTTTTTGAATTTTACTTGAATTAATTAAACTTTTCACACTGAGAAATACACAAACTGAGCACAAACACAACTTGTCTACGTGGGAGATCACTTTTAACTGATGAATTCACATATTTTTAATTAAAAATTCCTCAACATAGGTTTCAGGTATAAACTAGACCGTTTGTATTATTATTTTAGGGTCCCAAACACAATATAAGTCGAGAACAAAAGTATAGCTGCTACTCCGGCTCGCGCTCCACCAACTTTCGAACGCTCGGAGACGTCCTTACTAATACGCTCATATCTCCGAAACTAATTGTCGGATCGATTTGAAATTTTCAGAGAATATTCTTGAATATATGTACATTCAAAAAATTAAAAAAAAAATGGATTTTTTGAAAATCACAAGTGGATATAACCCCTTAAATTAAGTTCCGTCAACGGGACATCTCACACTTTGTAAGACGCTGCAAATTTCCCCTCCTCTGACTCGGATCCCCTGGTTGCATCTTAAAAATTTTTCAAGAGCAAAATCACTCTACCGAGCACCGGCTTGCTTTTCGGTTTGTAGCTGAGTTACCCCTCAGCAAAGAGTCAGTAATTAGGTACAGCAGTATCCTCAACCTTTCAAATTTACAATAAAACAAAATAAAACCGATCATCATCGCTTTTATATCGCAGTTAAAGAATAAATATATACATCTATATATTTGAAAATTATATAAGAAAAAAAATAAAGAAATTATCATTGCTAAAAATAAATTATAGCGCAAACGCAAATTAATACATCGGTAGAAGTGAATAAAAATTTTGCATCGCGAGAGAAAACTAAAGTTAACAAAGTTAACAGTGTTATTGGTTGTGAGTGAATAGCTCCGAGTTTAATTATTATCTTGAGTGAAATTATATCGAGTATAATACTATTATAGAAATAAAAAAAATAAAGCAATACATGTGTAAAATAAAAGAAAATATCATCCTTTAAAAAAGTATCAACTATATTTCCTATAAGGAACATTAAAGGAGTATTATTCTCATAAATATAAAATTAAAAACATAGAAAACTAAAAATCTTAGTGTATATTAAAAGTGTAGTAAATGTTCAAAAATAAAGATACGATCCTTTAAAGAGTATCATCTTTATTTTCTATCAAGAAACATAAAGGAATTTTATCTTTACTAAAGATTAAAAGGTTAAAGGTGAAATAAAAAGAAAATCAAAGTGAAAACGATTTTTTGTGTTTGATTAATTAACATAAGTAGTGTCGCAACTTTTGCCCGTTTTAAAAAGTCCTAGGGAAAAAATTGAAAATCGTAAAATTTAAAAATTCGAAAGTCGTGATTTCAAATGACGAGGCAGCTAATTTCACGATTCAGAATATTTATTTAGAATCCTGCATAGAAAAACAAAGACATAGTTATGATTGAAGCTAGCAAAAAAACCCGTCTGAAAAAATCAGAGTTATTCAAATAATGAATTCAAATGATTAAATAAAACAGAACGATTCGATAAAAAAAATTAATTCACAACGAAAATTAACTGTCAATCTGACATACTGAACGTAAGGGGAAATGAAATATGTGTCAATTAAATAATAATGATCCCACACACTTTCCCACACATTATCCCACACATTTTCCCACACGATTTCCCACACATTCAGCCACACATTATCCCACACATTTTCGCACAAATTATCCCACACATTTTCCCACACATTTAGCCACACACTTTACCACAAATTATCCCACACATTCTCCCATACATTTAGCCACACAATCAGACACACATTATCCCATACATTTTTCCACACATTTCCCCACACATTTAGCCACACATTTTCCCACACACTTTCCCACACATTCAGTCACAGATTATCCCACACATTTTCTCAAACATTATCCCACACACTTTCTCACACATTCAGCCACACATTATCCCACACACTTTCGCACAAATTATCCCATACATTTTCCCACACAATCAGACACACATTTTCCCACACAATCAGACACACATTTTCCCACACGATTTCCCACACATTCAGCCACACATTATCCCACACACTTTCGCACAAATTATCCCACACATTTAGCCACACATTATCCTACACATTTTCCCACAAATTTTCCCATACATTTTCCCATGCATTATCCCACACATTTAGCCACACACTTTCCCACACATTGAGCCACACATTATCCCACACACTATCCCACTTATTTTCCTACACATTTAGCCACACGTTCAGCCACACATTATCCCACGGAATTTCCCACACATTTAGCCACACATTATCCCACGGATTTTCCAACACATTCTCCCACACATTTAGCCACACAATCAAACACACATTATCCCACACATTTTCCCACACATTCAGCCTCACATTATCCCACACACTTTCGCACAAATTATCCCACAAATTTTCCCACACATTTAGCCACACAATCAGACACACGTTATCCCACACATTTTCCCACACTAAATGTGTGAGAAAATTTGTGTCTGATTGTGTGTCTTAATGTGTGGGAAAATTTGTGGGAGAATGTGTTGGAAAATTCGTGGGATAATGTGTGGGAAAATGTGTGGGATAATGTGTGTTTGATTGTGTGGCTAAATGTGTGGGAGAATGTGTTGGAAAATCCGTGGGATAATGTGTGGCTAAATGTGTGGGAAATTCCGTGGGATAATGTGTGGCTGAACGTGTGGCTAAATGTGTAAGAAAATAAGTGGGATAGTGTGTGGGATAATGTGTGGCTCAATGTGTGGGAAAGTGTGTGGGATAATGTGTGGCTGAATGTGTGGGAAATCGTGTGGGATAATGTGTGTCTGATTGTGTGGCTAAATGTGTGGGATAATGTGTGGGATAATGCATGGGAAAATGTATGGAAAAATTTGTGGGAAAATGTGTAGGATAATGTGTGGCTAAATGTGTGGGATAATTTGTGCGAAAGTGTGTGGGATAATGTGTGGCTGAATGTGTGGGAAATCGTGCGGGATAATTTGTGCGAAAGTGTGTGGGATAACGTGTGGCTGAATGTGTGAGAAAGTGTGTGAGATAATGTTTGAGAAAATGTGTGGGATAATCTGTGACTGAATGTGTGGGAAAGTGTGTGGGAAAATGTGTGGCTAAATGTGTGGGGAAATGTGTGGAAAAATGTATGGGATAATGTGTGTCTGATTGTGTGGCTAAATGTATGGGAGAATGTGTGGGATAATTTGTGGTAAAGTGTGTGGGATAATGTGTGGCTTAATGTGGGGAAAATGTGTGGGATAATGTGTGTCTGATTGTGTGGCTAAATGTGTGGGAAAATGTGTGGGATAATTTGTGCGAAAGTGTGTGGGATAATGTGTGGCTGAATGTGTGGGAAATCGTGTGGGATAATGTGTGGGAAAGTGTGTGGGATCATTATTATTTAATTGACACATATTTCATTTCCTCTTACGTTCAGTATGTCAGATTGACCGTTAATTTTCGTTGTGAATTAATTTTTTTTATCGAATCGTTCTGTTTTATTTAATCATTTGAATTCATTATTCGAATAACTCTGATTTTTTCAGACGGGTTTTTTTGCTAGCTTCAATCATAACTATGTCTTTGTTTCTCTATGCAGGATTCTAAATAAATATTCTGAATCGTGAAATTAGCTGCCTCGTCATTTGAAATCACGACTTTCGAATTTTTAAATTTAACGATTTTCAATTTTTTCCCTAGGACTTTTTAAACGGGCAAAAGTTGCGACACTAAACATAAGTTAGTTAGTATTAGCATCCTACCCTTACGCGAGGACCGGTTTGTACGAGAAAGACAGCAGCCAAGTCAAGGGTCTACATCTGGAGATCACCTTCAAGGATCCAGAGCTCTACTTCGAAGGAATATCCTAGCATTGTATATCAAGTTATTGTTTTCACCCCGATTTTCGAAAATCGAGTTTTCATCAGATGTTGACGTTTTGAGATTCTGGGATTTGATAGAAAAAAAGTTATAGAGGTTGAAACTTAAGAAGAAAAAATTGAATGGTTAAGATGAATATAATTTTTTTGTTTTTTATTCGTTAACTAGCAAGATTTCATTTCCCGGGTCAAAAATAAAACTTGGTTTAGACTTGATCGTCTTAAATCGTGACTAAGTAAGACCAGTTTAGTCGAAACCAAGGCGATTTGCGTGAGTTCGCCTTGTTTTTGATTGGTCTTATTAGTCACGATTTAAGACGACCAAGCCTAAATCAAATTTTATTTTTGACCAGGGTTTTCTATTACTTTGCAATTAAGGGGGTATTCTAGTTTTAACTTAAAAAAATCGATTTTTTTTGCATATTTCCAACGTTTAGAACTTCAAAAATATGCCAGTAAAAGGATTTTAAAAAACATTACACTCTAAAACCAAGTGTGTAGTCAAAATTAACACACTTCCCAAATATCATTGAAACGCCATAAGCAATCTATAGATATTTAATACACCGTGAAACGTGTTTTAAATGACTACAAAAAACTATAGTTTCGCTTATGGCTTTAAACAGAGAACACATTTAATATGTGTTAAAATAATACACTTGTAACACACTTGGTTTTAGAGTGTACTTATTTTCAAAGTTACAGTCGTATTAGTGACCGGTCCGACCGTAGCGATTGTAGCGAATCAATAGCTAGCCGTAGGCAACTTCTAGCAACCTGAATGCTCCTTGTGTCGTACAAAATCTTTTATTTTTATTATAAACCTTTAACAGAGTATTGACAAGGTCATTGTAACGTACTTCGTGTTGAAATACTCCCATCTTTACTGTATACTTTATTCTTTATACTTTAATTCATGCAACCCTACGGAAGCCTGATTGGCTCATCGTTAACATATGAAAAAGTGACATTTCTTTCCCCCACAGGTTAACTAGTGTACGAGTCCACAAATGAACTTGTGTTCCCGGGGTGGCGACGCGACATTATTGGAAACGCACCAATGGGAGATGCTGCCATTTTGTCATGCGCAAATTAAAAAGTAACGTCGTATTGTTTACATTACGTTACAACAATGTGACCACTGTTTAAATTGTCGCAGTGAAATAAATTATATAAAATGTCAAGCATGTATTTTGTGCAAGTAAAAGATAATAAAACGTCAGTTCACTTACCAGTTAGAATTGTGTTGAAAAAAAATGTCTTCCTTGACGGAGAGAAATGTCAACTGAATACAGTGTAAACTCTATATAACGACACTCCATTTAACGTCAAACTCCGTATAACGTCAAAATTTCTCGACTTTGGTTGGTTTACATTGTTGTCTATACAATAATAGACTCCATATAGCATCACGCTTACTCTAATTAACGACCACAATAAGGCATTACTAATTACTAGGAAGTACTGACTAAGTTGCCGAAATCAATGGAAATGTAGTTGTGTATGTTTTCTTTTACTGACATACCGAAAATTCTAAGAAATGCAGTCGTATGTTTGTTGTGTGAATGAACTTACACATGTTTACCTCAACTACTCGGCTTTCGTTAGTTACACGTTATCATAATCTCTCAGTTGCTTACAAACCCTCAAACTACAAGAATGGCGAGTAAAAGAAAATCTTTGTGTGTTGACGAAAAAGTTTCATTAATGCGTGCCACAGAAGCTGGTGAAAAAATTAGTGATGTTGGGAGACGGTTTGGATTTAGACGCCGGTATTTTTTTTAAGTTGACTCCTGATAAATTACAATTAGAATATTGGTGCAACAAAAAATATCAGACTAAAATAACCGACTATACGCAATAAGCGTTGTTATTTGTATTGTATTGTTGTTATTTGTATAATATTATTTGTTTAATACACTTGTACATGTTAGAACGTTAAAATAATGCAATTCTTTCTTTCTTTCCATTCAATGACCACTCTCTATAACGTCGAAAAATTCACGGTCCCTTAAGTGACGTTATATAGAGTTTACACTGTATGCCTATGGAAGCATAGTAATCATTACATTACTCTATAGTTTGTACAAGCAGTCACATAAGAGCGGCGTGACACAAACTATAGAGTAATGTAATTACCCTGGCAGGAAGGGACCATTGGCCAAGGCTCGGACCAGGCATTGGTCAATCGTCATGCCAGAGTCCCGAGCCTTGGCGCAAGCCTTGGTCAAGCCTTGGCTGAACCATTGGGTGAGCATTGGTCCAAGCCTTGGATGATGTTCATGTCCCAAGCCTTGGGGAACAAAATATCAAGCCTCGGCCGAGTCTTGGGAAACGAAAAATTGAGCCTTGGCCAAGGCTTGGGAAACAAAAAATCAAGCCTCGGCCAAACCTCGGGAAGCAAAAAATCTAAGGCTCACCCAATGCTCGATCTAAAATGTTATTATTGAAATTAATAAATATAATTAAAAAAAAGTTTGATCACACTTTTATCGACATTACATTGAATTGTAATTAACTAATTACTGAATTAATGGAAAGTTACAAATAAAATTATTTCGGGACTACCAGGGTTCGAACTGAGATCCTTCTGATTACTCGGCCGGGACGCTATCCACTGTGCTAAATCTGATGTCTAGATAATTATGATTTTTTTGCTTGTTAATTATTTAAATACAATTTAATTTAAAAATATTTAATCGCAAAGATGAGGTGAAATGTGCTTATATTTAATGAACAAAATTGTCTGATGAGTAATGACATGTTTTTATTAATTTGTAATTTTATGATTTGATATAAATGAATAATTTAAGAGTAAGATCAAGTAGCACTATTAGGGAAGGGGGTGGGGGAAAAGGGGGTAGGGTCGGCAAAACGGAGTACCTCCAAAATATAAAAAAAAAAAAAAAAAAAAATTTCGTCTAATCGCTATAAATCCGATATATTTGCGCATTTTTAGCACTACGCATAATATCTGGGGTAAAATGGACCACCCGAAAATTCGGAATAAATGATTCTTTTATATTTTTATCGTCAAATTAAAAAAAATTTAATATATTAATTCATTTTTCGGCTGATTCTCTATAGCTGGGGCAAATTCGGCCACTGGAAATATTCGAAAATAATATTTTATTTTTTAATTGATAAATTTTTTGAAAAAATGCAAAGTAATCTGTAATCTAAAAAATCAAAAAACACGTTTTTTGGGTTCACAAAAATGACGAATAAAAAATGTCGAATTGTTATTTTTTATTAAATAACAATTAGTAATTAAGCTGATCGAGGGGAACCGATTTATTACACCTAAAAAAAATTTTTTTGAGTATTATAAAACCAAAAATAATTGTCAAGAGAAAGAAATATATTCTTAATGTTGAAAACAATTTAATAAAAAAAAAAATTATCATTTTTTGGAGGGGGCCTCCTTGCCCCACAAAAAATTTTTTTTTGCCTTCGTATCCACCAATGATGTGAAATGTAATTTTTCTTTATGTATATTACATATAAAAAATTTAAATTTAATGAAATTTGATCAACTTTCAGAAATTTTTTTTTTTCAACTTTTTTAAAGGTTACCCCATTTTGCCCGCCAAAAATAAAAATTTCATGTTAACTAAAGTTTTGTACATAGCAATAACTAATTAAATGAAAATTATTGTATATTAAATAATTTTACTTTTTAAAAAATTTCAACTCTTGATATTAATCGTATACTCGGTAGACCGTTATGCCCTGGTCATCTCTGTATACATATATATACAGATACATGTAAAGTTGATAATTTTAATATTAAATAAAAATTTAACCTAGGCTGAGGCATTGGCCAATGGTCAGCTGCCAAGGCTCGGCTTGACAAAAATTAAACTATCGGATCCAGCCTCGGCCGATCCTCGGGCCAATGGTCAGCGGCCAAGGCTCGACTTAACAAAAATTAAACTATCGGGCCTGGCCCTGGCTGAGGCACGGGCCAATGGTCAGCAACCTAGGTTAGATTTAACAATAATTTAACGATCGAGCCTGGCCCTGGCCGAGGCTCGGGCCAATGGTCACTACCCAAGGCTCGGCTTAATTTAATGAAACCATTGGACCAAGCCTCGGCCTAGACTTGGGCCAATGGTTAGCTGCCAAGACTTGGCTTAACGTAATCAAACCATGGGGCCAAGCCCTGGCCGAGGCTTAGGCCAATGGTCAGCTGCCGAAGCTTGGCAAGTGACAACAGGGCCAAGGCTCGGCCTATCGTCAGCCTTGGCGATTCCTACCTGGGATATAAAAAATTTGAATTTAATGAAATTTGATCAACTTTCAGAAATTTTTTTTTCAACTTTTTTAAAGGATACCCCATTTTGCCCGCCAAAAATAAAAATTTCATGTTAACTAAAGTTTTGTACATAGCAATAACTAATTAAATGAAAATTATTGTATATGAAATAATTTTACTTTTTAGAAAATTTCAACTCTTGTTATTAATCGTATACTCGGTAGACCGTTATGCCCTGGTCTTCTCTATATACATATATATAGATACATGTAAAGTTGATAATTTTAATATTAAATAAAAATTTAACCCCTGCTGAGGCATTGGCCAATGGGCAGCTGCCAAGGCTTGGCTTGACAAAAACTAAACTATCGGGCCTGGCTCTGGCCGAGGCTCGGGCCAATGGTCAATACCCAAGGCTCGATTCAACAAAAATCAAAACATAGGGCCTGGCCCTGGCCGAGGCTCGGGCCAATAGTCACTACCCAAGGCTCGGCTTAATTAAATGAAACCATTGGACCAAGCCTCGGCCTAGACTTGGGCCAATGGTTAGCTGCCAAGACTTGGCTTAACGTAATCAAACCATTGGGCCAAGCCCTGGCCGAGGCTTGGGCCAATGGTCAGCTGCCGAAGCTTGGCAAGTGACAACAGGGCCAAGGCTCGGCCTATCGTCAGCCTTGGCGATTCCTACCTGGGAACTAGTAATTCACATGACTTTTTTTATTTACTTATATTCTTGTCAATATAATGCTAAAAAAGAAACCTTAAATTTTACTTTTAAAATAAATATTATCAGATAAATTAATTCTCTGATCTTACATTTCTTCGCGAGATTTAATTTTTGATCTATAACTCTTTCGATTTTCAATTCACGGATTCGCAGTACTGGCCCTTTTTTATAGAAAACAAAATTCACTTTAAAAGAAATTCTTACTCGCAAGTTCGTTAACTCAAAATTTAAAAGGATATGGGACTTGAATTTGAAGTGGAAAAAAAAAATTAGTTATTTTAAACTTATTGAAATTAACATTAAAATTTTTTAATCATTGTAATGTCATCGTTCCTTACCCATTTGTCTTGACATCCTTCTTCTGCACTGGCACAAATAAGGCCCAAAATTAAGAGCATAGCGAACAATAAGACTTTCATCGACATTTTCTATTTTTTTCAATCTGGACTGTAAAAATATAATAATAATATATATATTGTCTGATAGTGTAAATATATATTTACATATATTTTTACCACATGTAGTTTTTTTATACGGGATGCCCCGTATAGGGCAAAACGGGCTACCCCCAAAATTTTGTAAAAAAACAATTTTATTTTTTAAATGATTTTTGAACATTCCAAAATCGTTTTTGTAAATATAATTGAGCATTGTTTTGATGATTTTTTGTTAAACTTTTTCAAAAATCGAGTGTCAATCGAAAAATGTTAATGGCTTTTGTTTTATGATAAAAACCAATAAAAAATTTTTTTTCTTTCTTTGCATTCAATAATTGTGTAAAATGTAATTTTTCCTTATGTAAATTGCTTACAAAAGAATTTAATTTAATCAATTTTATTTGATATGCAGAAATTTCGTTTTTTCACCATTTTTAGGGGGTACCTCATTTTGCCCGCTAAAGTGATAATTTGTTTGTTTCAACAGCAACTGATATTTTTGAATTCCGGATCAGAAAACTAAAAACTTAAGGCTACAAAAGTCTGTAAGTATCCAAAAGCAAAGTATTCAACATATTTTATTGTAAACTAAAAAATTTGCTTCTTTGGTTTTATTTATTTTATAAATTATAATTTTTTATTTCAATTATTACTATTGTAATTTTTACTTATCATAATAATTACAATCCTAGGTAGTGATAATTACTTAAAAAATTCAAAAATCGCTCAAAGCTTTAATAATTTTTTTTTTAAATTGAAATTTTTCTTTATTTAAAACTAAAACGCTTTTATCTCACAAAATAAAAAGCACAATTATATCAACAAAAACATTATATTAAATTATGTCATAATTGTCATTAGATATTAAAGAACTTTATGTAGTTAATTGCTAAATAAAAATTATGATATAAACTATATAAACTATATAAACTAAAACGCTTTTATCTCACAAAATAAAAAGCACAATTATATCAACAAAAACATTATATTAAATTATGTCATAATTGTCATTAGATATTAAAGAACTTTATGTAGTTAATTGCTAAATAAAAATTATGATAACTTACCAATATTGTTTTGCTAAGACTGGAAGATTCTGTGTACTGATCAGTAAAAATTGGCTTTTTTATACAAGAAATATTGGTTACGTAGATGACCCCGATGTCGAACTCAATGATCTTTATCATAGTAGCTGTTACGACGGATAGGCAACGAAGTAGATTTATTGTTGCAGCAATCATCGTGATAAAAGTTCGACATTATTTGGTCTATTGCAGTTGCATATTCGAATATCGAATCGTACGTACACTCAGAGAAAAATTAAGTTAATTTAACTATAGAATTATAGTGCAATAACGCTTCAAATATTTAATCATAATTTAAAGTTATTATATCAATCGGAAAATAATTAAGATAACTAATTTTTAGTACAATCAGTCATATCAAATGTTAACATAACTAATTTAATAACGTTCATGAAAAAAAAATTTTATTATTTTCATAACTTAATACTAGTAGTTTTATTTGCTATAAGTATTTCATTGAAAAATATAAAAATTTAAGTATCGTTAAACATAAAGTAATAATTATTGGTAACATTGAATATTTATTAATGCTATTACTTTTATATAATTGATACCAATCTAGTGTGTAGGTCAAGTAAACTATACATTTGTGATTAAGTAAACAATAATTTTAGTTAACACGATTATAAGGTTATATTTATAGTATCTATAACTTTTATTTTGTTCTAATTTTATATTTAAATTTATTAGTAATATTAAAATCAATGAATGAAAACAAATTAGACTTGTTGTCTAGTATTATATTTATTGCTTTCAATATAATATCAATACTAAAGATATTATATCGAGTCATTCATACAGACTGAAAAATTCCAAAAAATGTTGACCATCAGAAAAAGTACTAGTCACTCTATCGTATGAGAGAGGAGTATTGGTGCCAAAACTGTTTTCAAGCTTGGAATAAACTTCTGAAATAAGTTTCTTACCAGGGACACTACAAATGGTAGGCGCTAACTAGTGGCGAGCACCGAACTACTCCCATTGCCGTTGTCTATAGTAACAAGAAATTTTTCTCTTGGTTAAATCAACTTTTTTTTCTTAGTTGGAGCATACGAAAATTCTTGCGTTAAAAGAATAATACTTATTCCGAGAAATTTAATTTCTTTTTGTCAATTCAACAAATATTTTTTGGATCAAAAAAATTCTCGATAAAGTAAATAATTTAGTTAAATTCGCGAATAATTTTTGCAGTAAGCACAGCTAAAGAAATTGTTAGTTTTTGTTAAATTGGATTGAACAAGATATCAAGAAGTATTGATTGTTAATTTAAATTAAATATGAAGCTAATGACTTTATTTTGTGCCGCTTAGATACTAGTTAAATATTTTGACCTTAAAATTTTTTACTACAATAAGTGCATACTCACTGCACTTTTTTACAGATGAAATCCGTTATTCGACTGATATAATAATCGAAAACAACAATTTTTGGAACAATTTAATGCGACATAAAAGAATTTTCATCCGTTTTTCACGAAAATTGCGATTTTTTTTTCCATACAATTAATTTTAAAAACTTGTAACTTATGAATTATAAGGTTTAAAAATAATTGGATAACATTATTTGATGAATAATAAAACGATCCACAAAAAAGTTCCTAAATTTTTGTTTTGTTACATACAACAAAATTTTCGTATGAAACTAAAAAAAAAAGATATCGATTTTATTTTACACAGTCTAATATGTGGAGGAGGGAGGGGCGAAACGGGGTACTTAAGGAAATAGTAAGTTTTTGGGAACTCAAATACGTTGAATATTTTTATTTTTTTTAATATATAGAGGAAATAGGAAAAATCTTTAGCTGCCGTGAAAAAAAAATTAGTATCATTTGCGACGATTTAAATTAGTATTCAATCACTGTAAATAAATAATTCGTGCAAACGTCAATTTTTGGTTAAATTAATCATTATAAAATAATTGAAGCAACAACTGAGTTGTAGTTGTTTTTTGCGTTTTTATATAACTAATATAGTTATGAGATTGCTATGTTAACTACGTGACCGTTGTACTCATAATCATTAGTTTACTTATAATAATTGTAATCAAACAATTCATAATGCTACGTTATTTTGTTTCATTAATACCGATTCGCTTAGTTAAATTAACTATGAAGTTATAGTGCAATAAAGCTTCAACTAAAAAATTTTAGTTTTAGCAACTAACTCGATAATTAGAATAACTATTTAATATTAACTATGAATCAACACTTACGATTAAAACAATTTTTTAGTTACTTGAACTAACGAAAAAGTTGTTATAATTACTTAAAATTTATTTAATTTTAACTACATTTCAGTAGTTGCGATAAAAGATTTTAATCACTATCAAATTTTAGTAGTACCAATAAATTTTATTATGTTTCAGCAACTACTAAATAGTTAATATTACTATCGAAAATAGTATTAGGAATTAATTTTAAATAGTTGAAGCTTTTTAGTTAACATGACTATCGATTTTTCTCTGAGTGTACGCTCACGAAAATTGCATATAAATTACCCATCACGATCATACTTTTCAGGTTCATTACTATAAATTATGACCGCAATAATTTTTCTCTTTGCAGTTCTTGAAGTTCTGTCGCAAAAGGTAATTATCAATGAGATTAAAAAAAAAAAATGTATACATTATTAAAATTTATTGAATTTCAAAGGTTTATTTATCTGAAGCGCAAGTCAATAATGCTAATAGAAAATATGTTACTCAAACAAAATTTCCTGCCGATGACATTGAATCATGGCTTACTCCTTATGATGGAGTTTTAGCAACGGAGAATACTCCTGTTTATGGTTTCGTAGGAAAGCTAAATACTTCTAATAATAGTACTAGTTTTGGAATTGTACAGTATAATAACGTAAGTAATTGGTATACAATCATTAAATGAACTGGATTACACTGTGAAAAATTCACGGGGTGAACGCAGAGTGAATCCGAAAGGAACGTGAAGTGGATGAATTTTTGTTTACTTACTCCCGTCTGGAGTGACAGCCCAGATAGCAAAATGACGTCTTGATGAATTCTGATTGAGTTCCTATTGATGATTTGGACGTCTCATTCAATATTTTAAAGAATTCTTTAAGAAGTTCTCAAGATTTCGATGAGCCACCTAGCGAACTCAGTAAGACGTCTTTAAGAAGAGTTCTCAAAGAGTTCTTTTTTCTGACTTAGCAAATAAGACTTCAGTATGATTTTATAATTATGTCTTAAGGAGCTCCTAATTTTGGTTTCATAAAGAAGTTAAAAAAAAGAATACATTTATAGGTCACAAAACTGACGTCTTATTTATGGAGTTTTCAAGAACTCTTAATTGAGAGTTCTTAAAAATGATGCCTTTAAGAAGCCATTGTAAGACTTCTTGAGGACGCCTTCAAAAAGACGTCGTAAAGCAGTCATTCCGACTTGAATGCTGTCTGGGAGAAGAGTAATCGCAGAATGAAATACTGTTCTTTATTTAAATCCCTCGGAGTGACTTTCACTTCAACGAAAAGTTTCGGAAAATATTAATTATAAAAAAATTACCAACATATAATGAAGTTAGGGGGGGAGGTCTGTGTTTCAAAAACTTTATTTTTGAATTTTTTTCTGAATGTACAACATGTCGAGAATATTGTCCAAAAATTTCAAGTAAATCGGATCAAAAATAACGAAGATACAGCGTTTCAAGTGATCTGACGGAGTACGAATAACCAGAGCAGGCAAAGAAGCTGCACTTACGAGTGAAGAGGGTAGAATCCAACACAGGCAAGAGCAATAAGACGCATTGGACATCTGAATGAGTGTTTCACTGTACGAAACTGGCATTGATGACTCTGTGTAAGTATAAAAAATTATACCCTTCTATTAATGCTTAATTTTGGACATTTGAGTGTAAAAAACTTTGGATCAATTTTCTCGCGAACGTCATTTTTAAAGTTTGTGAACAGTATAAAGTATAACTCAGAATCTACTTGACCGATCCTTTCGAACTTTCAAACACTATTCCTACACATAAATCAACAGGTAGTGACGAAGAGTTTTGTGTTATCAGTTTTTCCTATTTTCCTATTTTTAAATAACAAATTAACCGAAATTTTATAGCGAAAATCACGTTTTCACTTTCAATTGCTGTCAACAATAAGAAAATCGAAAAAATAGTCTTCGTCATTACCTAGGAAAACTTATCAGCTTTAAAGAACGTTTAGATTTTTTTGTTTCAGATGATCCGGTCACGAGTTATCGTGTTCACTGGATATCAACTTTTAATACTTTTAATTGAAAATTTTTTTAAGATACTTATTTCAATTGAATTTAAATTTATTCAAGTACTAAAACTCTGTACCGAATCGAATGTAAATTAAAATAAAATCCGTGTCACTCCGAAATCGATAAAAAAAAAAAAACACTACTAACTCCGATTTCACTTCCGATTTTTTACGGTGTAATAAATCATTACTATAATGGTCAAAAATTTACATTAATAATAATTTTAAATTTATTTATTTCAGGCCATGAAAAATGCTCTTGAATACTTGCGTGAGCACAAATCTTATGCGCTTACAACGCCGAGTAAAAAACCTCTTAACGTTAACCAAGTAACGGTAATTATATTGTGACGGGTGAGCTGACGCCCATCCGTCTAATACTAATTAACAAATAATAGATAGATATATTTTAGTTCAGAAAGCAATACATTTTATTGTAGTTTCATTAGGCGCTGTGCAGCTGCACATAAATATCGCATTACATTAGTTGTATTGAGTCTTACTTTTATAAAGACAATGCGATGAGCAGACGTTTCGCGTGGTCAGCAGTTTTGACTGTGGGAAGAACAGAGTTCCGTTGGAGACTGCGAAGGGATATTTTCTTATGCAGCACGAAAAGAGTTCTCATGGAAAACGGCGGAGTGATATTTCGGAAGCAGAGGATGCAATTGCAGAAGAAGAGGCAGTTACCATAGTTAAGCTGGTTCGAATAGTCGTCTGCTCGCGCATAAATATTATATCTCTCTTATTTTACCGCTTTTATTACAGATCACTATAAGAATACGTTTAATGCCGCTATTGTTGAATGAAAATATTGTATTAGTATCCGATTCATTTATGCTATCTTAGATTTGTAAAAGAGACTCTCAGGGCCTTTTCTGGGTACTCCCATATTTTGGGGACTCCCAATAAACAAATATCCATTAAATTCACATATAGTCATTCCTTCACTGAGCGACCCACACCCTTTATAACATCCTATTAAATTTCTAGAGACGCTGAGCTAGGCACGGTAAGATCGGTTACGAAGTAAGAACATTAAGGTGTAAGCTCACACGTAACATATATATACATATATATTAGGGTGTATCAAAAAATCGACGAATTTTCATTTTTTTTTAGTGGCCATAAAATTCGGTCATAAGATGCCAAAATAAAGGTCCTGTGAAAATATGAGCTCTTGATATTGATATTTAAAGGGTCGCGAATCATAATTTTCTATTTTCCATTTAAATAATTTAACATGGGTAAAAATCTTTTTAAAGTTTGAAATTTTATACCTCGTCATCAAACCAACGTACAGGAAAACCACAACATATCTTTGTAGGAAATGAACGATCTACAAAGATTACCTCTTATAATTTTTTGAAAAATTCAATTCTGGAAAGACCATAGTTGAAAATAGTTGCGCATGGCTTGCTCAAGATCTGCTCAAGGCTCAAAATTGACCTTGAGCCTTGAGCAGATCTTGAGCGAGCCATGCGTAAGTAACTGCCGTAAGTTACTGGTATAAGGAAATGCACCAGAAACTTTCCAGTGGCACTGTATCTAAGATGTCTTAGATATTCTTGTGTACAATGCCTTTTAACTCATAAATTTAATTTCAACATTTTCTTCAGGTCCTTTTCTGTCTAGCCTTACTCTATGAAAATAAACACCCACAATATTTTATAACAAACTATAATTTAGATTAATATACTTCACTTTGAATTATTCAGAATACTGTAGTTGAGAACCAAAATCCTGACGACACAAACACGGAATCAACTACGATATCTCGTAAGTTGTTGATAAGGTTTAGAAATAAATAATAATAAAATAATTATCAATTATTTAACTTGGCAGCAACGATTCAGATGACAGCATCAAATCTTTCTTCATCATATCCTACTACAATATATCCTCAGATTTTAGTAATTGTTGACTATGGATTATTCAAAATACTGGGCGGAGAAGTACGTGATGTTATATTATATATTTTAGCATATTATAATGGCGTAGACTTATGGTTCCGAAATCTCGAGAGTCCAAAAATTAGAATCAATATTCATGCAATTCTTATAATTGAGGTAATATTTTTTAAAAATATATTTCGTTTCTTGATCCATAATATTATTTTATACATCATGTAGAATCGGTATTCTATGTGTGCAGCCCTTAGGCTAACCCGGGAAAAAATGTTCAGAGATAACCATGCCTGTTCATGCCTGATCATGCATGACAATTAGCGTGGGCCGAAGATCCGCTTTTTTTGAATTTTCATTATTAATACCAAAATAGTAGTTTATCTATCGAGTGCGAGCGTCTTAGACTCGATTGTACTAGATAAATACATTAGTTTTTGTGATAGATATTTGAAATTTACTACATTTAGTGCCTATAAATGGCAGGTTATAAATCCGCGTTTATTTATTTGGTAAGATTGTTTTGATTATTTGTTGAAAATTAGAGAGAAGTCGGTAAGTGGACGATTTAAAATGATGATAAATCTTGTCACAAGATGGCTCGTTAAGTTACTTCGATATTTTTTGCTCGTTTGCTATCGCACATGTAACCAAAAAATATTTTTTGATCCGATGATGACGTCACTATTAAACCGATGAGGTATCTTTTTTACCAGCTGTTTCTTATCTAATATTTTTAGCTGCCGGCTATAGGCGCTAAATATCGTAGATTTCAAGTGTCTGTCACAAAAATCTTTTTCTTTGTACAAAAAAAAAATTTTTCGGAAAACCAAAAAAATTTTAGGTCGACATCTTAGACTCGCCAAATCCCGCTAAAGTTAGAAGTTGTTTAAAATTTTTTTTTCAACTTATTTTGATCGGAAATTTAATTCTCTACAAAAAAGATCCCATAATAAATTTACGTAAAGTTGATGGTTACTGAGATAATTGCAATTTTGTTCTAAAAAATATAATTTTTCAAGATATTACCACTTTTTCAGAGTAAAATATGAATTTTATCACATAAATTTCATGGAAAATCAAATTTCTTACAGAATAGGCCTTCTGGTAAAAACTTAAAATTTATAGTTATTCAGAAACTGGCAGTTTTATGTTCAGATAGTCACATTTCTCGTTATTTGGTGGCTTTTACTAAGAATCGCTATGATCTTTGTAACTATCAACTTTGAATAAATTTTTATTAGGTCTGTTTTGTATAACATTGAATTTCCTATGAAACTTTTATGATAAAATTTATTTTTTACCTTGAAAAAGTAATATTATCTTGAAAATTTTCATTTTTTAGAGCAAAATTGCAATTATCTCAGTGTAAAATGAGCGAGTGCTCTGTGGGATTCTGGTGTAGGTGTGGTTAATTCAATAACTAACAAGTAACACAAAAATTACAGATAATAGAATAGATCTTTATTTAACAATATGTACACTGAATAACTGTAAGAAAAATACTTAAGAGCGAATGCAACTACATAGATAAGCGATAGCGAATGCGACAATTAAAGCGGTTAAAAACGCGTGGTGGTTAGTAAGACTGCCCGATGTAGATTGATTATTGAGACGGCGTCTTCTTCCTTCGTGGCTGCTCGGTGGTGACGTGGCAGCATGGCTGCAGTAACGAATTTTCCCATTGGCTTAAAAGCGCGCCAGCAGGAAATAGTTAGCCGCCAATTTCTCTGATTGGCTGGCTGGTAGCGGGTTCTCATGCCACCGTAGCACGGTCATGAGCAAGAAATTGTATGTGTCAGGTCCAAATAGCGAGTGACCCGGCACTATACTGACACTCAAGTCAGTAGCGAGTTCGGCTACTCCCGATCGTAGCGGAAATGCACGAAGCTTTTCAAATTGCCTAAGCTCGTGACTGAACACTCAGTAACTATCAACTTTACGTAATTTTATTATAGGACCTTTTTTGTAGAGAATTAAATTTCCGATCAAAATAAGATGGAAAAAAATTTTAAACAACTTCTGATTTTAGCGGGATTTGGCGAACCTAAGATAACGATCTAAATTTTTTTTTTTGTACAAAAAAAAATATTTTCGGTATTAATAGTAAAAATTCAAAAAAAGCGGATTTTCGGCCCACCCTAATGACCATGTCTGACTAAGCACGAACGGAAATGATAATATCAGAAGCTTTAAATACGTTCAGACCTAATCATGCATGGGCATGCCAGTTCATGCATGATGTCAAATATGACCATGCCTGTTCATGTCTGATCCAGTTTGATGTACGGTATTAAATTTTAAAAACTTAGTTATAATTATATATAGCTAACATAATTATAATTCTATATAACTATGTATCAATAATTTATAATTAATCAATTAGATATACAATTTTGTTGACTAAGAATCTATCATGTATCAGAAAAAACTTTCGAGCGTGAGGTCCACGGTTCGAATCTTGCACACGCCTGAAACTATTTTTTTTATTATTATAGAAATAATCATATGTAGCTATCCATAATTATATATAATTATACAGGGCCGTTTTTCATATATAATTTTTTTACCCGGGTGGGCATAAATAGACATGAACAGACCTAATCAGGCCTGAAGACTCATGCCCGTTCATGTCTGATCATTTTTTCGCGGAAACTCATTAGCCGTCAATCAAAATATTTGTAGCAGTCATCTTCGGTGCACACTAAGCGTTCGTTGATACTCGTGCATGTGCTCCTGCGATAAATGCTAAAAACATTGCCCTTTTTTAACTGCATACTTAATACGTAAAAACAGTTTAGTGTCTTGTTTGTCACTAATTAATTAAAGAAATATTTTTTTTTACAGTACCCAGATTTTTTATCAAACGTACAATACGCACTAAATAAAATAGATGGTGATGATCTACTAATCGCAATAGGCACATGGTTGTACGACAACCAGGTGGTATTTCCGATTGATAGTTACGATATTGCTGTTTTAATGACATCGTAAGTTTCTTAAAGTTAAACACGTTTTTAACCATTAATCCATAATATATTTTGACCAAAATATATTTTTATTTGTTGTTCTACTTAATTACATGACTACTTAATAGGTAGTCAACTTAGTAATTGATTATAATTAATTTTTTTTTCTTTTTTTACATAAAAGCAATAACTTGTTCGACAAAAAAAATGGAGCACAAACAATAGGTATAACATTCAAGGAAGCGGCATGTGAAACCTTACACGAAAAGAGAGTAAAGAAGTTAGCAATTATTAGTGACATGGGTGATTTTGTCAGAATTCGTGGTATGGCTCATGAAATAGGACATTCGTTCGTATTATATTGCATTTTAATTTTAATAAATATATCTTAAGTACTTTATTCAACGCATGCCTGATAATCACGACTTATCATATCTGCGAAGCAAACCCTAAATGACCGTTTACCGATCGGTGGTTAATAATTCGTCAGAAAGCAAACGGCGTCCCATATTTCTTATGGGGCCATAAACAACTGCATTTAAATCCCTAAACACATTTCGCAAAAGTCATTATCGACTGTTCTCAAAAACAAACTCTACTATTATCACTAAAACAAATAATCTCGACACTGAATATATTCAGAATGAGTAGTACAATCAATCTAACAACTTTGATGTCAGTGTCTACGTATGACTACATTGGGTATTTTTTATTAATTAAAATGAATAAGAAATGAGTGGTGAGAGAAGTTAAGAACTAGTATCATGTAGACCCCCACCTGATTTAGGGTTTACTTTGCTGACATAATAATTCGCAAAAATCAGACAATTGTTGAATAAAGTATAGTGCATAGAACGTTGGTTAAGTTGTTATCCGTCAAACATAATGTTCTTAGCACTCGTCTTCGGTGCACACTAAGTACTCGCGGGCGATCGTGCGTGTGCACCTACGACGAGTGTGAAAAACATTAAGCTTCCCGGATTAAGACTCACCTAACGCACTCGCTATGCAATGTACTATTATGCCCAGTTAGTCGTTTGTATACTCAGTCACGCTCGACTTGGCTTAAATCTTTATCTATAATTATTCGCTCAGTTAGAAATTCGAATTTTATAAAAAATATTTAAACTTGTAAATTTTAGGCTTGGTATGGATCATGATGACGAAAATGATAATAAAATATGCCCAAAAAATGATGGTACTGTTATGTTACCTAGCATCGACGATTTAGGACCTAAATACTTTGAATGGTCACAGTGCAGTTTAGATCAATTAACTGAATCATTTGAAAAGTAAATTTTTCATTATTATTTAGTTATATAAAAAATAGTATCCATAGTGATATTTATCGATTACTGATTAATTTTATAACAGGGCTATGCTGCTACTCTGGTCGTCCTTTTTAAGGGCGCCACTGGAAGTAATAACGGCCTCCCAGAGCCGGATCTTAGATCATCAGGGTCGTTGTAAATTAATTATTTGTAAGAGAGAGGAGAGGAAGGATAATTTATAATTATTAACACTTTATTTAAATAATAATTTTTACCTTTATTTGTATGACTTTATAAACCTTTTATACCTTGTAACACTTATAAACCTTATTACTACCGTCAACTACCTTTGACGTTTTAAAACTTATTTAAGCCAACTACCTTTGGCTATCTTAAAACAATAATCAATAAAACCAACTACCTTTGGCTATAACACACACACACTCACACTAAGTCCCCTGGACTATAATACACACACTCGACTTAAGTAAACCTTAACAATCGTCCACGCGGTCACCAAGACCCTCTACGTGGCTAAAACCTTATTTTTATTTTCACGCGGTCCCCTGGACCCTCTACGCGACTTTTACCTTAACAATTAATTCATTCACGCGGTCCCCTGGACCCTCTACGTGATCTAAAACCTTTACAATAATTCACGCGGTCACCTTGACCCTCAACGTGATTTTACCACTAACAATTTTACTATCACTAACACTGTTTTCACTTTTAACCCACACATTCTTTTAACAATTTTCCTTTGACCAATATTAAAATCCTCCAATTCAATTCACCGTTTAAAATTACAAATCAATTAATATACAACCAATTAACCGTCCTTCATTAACAATAAAATTAATTAATTAAAATTTAGTTTAAAGATATTATTATTAATTAATTAATTTTTAATCAACTGTCTCACTATTACTTTTATTTCCATTTTCATTTTATCTGTAACCACAATAAATTTACGTCAGAATTTCCAATACCACATTTACCCGATCCTCCAAAGTATGCGTCACTGACTACTTTTGACTTTCCTTGATTCTTTTCTGTTCCGTTCAGACACTTGATTTTCTTTTATTGTTATTAACTTAAATTTATTATTTACTATCATTTAATAATGTTAATTATTGATTAATTAAATTTTATCTCAGACTTTTCGCGTCGGTTAACTTTGTCTTATTTAGTTATTTAACGGTCTCTTTATAAATTTCAATTTATTTATTCAATTAATTTTATTTAATTAATTTACATAATTTTATTTAATTGTTTTAATTAATTTCTTTTCTTTTACTTGAACTAGACCCTGGAATTTCTGGCTTGTGTTTTACACAATGGGCCTAGAAATTTCTACAACGCAATAATTCCGGCAATGGCCTGGAATTATGAACGACACCCTGGATCCGGCTGAAGGGCCTGGATCTGGTTAGACAAACGTCTGGCTTAAATTAATTTTAACAAAATTTACACTAATTAATCTATTACGGGCCTAGACGCGGATTTACCCGACGAACGACTAAGTATTTACGTGAGTTAAATTAATATTCTGGCTTGGGCCTAGAACAATTAATTTCATTAATACCTGATTTTATTTTTGATGTTTTCCGGTAGCTTTGTCTCCGTCTGGTGGTTCGTCTCGTCAGGTTCCTTTGGCTCTCCGTCTTGTTCGTCAAAGTTCCAAATTTACTTGTACTCTACTGCGTTAATTCAGCGTCTCCATCCTCGGTGATCTGTCCAGTTGTATGTGTAGGTCTTGATGGCTACCCGGCCCTGCCGGTTCTGCCTTTGTATGTCTTGATGTCTACCCGGCCCTGCCGGTTCTGTGTGTGTACGTCTTGACGGTTAGCCGGCCCTGCCGGTTCTGTGTGTCCTCTGCTGCTGTCTTGCGTTTTTAATAATTTTGCTCGAGTATCTTCGGTGGCTATCGGAAAACCACTCCTCTACTAATTTATGATTGGGCCTAGCGTAAGAGTATTTTCAATCAGCGCGCCCGGCGACAAGTCGAAAAACTCATTAAATTGCTCGTTTGGGGTTGCGGGCAGGGTAAATGACCATCAGCGAAAAATCGCGATTTTGGTCAATAAAATAACTCAATTTTCCCTGTTACAATTTAAAAATTAGCCGATAAAACACCAAACGTACTGATTCATTTTCTATATTACAGTAACAATAAGTTTAGCTGTTTATATAACAAACCCCAAGAGCAAGGTGCGGCAGTTCCAAGAATATTACCTGGAAAATTGATCAATTTAGATAAACAGTGTAATTTCAGAATAGGAAACACAATTTCTACGAATGAAGGGGGTAATTGCAAAACACTCACTTGTCAGACAAAGCCAAATAGTGTAGGCTTTATTTTCAACCATGAATGGCCAACAGGGCCACTTGACGGGTCTTACTGTGGCCAAGGTAAAAGCTGTCTCCTTGGAGAATGTGTGAAAATCTCATAAATGACCCAAGTACTTTGAATTTTCAACAAAAAAATATTCAACAATATCAATAGAATTACAAAATTTTAAATAACCACTATTCTTTGAAATGGATTGGTTTAAATTAATGATAATGATTTGAAACCTACTCAATAATTACTTAATAAAATTTTTTTTGGAATTGTATACACCGCTTGTTATTCATTTTTCAATCTACTTATTTTTAATGGATGTTAGAATTAATACAAAGCAGATTTTAAATAAAACTGATGTCCTAAATTACCTCATGATATCTAGACACTGTAAAAGATCAGGAGTGATTTTGATGTGAATATAGATTTAATTGCAATCCGAATTCACTCCGTCGCTCGGAGTTCCAGAATTTGAAAAAAAAATTTCACAAACTGGCCGTGTAAATTTCATAAAACAGTTATTAGATCGCATGTATCCATGAGGAAAAGCTTAGATCTGACGAAATATCAGATTTGATTGGATCAAAAAATATCTGATCAGATATTGAATTATGGCCTGACTATATCTCGTTAAAACATGTCTTATCACCTCTAATAACAATCGATAATTATTTTTCATTCGTGCTTAGAAATATTCATATACTTCTAAATCTGCACATATGTATGATCATACCTAAAATATGAACATATACGGGGAAATTTGAACACGTATAAAAAAAAAACCCCGTAAATAGTGGCTTCATATGATTAGTAAGTGTATTATAAATCGGGAATTTTTATAGTTGCTTTGTATATGGGCGTTTATATTCACTATCAGATTTCCATTACACTGATTCCAGATGATACAGATCACGATGGCACAGATTGTCTTTCTTGCTTATCAATCCCCTAGTAGCTATCTTATAGTCAAGATCTTGGAATCACAGTATACACTAATGCAAAAAATTAAAGGAGCAGAAAAATTTTATAAATTTTTTAGTGATTTTTGGAAGGCTGTAACTTGGTGAAAAATAATCGTATCGAGATTTTAAAAAAAGCATTTTATAGCTTGAAATCTCTAGTTTGGGTGCATTTTTTTCAAAATTTTTTAAAAGCTCCGGTTATTGCGCAAACATGAGAAATAAGGTGAGACAAAAAATTTCTAAATTTTTTTTTTTTTTCCGAAGAGCCCACGGACCGCGTAAAAATTCTTTCAACTAAACGAATGCATAGCTTGCTTAGCAAATTTATTCAGCTTCAATTTAGTTTTTTATTAACCTCGTAGGACGATTTGTCGCAGAGATATCAGCCTTCAAACAGAAAATGATCCTTTTGGCTTCGATCATCGATATTTCAGGTACCAATGATCGCACAGAAAGGGCGGTGTTAAATACTGCAATAAATTCCCTACAAGGACCTGTCATAATTTTTTGGAAAAAAAAATTTTTTTTATTTTTAACATCCATTAGAAGTAAGTACAAAAAAATGACTTTTTTTGGTTTTTTAGTAAATCAACTGCTACTCTGCAAATATCGATAAAAAAAATTTTAATTTTGAAATTTTATACCTCGGCGATGGCTTATTGAACAGATAAGTTCAGGATATTTTTTTGTAGGGAATTGAACGCTCTACAAAGAAAGTCTCTTATCATTTTTTAATAAATCCATCTGTTCAAAAGTTATTGGAGCTCGAAGTCAAGTTAGAGTAAATTTCGAGATCTTTTTACTTTTCCGGCGAAACTATCGGACTTATCATAAAATGTCGTGAGATCTTTTTTGTCGACAATTTTATTTCCTACAAATTATTATCAGTTAAATTTTTTAGAATTCCGCATTGTGTTCTAGTTATTTTCATTTTAATTTCAAGCTCTTAAAAAAGTAGTGTTCTGATCGATTTTAAGAGCTTGGCATTAAAATGGAAATAACTAGAAAACAATGCAGAGTTTGAAAAAAATTTATCAATAATAATTAGTAGGAAATAAAATTGTCTACCAAAAAGATCTCAAGACATTTTATGATAAGTCCGATAGTTTCGCCGGAAAAGTAAAAAGATCTCGAAATTTACTCTAACTTGACCTCGAGCTCCAATAACTTTTGAACAGATGGATATATCAAAAAATGATAAGAGACTTTCTTTGTAGAGCGTTCAATTCCCTACAAAAAATATATCCTGAACTTATCTGTTCAATAAGCCGTCGCCGAGGTATAAAATTCCAAAATTAACATTTTTTTTTCCCATGTTATTTAAATGGAAAATAGAAAATCGTGAATCGCCACCTTTAAATATTGATATTAAGGTCTCATATTTTAACAGGGTCTTTGTCTAGAGATACTCTGTCGATTTTTCAATGTTCTTCAAGAAAAAAAAAAAAGTCGATTTTTTGAGACACTCTAATTTATATTAGGGTGTTTCAGAAAAAACAAATTTTTTTTTGGTATTCAAAAATTGAAAGTATACCTGATAATAAAAATTTTGGTGCCAATCCGAGCTCTTAATAATAATGTTAAGGTTTGCCTCAATCCATTTTTCTATTTTCCATTTAAATAACATAGGAAAAAAATTTTTTTTTTTTTTAGAATTTTCTAGCTTACAGACCACTCAATGGATTTTTATGCGCAATGAAATTTTGTGTAGGAAATTAAACACTCTACAAAAAAAGTCTCGTATCATTTTTTGATAAATCCCACTGTTCAAAAGTTATTTAAGCTTCAAGTCAAATTTATAGTAAATTTTGAGATTTTTTCACTTTCTGGCAAAACTATGAGTCTTATTACAAAATGTGATAGAAACTTTTTTGTAGGTAATTTTATTCCTTACAAATTATTACAAATAAAATTTTTCGAAATTCCACATTGTTTTCAATTTATTTTCATTTCAATGTCAAGCTCTTAAAATTAATCAAAAATCTATTTTTTTAAGAGCTTGACATTTAAATAGAAATAAGTTAAAAACAACACAGAATTTCGAAAAACTTTATTCGTAATAACTTGTAAGGAATAAAATTATCTACAAAAAGTTTCTTTAACATTTTTTAATAAGACTGATAGTTTCGCTGGAAAAGTAAAAAAATCTCAAAATTAACTATAAATTTGACTTGAAGCTTCAATAACTTTTGAACCGTGGGATTTATCAAAAAACGATAAGAAACTTTTTTTGTAGAACGTTCAATTTCCTACGAGAAAATTTATTGTGCATAAAAATCCGTTGATTGGCTTATGAGCTGAAAAATTCTAAAAAAAATCTGGGCGTCGGTTGACCCTGCGGGCCAGCCCCAAAACTTCCCGCTGTTTTCGAGCTCAAAGAGCTTGAAAACATCACTGTGAATATATTTTCGAGCTCTTCGAGCTCCATATTACATGGAATCGTTTTTTTATGAGCTTTTCAAGCTCTAACAAGTTACGTTTTATGCTAGAATTTGAAAAGTTAAGAATCGAAAATCATTAATGAAGAAGCGGCTTTTAAATTTTTATTATCGATTATGTTCTCTGAAATAAATGTGTTAAGGCAGAAATCAATGTCAGTGATCAAAATCAAGATTTAAATGAGTTTTGACTTAGGTCAGAGCAATAATATATGGAATATCCGAGAAAAACATTGAAGACTGGGTTTTTTCAATTTTTTGCTGACAATATGTTTAAAACTAAGGAACAAGTTATATGACATTATCTGATGATCGGAAGAGACTATATAGAGAAAGAGTTGGTATGATTTCAGACACATTTTAGCACATTATATTTTGATTTATCTGGAAAAAATAATATAAAATGTTATTTTTTTAACGTTTCAGCGCCGATATCTTTTGAACTAATTAACCGATTTTGACGTTTGAGGTGGCAATCGGCGCATTTTCTTGGATTCTAGAGCTGATAAAATTTTAATATTGATCGGATGAGTCACTTCAAAGATAATCGAAAAAAATCGTTTTTTATCATTTCTTTCGCCATCGATATCTCTCAAACAAATTAACCGATTGAGATGGTTAAGGTGGCATTCGACGCGGCTTATATAGTTCTAGAGCTGATTAGGTTTTGAAGTCGATCGTTTAAGTCGTTTCTGAGAAATCACTAAAAAACTAAAAAAAAAAATTTTTTTTTTTTCGTAATTCGCCAATATTTTCGAGTCTGCTTGATCAAATGATCTGAAATTTTCAGGAAAGTTGCGGGCCAACAAGCATATTATCTGTAAAAAATTAAAAAAACACAGTTTCTACTATTTTTCTCGTAAATTACATATGGGGCATTCCATGCCAAATCACCGAGGTTTTGACCTGACCCCCTTCGATTTCGCTAAAACTTTTTTATCATTTTTTATCCTACCAAAGACATTTTTCTGAGTTTTTTCGGATTTTTTTACCCGACCTAAAAAAAGTTACGGATTTTTGAAAAAAAACCGCTCTTTGTTATTTAAATTGTTACAACTTTCTCACAAATTAAACTTTCGGCACATTTTTTTTTTTTTTCAAAATTTGTGTTTTTAAATGTAGTTTTCAGAAAAAAATACAAAAAATTTTTTCGAAAGTCACGTTATATGAAATATTTTAGTTTTTTCAGAAAAACCGTCATTTTTTCGAAGTCCGAAACCTTCGATTCTTAATTTTTTTGCCGCTTCATCATTAATGATTTTCGCTTCTTTACTTGTCAAAATTTAGCAAAAATCGTTACTTGTTGGAGATTAAAAATCCCACCCGGGAAAAAAAGTTCTTATAAGATCATATATAAATCATATACAAGTGACTTATGTAAAGTTTTATAATGAAATTGGTCCTATAAAAACTTATATGACCTTATAAAATCTTATATAATCGGGTCACCGATCCGACTAATGTTCTGCCTCAATGCTGCTCAACTTTGATGATCGCTTGATTGCCGTCTGGTTCTCTAGTCTGCTTTACCCTTATAAGTATTTAACAATCTATATCATTACTTAAATCAAATGATCAAATTGATACATCCTACATCAATAATGCACCAAATATGATCAAATTTTATCACATTAGTGTTTTATATAAAATTATAAGTTTCTTTAAGATAACCTGCTTATAAGACCATAGAAATTTATATATATAAGAATCATAAAACTATATCAAGTTTTATATAATCATATATGATTTTATATAACCGTATTAAACTCTTTTGTAATCATACAAATTTATTTATAACTTCATATAAAATCACATAAATTTTTATTAATTATCTGAATTCTTAGAAGGATTTTATAAGGTCATATAAGATTTCATATGATAATATATGATCATACATGATTATGTATAATCATATAAAACGTACTCTTGTAATTTCACAATGTTATACACTTATCCAAAAAATTAAAGGAACAAGAAAATTTCATAAATTTTTTAGTGATTTTTGGAAGGCTGTATTTTCATGAAAAATGATCGTATCGGAAAAATTAAAAAAGCAAATTGAAGCTTAAAATCTTTAGCTTAAAGATCATTCAGCAAAATATTTTTTTGAGCCACGGTTTTTGCGGAATCATAAGAAAAAGGTCGAGACAAAATTTTTCTAAATTTGTTGGTTTTGTTTTTTAGGTCTACGGGGCCGGGAAAATTAAAAAAAAAAAAAAACAAATTCGTGGCTCGTTTAGGAAATTCATTCAGCTACAATTTGCTTTTTTTTGTTTCTCTGCACGACAATTTGCTGCTGAGATATCAGCCTTCAAATGAAAAAGGATCCGTTTGTCTTTGATTATTGATATCTCAGCAAGTAATGATCACACAGTAATTTAAAGGGCAGTTTAATGAACTTCAATAAATTCCCTACAAGCTCCATTTTCGATTTTTCGAAAAAAACTTTTTTTTTTCATCCTTGATATCCATTAGAAAATCCCACAAAAAATGGCCATTTTCTGGTTTTTTAGTCAACTCATCTGCACTACTCTGCAAATATTGATAAAAAAAATCTGTCTATCGGTTGACCCTGCGGGCCAGCCCTAAAACTTCCCGCTGTTTTCGAGCTCCTTGAGCTCGTAAACATTGTTGTGAATACATTTTCGAGCTCTTCGATCTCGAAAATACGTTTGTATTCCATTGTTTTCGAATAAACCGATTTGTACCAATTCGTTCCCGACGATATCCCGCGAACGAATTAACCGATTGATACGGTTGAGGTGGCAATTGAAACCTTTTATCGAGTTCTAGAGCTGATTAGATCTTTGAATTGATCGATTCGATAGTTTCCGAAATATTCACGAAAAACGAAAAAAAACGATTTTTTTTCATTTTTTCGTCGACGATATCTCTCGAACGGATTATCCGATTATGACGGTTGAGGTGGCAATCGGCACGTTTTATTGAGGTCTAGAGCTGATCAAATTTTGGGAATGATAGGTTTAGTCGTTTCGACAATATTTGCAAAAAACCGTTTTCTACTGTTTCTTTCGTCGACGATATCTTTTGAACGGATTATCTGATTGAGACGTTCTTGGTGGCAATCGAAAGCTTTCATCGAGTTCTAAAACTGATTAGATTTTAGAATTGATCGATTCAATAGTTTTCATAATATCTAAAAAAACGAAAAAAAAATTTTTTTTTTTCCGTATTTCTTAAATATCTCAGAGTTTATTTGACTAAAAGGTCTAAAATGTTCTTGAAAATCTAAGTTCAGAAGATATCTTTCGAATGCCGCAAGAACCATCTAAATCGGTTCATTCATCAAAAAGATATGAGAGGTTTACATCCACACACACACACACACTCCTGGTATGGATTGAGTACCAAACATGGCGTTGAAGACAGCCATAAAGGCAGCACCATCAATGTTCTTGGACATGTACAATACATGTCTCAAGGAAGTTAATTTCCCTGAGAAGTGGAAATGGCAGAGGTTAGTGCTCCTACCCAAGGGGAAAAAGCCTCCGGACGAACCATCGTCCTATCGTCCACTCTGCATGCTGGATACAGTCGGTAAGATCTACGAGCGGGTCATCCGCAATAGGATTGAGAAAATTGTCGATCCTCTGCTGGCAGATGACCAATATGGCTTCAGGAAGTCGCGCTCCACCCTGGATGCGATCAACAAAGTGGTGAATATAGCCAAAGAAGCTGTCTCGGGAAAGAGGTATACGAGAGGATCTAAGCAGTACTGCATGATCGCTACTCTTGATATTAAAAATGCCTTCAACTCGGCGAGATGGAAGTGTATCATGGAGGCCCTCAAGAAGCTCAACGTCCCATGGTACCTTCAGAGGATAGTGACGAGTTACCTGAGTGACAGGTATCTCATGTACGACACAGAAGATGGACCGAAGACGTACAGAGTGAGTGGAGGAGTTCCTCAAGGCTCAGTCCTGGGTCCTCTTTTGTGGATCATAATGTACAACGCACTATTGCTACTGAGACTACCTCGAGGGGTAAATCTGGTGGCATTCGCAGACGACGTAGCGGTGGAGATCGTCTCGAAACTCCGAGAGGAAATAATTGCGCCCTTCGAACGGGCTTTCGAAGAGATCGGCAAGTGGATGTCCTCCGTCGGACTGCAGCTTGCGGAACATAAGATGGAGGCTCTTTTTGTGACCAGCAGGAAGGCGACGTAGACGGTTAGGTTCAGAGTTGGTGACAGCGAGATCACATCTCAGCCGTTCATCCGGTATCTTGGCGTGACGTTGGACGCCAGGCTCAAGCTCAAAGAACACGTAGAGCAAATCAGCGCCAAAGCCGCTGTGGTGGCAACCACATTGTCTCGGCTTATGCCCAATGTTGGTGGCCCCAGGCAGAAAAGGAGACAGCTGATGTCTTCCGTGACTACCTCAGTGCTCACCTATGGCATACCCATATGGACTGATGCACTGCTGGTGGACAAGTACCATAGGATGGCAGCAGCGCCTTACCGGATCAGTGCTTTAAGGGTGGCCTGTGCTTTTCGCACAGTCTCCACGGATGCTATAAACGTCCTCGCGGGAATGGTTCCCATTGAGCTACTGGCTAAGGAACGGAGGTCGCTGTACCAGCAGAAGTCAGCTGAGGCGAGGATCGAGGCAAGAGAACTGAGCCTCGATCGCTGGCAACGGATGTGGGATACCTCCACTAAAGGACGATGAAGACATCGACTTATCCCGAATGTGGAGAAATGGGTGAAACGACTATACGGAGAACTCAATTTCTATCTCACACAGGTGCTCTCCGGGCACGGGTGCTTCCGGAAGTACCTTCATAAATTTAACTATGAAGATGCTACAGATTGTCCAACGTGCCTCGGAGTTGATGAGGATGCCGAGCACACTTTCTTCGAGTGCCCGCGCTTCAGTGCTACTCGAAGCACCGTCGAGAAGGAGCTGAATATACGTCTGACCCCGGAGAACCTAGTGGAACAGATATTGTCGTCGGAGGCGGCATGGAAGGCCATAAGTGCCTTCGCTGCTGTCGTGATGAAGGAATTGCGCAGACGAGAGCGCGAGAGAAAGAAGATGACGCCAGAACAACAGACAGCCCAGGAGATAGCAAGGAACGCCAACCCCTAATCCACTCAGACCAACCACAGTGGGACGGGGGACGTAACGTTGCTTGACAACGATGGAGGAAGAGCTACGGCTAACGGCCTCTCCCGCGAAGTAATACCTATCGGTGGTGCCGCGAGAGAATCAAAAGGCCACAGAGGAAGAGAGAGAGAAATCTCGGGTTTAGTCAGTAAGGTGGTGTGCCATCAGCCCGACACGCGGGACACCCGCGTCTATCAGTGCATAAAGCATTCGCCCTAAACTCTTCATTATAAAAAACACACACACACACACACACACACACACACACACACACACACACACACACACACACACACACACACACACACACATACATACATACATACAGACATCGCTCTGAAAATGTCAGAATAGCATCCTAGCACCATCAAATGTCGACATATGATGAAAACCCGGTTTTTGAATAAATCAAAAGTATCCCATTGAACGAAAAACTAATTTTTTGTTAAAAAAATGGCCAAAAAAAAATTTTTAATTTGTTTGTTTCTGATTTTGAATTTTTCTTCAGAAAGAGCGTTGAAAATAAAAAAAAGTAACCCCCGTGACGTGAGATTATCACAACTATAGTCAAAGTTATATCCTTTTTAAGCAAAAATGATAACTCCGGAATGATTGGAGATAAAGAGCTAAAAATTTAGCTGAGGACGTCTTTCTACATGTATGAAAACTCAAAAAAAATCGAAGAGGGTCACCGTCGCAATGTTGTTGAATTGATATGGAATGACCTATATACAAACTGAATGAAAATTCATTACATACGATGATACTTTGTTAGGCAGTGATGAGAAGATTAAAAAAGAAAAAGAAACAATTTATGGAACACATTGGAAATTGGAAGGAAGGTCAACTGTTTTACTGGAAATTAACCGCTATTCCACTACTCCCTGCAGCAAATATTAATGACGCTTTTGATTGGTTACTAGCAAATACAGTTGCAGAAGTATTAAACGAATTCACTGATTTAATTGCATACTTCCGTAGTTGGTGGTTACAACGAGTAACACCTATTAAATTAACTGTTTTTATCCTAGAAGATATAACCAACAACGGTATAGAAGCATACCATCGAACCTTACAAAAAAAATTTGGCAGTCACCCTTCACTTTGGCAATTAACAAGTAAAGCGTAATTTGTTTATCATGTAATAATATTTTTACATAAAATTTTATTTCACTATAAAAATTATTTATGTCATCATACAGCTTGTCTACGCAACTTGCAGAGCATCACGCGGATTGAGTGGACAGTAGCATGCATGGGGTATTCCGTTCGGCGTCAGACCGAAAATCGCTATTTTAAGTTGAAAGGAATACGGCGTAGAGCATGGACGTTATACTCGCAAAATATTTTGGAAATACCGACATTTTTTGCTTGTGCTAATAATTTTTTGCGAGTATTCCAAAGTCGACCTCTCATAAGTGAAATAAATCAAGTTGATCTTGTTTTGAATATACCACACCATAATGTCAGTATGTATTTTTTTAAAATATTTTTTTATTTTAGCTCCATTGAAAGTATAACTATCATAGTCTTTTCACCCAGCCAAAAAGAAGCTGCTCTGATGATTTTTTTAAATTTATATACATTGTTATAGGAATTAATCCGATTCCCCACGACAATGGAGTTATGCCAATAGGTAATGGTCCTTTTGATATTCCGATGATACCTGCGGATGCCCCAATAATTGGTGTCATCATTTTTTTGCGTAAGATATTACTATACTATTTACAATATATAAGGGAAACATATATCATAAAACCACTTTTTTTTTCAAATCACAGATATTGTAACTGTGATAATAAATTATCTTTTTTGATCTAGGATAACTTAAACTTATTTATGCTGTACGTGACATATGTAAGCTTAAAACTTCAGGCTCAAGCTTAATGCATATTTTATAACTCATTGTTTTAGAAATTGTTTTGGGAACTACTAAGCCTGGTGCTGTAATAATTTTATTATTATCATCACAAATTTGTAATTCTTGCTTTATTTTTAGTACGAAATTTGAATCAATCGAAATGTTCGATATGTAACGCAAGGGTTTGTAATTACATTAGTTTGCCATGCTGGCATTGGTTTGGGTGCGGTCAATGTGCTGAAAATGTTAGAGAACTGGTAAACAATGAGCAAGCCGATTTGAGATGCGCGCAGTGTGCAAATATTGTGGCAGTATTCAAGGAAATAAATGTAAGCACTCGTATTTTAAGTTTATAATAATGTAATATCTCGCGCTAGAGAATGTGACTATAACAATAATTGTATTATGAACTTTAATCGATAGATATTTAATCGTAATTCTAATTTTTTTTTTCAATTGAATCCTTTAAACTTCTTATAATCATGTAGAGGTAGCTAATCGAAAAACAAAATTAAATATCGATTAACTCCTCTATGTAGAATTGTAATAACTGTTCTTTAGGTTTATATCCATTGTTTAGTAATTTTTACCCACGATATGGATCAAAAATGATTTTGGGGATTTAAATTGCCTTGCTTATCGAGTATTTTGATGATTGGGGAAAAATTTTTTCATAATTTAAGATTTGGAATATATGTCTGTTTATATGCTGTGAAAAAATATTTTTCATATTGCTTAATTTTTTTTACAGATAACATAGAATAGGATGGAATTAATTAGATTCAAAGCCACATGATAAAATATATTGAATAAACATTTAAAATTTGTTCCGATCCTGACAATGAATTAACTCCAAACCATACTCCGAGGACTTAGGATCATAAAATAAGTTGATGTTTAATTACTATTTAGCGCTTTTTTTTTTTTTTTGGTGCTAAGTAGTTATTAAATATCAACTTATTATATGATCCTAAGTCCTCGGAGTATGGCTTTGGAGTTAAGATATTGAATAAACATTTATAAAAATGAGAAATTATTTTTGTTATAATAACTTTAACTTAATTACTTAAAATAATTCAAATAATAAGATGTCATTGTATTAATATATATGTTTTTTACTTATAAGTAAAAAAAATTTGTCCTGTTTTTATTGAGAAACAAAAAATAAAACAGATAATTTAAGCAAATATACAATTTTCTTGTTTAGTTGTTAATTGTTTTTAATGTTATATTTTCCGACCATTAAAATGAAATCATTTTAAGAACATTATTTAAGTTCAAACGTTAGATTTACAATTATCTTCATTATTGTGAGTGTAAAAATTTAATTAGATAAATTTCGTTTTATTAATGTATTTCTAAACTTTTATTTCCCTTATTATCATCGATAAATTTTATTAATGTCATTTAAATTAAAATTTCTTAGTACACATAATTTTTATTATTACAATCTTTAAAATTGAAATTATTCAATTTAATTTCAGAATTCCGAAAATTCTTTATTATTCATATACTTGTTTTAAATCTGCAGTTTATTCTCATGATAATAGTAATTGTATAATAAAAATGTACTTACCGACCGACGCTAAACCTTGGCCACGCTTCGGCTGGCGATCATTTTGCTTTTTGACACTTTTGCTAGCCGTACTTCTGTTTCTCGTCACTTTGGTTAGCGCTCAGTTTGCTCTTTGAAATTTTGGCTAGAGAAACTTCTGTTGTCCGTCACTTTAGCATTAGGTCGGTTTGTTATTTTAAATTTTAGCTCATGTTCCGTTTGCTTTTTGATATTTTGGCTAGGTGTCACTATCACTCATAGACATTTTTGCTATAAGTCGTTTTGGGTAAACGTAATTGGGAGCCTTGGGTGCAAGCCGAGCCTGCACGCTTAGATATTATCTCGAAATAAACATTTACAACCTATGAAATTAAAAAAAATCACTGTAATGGTTGAAATGTAATATTAAAGAAAAATATTACTTTCATTTATTCACTTTTAAACATACTAGATCATTCAGCCAATTTTGATCCATTAATGAGTACAAGTCATTAACAGTAATGGTGATATTCAGTGTTGTTTTTAATTTTTTTTCTGGCGCACCCAAAATACCCTTAAAATTTGAATCAAATTCAAACTACAATATTTCAGTAATAACATGAATATCTACCTTAAGATATGCCAAAGACTTTGGCGGATCATCTTTCTCATATTTAATTATTGACGAAACTGCGGCGTCAACTTCGTGATTGTTTGTATCACTTAAGCTTACTTCTTCCACTGGTAATGGCTTCACCCTAAGATTATCTTCGAATAATTCCGCCATAGAACGCTAAAAAACATAAAAGAGCATAGAATCGAAAAATAATGTTTCATTATTTTATGTTACGAGAATAAAATAAAACAAAAATTTAAATAATAGACATGAGATTAACGTTCCTACATGATCAATTTCAACACCGTTGAAAATAGATTTTGAAGCAGCAATTTTTGGTGTAGCTACTGATGTAGATGGTAAATTACTTTCTTCGAAATCAATCATAGTACTGAGACAAAAAATTTTGTCATCTGGGAGATCTTCCCAATCGGAAGTGACGTCGCTGTCATCATCGATGGTATCCGTAACTATTTCTTCTTTTGGCTTGACTTCATTGAGATAATCAGTAATGATACGTGCCTCAACTTTTTTAACTGTGTTCTACCAAAATTCGGGAGTTATACTTTCTTGTACATTATGCCGCGTTTGCAGCATTGATGCCTCACTGAAATCATTACCATACCCGACCACTTTATCAAATTGACGCATTGCAATTCCTCATATCATTCCTATCGGGTTATAAAAGCAATGATATGGTGGTAATCGTAAAATGCGATGCTGTGGATTGTAGTTTTTTAATAAATTTTCTATTTTGAAATCCACAGGTTCTTTATGCGCCGTAAACAGCTTATACAGCTGTGGTCTTTTCAACTTCGGGTCATAATCAATAGTCGTGTATCGACAAAGTCATAGGAAAATTTTTTTGAATTTTGAACTGTGAAAATTTAATTCCCGGATACTTTTCAAAATTCCCTGACATTTCCATGATATTTCCAGGTTGCATTAAATTCCCTGATAATTCCTGATATTCCCGGTTCGTGGCCACCCTGTTAAAAGATTAATATAGCCACAATAGATAAATACATTAGAATAATTACCTTTTCTGATGACGCTACTGATTTTTGAGTTTCGGTATTGTTAGTCAAAGCGCTTTCCAGGCGTTTAATTCGCTGATTGTATGAATTACCTCGGAATTTTTTATTCTGAAGTTGACGTTTGTTTTGAGTATGAGAAAATCTATTTTGATTGGGTTGATCATTACTGTGATTGTGATTTTGATTTCTGTTGTTTCTATTTCTATAGTTTTTAATGTTTCGTTGTGTGAAGTGATGATCTGATGATCTCTAGCAATTTTCGGTTGAGTTATTAAAGCTGATTTAGATGCAGCTGGTTGGTTGTTGATAGATTTCGGTGAATTAACAGAAAGAGAAGATCCTGCAAATTGTTCGTATCCCATCTGGTGCTGTTGCTGAGTTGATGATGTTGATGGTATCTTATTAGCATACCCATGATCAACTGACGGTTGTTGGTGAAGACCAGCAGCAACGTTATACGTCTGGTGATCTCTAGCAGCTTGCAGTTGAATTATTGAAGCTGATGGTGATGCAGCTGGCTGACTATTGCTAGATTCCTGTGGATTAATAGAAACGGAAGATCCTGCTGAATTTTTATAGCTCATCTGGTGTTGTTTCTGAGTTGATGATCTTATCTTATCAGCATGTTCATGATCAACTGACGGTTGTTGGTGAAGACCAGCAGCAACGTTATATGTCTGATGATCTCTAGCAGTTTGCGGTTGAATTATTGAAGCTGATGTAGATGCAGCTGGCTGATTGTTGATAGATTTCGGTGAATTAAAGGAAAAAGAAGATCCTGCAGAGTGTTCATATCTCATATGATGTTGTCGCTGACTTGATGATGTTAATGGTAACTGATGAGTTTGTTGATTGTGAACTGTTTGATTAGTTGTGCAAGATTTTGATCCTAAAAATTTTTTGATACTAATAAATGCTTGTGAATTTTTTTCAGGCAATGAATCATTATTTGCTTTCAATGCATTTGCATAACCCTCGCGGTATTAAGAACATTCTGAATACACTCTGGAAATATTCTGGTAACACGATGCAACCATACGGACTCCAGACTATTTCCAGAATGGTTTTGTGCCCTTTTCTGAGAGTGAACCCAGAGTATTTCCAGTACGAATACAGAGTAAATCCAAAGTGTTTTCAGAAAGTATCCAGAGTGGATACATACTGACACCGTTATGCATCCACATTGAATACAAACTGATACCAAAGTGTTTCCAGAATGTTTCCAGAGTGGGATCAGAGTGAATACATACTCAAACCAGAGGGTATTCAGAGTAAATAAATGCTGAAAAAAAAATCTGGGCGTCGGTTGACCCTGCGGGCCAGCCCCAAAACTTCCCGCTGTTTTCGAGCTCAGGGAGCTTGAAAACTTTACTGTGAATATATTTTTGAGCTCCTCGAGCTCGAAAATGCTATTACCTGGGATTATTTTTATGAGCTTTTCAAGCTCTACCAAGTTGCGTTTTTTGCTAAAGTTTGGCAAGTTCAGAATCGAAAATTATTAATGAAGAAGCGGTTTTCAAATTTTTATTCTCGATTATGTTCAATGAAAGAAATGTATCGAAGCAGAAATAAATGTCAGTGATCAAAATCAAGATTTGAGTGAGTTTTGACTTAGGTCAGAGCAATAACATATGATATATCCGAGAAAAACATTAAAAACTGAATTTTCTCAATTTTTTGCTGAAGACATGTTTTAAACTAAAGAACAAGTTAGATGACATTAAATGATAATCGAAAGAGACTATAAACAAAAAGAGTTGGTATGATTTCAAAAACATTTAGTACATTACATTTTGATTTATCCAGAAAAAATAACATGTTATGTAATTTTTTTAACTTTTCAGCGTCGATATCTTTTGAACTAATGAACCGATTGTGACGTTCGAGGTCGCATTCGGCGCGTTTTATTAAGTTCTAGATTAGATTTTGAAATTGATCGGATGAGTCACTTCAAAGATAATCGAAAAAAAACGTTTTTTATCATTTCTTTCGCCAACGATTTCTCTCGAACAAATTAACCGATTGAGATGGTTGAGGTGGCATTCGACGCGGCGTATAAAGTTCTAGAGCTGATTAGATTTTGAAGTCGATCGTTCAAGTCGTTTCTGAGAAATCACTGAAAAACTAAAAAAAAAATTTTTTTTTCGTAATTTGCCAATATTTCCGAATCTGCTTGATCAAATGATCTGAAATTTTCAGGAAAGTTGAAGACCAACAAGTTCTTTCGATTGCCACCTCAACCATCCAAATCGATTTATTAGTTAAAAAGTTACAAAGAGTTTACACACACACACACACACACACACACACACACACACACACACACACACACACACACACACATACATACATACATACATACATACACTCGGACATCATTCTTTAAATAGTCGGAATAGCTTCCTAGGACCTCAAAACGTCGACATCTGATGAAAACTCGACTTTTGAAAATCGGGGTGAAAACAATAACTTCCCAATTTTTCGAAAATCGTCGATTTTCTTAGCGGGAAGTTAAAAAAAAAAATTTATCGAAATATATTATTTTAAGAATATTCAAGAGCTTTTATTGAATGCAAAAATCAATTTTTTTATCATTACCTGAAACGTATTTTATGTTTCTGGATTGTAAAAACAATTTTTTGAAGAAAACAAAAATATTTGACATTATTGTCACAATGTAATATAGCATCTACTATATGACCATCGGAACAGGCACTTGTCACTCTGTCAAATAACAGAGAAGTACTCGTGCCAGAATGATTTTTAAGTATAAAATATAAGAACTCTGAAACACCTATCTAACCAAGAACAGGACAATATTAAGTTGGGCGCGATCTAGCGGCGAGCACTGAACTATTTCCACTGCTGCTTAGCACCGGTGACTTTCTCCTCCTTCACATATATCTTCTCCCAGCAAATTTTTCTCTTAAGTCTTTCACATTAAAACCCGGGTCAAAGCTGTCAAAACTTTCATTAACTGTCGACATTTTTAAACAAAAGACACTAAATAAATAGTTAACAAAACATGATCAATTCTGTAACTTAATATATTTTTTATGAATATTGCCCATAAATAAAAATATTACAAGTCCATAATAGAATCTAGTTTAGTCCTTGCAGATTTTCAGAACTAAAATTTCTTAAAGTTCAAGAATTAATCTAGTTTTGTCTGCCCGTTACGCAATTGTTTTTTAAAACAACAGATCAAAAACAGCTTAAAATTTTTATAAAACATCAAAAACAGATATATACAGTTATATACTGATGCGAGTCAATCGGGACTGGGTGCCGTGCTGGTTCAACGCGAGGAGGACAAAAAGCGACTGATCGCATGTGCAAGTAAGTCATTAATACCAGCGGAAGCCAACTACAGCACCACAGAAAAGGAGTGTCTCACCGTGGTATGGTCAGTGAGAAAATTCCGCCCATATCTGGAGGGATACACTTTTACGGTGGTAACTGACTATTCCAGTCTCCGGTGATTGATGAATACTCGGGACCCCACTGGAAAGTTAGCCAGATGGGCACTGGAATTGTCCGAGTATGACATGCGGATCGAATATCGTCGTGGGTCGGAAAACGAATTTCCAGACGCTTTATCTCGGCGATTCGAGAACGAGATGGAGGTGACTGACGAATTGAACGTGGTGGATGAGGAAAATGAAGATGACTGGTACAACGAGGAATGTCAATTGCTGGAAACAGATCCGAATGCACTAACTGGCTATCGGTATGACAATGGGCGTCTGTACAAACAGGTCGCTGCGCCAATGGAAAGTTTGATTGTTGATGATAGCAAAAATTGGAAATTGGTAGTACCGCCTAAGAATAAATGGTGGGTATTACAGCAGGCTCATGACCATCTGCAATCAGGCCACTTGGGGATCCGGAAAACCCAGGATCGTATCAAGGCCCGATATTATTGGCCGGGGATGTCTAAAGACATTCGTCATTATGTATCGGAGTGCTAAACTTGCATCGCCTCGAAACCCGTTCAGCAGAAACCGCTGGGATTCATGGAAACCAGAGCATCAATGGAACCGTGGGAAGTGGTAGCCGCAGACACCATGTCATTCACACAGTCGAAATCTGGGTTTGCGTATCTGCTGATTTTTGAAGACCTGTACACACGCTGGATTGAGTGTGTTCCAGTAAGAGCTTCCAATAGTAAAACAGTGGCTAACAGCTTCAAACAAGTGAGTCTGAACCGGTGGGGAACTCCAATGGTGTTTTGGACTGATAACGGTCGCGAATACATTAATAAAGATGTACAAGCCGTTATCGAGGAATGTGGAATCCATCACATGACCACACCGCCGAATCACGCGCAGGCAAACCCAGTGGAACGGGTAAACCGGAACATCAAGACCATGATTATGAGCTACTTGGAAGACGACCATCGGGAGTGGGACAAGTACATCTATGAATTCCAATTCGCGTATAATACGGCCAGTCATGAAAGTCTGGGAGTGAGTCCAGCATTTCTCAACTTTGGTCGAGATCCGTGTCCGATGAGATGTTATGAACATGATAATGATGCAATCACTATCAACGATAATGTGGATCGGTCATCTTGGGCAGCTCGCATGGACCGAATGGTTGAACTGAGGGACATAGTCAACCAAAACATACGTCGAGCATCGGGTAGGTATGCGAAATACTATAATAAAACTCGCCGAGTGGGGATTTTTGAAGTCGGTGATCTCGTATATCGTCCAAATAAGATGTTGTCGAAAAAGAGCGAGCAAGTGGTTGGTAAATTGGCTCCAAGGTTTATCGGTCCATTGGTGGTTGATAAGGTGGTCACACCGGTGATTGTGGAGTTAAAGACGCTCGATGGTAAATGCGTGGGTCGCAGTCACATCAAACTGCTGAAATTGTTCAAACGCGCCGAGAATGTGGTTCAATCGGTTGAAAATTTGGTTGCGCTGGCGTCTATGAACTCGATATTGATGGTCGCATGAGGACTCTCCAATGGTCTGTCTCTACTTATCTATCTATTGTTCTGTTACTCGCTCTGTCTGTCTATTGCTTCTTATCTATCGCTTACTCTGGGATTTATTGGGTTAAGGATCCTGTGTGGGTAACGTGGAGATTATATTTTATTTCAGACTTTGCGGCTGCTCGAAACCTCATCCACTATGGGGTCGCGGTCCCGGTACTGACGGAGCAACAGAAAGCGGCAGCGGAAGCCGTAATGAGATTCCGTCGACACGCGTTTGTCCAAGCGAGCACCACACCTGGCACCCCTGAATGGAAGATGGAGGTAGGCCTTATGTTTCGTCAACAAGTCACTTTATGGAGGCAACAGTGGGCTGTTCGAGTTACACCAGCGGGTTGTGCTCGCTGTAATGCATGGGCGCACGCAGCGCGCCACTGCACTAACCCACCAGCGCAAATCAAGCCGTTTTGCGACGAGTGTGTGGGGTTTTTTGACACCGACGTATGTCATGGTCCGCACGGAAAAGCGCGCTTGGCGGCGCGAGGCTACTGTATGGTGTGCTGCAGTGTGCGAATGAGCAACCAACGTTGCCGTGCCTGCCGACGCACCCTTTCGGAGCAATTGTGGGCGTTGCCTCGGCTTCCAAAGTTTACCTGGGATCAGGCAGACATCCGCCGGTATCGATTGGACGAATATTAGGCGTAACCAGGAGGCCTATGGGGATACCGCACAGAGCGGTTTCGCATTCCGCATCGGACACGGCGCTGCTGTGAGGAGCTGAGCTCCATTATTCATTTATTATCATTTATTATTATTTATTCCTTTTGTTCACATTATCATTTTATATTACTTATTTATTTTCCTTTCTTTTACTTGCCCATAGCCAGTCAAGTGCTTTGGGTAATTGATAAAATTTTTGCTTACGTTAATATAAGTAGCTAGAGTCTACTCGGGCATTGTTCCTTTTGTTGGTAGTGTCACTGGCCGTTGGTGGTATAATATTTTTTTCATTTGTACATTTTACCGTTATTAAATTGACACTCCTTTCATAAACATGCATCACATTAATTCAAGTACCTTTTCCTTACCTAACCTAGCAAGAACGAGAAGGTAAGTGAATGTTGTATTTGTTTGAAACACGCCAATGTGTGCGAAGACTGCTGTTGTCTCGGCCAAAGGTCTTGCAGAGGGCTAAGACCGGCCTGGTGGGGGGGTATCACGATATTTAAATATCGCGGCATCTTCGCATTAGGTCGGAGAAGGGCAACAGATGGCAGCACACGCTGCTCAGCGCGTCTCACATATTATTATTATTATCATTACTATCATTATTATTATTCTATGTATTATCTTATTTTATTTACTGTGTCTTCATTATTTATTCAATTTCCTAGGTAAAAATTGCGGTTAAATCAGTAAAATTTACTGAATTTTATAAACGGATACATGGATTTTATAGCCACTGGGATAAATAATTGCGTATTTATTTATTTGAATTATTTGATTACTATTATTATTATTTTGGTTGGTTGACGCATGCGCGGCAACGCAACAGTTGGCTTCAGTAAATTTATTTATTATAAATAAATTTACAGGGTTCATAAATAAAACAATTTGAGATTTGTTTATAAAATTACATTAATAATTGGCTCTGAAGTATGCGAGTGGTCATTTAATGTCGGGAATGGACAAATTACACGAAAAACAAGTCATGCATCATGTTGGTGTCGATGAGTAAATTAACATGCGACAGGTATATTGCTCTATTGGTTGAAGTGAGAAAACATTATAAGATGGCGCCGGCCGAGGTGCCGGCATGGGACTCACGTGATGCCATGGCGCCCAATTCGGTTATCTAACCCAGCCTGGGAAGAGCTGTGTGTCCAGTGGGGATCGTGGGCATCTCCAAGGGATTTCTTTTGGTTTCGTTTATTATTTTTATTTTTCAGTTTACCATCGGTGGGCCATAACGGCTATTCTGCACACACCACACTCCGCCGTGGGTTGTGACGAATAGTAGTGAACGTTATACTATTTCTGTCAGTATTTTTGCAATTAACAACACAACAACTATTTGTTCTTATTTTTTAACACTGCTTTCATTTAACTATTCACAAGACAAGTGCGGTTTAACGCGTATTTCGTCCACTGCAGACGCTACAATCGATTCGATTGTCCCCACCCTATACTCTGCACCCTGCCAATACAATTCGCACTTTTAAAACACCTGTTGAGTATGTAGCAACTTCAACATTTAGTTTTCTTGTAAACCCTGTGCGCGCGCATCGTAAAGATGCGGATCATATATATATGATAGTACATTTAGTAATGTATGGCCTAAGATTAAAATGAAAATAACTAGAAAACAATGCGGAATTCGAATGAACTTTATTCTAACTAATTTGTAGGAAATGAAATTGTTCATAAAAAAGATCCTATAACATTTTTTGATAAGCCTGATAGTTTTGCTGGAAAAGTTAAAAAATCTGAAAATTTATTATAGATTTGACTTCCAGCTCCGATAATTTTCGAAAGGATGGATTTATCAAAAAATGATAAGAGACTTTTTTGTAGAGCGTTAAATTCTCTACAATAATATTCTATGGACTTATTCATATGACGTGCGAATGCCGAGCTAGAAAAATAAAAAAAAAAAAATTTTTTTCCCATTTTATTTAAATGGGAAATGGAGAATTGCAAATAGGCACCTCTTAATATTAATATTAAGAACTTAAATTTTAATAGAATTTTTTTCATCATCTCAAACAATATTTTTACAGTAACTAAAGAAAAAAAAAATAGTCACTTTTTTTGGCCCACCCTAATGAACAGATATGATCATATCTAAGCATTTTTTCCTGGGCTATTTTTTTCGATTCATTATATGTTTATTTTAAAGTACTATTCCTTATTAATTACAGAAAAAATGTCATCAAAGAAAATACGCTGATACACAGAAACATAACTTTGAAGATATAAAAAATGTATTAGTTCAAGAATATCTCTGTCGTTGAATAAATTAAAAATCTAACATTTATTTCAATAATAAATTATCATCGTTTAGAATTCATTGGATGATATGAACCGAGTTCAATTATTTGTAAAATTTTATTTTTAATACAAAAAAATACGTTTGGATACATCTATATCGTAATGCATAAATATATTTGAAAATTATTACACTTTTATATTTTGAAATTGTTATTTGCATCATTTGTCGCTTGACAAAATTGATAGAATCTTTTTTAACTGTTTAAGAAATTTAAGCGTTTTCTAATATACATGTTTTTTTCGATTAAACGTTTTTTCTAAAAAAGTGTTTAATTCCGGAATATCTGTTTTAGTTTAAAACACTCGATGTTTTTTTAAACGTTTAATGTAACAGTAAGCGCTTTATAATAATACAGGTAGAAGTGTTTTTTTCTTTAAACGGATAAAACGTTTTCGGATTAAACACTTAAGTGTGTTACGCGAACCTTTAAAACACTTGTAATGATTTATGCGATTGTTTAAACGTTTACACGTTACAGAAAACACTAACGTGTTTTATTTTAACACACTGAGTTAAACACTTGGATTTGCAGTGCAGTGGCTGTTGTATTTTATTAATAGATATAATGAAAAATGTAGATATATACATACTTGAGTTGCAAGAGGAACATTCATTGCTTGAAATTCTTTAGGTTTTAAATGTGCTGGTGTCAACTTGTAAGCTATTTTCATAGTGGGTTGACGATAATTCTCTTCTTCTAGAAGAGTTTCTCAATGTTGTTTTTTCACAGTTCCGTAAGGGGTCTGAAAAATTTATAATAATAATAATAACAATTACATAGTTCAATTTCTCAATAATAATACCATTTGTTGATTCTACCTTAAAGTCTGGTCGTTTATCATTAAAGATAGAAGTTCGGAAGCATTTAATTAAATGGTTAAAATCGGAGATCATCCGTAACCGCCGCGAGCTGTCGCAGGGATGTTCACAGCTAATGTTAGCTTCGTCATTGCCGAATATTTTCCATACTGAACGATTTCAGGATGCACCATCCATAATGACAGAACCAACTTTTATGCCATTATTTTCCATCAGCACAATACATTCTACAAGGAGCTTATGTAATAGTTCACTTTTGCAAGCATTCTTTGAAAGAAAACATCCTAAAGCTTGGAGCCATCTACCTTTAAAAGGTACAAATTTAAAAACTAAAGTGTGATCAGCCGTTTTATTTTTTAAATCCTCCGGAGTATGTTTTCCCAGGTCAACGAAACCACCAGATTTCATTGATTGCGGATAAAAAAAAACACCTTTACTCAATTTCATCTCATCGATCAAAATAACTCCCCGTTTTTCCCCTTTCTCCATTGTTTCACACTTTTCTTTTAAGCCCTAAAAAGTAGCAGGTTGAAATCCATAGGCAGAACAGCTAATTTTCCTGATAAATTTATCCAATGTATCAATAGATGGAAGAGGTAAAATATTTCTGTGACGTAAAAATTCATATGTTTTTCTGCTTTTTAAACGAATCAATATACACTCGTAAATCCATTCTAAAGTGTATCGTCGACCTTTTGCATTTTTTTTTTCACGGCTTCGAAGGAAGAATTAACGGCATTCTGAAATTCTGTTGGTAACGTTTTAATTGCTTCTTGTAGTACAGCTTCTGACTTCTTTGCACACTCAGACTTTGCCATAAATATTTTTTCTTTCAGTCTAATTTTCTGCAAAGATATAATACAGAAGTTATAAATTTTGGAGTTCATTAATTAAATATTGTAACGAATGTGAAACTGATCTTTTAAATATTTGAATAGCTAGAAAACAAATGGCTTCTTCTCTTGTTTTATAGATACGCGACAAAAGTCAGTCAGTCTTATATTGACAACTAAACAGCAAACATTGTATCTCAATAAACTATATTGCTCTCTCTTGCTTTCTTTTACTGCTGTTAATTGTGGTGTTATTATTTATAATTTAAGTGTGTTATTATTGTAGTGTATAAGTGATATTAATTTAAGATACCAATCACTACAATATTATTAAAATAAAATTTGCTATATTACGGAAATCATGAATACAGTCGAGACAATGTAACTGATTAACCTTGATGGTAGTGCAAAGGTAATCGTACTTCAAGCTTGTAATATACTGTTATGTCCAAAATGGTAGCTTGTACCGTAATATTTTGGACAAAATATTATTTTTATTATTTTCGGCCCTAGTCTTTCGACCAATAGACCGGGATCACACTGAGTGTAATTATCTGGGAGGTGTGTTGAAATAAAAGATGTTTGATGTACAAATTAAATTACTATATATTATAAAATTAAAAAATTCGATGATACGAATACAATAAACTTGATATTATTTTATGAAAGTATTGGGTGGCTAGTCAGCCGACTCTAATTTCCAATAAAATTCGTTTTAATTACTAGAGAGGACTATAGAATTTTGAATACAATACAACTTTTACGATATTTCCGTGTGTTGGAAATGTTTTTGTATTTAATACAACATAAACTTAAAATTTACAGTACCTGTAGTAGCAGCAACTGGATGTTTGTATGATCGTAGTTTTCACTGATTCTAGGTAGTACTTTCGCGAACAATTTATTTTAACAGTTGAATTTAAACTTTTAAAACCACTAATTTTAATAAAACTTTTAATAATGTAAGTGTGCGGACACTTGTATAATTTAAACTAGTACGGAACTAGTGTTAAAGCGTGAGAACGCTGTACAAAACTGAACTAGTACGGAACTAGTGTAAAATTGTGAGAACACTTGTATAAAATTGAACTAGTACGGAACTAGTGTAACTTAATTTTTGTGAAGACACTGTGACTTGAACTTCACTGCCTCAATGGACCTCTTGTCCGGGACTAACTATTTTCGCTTAACGACCCTTTTTATGTTTTCTTATCGGATCCTATTTCCTCTATTGTTTGGGGGAAACTGTGTCCAATCGGAACACAGTTCCTATGGGTCTTTTCCCTTTCTCTAAGATTTTCACCTTAGGAAAGCGGTAAGGGCACATCCCTATGTGGGCCTATGTGCGTGCGCACCCACTCATACATCCACATGGACAATTTTTTACTAGTAACAATATTTTAAATTTAAATGTTTAAATTTATTTATTATTATTTGTAATATTATGATTTGTTAACTTAAAATATTAATATTAATTAACATTATATTTTTTGATTGACGTTGAGCTTATATTATCTATTTGTCGTTTAAATTTATTTATAATTATCGTTTTTAAATTTGTTTATTATACTTTGTAATAAATTTGTTTATTATACCTTGTAATATTATGATTGGTTAACTTTAAAATATCAATTTTAGTTAGCATTACATTTTCTTGATTGGTGTTGAGCCTATATTATTTATTTATTGTTATAAGTTTTCTACTATTTTGTTAGTCAATTAAATCCTAATTTAAATTTAAAATAGGTGGCTAGCAGCCGACTCTATTTATTTGATTATTAGTTATTCTTTTAATATTTGAATCAGGGCGTCGCACTAACCTCCAGATTTTGAACTCACAACCCCGCCCATCGACAACCTTGGAAGACTTCCTCGAGAGAACTCCTAGCAGTACAAATAAAAGGAAAAGGGAGCGATCTTCGAGCTCCACTCAAGCAGTCAGCCCTCCTCAAAAGCAAGGTCGCTTGTCACGTTCTTCCCCAACGATGGAAAACAAAGAATCACCTGATCTGAGTGTAAGTACTATTCCTATCGAGCCTTTCGACTCGAACAATACTACTAATTCGAAACAAAGTAATTCTTTTGAGGCTCTTCTCGAACGGCTGGAAGCTTGGCGCCAAGAGTTCAGACTTTACCTGAACAGCAAAGTGGTACAACTTTCCACTGACATCAACGCATCCAAGACAACAACACTTAAACACATTGAGAAAGTCGCTGAAGGCCTTAGAAAAGAAAACAAGGCCCTACAATCCAAAGTTTTCGCACTAGAATCTCGTATCGAGATTCTAGAAACAATAAACACCGCATCAAGCTCATCTGATTCTCACGCCCAATCCTCCGGCTCTACGGCTCAATTACCAAGCTTAGAAAAACGCATAACCAGCTGTACCGCCAATATGGTGGACAAACTCATGCGCAAGAACAACATTATAAACAGAGGATTGGATCTCCAGAACCAAAGTCCTACTAAAGCTGTTAACAGCTTCATCAAAGATCACTTCAAGGTCTCCAATAGCATCAGCTCAGCTGTCGCAGTAGGTAAGAACAACGACTTAATAAAAGCGACCTTTAAAGACAATTATCACAAAAGAACTGTAATAGTAAACAAAAAAAACCTGAGGTTTCCAGTTTACATAAACCATGACCTCTCCCCTAGTGAAGATGAAGCCGCTAAAAAATTGAGATGGACTGGCAAACAGTTGTTGAAAGAGGGCAAGAAAGTCAAATTCGGTTTCCTGAGCATCTTAGTTGATGGCGCCATCTATAAATATGACCCATCATATAAATTTCGGTCCGTTAGGGTAGTTCTTCAATTTTCATCAAGAACGTCGTGAAAGTATAATCTCTTAATATTTTCATCAATTATTGTATCCAATTAAAGGATCTTTTTCAAATTTTTCGAACTTTGTTTTTCAAACTGGTGTAACAATCGTTACTAATGGATCGCGATTTAACCGTACTTTAATTTATCAATTCTTCTAATTTTTTTAAATTTTTATTAAAATAAGAATTTGACTGCGTAGTTCAAAGCACACCCAATAATATGTATAAAAATGCGTGTATGTATATGTGAGGATATATTCATGTGTATATTCTTTCACACCTATATATTCATCTAGCTCTTTTTGGATTTGTTTTGAATTCTCACCGAAAGAGTGTGTGAATACTAATGGTCAAGTCAGAAGAGTGAGAGAGAAAGGATAATAAGAGTAACCAAGTAAGAAAACTCTGTATATCTCTCTTCCGCTATGCACAGCTGCACCGCTACGGCTGGTCCCTTGCGAAGAGCTCACTGTCTCAATGTTTTTCACATGTCCAATGCAAGTCCCTCAAATCATCATAAATGTCACATAAATTCATTAAGATATTTCCGTGATCTAGTTTGAATTGAATTTTTACATCTGTTACCAATAGGTCCCGCTGTTCAGCGGATCCTTTCTATTTCTTTTCTAACGTTCAAATCTCTCTCGAATTTTATTTTTACTTTTAATTTTTAATTGCATTTCTCAGAACCGTCTAAAATATTGGTAGCAAGTGTCGTCATAAATTCGTCAGAGAGACGTTGTCTTTAAAAATTACATCGTCCCTCTCAGAACCTCTCTGTTCCCTTTTTCTATCACCCAAATTTTTCCTCTCGATTTTGTTTTTCTTAGTTATATTTTTCTAGAGTACAAAAATATGTTGACCATAAAAGTCATCATATATTTGTCAAAGAGACGTCGTTTTTAAAATCCCACGATTCCCCGCGGATCCTCACTTCCCCCTTTACCACCATAGAAGAACTTTTCTCTCACATTTTTAATTACATTTCTCAGCAAATGTCATCATATATTTTATAAAAGTTATTTTCGAGCAGCCCACCGCGGACTTATTTTTCTATTTCATATCCTGTTTACTACAAAATACCAAGAACTCCCGCAATAAATATGTCATTCTCAGCTGCCCAAAAATCAAACCCTTATATATAATTTTTCCTCTTTCTTTAACCCATTCTTTATTTCATCTTCGGTCCCTCTTTTTCTTTCAAACCTTTTCATATATATACCCAGGAAAAATACTCAAATTCAGTCATTACCGCCGCAACTAAAACGCTTGTCGGATCTATCCGCGAGTAAGATTCCAACGTTCGCTCTCGTGACGCTCTACGCCTAGGCAATTAGAGGTCCTAGACCGATAATCGGTATTTAATTTTAAAATTAAAAATCAAAACTCATTGCTTCTACATCTAAATCCGCGAGTAAGACTCACTGAGTCGATTTCAACGTTCGCTCTCGTGGCGCTCTACGCCTAGGCAATCAGAGGTCCTAGACCGATAATCGAGTTTCGATTCTGTTATTTTAAATTATAATTTCGCGACTTAAAATTTTATTTTTAAAACCTTTCCTCGTGAGGTCCTTCGCCTAGGCATCTGGACTCCTAGGTTGGATACCTAAGATAAAATCTTTTGAGTTCGCATTAGAATTAACTAAACTCCCTCACGTGACGTCCACCGCCTAGGCAATCGGAGTCCTTGTTCAGGAATAGTTAATCCTTTAATAAAACCCTAAAAGAAAATATATACATTTATATATATCATCATAAATTCACTCGACAGCAAAGCCGGCCTTTTGGTTCAGCGTGCAGTGCGTTCGTGTAAATAGATTCAACCTGTGAATCTCAATTAAAAACTGTCATAAAATATTGTAAACTCCTGTGTACACAAATTCAAACTGGTGAATTTGGAGTGAGTGTATGTGCAGATATATCAACCCTTCTGGGTAAGTCTAAAATTATAATATTTACATGTAAGATTTAACTTGTCAATATACTACACATGTTTTTCTTTTTATACATTCGTCTTTTCATTTACTGTCCTTTTTCTCCAGCATTCAAGTGCTTGTAAATTAAGTCATAGTAAACCCTAAGTAAGACGGAGAAAGAACACGGTCTTCTCGAGGGCCCATATTCACCGACCCAATATCCCTCTCGCTCAAAAATCCCGGACCTACCCTAACGCCACGCAGGTCATTGTACGGGACGGTCTATAGTACATCCGCTCGGTACGAATAGACAAATAAGTTATAAAACAGTAAGAAATTAAAACATTCTTATATCAGCCACGTGACGCCAATTCCTTGGTTGGATGACAGAATAAAATAATTTCACATTATAACTTATAATTTAATGATCGGTACCCAATTACTCATAAGTTCTCACACTAACCACGTGACGGTTCAATCGAACTCCTTGGCTGAGTTATAGAACGAGGTAATTTGGTATTCCGATATTAAAAAATAAACAAAATAACGCTTTCGCCCGCCGCCTTCACTCAGTCCGATCGTGACACTGGAAATAATACTATATTCATCTTTACAGATGTGTAGGAAGCAAACAAAAATCATCGATAGTTTTTAAGTTAGTGCAGCGAAAATTGATAAATTAGAATCAGAAAATTTGTTTTTACGAGGGAAAGTAAACGAGTTGAAGGGTATAAGGAAGATTCAAGCTGATGTCATCAGAGATTTAAGACATACAGTAAACGATTCAAAAATGAATATGGGTATAGCAGTTATTACAGAGGAAGTTCAGAAGCAAATGGAGAACTTGGAAAATAATTTACGTAATTGTATTAAAGCTAATAATGTAGAAAAAAAATCCGAAACATCTGAAAAAGATTGACTTTCCGGCTCCGGATTCAGAAACTAATACAGTAAATAACTCAAATTCATTATTACAACTTAATTAAATAACGATTAAAACTATAATGAAGATACCCCTGATTAAAAAAAAAAAAAAATGAAAAGTATTAGAAATGATGAAATTTAAATTATTTTCAATACTTCTGAATACTTTCAATTCTTTTCAATTCCTTCTCTTATAGAGCTTTAACATTGTAGATCGTTTTTCATTTTTTTTTTACTCTGGACTGGTCATTAGCTTATTAAGTATTTGCGTTTATGAATAACACTTGATTTCAGAGTTTATTGACGACAATCTCTGTCTCTTTTAATAATAACTACTATTTGATACTATTAATAGGTAGAGATACTTCCGGAAATAACAGTTCCAGCAAACGACCCAACAAATGCTATTAATAAAAACAAAATGTCACTAAGAGTTAAATTCTTAACACGTATAAAGTGGCCTGACAAAACAAAATGAATGAAGCTTGGATTTGACGAAAATGCAAAAGGCGTCGAAAAGATAATAACTGAGCAAAAAGTTGAAGCAATCAAAGGTATATTAACTTATTTTTCTGTAATGTCCAAAGCTATAAAATAATGTAGTCAGCATACAAAAACGTCAATTTATTTTTATAGAATTAGCTCTCAAGTGTGAAGTCAATGAGGCGTTAAAAGAAGGTGACAAAAATTATCCAACGACACAAAAAGTTCAACCCTGGATAAGCAAAACGTTAAGTGACGAGCATTATCGATTAAATTTAAACCGAAACGAGAATAATGAAAAAAATAGTAAACGTCAAAGAAAAGGGAAAGATGACACGTCCAAAGGAAAAAATGAAAAGCAACAATGGAAATATGAAAATTGAAGAATAAATAATAACAAAAGTTAAATAATGTTTCAATAAAAATAAAATTTAATACCATTAATATTTCATGTTATACTGACTTAATGTTTCCTTAAAAAAAAATCTGGGCATCGGTTGGCCCTGCGAGCCAGCCCCAAAACTTCCTGCTGTTTTCAAGCTCAAAGAGCTCAAAAATACCTTTGTTTCTCTTTATTTATGAGCTTTTCAAGCTCAAAAGGGTTACGTTTTATGTTAAAGTTGAAAAATTTAGAATCCGAAGTAATTAAAGAATGAGCGTTTTTTGTATATTTATTCACAAGTTTAATAATTAGTTCAAACATAAGTATTTACGTGATACGTTGTATCTATATTGTGTAAGTATATCGTGATACGAGCGAACATGTCGATTTTTAAGCAGTCACTTCCAATGACTTATAAAAAAGAACATATTAGTTTTGTGTAATTTTGTTCAGTAATTATGTTATTCGATGAAAAAAGCAGATATAGATTTTACATTTATTATTCCGTCGATGATATCTCTCGAACGGATTATTCGATTAAGACGTTCTTGGCGGCAATCGAAAGCTTTTATCGAGTTCTAACGCTGATTAGATTTTGGAATTGATCGATTCGACAGTTTTCAAAATATCAAAAAAAAAAAAAACGTAAATAAAATAAATGTTTTTTTCGTATTTCTTAAATATCTCAGAGTCTATTTGACTAAAATTTCCTGAAAATCTAAGTTCAGAAGGAATCTTTCGAATGTCGCAAGAACCATCTAAATCGGTTCATTCATTAAAAAGAAATGAGAGGTTTACATCCACACACACACAACACACATGCACACCTACAAACATCTCTCTAAAAATATCAGAATAGCATCTTAACACCTTCAAACGTCGACATATGAGAAAGACTCGATTTTTGAAAATAGGGGTGAAACCAATAACTTCCCGAATTTTTAAAATCTTCGATTTTCTTAGCGGGAAGTTAAAAAATCTGAAAAACTGATTTCTTTAAAAAGAAATCTGAAAAAGTTATTATTGGTAAACTATTAAGTTCTTCGAGGTCAAAAAAAAGTTAGACCGAAAAAACATACACAGAAAAAAAAAATTTCTGGGCGCAAGAATTTTTTTGTATTATAAATTGAACACAAAAATTTTTTTGGGACGAGAAAAAATTTATTGACTCAAAAAGTTTTTTCTTGCTCTGAGAAAATTCATTCTCGTCGTAAAAAAATTTCTATTTTCAATTCATAATGCAAAAATTTTCTTGTGGCGAGTAAAAAATTCTTGTGCCAAGAAATCCTTTTTTTCTGTGTACATTCCGCTAAAAAAAAATGATTCTTGTCCGACAATATCTTTGAGACAAATCGACCTGTTTGATTAACTTAGTATGTTGTAAAAACTAATATTTCTAATAACAACTAATAACAAATCGTCGATCCAGAAATCGTCATAATTCTATTTTACTCTATAATAATTATTAGTGGGTGAGGATTAGGAAGGTCCATTTGAAATGACTATTTTTTTTCACTCCCACGTCAAAATATTCTTGTAGACATTGAAAAAAAAAATTTCCTGCAAGTTTCAGACTTAACTTTTGATTATAAGTATTTTACATTTGATTTTGAAGTTTTCCTATTTAAAAAACACAGGAAAAGTTGGATTTAATTTCAATTATCTATAGTTCTTTCAATTATCTATAGTTAAACCGCATTTTAAGTTGTCTGATCGCCGTTTGCGGCATTTTGTAGGTAATTTGATACTCTTCAAAAGTCTTCTTAGTAATTTTACTGAGATTCAAATTGTTTATTCTGCATTGGTTCTGAAAATCATGGTTTCAGTAATTATTTGGATTTTAGTTGATATTGATTAAACAACAAAATTTATAGTAAAAATGCAGGTCCCGATTTTTTAAAAAATTTGATTCACTACATGGGAGGTCCTCTCATTTAAGTGGCTTAAGTTTTTCGTTCACGTGATATATAACGAATAGTGTTTTTACAATCCGCGACGGAGACGCGAACAACCCCAGTACCGTATGCGGTCACCCACGTGTATAGAAGAAAAATTATAAATTTATAGTTCGGGAAATGAAAATAATAGTAAATATGACTTCAATTAATATTTAAATATTAATAAAATAATAATGTTATTAAATTATAAATAAATAAAATAAGGGTGTGCCTGGACCAGCTCCTCAGGCTGGATTAGTGCACGTAGGCGCCAGACCGTTTATACAAAACGGACAAAAATAATTCATCAGGGGATAATTTGCGAAGATTGATCCGAGCGAGCAGCTTGTTCGAAGCAGATAACAATCGAATGAAATTCAAAAAAAGAAATAATCAGAAAATAAGCACAATTAAATATATAGAAAATAATAAAGCAAATTAGATACAGTAGGAAAAGACCCAGGAAAAATAAATATTAAGTATTTCCCCGGAGATTGTTGGCTTAAATTATTTTTATAAAATACCAAAAATCTTTGATACAAGATTTTAATTATAAATATAAATTATAATCATTAATAACCCCTAAGGGTAGAATCTATATAAACCCAAAAAAATTCAAATTTATTTTCCTTGAACAAAATAAATAATTCATCAAAATCAATTAATTAAAAAATATAAATAATCACAATAATTATCCGGGTTACCCCTTTACAATTTATAGGGGGAGAAAGATACGGCTCACCCTCACTCTCATTCACCAAATTTTCAAAATTATACTTTAAATAATATAAATTTCTTTACAGTAATAATTATTGCCTTTTAATAATTATTTATAATCAAAAATATACTATAAATTAATCGACCACTGGGGGTTAATAATAACTGTAAATTATACACAGAAAAGAGAAACAAGTAGTAATATTCCGGGTATAATTATTTAAATTATAATGAAAATAATTTTAAATAATAAGTAAATAATAATAGGTCCGTTTTATAATTATTATTATTGTTCAGGAATGTTTCTCTGAACTATTACGTCGTCGACTCAGGAATTTTCTTTCCAGAGCCGGCGTATAGCTATAGCTACAAGTATATATATATATATATATATATATATATATATATATATATATATATATATATATATATATACTTGTAGCTATAGCTATAGCTATATATATATATAAACGTAGTTGAGGTCCACCCCTCTAGTAGGGATGAATCAACCGTCCGTTACCCATTTAAATTAAATGGGCCCGTGTCCTTTTTAGCTAGTAATCTAATTATTTGGTAACTGATCCTGGTGTTACCCGGTTCGTAAGGACCAGACGACCGGTTGGCTATAAATTTATATATGCAAAAGGCATATAAAGGATCGGGAGTCGTGGGGCATGATATAGGGTAATAATATACCAGAAAGAGAAGATAGACTACAAGTGTTTGCAAATAAGCCAAACTAGTGAGAAGCACAAGAAATTACGGAAGGTATAATAATAGTGTTATTATACTTACCTGTGAGGTGTTGGTTCACTGGTATCGATAAATGAGAGCAATAAATAATTAAGACAATTGTGAGCTCTGTATCACAATTGTCTGGTACGGCTACAAGCAGGTATTGTAGGTGATTATCGTGGCAGGTACGCGCTTCTGTAAGCAGGTATTACAGGATAAATCGCGGCAGGTACGCGCTTCCACAAGCAGGTATTGTGGGATAATATCGTGGCAGGTACACGCTTCTACAAGCAGGTATTGTAGGAAAATATCGCGGCAGGTACGCGCTTCCACAAGCAGGTATTGTGGAAAAAGGTCGTGGCAGGTACACGCTTCTACAAGCAGGTATTGTAGGAAAAGGATGTAGCAGGTATACATCCTACGGGGTTACCGTCTTCTATAGGCAGGTACTATAGGCTAGGATGAGGATACAGCAGGTATGCATCTCTACGGGGTTGCCGTCTTCTACAGGAAGGTATGTAGGCTAGGAAGTGTAGCAGGTATACACGAGAATAATCATTGAAGCTAATGATTATTCTATTAATTAAAAAGTATGCTTAAATACTACTGAATACTCAGGCGTAGACAGGTAATTAAAAGTTAAAAGAAAGAGTTAAAAAGAAGAAACTTATTTATTATAAATTCATTATGAAATTAATGGTGAGAAAACTGGTATAAAAATCTGAATAATTAGTGGCGCGCAGGCCTTTATATAGATTCACGTCGATGCTTACGCGTCGACGTGATGCGCATCCCTTCCATTAAGAATACAAATGGAGAGGGATTATTAAATAATAATAATAATTGAATATAGTCTAGCCGGTAAACCAGATAACACATGGTAACTACCCAGGGTAACTGCCTATTATCATGGTATGATAATGAGGATTTATAAACCTCGTTACAATATATATATAGATATAATTAAATTTTATTTTATTGTTACGTCCAGCTAAAATGCTGAACGTTGTATTTTATTTTTAATTTCTGTTGTATTTATTAAAATTGAGCCGACGACCAGATTTTATTTTTTTTATTATCAATTTTATGTTTCGATAATATTTAGTGATAAGACATGACGAATGTAAAATGCTTTTAAGGGATTAAGACTTGTTTGCTTTGACATTTTTTTTGAAATGCTAGAGCAAACACCTAAATGTAATTATAATGACCCCTCAGGCAACTGTAAAGGCCCAAAGGCCAGCTGAAACACTTTTCATAGAAAACCAAAAATATTTATCAGCAAAAGTGTACATGGAATATATTTTTTAGTTACAAATAAATATAATCTTAATCCCTTACTTTCTCTCTGAGTGCACTTTTGTCGAGACATCTCGGGATCATAGAACAAATAGACAAAATAATTTTTTTATCGATAACGAAATAGCCATTAAGGAAACAAATTTAGATGTCTAGACGAAAATGACGAAATAGTCATTAAGGGAATTTAATAAAAAAAATTACTATTTAAAATAATTTTGACTAACAAAAATAGTAGAAAATTTATAACAATAAATGAATAATAGAGGCTCAACGCCAATCAAAAAAATATAATGTTAATTAAAATTAATATTTTAAGTTAACAAATCATAATATTACAAAGAATAATAAATAAATTTAAACATTTAAATTTAAAATATTGTTATAAGTAAAAAATTGTACATGTGGATGGATGTGTGGGTGCGCACGCACATAGGCCCACATAGGGGTGTGCCCTTACCGCTTTCCTAAGGTGAAAATCTTAGAGAAAGGGAAAGGACCCATAGGAACTGTGTTCCGATTGGACACAATTTCCCCCAAACAATAGACGAAATAGGATCCGATAAGAAATTATAAAAAGGGTCGTTAAACAAAAAATAGTTAGTCCCGGACAAGAGGTCCATTGAGGCAGTGAAGTTCAAGTCACAGTGTCTTCACAAAATTTAAGTTACACTAGTTCCGTACTAGCTTAGCTTTACACAAGTGTTCTCACACTTAGGTTTTATTTACGCTAGTTCCGTACTAGTTCAATTTTATACAAGTGTTTTCACACTTAGATTTATCTTACGCTAGTTCCGTACTAGTTCAGTTTTATTCAGCGTTCTCACGCTTTCATACTAGTTCCGTACTAGTTATATTATACAAGTGTCCGCACACTTACATTATTGAGAGTTTTATTAAAATTAGTGATTTTATAAGTTTAAATTCAACTGTTAAAATAAATTCTTAGCGAAAGTAATACCTAGAGTCAGTGGAAACTACGATTAGACAAACATCCATTTGCTGCGACTACAGGTATTGTAATTTTTAAGTTTATGTTGTATTAAAATCAAAAACATTTCCAACACACGGAAATTGTATTCAAAATTCTATAGTCCTCTCTAGTTATTAGAACGGATCTTATTGTAAATTAGAGTCGGCTGACTAGCCACCTAATACTTTCAGAAAATAATATCAAGTTTATTGTATTCATATTATCGAATTTTTCAATTCTATAATATATAGTAATTTAATTTGTACATCAAACATCTTTTATTTCAACACACCTCCCAGATAATTACACTCAGTGTGATCCCGGTCTATTGGTCGAAAGACTAGGGCCGAAAATAATAAAAATAATAAATTATGTCCAAAATCACGATACACACCACATTTTGGACGTAACATTATTTTGTTACAAATTATTTCGCTGTATAAACGTAATTTATATCTTATGATAAATCTTTAAATCGTAACCTCGGTTCTACAGACCACTAATCAAACGTAGAATCACATAGTTGACTAGTGTACGACCACATTTAACTTCAAGGAAAAAAATAAGCTATATGTACATTGAGAAACGACAAGTAATAAAATGATAAAGTGATCAGTAAATACTGGCACTTTTATACACAGTATATTTTTTGGTTATAATTAAAACGTAAATAATATTAAAATAGATATTAAAATTTATAGTGTAGACAGAGAAATTAATAATATTCTAAACTTTTAAACCGTAACTAAAACATTGAAAATTAATGACACCTTTTATAAAGTGTATTGTATGGAATATTATAATTGCTTACATTTTGACACTCGGACAGAACAATGCATACTACCCCTCTCATCGTTACAATCGATGCAATAATAACAGAAATCAACGTACACATTACAATATAAATGCACGCAATCGCTATCAACTAAATGATCAACACAGATATAACAACAATTACCGTCCTTATAATAATTATAATAATTATCAACCAAATAATAATTATAATCATCGACCTAAGTACTATAAGCATAACCCTGCCAACCAAAACTCATATTCTTAATCATATAATTAAACTCTACATTTCAATAATCATAACATTATGTTCCTGTAAAATTTAAAAGAGCGCTTAAGGATATTTTCAGACACAATCCCCCCATTTTCGGAAAAGTTTCAATGACTTTCAATTGTCAGATGTGTACCAAAATTTTGAACTATAATTGAAAAAAAGGCAGTGTCATAGCAATTTCACCGAGATAAGGAATCTAAAAAAAAAATAACTTACATTTGATATCAATCGCTAGTGATTTTTTTTTAAATTCTACAGTTCATCGAAAATTAGTTCTACGTCATTTTTTTCAAATTAAAGTTTAAAATATTTTTTTCAATTAGTTAATTAATTAAATTTTAATACGGTGATGACAATTAAAATTTATTACATACTTTTAAAAAATTTGGGGTATTGCCTGAGAATGCTCGAAACTTTATTTTCGTTTAGAATTATCACCCAAAAACGTTTCTGTATGCATTTTTTAAATACATAGTATTAAAATAAATAATAAAAAATAACATTATAATATAAAAAAATTATTATTATTAAAAAGTATATCATAAAGATTAATATTATGATTTAATATAAATTTAGTTATAAATAAATAAAATGGAAAAAATGTCAAATTCAGAAAAAAACTTAAAAATATTTGAAATTAATCTTCCATTTATTGATAATTTATTACAGACAAGAAATGTCAATAAAATAGTTTTCAACGTTAATTTTTTTGATAATTAAGTAAGTAATGCAAATTAATATTTATGCGAATCATTATTAAATGGAATATTGATGTAATAATGTGCCTATCGGATTATTTTGTATGTAAATTATTTAAATTTTTAATAAAGAATTAAAAATTTAAAGAATTTATCCACGTTGATTAAATTACATGATCCTGAAGTTAGCTAAGATATCTGATAATTGTAAAGCACTTAATGATCTGAATTTTTTGGTTATGTTCTCAAGACATACATGGAAAAATTAAAAAAAAAAAAAAACAGTGCAAATTCAAAATAATAAAAATATAAATAAGTGGAATGAGGATCGAAATTCGGTCATTTGGATTATATATGTAAGTACTATTTTCTACACCTCTAATTAAAAGTATCCCAAAACCTGTTGCGACATGTCCAAACCTATATACTCCGGTATTGATAATTAACAATAAAGTTGATAATCAAATTATAAAAACCTAACATACATAAGTCCAATTTCAGTAAGTAATAAATAATTATATTTTTAGGTAATGTGCAGTTTTTTTGCAAAACGTCGTAATAGACTCAAGGTGATAAAAAAATTGTTAAGTGTATGGCATCAGGTGAGGGCTGCTGAAGTTTTTATGAAAGTAAAAGTACAAGTTTAAATAATAATATTTGATTATTTTAAAGTAGATGACTTGACATAATGCCGAATATTTGAGAAGTAATCCTTAAAAAAAAAAATCAATAATGGAAAAACCGAAAGAAAAAAATTCGTGGTAAACATAGTGAAGAAAATTTAATAACTGGAAGGAAATTATTTACAAAACGATTTGAAAACGTAAGTTGGAAGGTTTGGTTTTAATATGATCATAATTATTCATATAAGTTATTAATTAATGTAAAACTAGAAAATTGTAATGGGGTCGGAGAAAAATAAGTTTAAAAATATATAATTGGAATATCAACCAATGTTAAGTTGGCTAAAGAGAATTATCGGCGTAGAGTTATGGGTGTGAATAAAATTAACAAACAATAAAATATTGATTTAATAAATTAAATGCAATCGCGAATGGGAAAAAATATGTGAAGCGACTTTTAGGAAACTAAAAGTAATTGTTGACATGCTATAATATTTTCATGAACAGCAAAGCTTCGTTTAGATTGCATGAATAAAGTGATAAAAAAAGTTCAAAAATAATTGAGTAAAAAGATGGTGTTATGAAGTAAAGGAGATAATTTGAATGAAAGATAATAAAGGAAGCGACTTTCAGCAACATGAAAGTAATTGCCGACGTGGAATGAAAGTTTCATAGGAGGCAAAGCTTCATATAAAATTCGAACAAAGAACAAAGAGGACAAAAATATAACTGATAAAGTACAATTTGATAATGTAAGAAAAACGATCGAAATTGAAATCTATAACTGAAGCAACTTTTAGGAAACTAAAAGTAACTGCTGATGTGAAATGACAGTTTCATAGAAAGCAGAGCTTCATAAATAAAAAAAAAAAAGTAATTGATAAAAAAAAGCTAATGTAATTAAAAATTAAAAAAAGGGTTTGCAAGACAATGTCAAATAAAAAAATAAAAAAATTGCGCCAATCAATTGATTTAAAAATGATTACTTTTGAAAAATAAAAAGTTAAGAGCATCTGTTTTAATGTAACAGGGCTTCAAAGAAATATTTACAGGTTAAAGTTAAAATTTATAAGTTGAAATTAGAATTACAATTGATTTATAAATAATTATTTTTGTATCTACAAAGTTGATCGTGTTTGTCTGTAATGTAATAAGCTTTAAAAAAATATTTACAAGTTTGGAAATTTAGCTACAATTAGTTGTTCTAAAAAAAAGTAAGTTAAAGGCGTCTATCTCTAACGAAATACGACTTCGAAAAAATATTGACCAGTTAAGAATTAATTTGTAAATAATTATAAAGAAAAAAAAGTATAGGGCGTCTGTCTGTGATATAGAAGGCTTCGAAAAGTTATATTAAAGTTAAGAATTTATTAAAGAATAATGTTCAGTCACGAGCTCAATCATTTTGAAAAGCTTCGTGTACTTTCGCTACGTACGGGAGCAGCCGAACTCGCTACTGACTTGAATGTCAGAATAGTGCTGGGTCCCCGTGTAAAAAGAATTTTTTTTCCTAATGAATTTAGATCTGAATTTCATGACGAAACTTAGATCGTGACACAAATATGACTTTCATCATGAATTTAGTCCAACTTTTCATCTAGTAAATCAGTACCAATTATAAAATTAATTTATGATGTCTTTGAATTGGACTTGGGATGATTTCGATAGAAACTTGACTGAATTTTTACTGAATTAAACCTTTTGTCAAATTTATCGACTCATAAATTATTAATAAATTTCTTCTATCAAGTATTCGATTAACGTAAATCAGTTTCGATTGTAAAATTAATTTAGTGAATGACCTTCGGATCAATTGGATAAAAATTTGACTGAGTCATAATTTTGTCGTGATTAAAATGGTTGATACAAATTCATGATGAAAGTCATATTTGTGTCACGATCTGAGTTTCGTGATGAAATTTAGATCTAAATTCATCATGAATAAAAATTTTTTTACACGGGTCACTCGCTATCTGGGCCCGACACCTGCAATTCTTGCTCATGACCGTGTCAAAATGGCATGAGAACCCGCTACCAGCCGGCCAATCAGAGAAATTGGCGGCTAACTACTTCCTGTTGGCGCGCTTTTAAGCCAATGGGAAAATTTGTTACTGCAGCCATGCTGCCACGTCACCACCGAGCAGCCACGAAGGAAGAAGACGACTTCTCTATTTCCAATCTACATCGGGCAGTCTTACTAACCACCACGCGTTTTTAACCGCTTTACTTGTCGCATTCGCTATCGCTTATCTATGTAGTTGCATTCGCTCTTAAGTATTTTTCTTACAGTTATTCAGTGTACATATTGTTAAATGAAGATCTATTCTATTATCTGTAATTTTTGTGTTAATTGTTAGTTATTGAATTAACCACACCTACACCAGAATCCCACAGAGCACTCGCTCATTTTACAAATAATTATTTTTAAAAAAAGACTGGGCGACTGTCTGTTATGTAGGAGGCTGCGAAAAATTATATTGAATTTGAAAATTTATTTATAAATAATTATTTAAAAAAAAAAAAAAAAAGGCCATGGCGTCTGCCTGTGATCATAGGAGACATTGAAAAATTATATAGAATTTAAGAATTTATTGATGAATAATTATTTAAAAAAAAAAACTGGGTGACTGTCTGTTATGTAGCACTGGGTGACTGTCTGTTATGTAGGAGGCTTCGAAAAATTATATGAAAGTTAAGAATTTATTGATGAATAATTATTTTAAAAAAAAGACTGGGCGACTGTCTGTTATGTAGGAGGCTGCAAAAAATTATTTTGAATTTGAAAATTTATGTATAAATAATTATTTAAAAAAAAAAAAAATGCCATGGCGTCTGCCTGTGATCATAGGAGACATCGAAAAATTATATAGAATTTAAGAATTTATTGATGAATAATTATTTAAAAAAAAAAACTGGGCGACTGTCTGTTATGTAGGAGGCTGCGAAAAATTATATTGAATTTGAAAATTTATTTATAAATAATTATTTAAAAAAAAAAAAAAGGCCATGGCGTCTGCCTGTGATCATAGGAGACATCGAAAAATTATATAGAATTTAAGAATTTATTGATGAATAATTATTTTAAAAAAAAGACTGGGCGACTGCCTGTAATGTAGGAAGGCTTCGAAAAATTATACAGAATTCAAGAGTTTATTCATAAATAATTACTGAAAAAAAAAAGTCCATGGTGTCTTTCTGTGATGTTAGGCGGCTTCGAAACATTATATAAAATTTAAAAATTTATTTATAAATAAATTTTTGAAAAAAACAAAACTTCACGGGCTTCTGATTATCATGTGCCGAGGCTCCGAAAAAAATATTGACAAGTGTAATATTTATTCATTATTAATTACTCGTTAAGCAATGAGTTGAAGTCGTCTATTTCAAATCGATGAAGTGATGTCTTAAAAAAATAACATTTATAATCATTTCTAAGATTATTTTGTACTGGAAATTTCTCAGTCAAAGTAGAACAGAGATTTCTGAGGTGGGGGTATTGGGAGACCAAATGCAACGACTCACTTGTAATCAGATCCATGGTAGCAAAGCTTCAGAATGAACCTGAATGGCTTCATGTTAAATTTTGAAATAAATTATCTGCGCTGACAGGATGGAGTCAATATCTGAAGTGACTTTTAGGAGATCAAAAGTAATTGCTACCGTGAAATTTGATTTTTAGGACAGAAAACTCTATATAAAAAAATTTTAGTATTAATCAAACCAAATGTACATTCTTAATTAAAATCGTGTAGTATAAGTGAATATAACGATAATGTCAAAAAAATTTTTTTTGATGACTGAAAGGAGATTGAAAGTAATTTCGTCCTTGAAATCGTAGATTCACTCGGAACAAAAGCTTGTGTTAAAAGCCATAAAATTGTAATTTTAATGGCAAGACATAATTTGGTAAAAAAATCTTGCTTTCTACGGAGTTTTTTATGGCTTGAAAAATATATATTATTACGGCAATTAGTAGAAGTGTCATAGTATTTACTGACGTGATAAAATATATTGATTTTTTCTATTATTTGAAAATTTTCCATGGTTTATGTTAGAATTTTTTCAGACGACCTAAATATTCTTATTAAGACTCAAATGAAATTTTTGTTTTCGATGAAACTAATTTATTCTGAGACATTTCAGTCAAAACTGATTTTTTGAACTATATTCTGTAAGAAAGTATTCAAGTCATGAGGTGATTAGATTATTCATTTCATTCATCGCATTTTACGATGTACATTTATGAAAATAAATATCGAATGTAATCTAACTTACCTACGTGATGTCTAAATTTAGTTTCAACCTACTTCTACAGATGTCTCTAATCTACATTGTAATAACCACGTAGGTAACATTGAGTTTAAATTTTAAGCTCACAGATGGCATCGACAGTTTCTATTACAGGACCTACTTACCACCAAATTTTCTGAGAACTCCTCTTAATCCACGTGAGTGTAATTGTTGAGTCCGTCCACAAGTATATTGGCGATTGAGTGAGATTTAGAGTGCTCTGGCAGTGTTTTGTGAGTTTTGCCAACATGTGAGCTGCGGTGAGTTCTAACCTTGCTATCGTTAGTCGTTTTAACGGAGCTGCCTTGGTTTTGGAGCAGAGCAGCGTAACTCTGACTCCATGAGCAGGTGTGTGGACTTTGATGAACACGGCAGCTGCCATTGCCAATTGAGAGGCGTCCGAGAATCCATGGATTTCGGTGGTTGAGCACGTGGATGAGTGGATCCATCTTGGAATTTTGATTTCAGAGATAAGTTTGAGTTCATTTTTGAAGTTTCTCCATTTATGCCGTTGATTGGCTGCCAATGGAGTGTCCCAGCTGAGCTTTTCGAGCCAAAGCTCCTGCATGAATACCTTGGCTCGAATGATGAGTAGTGCGAGAAATCCAAGAGGATCAAAGATTTGAGCAATCTCTGATAAAATGATCCTTTTTGTAAATTTTTGAGTTGAGCATGGTGGTGAGTACGTAGAATAGAACTGATCTGAGTGTGAGGACCAGTACATGCCCAGAATCTTGGTGCTGGAGTCTGAATCCTCGAATTTATGATTTTTGATCGCTTCCACATGATTGAGTTGTTGTAATTTTGGATGATTGCTTGCCCATTTAGCAAGAGGGAATCCGCCCGCCTTGCAGAGTGCTTCAAGTTGATCAGCAACTTGTTGTAATGAGTTCATCTAACACGTATGCGATGATGACTAAGTCGTTTGAATGCTTAGATGAGAGTTTGAGTGCGAATTGACATCTAGCTTTACCAGCATTGGATACACCGATACCAATGATCTGAATAGATGAGTGTGTGCGTTAGAGATTAAGTGAGTGCACCAAGGAATCTGAAACAAAAGATGATTCAGAACCTGGATCCAGCAATATACATACTGGATGAGTACTTAACTGATGATAAGGGCAAGTAGGCAAGTTGCGAGTGAAATTGCTGAGCGATGAGTACTAGTATGATGAATGCCGGACGTGTTTACAGACGAGTGCAGTAGATGAGTGCGTGGCTGGAGATTTAGTTTCCGATGAGTGCGAGTTGGAAACAACAGCAGCCGAGTATGACGCTGGTTTGCCAGATGAACGTGGTGGTTTTGATGCCTGTTCCACCCGTTCTTGAGCACGAGCACGACTGACTAAAAAGTCATTGAGATCTTTGAGTGATGGGTATTCAGTGGAAGCACCCATTTTGTTCTCCCAGAGCTCCCGATTATGTGAGTCCAGTTTTGATATGATCAACTGCGTAAGCAGCGGATTCATATCTGAGTTCACTTGTACCCCGAGTGCGTTGAGTGCGTTGATTACCTCTGATACGGTATTCAGAAGGTAATTGAGCTGCTCAGATGAGCGTGAAGTGAGCACATGCATATTAAGGAGCTTGTCCAGTTGAGCACCGATGAGTAGGCGAGGGTTGTTGTACCTCTCCTTTAGCTGATTCCACGCAGGTACAAATTGGTCATCGCACATTTGTACACTGGCGAGGCTGAGTGCGGCTTGTGCTTGCAGACAGCTCTTCAGGTACTGAAGACGTTGAACTGGAGCAAGTTCTTGAGCATTGATCACCATTGAGGTGAATGAGTCCCTGAATTCAGGCCAGTTCTCGTAACGCCCATCGAACTTGGGAATTGCGAGTGCTGGCAGATGCGTTGGAGCCCGAGTTGAGTGCACTACAGCTGGAACAGCAGCTGGTACTGGAATTGAGTTGATGAGTGCGATTAGTTTGCCCTTGGCGTTGATATACGACCGGTACACCAGCTCGTATACTCCGTCCTTGACGTATGAGCTCTCCAAGAATTCCTTGGTGCAGGTGAGTGCTAGTGAGTCGTGAGTGAGGTTAAATTGGTGCCATTCACCCTCGAGTAACTCAAGTCGAAACTTGAGTTGAGCTAAGCCGTCGGCGACGGTGAGTGTATCTGCCAGAGCTTCCCAGTCTGAGAAGACTCTGAGGCGTGAGTGCTGGCTGATGACTTTCGGCTCGAGTGCTGGGGAAATCGTCGATTTCCTGGGAGTGCGCTTGAGTTTCTGCTTAGACTGGTATCCTTCGCCGTGGATCCCAGTCTCGGTGGCGCTTGAGTCACTGAGGACTTGAGTGTCGCCGACGTTGATGGCTGGATAGAGGTGTTGGTCCGTGGGGGTACCTTCAGGGACCTCTGAGTGCTGCGGGTCCGTTGGAAGACCCTCCTTCTTCTCTTCATCCCCCATAGTGAGCTCCTTGACCTGTTGATGGGTTTATATGAGTACAGCTGCCCACTGATGATGCTACCGACACAACCAACCAACCATCCGGCTCGAAGGACCATAAAATGTTTTAACAATAATTAAATAAAGACATGCCAGGACTGGTTGGTGGTTTGGATGTTTGAAAAATACGCATATTTAAAAATATAACAATATTTTTATTTGTCACAGCACAAAATATCACTGGGTTGCAAATTAAATAGTTTATTTAATTTATAAATACTGTTAAATGTCTGAGCTCATGAATACGTGAATGATTGAATACAAAATATTGAGTTGAGCTCGAGTAAATAATGAATTAAAAATAATCAAGTTGAGTTAAATTGAACACTGAGTTGATTACAAAATTGTCATGATAATAAGTAACATGATGTCAGAGGTTACTGAGCGAAGTGAATTATTTGAACACGTAATTACTATTTTTAATAGCACTGAATACATAAATAATTTTGTTATTGAGTTTTTAATAGTGATGATCACTTAATTGAATTGAATTTAATGAGCTCATGATAAATTACACTGATTTTAATTTGTTTGTTGAACACGTGGTAGCATGATAGCAGAGGCTACTGAGCGAAACATAACTTTCAAATTAATTAAGAAATTGAGCATAATGATAATTAAATAAATAATACTGAGTCTTTTAAATTAATTGACCACTGATAGCAAGTAAATGTTTAATAAAAAATGCACCTGTTGCTTTCTCGATGATATAACCTCGTGAGGAACAGGTTGTAGAACGCTGGATTTCTTGATGTTGTTTTATATTTATTTTTTGAGCTCTGAGCTCGCAATTATAAAAATAATTATATTTTTAGATAGAGTTATGAACCCTTAACGTAGTTTATTGATTACTTTTAATGATTTACTCGAGATGAGCGCAATTTTAAAAGATTATACAAAACACGTGGTGACACTTGAGATTGTATAAAACGAATAGATAATGGCGTCGGTCTTCTTGCCACGAGGCAGGAAAAATTCATGCGCATGCGTCGCACAGTGCAAGTCAAGTTTGAATAGATAGACACTAGGCCCCAGTAGGTGCTGCCTCTATTTGCCGGAAGTTCAACTACATTCAATTTTGAATGTAGTTGTGATTACGCAACAGATTCGATTGATAAAAAATCCGCAGCTTCGTGACGTAATGTTTTTGATAAATATTGACTGTTAGCGCGATGATTTATTTGGTTGCTTACAAGATCTAATCCTAAACTTTTTAAAAAATCTTTTCGAGATATTTTATGATTTATGTTCATGTAGTAGAAGACATAACTATTCAAACTTGCTATATCAATCATGTAAAACCAAAATTTCAACAAAAATCTTTTTGTCTGTCCGAATACAGAGAATTTCCCCAAAATTTTTTCAATCGTAAATTCATTATCAGTACACATTGAGCGTGAATCTGTTGAATCTTTACGAGTTTCATCAAAATTGTCACAACTTATATCTAAAGTTACATTACGATCTTTGCCTTGCATTTTTTTTAACTGGTTTATTACATCTTCATGTTCAGAAGAAGTGTTGTCAGAATAATGAAAGTGCTTATGATCATAAATTTTTAATGTCGAAATGTAATAGTGATCAGTATCCATTATAGAGTATACTACTGTTCAGTCACGAGCTTAATCATTTTGAAAAGCTTCGTGTACTTTCGCTACGTACGGGAGCAGCCGAACTCGCTACTGACTTAAATGTCAGAATAGTGTCGGGTCACTCGCTATCTGGGCCCGACACCTGCAATTTCTTACTCATGACCGTGCCACGTTGGCATGAGAACCCGCTACCAGCTGGCCAATCAGAGAAATTGGCGGCTAACTATTTCCTGTTGGCGCGCTTTTAAGCCAATGGGAAAATTCGTTACTGCAGCCATGCTGCCACGTCACCACCGAGCAGCCACGAAGGAAGAAGACGACGTCTATTTCTAATCTCCATCGATCAGTACAAACTCAGCTATCCATCCAACCGCTTCGCTCAAAATAGTATATCTCTAGTGTGATCTAAGTCTGAACCGCTTCGCTAAATCTCTGTTTAAATATTCTCAATAGTTAGCTAGTATATCAAGGCTACTAATTATTGAGTATATATTGAATTGTTGCTCGCGTCTTATTAATTATAAATTAATTGTCGCGTCATTAACCGCTACCGACCACGTGTCGGATTTATACGCGTATTCGTTTACAGTCGCATTCGCTATCGCGTATCTTGTAGTTGCATTCGCTATTTTTCTCATAGTTTTAGTGTACATATTGTTTAATAAAGATCTATTCTTTTATCTGTAATTTGTGTTAATTGATAGTTATTGAATTAACCACACCTACACCAGAATCCCACAGAGCATTCGCTCATTTTACAACTACAAAATCTGTAAAAGTTTTCATTTTATTGTTCATTTTGCCATATTTGTTATCATGCAATATTAATTTTTTAGCTATGGTAACGTTTGCTCCTAATTCAAAATTCCTTTCACAATTTGTAATGAATTTTTTAATGACTCCAACTTCTATTGAATGACTGATTCTCGTTTGTGATTTCTCATTATTAAAACTTGTAAAGTGTAAGTAGCGTAGTAAAAATTTTAATCTTCTCAAACTCATTGTTAACCTAAAAACTTCAACTCCAAGTCCTTCTTTTTCCCACAGATAGGGTGGTCCGTTTGGAACGACTATTTTTCAATAAATTGTAAATTTTCAAAAATTCGGGAAGTTATTGGTTTCGGTCCGATTTACGAAAATCGAATTTCCATCAGATGTCGACGTTTCGAGGTCCTAGGAAGCTATCCTGACTAATTTTACGATGATGTCCGAGTGTATGTATGTGTGTACGTACGTACGTACGTATGTATGTATGTAAATATTCATAACTCTTGAACGGATGAACCGATATTGATCGTTAAGGTGTCATTCGACGCGGCTTGTTAATGTCTTGAAGCCGTGAAAATTTGAACTTAATCGGTAGGGTGCGTTCAGAGATATTTCAAAAATAAAATTTTTTCGAAAATGTTTTATTTGGATAACTTTTAATTTGCTCGATGGATTGATTCCAAAATCTAATCAGCTCTAAAACTCTATAAGCCGCGTCGATTGCCACCTCAACCATCAAAATCGGTTCATTCGTTCAAGAGAAACCGTTGACGAAAGAATTCAAAAAAAAATTTTTCCTTGGTTTTTTTGAAATTTCTCAAAAACCGCTAAATAAATCAATTTCAAAATTTGATCAGCTTCAGAACTTAATTAAACGCATCGATTGCCACCTCAACCATCAAAATCGGTTGATTCGTTCGCGAGATATCGTGGGAGAAGGAAATGCTAAAAAATGGTTTTTTACAAAACAATGGCATACAAAAGTATTTGCGAGCTCGAAGAGCTCGAAAATGTATTCACAATAATGTTTTTGAGCTCAACGAGCTCGAAAACAGCGGGAAGTTTTGGGGCTGGCCCGCAGGGTCAACTGACAGACCGATTTTTTTTTGCTTCCACTGAAAAATATTGTTGTAGACATTGAAAAAAAAAAATCTCTGAAAGTTTTAGCTCTTAATTTTAATTCTAAGTACTTTACATTTGATTTTGAAGTTTTCCCATTTAAAATACATAGGAAAGTTGGGATTTTTTTTTAATTCTCTATAACTCAGCCGCATTTTAAGTTATCGGGTCACCGTTTGCGGCATTTTTTAGGTAATTTGATACTCTTCAAAAGTCTCCCTAATAGTTTTACTCGGACTCTTTTTCGGATTGTTTTTTCTGTATTGGTTCTGAAAATAATTTTTTTAATAATAATTTGGGTTTTTAGTTGATCTTAACTAAATAACGAAATTTACAGAAAAAGTGCAGATAACGATTTTTTAGGAAATTTTATTCGCTACAAAAAAGGTCCTTTTAGTTAAGTGGCTCAAGTTCTTCGTTCACGTGATATAGGGATTTCAGTAATTTTGTAAATAAAATATTTGTCAAAAAATTCCACCAAATGCTATTTCATTTCAATTTTAAATCAGTAAATAATTTTCCTTTCATTAATTTATTCCAGTCATTAAAATCAGAAGGGGTCAAATTGATGAACTTCGGAAAAATTTTTGAAAAATATATTATTTACAAAATTACTAAAATCCCTATATCACGTGAACGGAGAACTAAAGCTACTTAACTAAGAGGACTTTTTTTGTAGCGAATAAAATATCCTAAAAAATCGTTATCCGCACTTTTTCTGTAAATTTCGTTATTTAGTTAATATCAACTAAAAACCCAAATTATTATTAAAAAAATTATTTTCAGAACCGATCCAGAAGAAACAATTAAAGTCCCAGTAAAAGTATTAAAGAGACTTTTGAAGAGTATCAAATTACCCAAAAATGCCGCAAACGGCGACTCGATAACTTAAAATGCGGCTGAGTTATAGAGAATTAAAAAAAAAATCCCAACTTTCCCATGTATTTTAAATGGGAAAATTTCGAAATCAAATGTAAAGTACTTAGAATTTAAATTAAGAGCTAAAACTTTCAGAGAATGTTTTTTTCAATATCTACAACAATATTTTTCAGTGGGAGCGAAAAAACAAAAATAGTCATTCCAAACGGACCACCCTAATATATATACAAACGGACTACCCTAATATACACACTTAGTTCCATAAACATAAAATGGATGGACGGACCATTTAAATATAGTGGAAAACCTAAACATGCAAACCTCTCAATAAGACAATTTATAGACAAATTGGGAAAAACATAGATAGCCGGAACTGGGAATCGAACCCAGACCAATTCGGTATCGCGCCGAGTGCTCTACCAGTTGAGCTATCCGGCCCTATACTATATTCCGTTCAATGTGATCTATAACTTATTGAGCCACACCGTCCATCCATTTCTACGTTATTATTCATAAAGATGTATTTTTAAGACAATAAAGCGCAAAAGAAGTCAATTTCATGATTTGTAATTTTTTTCATTTTTCCTTCCAGTAATTTTGCAAAATAACTATACTTTTTTAAGAATTGGTGGATACTGTTATTTTTTTGTGGTAGTGGTATATATTGTGCGGACAACCCTAAAGTTTTAGTCATTAATATTGCAAAATGGCGGAGTAGTGAATTTTTTTGCAAAAGAAGCCATTTTTTCAGAATTTTGACCTATATGACCAGTTTTTAGAACGCCATCTATAAATTAACCAAGTTAAACCATTAAAAATATTGAAGAATTCGTCAACGAACATGACCCAATTAGTTAAAAGTCTCAAAAACATTTACACATCTTATCTGGCCGGGTTTTTCAGCGTGGGGTAATGAGTTACCCCATGTGGCCGTTATGATGCCTAAGGGAGGTGTGGCCGTTAAGGGTTAATTAATAATCAATAGTTGCGGTTTTTTATTTATTGTTAAAAACTTAAAAAAAAATCTGTCTATCGGTTGACCCTGCGAGCCAGCCCCAAAACTTCCCGCTGTTTTCGAGCTCTTCGAGCTCGAAAATACTTTAGTGTGCCATTGTTTTCGAAAACAACCGATCTTAGCATTTCTTTCTCCCACGATATCTCAATAACGAACTGGCGGATTTTGATGGTTGAGGCGGCTATCAGCGTATTTTATTGAGTTCTAGAGCTGATAAAATTTTGAAATTGTTTGGTTCAGTTATTTCGAAGATATTCGCAAAAAACCGTTTTTTACCATTTCTTTTGCCCGCGATAACTCTCGAACGAATACTCCGATTGAGATGGCTAAGGCGCCATTCGACGCGTTTTATCAAGTTCTAAAGCTGATTAGATTTTGAAGTTGATCGTATAAGTCGTTTCTGAGAAATTAATAAAAAACCAAAAAAAAAAAAATTTTTTTGTTCGCAATTCGCCAATATTATCGAGTCTACTTGATCAAATGATCTGAAATTTTTAGAAAAGTTGATGGCCAACAATCTCTTTCGCTTGCCGCCTCAACCATCCAAATCAGTTCATTAGTCAAAAAGTTATAGACACACACACACACACACACACACACACACACACACACACACACACACACTCACACACATACACATACATACATACAGACACTCGGACATCATTCTGAAAGTAGTCAGGATAGTTTCCCAGGACCTCAAAACGTCAACATCTGATGAAATTTCGATTTTCGCAAATCGGGGTGAAAACAATAACTTCCCAATTTTTCGAAAATCGTCGATTTTCTTAGTGGGAAGTTAAAAAACGTGGCTACTATACATTTTATGATAATTAAAAGTGTAGCGACGCTTGTTTGCTTGTCGTCTTATTATCTCATACAATCGTGTACGTCTGACTGCATTGCCAGGCGTCGTACTTATCGGGTTTTATATATTATATATCTATAGGCATCTGACGACTCTGAGGACCGTGAGTATTCGTGAGAGCCAAATAAAAAAAAACGTCTTCGGATAAGTGCCCGGTAAGTAGCCAAATAGGAGAGACAGTCTATCGAAACATTTCAAGGACTCATTGACTAGATGTCACCAAATATTTTGCCGTATCGTCGCCTTCACGCACGACGCGCAGTAATCTTAACTTTAAAGTGTGATATCTAGTCCATAGGTCTTTGAAATATTTTGATAGGTTGTCTCTCCATTTGGTCATTTAACCTAGACTAACCTTAATCCATGATAAATGTATATCTGTACAGTAATCAATTAATATTATTTAAAATCGTTTTACATATTTAAAATTCCTTTTATTCATAAACTGGAAAAAGATGAAAAAAATCGGTATATCAGTTAACTCTGCGGACCAGCTTTAAAACTTCCCGCTGTTTTCAAGCTCGTTGAGCTTGAAAACATTATTGTAAATACATTTTCAAGCCCTTCGAGCTCGATAATACTTTTGTATGCCATTGTCTTAAAAAAAAAAAAACATTTTTTAGCATTTCTTTCTCTCACGGTATCTCGCGAACGAATCAACCGATTTTGATGATTGAGGCGGCAATCGACGTATTTTATCAAGTTCTAAAGCTGATTAAATTTTGAAATTGATTTATCCAGTCGTTTTTGAGAAATTGCAAAAAAACCCAAAAAAAAAAATTTTTTTGTATTCTTTCGTCAACGGTTTCTCTTAAACGAATGAACCGAATTTGATGGTTGAGGTGGCATTCGACGCGGCTTATACAGTTTCAGAGCTGATTAGATTTTGGAATCAATCCATCTAGCAAAATAAAAGTTATCCAAATAAAACATTTTTTAAAAAATGTTATTTTTGAAATATCTCCGAACGCATCCTACCGATTAAGCTAAAATTATTACAGCTTCAAGATATTAACAAGCCGCGTCGAAAGACACCTCGAAGATCAAAATCGGTTTATCCGTTCAAGAGTTATGAGTATTTACATACATACTAGGGTGTCCGTTATTTCCCAAATCGATTTTTATTTACCGATGGCCCCCTGAATCTTTAGTTTATGACCTAAAAAAAAATATCCAACACAATGAGGCTCATAGTTTTCACATTAAACCGTGCCGAGATCATTTTATATTTCCTATTTAAATAACTCAGGATTTTTAGACTTTTGACTCATAATTTTTGAAAATTTTCAATTTTCTTAGCAGGAAGTTAGAAAAAGGATAAACAGTTTTAATTTGATAAAGTTTAATTCTTATTTTATTTTAATGTCAGTTGAAATGAATGATTATTTTTTATTTTAATTCATATTATTATAAAGCCAGCTACTTTACATCAAAGGCACTTTTAAATAAAATAATTATAACTAATCACTGAAAAATAATGCTTGCAGAAACCAAAGATGAAGTCCGGGAGAAAATAAATGATGCAGGGAGACTACGACTTTACCCTGAAAAATTTTTGAAAAGTTCGAGAAACTTATCAGTGCAGCTAGAAAAGTCGACGAATTCAATACCTAGTAATCTGACAGTACCTGACGATTTTATACCTGATACTCGATTAAGTACACCTTATCACCAATCTTCAGGCTCTATTACTCAGCGTTTAACGCTGTTGCAAAATAAAAAAAGAAGTCTGATTCTCTGAAAATTTCGTTGACCCTGTTTCAGGTGCCTACACTCAAAATATTGAGGCATCCTGGCGTTCATTACGTAAGACATTGAGTAGAGGTGGTATTAGACATGAATATATGTTTGATTATATGTGCGAATTTCATTGGCGAAAACATTGCAGAGTTCAAAAACTAGATCCTTTTATTAAATTAATTGAAGACATTGTATATGTTTATTCATTGCCGAAAATTGAATAGATAATTGTTTTATGTTATTACGACCGTTCAATTTTTTAAATTTATGTTTAATAATTATGTTTACTCGTGTTAATAGTTTTGTTATTACAACCGTTCAATTTTTTAAATTTATGTTTACTCGTTAATTGTTTTATGTTATTATGACTGTTCAATTCAATGACTGTTTATCTAAATTTTGTTTTACTATGTTTATATTATTAAGTTATAATTATGGTAAATGATTATTATGTTTTATACATTAAATAATGTACTAAAAATAAATTAAAATTTATGTATTACAAATGAACTTCAATTCATGTACAAGAATAACATACTAAATTTCTTAAATTTATGTTTAATAATTGTGTTTACTCGTTAATTATTTTTATCACACATTTTTTTTTAATTTTTTTTTTTTTTTTTTTTGGTTTTTTCAAAGATTAAATTAATTCAATGTCTGAAAACAAAAAAAAAAAAAAAAAAAAAAATTAAGAAAATCATTAAATAAAAACTTATTTTTTTTTAAAAGAAAAAAAAATAATAATCGCCGAAAAAAACTTATGACATCGTTTTTTACATCACCATACGCAACTTTCCTGAAATTTTCAGTCAAATCGGTGATGTGCCGTATTCGGAAGTATAGCCGCCATTTTTTTTCCTTCTAAACGAATGGTTAATTATTATAATTGTGATTGTTATTGTCATTCCTGTTATTTATATCATTACTTTATCTATAGGTTCACATCGGAGGGGATATGTGGATACCCACTTCTACATACTATAATATTACCACCAAGAGTAGTGTTACCAAGATGGTTTATTTATTAATGGACAACGTCTTTGAACAGCAGAAGCTTGAAACTTCGACTATCAGTGGCAAGCCATCTAACTGAAAGCGTAAAGGTTTTGGAGATGAAGAAATTTTAATTATGTTACGCGTGAAATTGGGTTAAATTAAAATTATTAAAGAAATTATCAATTAACGTTAAATATGAACAAAATTAATTATGAATCAAAATGTTTAATCTTAAATATACCATAAAATCGGAATTTAGACGAACTAGTATTTTGTTAGCAATTATAAATTAGAAATTAACAATTACAAATAAACAGCTACCCCTCTTGGCTCAGATTTAGCTCGCCGGAGTCCAGGGTTGAAAAAGGGGTCTTCCAAAAAAAAAAAGCACAAGTTTACTAAAAATAAGCAAGGATTTTATTTAAACAGTTTACATTGGCTTCAAGCCCTTGTTCTACTACCTTTACAATAATTAAACACGGGTTAATTATTTATAATCACTGTTTATTATTATTTTTAATAATAATTACGTATTTATAACAGGCCTAAGCTGCTACTCTGGTCGTCCTTACAAAGGGCGCCACTGGAAGTAATAACGGCCTCCTAGAGCCGGATCTTAGATCATCAGGGTCGTTGTAAAACTTGAATTGTAAGAGGAGGAAGAGGAAGGATAATTTATAATTATTAACACTTTATTTAAAATAACAATATTAACCTTTATTTATATGACCTTATAAACCTTTTTATACCTTATAAGCCTTATAACCTTATTAACTAACGTCAACTACCTTTGACGATTTAAAACAATAATTATTTAGCTCTTAATTAAGCCACTACCTTTGGCTATATCACAAACACACTCACTCTAAGTCCCCTGGATTTATTATACACACACACGCGACTTAACTAAACCTTAACTTAATCCTCCACGCGGTCACCATAACCCTCTACGTGGCTGAAACCTTATTTTCATTCTCGCGCGGCCCCCTGGACCCCCTAGTAAACACATTGACGTAAATTTGACGTCAGAGTGACTTTACGCTATGTCATCATTTACGTAAGATATAAGTCACGAATGAGTCAGGTGTGACTCATTATTTCACACTTTTTTACGTAAGATTATGATGTAAAACTAATGACGTATACATGACGTACATGTGATGTCTGTGTGACATTCTATGACGTCAATATGACATATGGGTGATGTCAAAATTATCAATTCGGAAAAAATATTTTTGAAAACAAAAAAAAAAAAAAATTAAATACCAAATTTTTTATTTGATTATTACCGCGCGAACGCATTGTGAATTCAGAAACAAGATTAGATAACGTTAAATGATGAAAAAATCCTGGGCGTCTGCTGGGTTCGAACACGGCTCCTCTTGGCTGGTAGTCCTGAACGTTGCTCACTGGTCCACATCACGAGAGTTCAAATCTCGTGCTTAATTGATGTGTTTAGAGTGAAATGCCGGAAAAGACAGAGTTTATAAGTTTTCGTTACAACACGACTTTAGAATCATAAAATTAAAAGAGTTCGAACTGTCATTACATTTTCTTTGTCATCCTAAATGATATTTTCGATATATCATTTAAAAAAATAAAGTTAACTTTTTATGCTCATGCTAATGTTTTAAACTAAAACATCTGAATAATTTATTATCGAGTTTATCGATTACTTTGGCCCCAAAAATGTTCGACGTTTAGTTGTTATTTTTACACATTTTTGAAAATTTATTCTATGATTGTTTTATTTTAATAAAGAGATGATAAAAAACTATGACTCGGAAATTACATCAGCATTGCGTAAAATACTGACTTGTCACTGATGTGAAGATACGATTTAAGAGTGACATCCATATTACGTATAACCGTGACTCTGCTACTGACATAAATGTATGATTTTAAAATTACGTCATTATGATATACGATAATGACTTTATTACTACGTAATAATGTAATGTAGATTTTATGTCAAACGTACGTAATACATAAGTTATAACTGTGACATCATACAAGAGTCATACTTACATCTATACGATGTCACAAGCTTTACATCATATTAAGGTCATGTAGAACGTCAGATTGACATCAAATTCACATCAGATACCGTGACACTTCTATGACCTACGTATGACGTCAAAATAAGGTCATGTGTTCACTGGGCCTCTATGCGACTTTTACCTTTACAATTAATTTACGCGGTCACCTTGACCCTCTACGTGATTTTAACAATAACAATTTTTAATATCACTAACACTAATTTTCACTTTTAACTCACACATTCTTTTACCAGTTTTCCTTTTACCAATATTAAAATCCTTCAATTCAATTCACCGTTTAAAATTACTAATCAATTAATATACAACCAATTAACCGTCCTTTATCAACAATAAAATTAATTAATTAAAATTTAGTTTAAAGATATTTTTATTAATTAATTAATTTTTAATTAACTGTCTCACTATTACTTTTATCAATTTTCATTTTAGTAATTATCTTGTAACGGGGTGGAATGCTCTCACATTACAATTTAGATGTAATTTCGACTCGCGCCAAAAGATCCGCCCTCCTTTGTCAACAACTGTTAACAATTGAGGAAATACAGTCACTGATGCGCCGGGGTCGCTACGGTCGAGTCCCGACATTTGGTTTTAGGGGTTGGCCAACCTAAGTGGAGAGGTACGAGGGCCAGAGGCGACGAGTGGTCGGTCTCTTGGCTCGCAGCAACCGCCGTGGACGGACGTGCCTTACTGCGACTACCACTAACATCTTGGTTTCCACAAATTTCTATCTACTACTACTACTACTACTACTACACGTGCTACCAGTCATCATCAAAACGGGCCAAGAGCATATAAGCCCACGGCTCGTGGAAGCTTATTCCTTTATTAAGTTTTATTAAGACTGTTTATTTATATAATATTTATTGTGGATTGGACCTGGTTGATTGGAAAGGATTGGAATGGTTTGGTGGACCTGGAAGTTAAGGTTGGAGATTGCTGGAGTAAGTGAACTCGTTTCGTCTATTATCGGGTTAACTATTTTATTTGTAAAATAATATTTTATGATTGGAGTCGTTTACTAAATTAAAGCCAGTAGAGTCACATCGTCGTTAATTAAATTAGTCGAGTCAGTTATCTTTATCTAAGTCAATCGTCGAGTCAGTCATTTTGGTTATTGTTCATCTTTCATTGATTATCTGTAAAGCGGCTTCGTTAAATAAATGCCATGGTTTTTATATTTAAATTTAACATATAAATTTAATTAATCACAACCTTCCTGATAAGTTAGGTATAAGAATTCTCTCTTCTAGTTTTGTTACTGTGTGGTCCAGTACGGGGCTTATCCGCACCTGGAGCTACTGAGACAGTCAGACAGGTTTTGCAAAACACCTCAAGTTTTGCACATGTGTGGGACACCTATTATATTGAGACCACAATCTAAATTAATATAATAAGTGCACCCATTACAATCTGTAACCACAATAAATTTTCCGTCAGTAATTTTCAATACCACGTTTACACGTTTCTCACTTGATTCTTCCAAGTACGCGTTACTGACTACTTTTGACTTTCGACTCTTTTCTTTTCAGGTACTTAATTTTCTGTTATTGTTATTACGATAATTTATTAATTGCTATTATTTAATAATTTCAATTATTAATTAATTAAATTTTTATCCGACCCCGCGTCTGTTGAATCGATCATTCATTTATTATCGGTTCTTTGTAAATTTAAATTATTTATTCAATTAATTTTATTTAACTATTTTAATTAATCACTTTTATTTTACTCGGACTAGACCACGAAATTTCTGGCTTGGGTTTACACAATGGGCCTAGAAATTTCTACGACACATTAATTCCGGCAATGGCCTGGAATTGTGAACAACGCGCTGGATCCGGCTGAAGGGCCTGGATCCGTTTAGACAACGTCTGGCTTAAATTAATTTTAACAAAATTTACACTAATTAATTTATTACGGGCCTAGACGCGGATTACCCCGACGAACGACTAAGTATTTTTATTGAATCCAATTAATATTTTGGCTTGGGCCTAGAAAATTAATTTAATTAATACCTGATTTTATTTTTGATGTTTTCCGGTGGCTTTGTCTCCGTCTGGTGGTTCGTCTCGTCAGGTTCCTTTGTCACTCCGTCTCGTTCATTCCTTTCGTCTTATAACTCTCGTCGCTCGCAATTCTCCTTCAGTTTACTCCTTCATCTGGTTGATTATGCGTCTGGATCTTTTGGAGGTCCGTCCGGTTGTGTCTAGCTGGTTACCCGGTCCTGCCGGTTCTGCGTATGTACGTCTTGATGGTAACCCGGCCCTGCTGGTTCTGCGTCTTCTCTCTGCTGTCTTACGTTTTTAATAATTTCGCTCGAGTGTCTTCGGTTGTTATCGGAAAACCACTCCTCTACTAAATTATGATTGAGCCTAGCGTAAGAGTATTTTCAATCAGCGCGCCCGGCGACAAGTCGAAAAACTCATTAAATTGCTCGTTTGGGGTTGCGGGTAGGGTAAATGACCATCAGCGAATAATCGCGATTTTGGCCGATCAAATAACTCATTTTTCCCTGTTACATATTATTATTATCTAATAATAAATCACGGTTACGCGGTAAATCAACGACTTCTCACAAATACATACATATACCACAAAATGTACGCGGACTAATATCGCGGTGTTTCCCCTTCCCCGGTTGCCTCGGGGGTGTCTGGTCGACTTCCCCGTCGGCCCTACACGAATTCCCCTCCCAGAGGGTAAGCGAATAGTCTCCGTCAAACCCCCACCTACTCGGATAGTTTCACCTACCACCCTTTGACAGAAGGCCTCGGAGTGGGGACCCTCAACCCTCCAAAAAGAGATAAAACTTTGCTTACCTGGTCCGGTTGGACTCCTGGTAAAAGAGCTTCCTAGGATCGGCCGGGAATGGTCTTCCTCTGCAACCTCTCTCGGAGACTAAGTTGCCTCTACGGGCTTTTATGCGCGGTTTTATTAATTTAGCTATCCGCTGTATGTATGGACAGAATAAATTCTATCGCCCTCTATTGTTGTCCGCGAAAGCATCGTGAACGCAAAATAATAAATCTATAATAAAGTCCAAAGTGACAAAATCGAAGGAAATTGAAAAAAAAGTAATTCGATTAAAGTAAAATATAAAATTAAAGAAAAAGAATGCGTTTAAGTGTTTAAGTAAACACTAAATACGGAGAACTTAGCCGTGCGAGTGACGGTGAACCGAGTGAATGGAAAAAAAATGAAAGAATGAGCGATTAAAATTTAGAGTCAATTTAAACTCTCTCATATTATTTCTCATATTTCGCCTTATTTCACGATTCTTTCAATCTCTTGAATCATTTAAAAGATTCACTTGGAATCTTTATTCGTACTTTTATTTTTTTTTCCTTTGAATTTGCTTGCTCGGGATTTAAAATAATTTTCACTCGGGCGCGCATTCATATACTCACACGGTCCACTCGTATAAATGTAATATCACACTAAATTCACTCATATTTATCTTAGTAGTAATTAAACACAGCCATAGTAATATAAATAAAAAGTTTGGAAAATCCAAAAGTGCACGCCTCATAACGCTTATTTAATTTTAAAGTCAAAATAACTTGTATCCCTCAATTATAGAGTAAAACGAAAAAAAAAATTTTTTTTGCTACTATCACGCTACTGTTTATGTCAACATTTGACGTCAAAAAAATAGAAAGAAAGTAAAAAAGAGTTGTGCAAGAAAAAGATGCCTGGATGCAGCACCGGTAAAAGGCTCATAACAAAATATATCTATATATATATGAGGTTTACAAAAATATCCGTCAGAGGTAGCATCAGTGGAAAGAAATATACACGGGATTTTGTACACAAAAATGCTATCAGTCATCACTTTTAATTTAATATTAAAAAAACGATAGAAACTACGATAGTGACTATCGAAAGGGTTCATTTTGAGAAAATTCTTAACAAAATAAAAAAAACCGCTCTCGATACGATAATTTTTTCGGCAGTTATTCTGACTACATCCCAATAGAGTTAATACATACAGACATCCGGACGTCCAAGTAAAATTTTTTTCAAACTCGTTTTTTCTTTAAAGTGGCAGAACCAATGTTCTTTAAAAAACCTAAAATAAGTTTTCTCAAGTCTTTTCTTGATATACGTGTACTCATATTATCCTATCGATGAAATATTAACGTAATAGAGTCATCTTAAGGCCAGAAAATTGCTTGACCTTGACGTGTTGAGAGTAGAGCACTACCTCAACGCTTCACTTATGAGGCATGCAGTAATAATACGTCGTCATAGTAGTAAATAATAGTATTTATAATAAGAAAATAAACCACAGTAGAAATAAGTCAAAATAATACAAGTAGTAAATAGTTATTAGAATAAGAAACTAGTTATAATTAGTCGTAAGCAATAATAGTAAGATATTAGAATATACTCATAGTAATAAGCAAATCATAGTCATAGTAGTATAAATAGACAATAGTGAAAGTAGTCATAATAATAAGAAGTAGTATTAAGTCATAGTAAATAGAATAAATAGAATAGCCCTAGTTATAGCTTTAGTCATAAGTAACTGATAGTATAATAATAATAAAAATAATACTTAGTTATTATACTAGAATAAGTAATTAATAATAGTAAGAGTAAGAATCACATAATTATAAGTAAATCACAAATAATAGTAGTAGTAGTAGTCGCCGCAAAACCATGGTCCGCTCGGTCACTTCATTTCACCATCACAATTAATCAATTAGACAGTAAAAATGTTTGGATAATACAAGGTATGCTGAAATAGAAATCATCTATTACTAATATAATTAAGATTTTAATTATTTTAATTTTTACTCGTTGTGTCTCTTCATAAATATATTCAGTACAGTCAGAGTGCATCAATGAAAGTTGAATTCATCAATTTTAGAAGTAAATCGATCGATTTTTAGAAATTTTCGTAACATATTTCGATGCTTTCTTTACATTTGTTTAGAAAATAGTAATTTAAGCAACTATTATAAGCAAAAAAATCGGAGCAGTTAAATACAGTTATGACAGAGTGATTAGCTTGCCAAGTCTGGTCGCACCTAAGTATTATAGTCAAATATTAGGGCGCCACTGGAAGATGGACTCGGCCTTCCAGAACCGGATGTTAATGTGATTTTATTTAGAAGCTCAGGGTCGTTTGTAAATTTTATATTTTGTGAGAGAGGAGAGGAATAGTGAACAGGCTGAAATAAATTTTACTTCAAACTTTACTTTTAATTTTAATTAATCAAGCACCTTGCTTATTATTTATTTAACCTTTAATAACAGTTAATTACCTTATGACAAACTATATTCTTATGACAAACTAATTTCCTTATGACAAACTAATATCTCGTCCCCTGGACGGTTTTCCTTATGACAAACTAATAATCTCGTCCCCTGGACGGTTTTCCTTACGACAAAACTAATTTATACCTCGTCCCCTAGACGGAATCTTATGACAAAACTAATACGTCTCCCGGACGTTTCCACACACTCCCGTTAAAATACCGTCCCCTGGACGTTAAACCTTAATACCAATTAATAATTTGTCCCCTGGACATAAACTAAATTATTCTAATATCATCCCCGGGATGTATAACTAAAATTTACTACAAAATCATCCCCTGGATGTATAACTATTATTTAATTGTTCACCGAACTAAATCACAGATTTTCCTTAACATTAAATTTACTTTACTCAACTTTACCTCACTCAATTTTTCAACAACTCATAATTTTAATACTCAATATAAATTTTCTCATCCTATAATTCACTGTCTTTTCAATCAATTAATTTATTTTTTGTTTAGTATAATTTATAAATTAATTAATTTTTCCCACTTATAAATTTTCCTAATTAATTTTCTCTGATTAATATTTTATTATTAATTTGCCACAATTATTATTCATTTATTATTTTCAATTTCTAAATGTATCATTGATAATTTTGACAATAATTTTTTTTCACTTTCAAAATAATCCGTTTACACTTTTTACTCACAATCTAATTTATTCAAACTCTAGTATCTTTTAATTAATCTTTAGATATTTCATTTAACTTAAAATTAATTTAATAATCACGTAATGACTAGAAGTTGATTTCGGGTTGACTAGAATTTTCGACCGGTGAATTGGCGTCACGCGGTTCCCGATTTTTATTGAAGTTAATTGAGTAATTCGATTAAATTAATGAATCTTAGAATTAATGCGGCCGACGGGATAAATTCCAGCCTGTATTAACCTTAAGACCAACTAATAAATTAATTTCTAACGGCTGGAGAGCCTGGAATAAATTAACAAATTAATAGTTTTAATTACCGAATTATGTACAAGATAAATTTAGTTTTATTCCGGCTAGGGAGCCTTGAATAATTATTACAGAGTTTAGACCAGATATTGACGACAAATGACGCGACGAAACTTTCGAGAACACGAGATTGAACGGCTGGAGAGCCTGAACTATCCGTTTCTCTACGCGAGATCAACGGAAAGATATTAAGTAATATATTATAATTAATTTGCCAGATTAGTAAAATTAATCAGCGGCCTGAATTAATTATAATTTACCTCCAATTTTTATTTCAGCAGTCCTTGGAATTTTTAAGTGATGATTTGCTTCGGGCTGCTACCAATCTCACTGGTGTTAGTTGTGTTTCCAGGTTTTCCGTTGTCCGGCTTTCTCGTCCTCTTATTTCCTCTTTCGCCAGCAATTTTATAAAGTCTTTTTTTCGAATTGTAATTGATACCTGTCAATGAACAGTGCGTATTAGAATTCGTAATTTATAGATTGATTACCAAATGGCTTTAGAGAGCCTAAATAAAATTTTATTAATTAATATAATCGCCTCGTTCCACGTGAAGCGTGTACAGACGTAATTATTGACCTTTTATTTATATGGTCTGATCCCTTTGGATATCCGAAGAACTCTGTCTATTTCATGTTCCGTTGGTATTTTTATAGTCTCGTTCCACCATTTCGGTTTACTCTTGAAAAACTTAGTCTAGGGGAGTGGCGAATATTCGGGTCTAGGTGATCGTGCGACACCCGGTGACTAGTCGCGTTACTAACTCGAAACTTACGAGGTCGTTGGCCGGTTACCGGCGGGAAACAAAATTCAAATTCAAATATTTAATTTCTCAGGGAATTATGATTCACCCTGTTACACAGTAAGTACTTCAATGACATAATCCGATTCTTATATAGGTTTCTTACAATTTTTAAAATTTTTATTACTAAACTGAAAAATATATGACACTTTATAAAGAATGTTTCTTCTTTCTATTTTTCCATAACTTCTAAAATATTAATACGAGCTTTTTTTGTTTTTTTTTTGTTAACTCCAGCTGATAAAGATAAACTAGAATACTAACTTTAATTTTTGATTCAATTTTTATAATTTCTGAACATTTATGTTGAATGTATTTTTGAGATTTTTGAAAATAAGCCGTAATAGATGAGATTCTAAATGAAAAATTGTAAGAAATGTTTTTAGTATGTTTAAAAATAAAAAAAAAAAAGCACATCTCAGATGCTTCGCATCATGAGTCGTGCAATAAAAATTTTTGTAATAATTATATAATTTAATCGTATTCTATTGTTTACAGAACCTGAAAGAAAATTGAAATTGTTGAGCAATAAAATAATTCAAGATAATAATCGTCTGGAGAATCGAGATTCAATTACCGAAGAAGAAGACAGCCGATATAGTTTAAATAATATACTTATCGAAGAGTCGATGATTTTAAACATGTCTGACGATTCAGACACTGAAAACATTCAAACAAATCAATAAAAATAAAATAATTTTTTATAAATTTAGTTTGTTCTCTTTCCTTACCTTTCAAAGATACATATTATTTCATAATACAAAAATTTTTACTTATATAACGCGAAAAATCAATGTTTAATATTTTTTGCTCCACTAACCGATGGAAGGTCCGGAAAAATTTTCAAGGTCTTACTTAAAAAATCTCTAAACTTTACGCGGTTAAATTTAATTGAAAAATTACTATGCAATAAATGAATATTTATTTTAAATAAAATTATTGTAAAAAATTACCTTTTTACTAGTAATCTAATATTTTTTTAAAATTGACCACAAAATAACCTCTTTACATTGACGATATAATTTAATTTTTTTATAAAATATATAAGATAACAGTTATTATTTTTTATTTTATGAGAAGCTTTTCCTTTGAATGAATGACCGCGATAATTAAATAGCATTTCGATTTGATATTTCATTTCAATTATTACTACTTTAACGGCTTATGGTACACAGAAATCTTAGTTGTGTATTCAGTTTGACCTCTAAACTGCATGATCGACGGAGTCTAGAAAATCCTATACGATTCAATACTTTCCAACGCGATACATAGGGTTTCAAAAATAGTATTGAATCGCATTGAATCGCATTGGCTTCCATGCTGAATCACTAAGATAGTGATTTAAATTGAATAGTTTGATAAATATTATTTACTATTCGGAAATATTAGTGAAAAAAATTGTGCTTATATACTTTTTCAGGTGTTCCAATATAATTGAGGTTAACTATTGTAACAGGGAAAATTTGAATTTTCCGCGTTCAGATTACCATAATTATCTCTTATGCGCACCGTCGACAAAAACTATAACTACTCCAGGGGTATCCGGAGTAGAGCGCGACTTGTCGTCAGGAGTGGTAATTGTAGGGGCTTGTCTGTCAGTCCCCCCTCATTGTAAGTAGGAGTTTCCAGATTTCCGGAAGTTGCCGAACCTAGTCGAGTGGGTGCACAATGATAAGTGTCGGTGAAAAATCGAGACCGGGACACAACCGGACAGACCTCCCAAGGATCGAGTCGCAGAGATAACTCAGGTAATTAATTATATACTACTTGGCTTCTATTATTGTGGAACCAAGCGATACTCTTAATAATTATTATCGATACCAGGTCATTAGCCGGTATCTGTCATAATATCATATTAATTATACTGGAAAAGCAGGTGAAGGAGAGTACGCGTAAATTGAAGGAAAATAAAAAAGACGAGAGGAGAGTAAAGAGTACGACGGATGAGTTAAGAGAAGACAAAGGAACCCGACAAGACCAGACGGAGACAAAGCAACAGAGAACTACGCATCAGAATTGTAAATCAGGTAGTACTTAAATTAATTTTCTAGGCCTCAGCCAGAATATTCATTTCATTCAATAAAAATACTTAGTCGTTCGTCGGGGTTATCCGCGTCTAGGCCCATATTAAATTAATTAGTTATAAGAATCGTTAAAATTAATTTAAGCCAGACATTTGTCTAACCAGATCCAGGCCCTTTAGCCGGATCCAGGGCGTCGTTCATGATTCCAGGCCATTGCCGGAATTATTGCGTCGTAGAAATTTCTAGGCCCATTGTGTAAAACACAAGCCAGGAATTCCGTGGTCTAATTTCAAATCAGTGTGAGTGAAAATAAGTCTAGGGGACTAGTGTGAGTGTGTGCGAGTACAGATCCAGGGGATCAAGTTATGGAAATTGTTGTTATAAAATTATTGTTCGTCAGGTACGACGATTTCAAATTATTTTAAAATAAATTCCAAAGGTAGTTGGCTAGTAGCAATGAAGTTGTGTGCGTGTGTGTGTGATGCTAAAGGTAGGTGGCGTAATTAAGCAGTGTTCCCAACTCTCAAAAATTTTTCCCCCAAAGCTTAACTCAAAAACCCCTATAATCATGACAATTACATGAAAATCCCCCTAAAAAAGTAATATTAAAAAAAATATAAATAATAAATTAATATAATAATCAGTTAATGATAACCAATAATAATTAGTAAATAATAAATGAATAATAATTAGTAAATAATAAAAAATATTCTTTAATATTTATAACATATATAAATTACAATTTATACATTATTTAATATATCCAATGTGAGTTCATTTTCTTCTGATTCTGAGTTTTTGAAATCATACATATTGACATTGAATAAACTTAACATTTTAGCGGATGGATTAAATGTTGTGCACGATCCACCATTTCGTTGCAATGTAAATCGGACCATAATCATACTCTGTAAAATTAGTCAGCCAGCAGGTTTCACTAAGTCCTTGAATTTTTTTTAGGTCCTTGTTATCTCATTCATCGTTTGATATAATGCTCTATAGTAATCTAAACGTTTAGAGCTGTATGAAAACCAATTATGGGCTTCTCTCACGAGAAATTCTAGTTGCCGTGGTAATAGTTCAGCCGCTTTTTCCGTACATATATGCAAAGAGTGGGTAATACATTTGACAATAATCAAATCAGGTAGTTCTTTTTTAATAAAGCAATCACTGAATTACGTTTACCAACCATTACATTCGCGCCGTCAACGCCTATTCCTATGAGATTTTCTACTTTTAAGCTATCCTTTTTAAGTTGATTTATAATGAACTCATGTATGCTTTTTGCATCACTTTCTGTTACCTTTATCATACGATAAAAAGTTGTGACAACTTGACCCATCTTGTGGGAAAAATAAACGCACAATAATGCATAGCACTTTCTGTGTCAATAGATCAGTACTTTTATCAACAATAATCGAGTACGGAAAATCTCCTATCTCTTTAATTAAAGCTTCAAGCATTGATGGGCCAAGCACATTTTTTATTAACATCGAACACTTAGTGCGATGAATTTTAAGGTTCTCCAAAGCATCTGACGAAGGATCCAACTGGGAAAGTATTGGCAGGGTGCGGAGTATAGGGTGGGGACAATCAAATCTATTGTAGCGCCTGCAGTGGACGAAATACGCGTTAAATCGCACTTGTCTTGTGAATAGTTAAATGAAAGCAGTGTTAAAAAATAAAAACAAGAAGTTGTTGTGTTGTTAATTGCAAAAATACTGACAGAAATAGTAATTGCAACCCGAGTAAAAATGAAATTATTATTTTTACGAAAAAATTATAAATTTTTATCGACCGCCGCACCACCGCTGCACCACCGCCGTTTGGCGGACTATTTCGCCGCACGCTAAAAATATATTCTGCTAGCACCGCCGCACCGCCGCTGCACAACCGCTGCACGACCGCCGCACCACCACTGCGCCAATACCTAAGCATAACCCCGATTTCACAAAAAAATGGCATTTATATGCCAAAATATTTTATGATTAATTAATTAATTTACCCAGTTTATGGTGAGAGAAATTTAATTGTCCGGTAAAAGTGAATTATATATGGCCATATATTGAAATTTCAATATATACATAGCCATTTATGAAAATTTCAACTAAATTAACAAAAAAGACTTACCCGATTTTAGTAGTTTTTTTTTTTTCTTTGATGATGCGGAAATCAATCAGATTTATGATGAAATTAATATCTAACCGAGTAGAAATTTTTAATTTAGGGAAAAAACGCTATAAATATCAACCAAACGCACACAATTTAGTAGGATTCGAACCCGGGACCTTACGCACGAAAGACCGACGCTTTAACGACTAGGCTACGCTACCGACAGTGACTACTAAGTTTACTTGTGCTATATGAGATTGAAAAGAATATATCACTTTTAAATCACTAATCAAAAATAATTTACAACAAAATATCTCAGCTATGGTGCGGTGGTGGTGCAGCGGTGGTGCGGCGGTCGATAAAAATTTATAATTTTTTCGTAAAAATAATAATTTCATTTTTACTCGGGTTGTCACGGTGGTGGTGCGGCATTTATAAAATAATCGGAATTGTCACGGCTGTAGTGCAGCGGTGGTGCGGCGCTTAAAAAGCCGTGCAGCGGTGTTGCGGTGGTGGTGCGGCGGAATTCTATTTTTACTCGGGAAGTTTTATACATTTCCATCCATGATATTCATCTTTGGCTAAGAATTATTACGAGGAATTTTTTAAATTACAAATTTTTGACACGAAGTATTTTTAATTATTGAGTTTTAAAACTTAAAATTACGAATAATTAAAATCACTTTAATTTCTTTACTTAATGCATAAAACGTTACTCTAATCACTCTCTTCGTTCCAGTATTTTGTCACTAATGTTTTGTACCCCTTTATCAAATGGTTTGGGGTCCCTTTGATATTCCAAAGCGAATCAATTTACAGAAATAGTTTATGTGCTCGCACCGACACCAACAGAGTTCAGTGATTATTGAAATAAATTGGTGACATCCACATATCATACTTGCCAATTTGAACTGCTTCTGCCCATTTTTTGTACCCTGGTTGTAATTTACCACTTTTAATAAACCCTGATGAAAAGAAACTTTCCATCACCAAAATATTAAATTTTTCACATCGTGCAAAATCTTGTAGTAATAAAAATGAGGTATTTATCACATTATCATCCAACTGTTCATTAAAATTTAGTGCACTTAAATTAATTCCATACATAACTTTAAAAATGTTCGGAAAGTTCTTTGGGTAGTCCAATTTAACGTTAAACAAAGTTTTGTACGTATTTGAATTTTGTCTATTGATAAGATTAAGCTCATTCATATTAGTGGTCTCAACTGGGTCACTTATTTCCATTTCTTCAAAACAATCATTGTTCTTACAATATAATTTTTAGTAGATTTCATAAAAATCTAACTATTGTATTTGTCCTCATGATGGAATTTTTGAAAAATTTTGCTACCTCTAAACTCAGCTCGACGAGCTGAGTCAGGAAATACATTCAGTTCAAAAGTTTATATATGTATTTATATATATATATATATATATGTATATATAATATAACGCGCCGTTCTCCAACGATAGCGTCCGCAATTCTACACCGATCTTAATGAAACTTAGTATACTTATTCTATGGACGATTACCTTGAATGAGTTCGAAGATGAGCCATTTCGGCCAATAAGTTTAGAAGTTATAGTTAATTGAAATTTTGCAAAATTTTCAAAAAAAATTTGTTTGCTGCTTTAACTGGATGTAACTTCTGAACGGTAAGATATAGCTTATTTTCGTTTGTTCTATGTGAAAGCTCGTCCGATTGCCTACAATTTTGACTATACAGCTTATTAATTTGACCATTTTTTCTAGTAGATAAATGGTTTTGAACATTTACAAAATATTATAAAAACTAATTTTATGCGGGTTTTCACTTTGATCATAGCCACAATTTCACACCGATCACCTTGAAACTTAGTATACGTATTTTGTGGGTGACTACCTTGTTCGAGTTCGAAAATGAGCTCAATTGGTCCATTAGTTTAGAAGTTATAGCATTTCTAAATTTTCAAAATGTCCAAAATTCATATATTTTTATTTATTCTTCCTTCAATATCTTTTGAATGTGATAACTTATCGGTTTTACATCAAATCCATCTGAAAGCTCTTCGAATAAGCTTTAATTTTCATGCCTATATATATGCCTAGACCACTGGAATTACTTATTTTACCATTCATTCAATGAAATTTTGCTATTGCATTAGTTCTCCTACTCCTTAGTACATTCATGGAGCTACTTAAATTCATATAATCGCAGTGTGACACTTATAAAATCCATACATCTCAATTCAGTGGGTATATACAGTTTTGTTTTATCGACAGTGTATAAATGATATGATATATCAATAACAAGATTAACATTAGTTATGATGATAATATTCTCTATATTTACTCGTTGTTCGATATTCTAATAGGCTTTTTATTTCAAATATTAGTACTAATTTCAAGTATGACACTTTGATGTATCGCAATCAATTTTTAATCTTAGAATATTTTATTAGTAGATTTTATTGAAAGCAAATTATCGGCTTTGTCCTTATGGTAGAATTCTCGAGCCCTAAAACCATAATCTTTCATAATTTTTCGAATAGGGTCCGGAATACCATTGGTCCAATAGTTTGAATATATGCATACGAATCTTTAAATAACGTCAAATCAAAACATATAGTGCATTATCAAAAATTCTTCTGAAGCTCATTTAGTTAGCTTCAATTTTTGGCATTATACTTATAATTTTTGGATTTCTTATGTTTTAAGAATTTTTAAGAAAATGTAAAAAAAAATTTTATTTTATTATCAACTTTTATTTTAACAGTGAAAAAAATTAAACAATGAGAAATCTACTTCCATTTCGGCTGCCGAATGGCCTTTTTTTTATCTTCAAATTGTGATTCATGTTTGTTGATTTTTGGCTTTTCACATTGCGATTTAAATTCCGAACGTCGCAAATATTTTTTTTGAGTAAAGTAAGTTGCTCCACTTCTTTTTCGGTCCCAGGTTTCTTCGGCTAATGGCCAGTCACCTTGAAAAGTATCACCATCATCTTCCATATCATATTGGCTTTGTTTATTCTTTTTTGTTTTTTTTTGCCGTTCTGTGATCAATGCATTTTCTCTCTCTCTCTAATAGTTTCCCTTTAATTATGTCTTTTATTTTCGCAATAAATCTCGGTACTGGAATGTTTTTTTGATTTTTAAAATATAAATTTTTTACAATATTAAAAAATGATTCTGCCGTTGCATTACTGTATCGGACAAAATGCTTGCCACATTTTTCTAATCGATGTAAAATAGTGCCGGACCAAATTGAAAAAAAAAGGAATTAGATGTTCTAGGACATTAATAAAAGAAGATTTTAAAACATATTCATTTTTAAATGGTTTTTGATCTGAGTTATCCATTTCCTTAGATTTATTATAAATTTCGGAAAATCTTACATGATAAAATGATCAATACCGTAGTTTTTTTCTATTTTTTTTATTCTTCTTTTTCTCCAGTATCATTTATGATGTCACATTCTAAATCCTCTTCTTCTTCTTCTTGTTCTTTCAAATTGAATAACTCATCGTCTTCAATATCTTCTACTTCACAATGTAAACCGTCCTCACTTTCATTTGAATCAAACGCTGTAGCGTCATCGTCTGCATGCTGAGATTTATTTACTGAGTTTTGATTTTCATTTGTTTTATCATTTGAATTTTCTTCTCCTTTTGTATGTAAAATTTTATCGACCAATGTATAAACTTTATCACTCCGCCATTCACACCTAAATACTTCAAATCCTATCTGAAAGATCTCATCAGCTTCATCAAGTGTAGTACAGTGGACCAGTTGTGATATCCAATACAACGCGAGTTTACTTAAGGATTTGGTCGTGTTCAGTGTCCTTAAATATCGTCGTACAGCTCCGATGAGATGAGTTGAACAAATATGAAGGACTGTGAAGCTTAATTCACTATTATCATCTGTCTTGGTGTCTAATTCGTACGTTGTATCAATGTATTTTTGAAGTGGCATATTATTAAATCCAAATGTTACCGCCTGCATAAGCGTTAAACTAAAATCCACTTTCACTTTGTGGATCACCGGTTTCTTTGTAGATAAGCGCCTGATGCAATAGTTAACGGTTAACAAAAATATTGACAGATGATGTGCAGACTGTACTGAAGATATAAATTCTGCAATTGGGAGTGATCCAGATTCTTTATTTTTTATTGCTGGTGTAGTTAACGCGTAATAAAAAATTCGTTTGCGCTCTGCACTTTTAATTGGAGCAAAGATGCTACCTGTAGCATCCAGGTGTAAAAATACAGTATCCTGAAGAGATATCAAATATTTTAATTGTAGAACAGTGAAAAGAATTATATTAAATGGCCGAATTTGAAATGTTTGAATATATCCCGCATAGTTTTTATATGGCCATTCAGCTTAATAAATTTTTATTAAGCTTATAATGTGATCTACAAACTCCTTCGATATGTCGAGTTTGCCATTTGTTTTGCTAGAAATTTTATGCAAAATTATGCTACTTGGAGCTTCATTTAAATTTCCGGATTCCAAAACGTTTCTTTTTTTTTTTGCTAACATTTTATATTTGACAACATCAGGCTTCTCTTTTTCTAATTCTTCTGCAACTTTCAGTCTATCTTCCCCGCTACAATTTCTCCGATCCTTTTCTTCTGGTTTATGGGAAATTGGGCCACTTGCGGTTACGGTGATTTCATAATCTTCGAAAGGTTTTTTTATGGGTGAATAACATTCGAAGATATATTTTGTGCACCAACTATTTTTGCATTTCGCTTTAACTACAAAACACCTGTTGTTTTTTTTTCCCCTCAGGATAACCCTCATGCTCTAGGAAAGCAAGTACACATTTTTCATATTCTTCATGTTTCTCAAAAACCTCATTAAATCTAGATGTCCAGCCTTTCTTCAATTTATTGCTATTACAGTCCCAAAATTTCTTCCAGAAACTTTTGGGAACAATTAAGATTGGGAGGTTATGATGAATACTGCTGTTAGTTGAATTTTTATTATTTATCTCTTGGACAATCTGATCGGTATTTTCATTTCCGTCATCTCTTTTGTAGTTTTGATGGTAGATGTGAACGTTATTTCCATTAATTGTCTTGAATTTATCATCTTCAGCAATATTTTCTGTCTCATTATCATCATTGTCCCTTAAATTATCATCATGGATGTTATAAATAAATCTAGGATTACTATCATGTGCGTCAAAATTTTCTTCACAACTTAAAGTTTCAGAATCATTGATTAAGTGTTCTGCAACCACTGTATGATTGTTTATTTTATCAAAAGAATCCGTATCACTTTCAAAGTCGTGGAAATTTGGGTCATAATCAGCATCATTAAAATTTAAATTCGGATAGTAATTTGAAAACTCATTCTCACATTCTTCATAAACACATAAATTTTTATTAATTTCAATTTCATTATTATTAAGATTATTGACATTTTATCTGCTTCATCGTAATCATCGACATAAGAGTCTTTTTCATCACAAATACTAAAATCATTTTTATGACTGTCTTTGAAATTTTCTTCGCTAGAATTTACAATGCTAATAATTTTATTTTCTTTTATTATGGCATTACAGTCATTACCAAAAGCAGATGAATGCAGTGTATTGAAAATCATTCCAATATTCTTTTGTTAAGTAATATTTTTAATACATCTGTAACACACATTAGTGTGTTATGTGACGGCTTTTGAAGCTGGATTATCGAAACCATGTTTACTCAAAATTTTTTTTGCGACACGTTCTAAAGAACAGTTCGCAATTTTATAAGACGAAGCATCAGTTGATTTTATTAAGTTTTTCCCAGTGCATTCTTTCTTTAATACAAAAATTGCTTCCACAATATCATTGTTCAATTTTCATTTTAAACCACAATTTCAGCACCAACGCAATAATTTAAATTTGAGAAATTAAAAACTTTTGATTTTATTATAATCAAGATAAAAATTTTTTTTTTCTTGCTCTCTTAGCCGAAAGTACGATCTTCCTGGTCGCATTACACTCCAGAAAGAGCCGCTTTTGTGGCTGGCTCGCAATGCAGAGAGTTGTCACTAGAGTGCGCTTATTTAGTATGACTCGCTTATGTAGCAAATATACAGAGATTTTGCAATAAGAAACAAATTATTTGAGAATTAAAAAAGTCAAAATTAAAACAAATGCACATACAGATTTTTTAATTTTTTACATGTGCATCTTTTTATTCTTTATTTATGAGACATTTTATTTTATATTTTTTAATTATTAAAATGAATAAATATCTGATAAATATACGACAGCGCATGTGTCAAAATAGTCATGGATGCGCCTGTCTATTTATTTATCATATCATAACCATAAATTTAATTGAAATTTGAAAAGTCTTGTGACTAAAACTTTGTTATCAGTAAAGAAAATAACGCATGGAGTAAGAGAAAGAGTAAGAAAATATACGAGAGATGATAATATATTCTTACTATTGTGCATCATTGTAGTTAGTGTTTGGGCTTATAAATAAGTCTAAAATATATTCCTAAAGAGAGAAATAAAATATCTAGTTTCAACTAAAATTGAATCTATAATTTTCTTTTTTAATCATTTAATGTTTTTGATGCCCGCCCCGACCAGCAAAAACTTCGGCTTCGCCTCAGTTTTGCAAAAGTCGGGCGGGTCCGCCCCCCCCCCCCCTCCGCGGCTCGGCTTCGCCTCACAATGTTAATTAATTCAACGTACTTTCGGCTGGGGAACAAGAAAAATAGTATACAACCAGTATTCTCTGTACGACCAATACATCCGGAGTTATTGATTATCAAAGCCGAAATGGACTTTTTCGCTTTGATCAATGATAACTCGGCGCCAAATCGTCGTAGAGACTTTTTAAGGGCATAAAATTTCCGAGAAAATTCAGACATTCGGATTATTTAAAAAAATTTATTGTCGCCCATAGAGGTATTGACAGACCAGCAAAAATTTTGAAAATTTTTTTTTCGTTGGTTTTCTTATGATTACTCCAGAACCGTACATGATAAAAAATTTTAAAGTCCAGATCTGAAAACTAGAAACTTGAGGCTACAATTTGCTTTTTTTAGTTTTTTTATACGACCATTTTTCACTGTGTTACAGCATGTTGAAAATCACCTAAAAATTTCGGATTTTTTTCTATCCCTTAATTTCTGTGACCAGTGTATGTATGTATAGAGATTTGCACATGAACAAGCAAGAAGAGGTGAATGGAAACAAGCAGCAAGAGATCGAGAACGATTTAAACAAAGAATCAATAAATTAAATATAATTATTGAACCTGTATTAATTAAAAAACTTACATTTATAAATAAATTAACTTTTTTATATTGACATATATTGTTTTTTATTAGTTTTAACCTAAAATAGACATTTAAGTCTTTACATAACCTTAAATATTTTTTAATTTTACATAACCTCAAATACATAATAAACTATAGATATTTTTCTCAACCTAAAATATACATTTTGGTGTAACATAACGTCCAATACATAATAAACTACAAATATTTTTCTTAACCTAAAAATATACATTTTTCAGTCTTACATAAACTATAGACTTTTTATCTTAACCTAAGAAATACAATTGCAGCAATCTTTTCTGAATGGATATGCAAGGCTATCAGGGATATCATCATAGAAAAGAGAATGATCCCGACACCTTTGATAGTTAATCAATTTCTTATTATTTTGTAATCGTTTCGATAGTTTGTGCCAAGCGAAATCGATTTGTTGGGTTGCATTTTTAATGATAAATGCAACATCAAGACATGCGATATCTTGATTATCCATACACAGTAAGTTCTCCAACTGATTGAAGATCTGAACCGACTTTTCATAGGTTGGTTGGTTTCCATAACAAGTCCAAAACCACTTCTTGAAAAATTGAACATTTTGATATGCACATGAAGAATAAAACTTTTTCTTATGATGAACATGGTACGGACAGCGATGTTTTGGAAAATCATAAGCATCAAATAGAGACAAATGTCTTAGTTTTTCCATATCAATTATAGGTACAACAGAGTCAATTAGATCATCAAGCCATTTTTTCTTTCGTTCACCTTGAACGTAAAAGTAACGTGCATTTTTCACCAAAATATCTAGATTTTCTCTCAATGATTCATATGGTTGCACACCAGATGTCCATAAAATCAAATGTTGAAGTCCACAATGATCAACTTTTTTGCATTACTGCAACATCAATCTGATCTAAAGGTGGTTCGAATAACCAATGTTCACATTGCACACGTTTATATGGATTGACTTTAACACAAATATCACTAGCACAAAGTTCTTTTATCACAAATCTGCCATCAGGCATATCAAAACCCAGAAAATCAATTATTAGTTCCATTATTGCGGTTTGTTAGCTTTGAACAATGACTTAGTTAATATGAATGTGATTTCATGACACGCTTCTTCGTAATCTTTGCGATCGTTGAAGTTTATTAATAATTCTTTCCAATGAGAAAGTTGTAAGTTAATTTCTTTTCTTCGAATAGCCAAATCTTTGTTTCTTTCCTCATTCGCTTTCATAAAATAATAGGAATTTGGGATAGCGTCGTTGTCGTTGTCGTCGTAGTCATCAAAAATATCACTTTCACTGCTTATATCCTCAAACTCGATTTGGGCATGGTGGTTACACTCATCAGTGCATACATGAAGTCTGTAAAAGTTAACAATGAAATGTTCATAGTTAAATTATTAAAAAAAAAGTGATTCTTCTTATATACTTTGAACCGTGAGGACCCATTGTTTTTATGATTCCCTCAGTATACGTAATTGTAGTTTTTCCGTTTTTTCACTAATTTCAGATGGATTCTTCGCTAAATTTCTTTTTTCAGCACAGCCTGGACACGATACTTCTCGCGCACTTTCAATAATTTCAATATTTTTGGCAAATGCAATTACATCATCGATAAATTTACCAATATCCTCAGGAGGTATGTCACCAAATAATGATGCAATAATATCGTCAAGATTATCAGTGTACGGCTGGTTATGTAAGAGAAAAATTCTTTCACTTTCACTGAATTTATTATCCATTTGCACAAGCCGTTAACTAGAACGTCTCTCGATGTAGACTGACTGCTGCTGCGAGCTCTCGAGCTCATCGCTCAGCTCATTTCCCCCACTCTAGCTCAAAAACAAGTTCAAACCTGTTAGATGACGTCATTATCAGGAAAAAGGGGGAGAGAAAATACGCCACTAGATGGCATGCTCTTCACATGCTTCTCGCATGTACCCTTACATACCCCAGTATCAATATATAAAACTTCAAATCACACATTTACGTGTACATATTGTATTAATTAGGGTAGGATACGCTAGTGTCAGCTCTGGGGTTAAGCACAAACACGATGCCAAAACCTGTAACCTGATAGGCAAGCCGAGAACCCACTCTAGTCATTAATGGAATTGTACATATTTTTTTCCCTAAATTTCCGGTTCAACACATACATGCGACGCCATCTAACGTCTAACGCAAGCTCAAAATGGCGGACATGAGCTCAAAGCGAACTCAAGATACCGAGGATGAGCTCCAAATGGCGGAAATGAACTCAAAATGATGTCAATTAGCATCGAATGGCGGATACATGCTCAAAAAAAGGTTCTAGATAAGCTCAAATCTACATTAACTGTCAGCAACTTACCATCCACCAGTTAAGCATCTAACTGATGTCAAAAGAGGTCCCAGATAAGATCAAATTGAAGACAATTAGCATCCTAATGATGTCAAGAGGGCCCTAGATAAGCTCACCAACAGTCGACACATTATCATCAATCGGCAACTTAACATTCGCCAGTAAAACAGTTTAGCATGGACACGAACCCACAATCTGTTTTACCTTGCGGGTGAAATCCCCCTACTCATCTACTGCCGATCAATCGACATCCACCGAACAACGAACCGAAGGGCATATACCATTTCGGGTGGACATCAATAACCCATAATCCAATTGCCCAGATCTAACATTGGGCATGATCCTTTTACCCAGAATTCGTTTACCCAGATTTTTAAAATACAGCATATCTTTTACTCAGGCATCCACTTATACAGAGTTTCTTTGACCTAGACATCCGTTAGCACAGAGTATCTTTTGCACAAGCATCCATTCACACACGATTCTTTTGCCCAGATTCTTTATTTTTGTCTTGGTAGTTCAATATAAATATAATAGGTGGCAGTAATATAAGGAACTATTGATGTATTCGAAAAAAAGTTAATTACCAATAAAAAAAAGTGTATAAATTATCAAGTGTGATTAATTAATTAATAAGTATTGACTAATGATAGTGGGAGGACGACTTTTTCGCCGGGATTGCTACAATGAAATATAATATTGAGCCGTTAAATGAATAATGCTCATTAATTGCTATTTTTATTCACCTAACCTGAATCAGCATCTCCTCCCATGTGTGATGGTTAATTTCATTTTCTAAATACTTACCTGATCTTTTTATCTCTTTGTATTGTGATGTAGTGATAATAAATAAATATAAACAATAAAAAATACAAAATAAATTAGTTATTATAAAACGTCGATAGTAGCAGCGTGTAATATTCAAGCTGCTGGCTGTTGTGTAGAGTGCTGGGTTCTAGCTAGCATATGGAGCCATCATTGTCAGGCTGTTTGTTTGAAGTAAGTTACGACAGTGTCAATGAGTCATTTCACTCAAAAAATAGTAGACAAAATTTATAATTTTTATTTTTATATTTAATAAATCAAGAACATTTTTAATTTAACGATAAAATCAAATTTTCAAATAATGATGCTAAAAAGTAAAATATATTTGAACCATTTTTAAAAAATATTTTGTAACAATAACATCAGAAACATTATTTTTTATAAATTTTTAACCAGGAATAATTAGTATAACAATAGTAGTTAAGTATATAATGTAAAGAATTTAATCATATAATATAAATATAATGTAAAGAATTTAATCATATTTTTTTACGTTAATTTTTGTATGTGAATGTCATTATTCTCAAGTTCTACATGGTACCGTGTTGTGTCCATTGGAACATCTGTATTAATTTCAAAATTTAATTTTACTTTTTCAGTAACCGGTGTTTGCTCTTCCTTCTCCCTTCTTTTTTTATGGTCACGGCGGAGTGTGGTTAGTGTCAAATAGGCGTTATGGCCCACCGATGGTAAAAACTGAAAAGAAAAAAATAATAAACAGAAAAACAAAACCAAAAATGTCCTTTGGAGATGCCCGCGATCCCACTGGACACTCAGCTCCTCTCAGGCTGGGTTAGAAATCCGAATTGGGCGCCAGTTCGTGTACCCCACGAACAAAATAACGAAATTACAATAAATAAGAAAAATGAAATGAAAATGAAATAATAAAATAAAATAAACAGAGAGCAGTTGTCAGGTATTGGAAGAGGATAGCAAGAAAGAGATAGTTGCAATAAATAAATAATCAAATTTAAATAAATCCCGGGTTGGTAGCCATTTACCCGATATATTTTTTTTTTAAATTAATAAACAGAATCGTTCCAACGGGTATTAATAATAAACAATAATATAAACAAAATAATAGTAAATCACTTCACAATATAAAAGGACTGACCGTAGTCAAATAACGCAAAACAATAAATATAATTTGTCTGACTATCACTCGCACGTGATAGCTAAAGATATAAATAATTATAATTGATAATTATTATGCGCACACATACAATTGTCTCAAATATTTAATTATATAATTCGCAAAATAATAATAATAATTACTTAGTTTAGTATAATTATCTAGTACCAAAATAATGGTTAATAATATTGATAAATAATTATACCAAATAATCACCCAATGTTAAAAATGATAATCATGTGAATAATTACGACAGATAGTTAATTATTCACCGCAAATTTACTTCAAAAACCCACTGGTGATATTAAATAATTCTAAAATGATTTTACAACTGGTAAATTTTGACCACAACTAAACAAACGGGTATATATTTACCGCAAATAATAAATAATATAAATTATAATCACCATAAAATACTAAATGAGTTCAAACAATAATTAATTAAGGATAAATATCCACCAATAAACTAAATTACAACACAATAAATGTTTCCCCACACTCTTCAAAATTATTTAAGATGTAACATAATAATTGTATAGTTTGACAATTATTTACCGGCAGCGGCACACGGTCACCAATAATTAATAGAAGTAAAATAATTATAATAGATAGCATTAATTATTTACCGACAATAATATACGGTCACCAATAATTAATAACACACAAAATAATAATAAATAATATTAATTATTTACCGTCAACAATATACGGTCACTAATAATTAATAAAACACAAAATAATAATAAATAATATTAATTATTTACCGTCAACAATATACGGTCACTAATAATTAATAGAAAATAATACCAAATTTAACTTCCGCGTGTTTGGATTTACTCTTGGTCGCCGGGACAAAGAACTACGCACATATATATATATTAACACCTCTCTCTCACTCACACGTGAGGTATACCCAAATGGCCACCAACGCGGGACAAATTACACGCCAATGAATTAAACACAAAGGTACTTACAGTCGTCGTTGTAGTATAACACCTTGATTTGCTCCATTGGTGTATATTTAACGGCCGTTTAATCAGTGGCAAAACAATTCCAATTAATATACTATATAAATTGCCAGTAATTCTTTAATTATGCCAAACAGCTCGAAATGGCGTCTCAACAAATTATTTCTTTTGCAACGGCAGCACACCTTACTCGTACAAAAGTTTATCCACGTCTGACCATGGCAGCACGTGAGTCCCATGCCGGCACTTCGGCCGGCGCCATCTTATCATGGTTTCTCTTTCCAACCAATGGAGCACTATCTCTGTCGCATGTTAATTCACTCATTGACATCAACATGATGCAACGACTTGTTTGGCATGTAATTTGTCCCTTTCCGACCTTAAATGGCCATTCCCTTTTCCAGAGCCAATTAATAATATAATATTATAAATAAATATTCCCTTATTTTATTTATAAACCCCGTAAATTTATTTAAATTAAATAAATTCACCGAGGCCAACTGTTGCGTTGCCGCGCATGCGCCAACCAATCAAAATAATAATAATAATAATAATCAAATAATTAAACTAAATAAATGCGTAATTAATTATCCCGGCGGCTGTAAAATCCATTGGCAGGTTTATAAAATGCAGTAATTTTTAATGATTCGGCTGCAATTTTTGCCTAGATAATTAAACAATTAATAATAACACAGTAAATAAAATAAGATAATACATAAGATAATAATAATAATAGTATGATAATAATAATAATGAATGAGACGTGCTGAGCAGCGTGTGCTGCCATCTGTTGCCCTTCTCCGACCTAATGCGAAGATGCCGCGATATTTAAATATCGTGACAACTTATAGAAATTGAAGCAGTATCTGAAAGGCCACTCAGACGCCAATTGATCTTGAACCGACATTTCTGTGTAGTGCTGTGAATAATTAACAAATAATTATTACTTTAAACTAAAATTAATATACAAGATATAAAAATTGATGATCTCCGTCACACTGTACCTCATAATCAGCTAAAAGCTTCAAGAAACGTCGGAAGGTTGATGCGATCGTTTTACGGCGTTTTTTCAACATGGGCTGTGACGCGATTCGCCTGTAAGAAGATAATTATTAATAAATATTTGACATTGTTGAATAGGAGTGCGCTAGTCCATGAAGAAAGCTTTAAGGAATGAGGCATAATATTGAAACAAAAACTTTTGGAGTAAGTCTTTAATATATATAAAAATAATACTTACTTCCACATTTGATGATCGTAATTTTTCAAACTGTCCCAATTGAAATCTCGGTCATAGGTCATAAGTCGCAAATTCACAATTTTTTCATCTTCGGCAAATGTCCCCTCAAGAAAAAAAATTTTTGAAAATCTAAAAGTGCACCCGTCATAACGCTCATTTCACTTTCAAGAAAAAAAAAAATTTAATAAACAACTCGCCAGTAAATAATCCTAAATATGCTTGCTAGTAAATAATAATTATGAAAAAATATTTAAATTAATTAAATAATTTAAATTAATTTACTAATTTAAAATTATTTAAATTATTCAAAGAAATTTTTTTTCATCATAAATAAAATAATTGTGTTTTTTTGAATCATTAAATACATAAAAATTAGTGTCTGTTTTGATGTATGTTTATTATTATTGGATTATAAGTGCAATGTAAAAGTAATAGATGCATTTTAAATTTGGTAAATTACTTGACTGGCATATTGGGAGTAAATCACTACCTTCGCGTTATGAGTCGTGCAATAAGTATTCATATAAAACGAAAAAAAATTATAAATTAATTCAAATGAACTTACATCGGCGTTTTATCCTGTACCACATGTATTCTTCTGGGTAGTACATTTTGATAATTTGTTTTTTTAGACTTATTTACTTATTATTTGAATTAAATAAATATTTTTTATAAACTCAAAATAAAAATAAATGACAGTTCTTTATACGTTTTATTTTTTAATGTTGCTAAGGTAACATATTTTTTTTTTTTTTTTTTTTTTTTTATATAAAACAAAAAAATTTCACTATAATTCAATTTTTGTTTAATTTCAAATATACCGCGTAGTATCAGCTGTTTCTATTGATAGACGTAACTGTTGCACTTCACACCACATGTAAATAAAACTTATCTAGTTTCAAACATGGCTACCTGTCATTATGTTCTTTCTTAAATTTTTCCGATAAATATGAAAAAATTTCCTCCAGTTCTCCTTTTTATTCAACAGCGGAGTAATAAGTAACGAGCAAGAATGCTATTGAGATATATATAATTCTATTTATCCATGTTAAATGTATTGTTAAATTATTTAATAGGTAAATTAACTTAAATATTTATTTTTTAATGATGACTTTTACACAGGTAGTTAATACTTGTTGATTTTAAATATGTTTTTCATTTATTTATTTATTTATTTTTTTTTTTTTAAATTTAATACTATTTTTTGTCTTTTATTTTGATATTTTTGCAAAAATTTATTCATTATAGTTGTTGTAATCGTTGTCTAGCAACGAGATGAAAAAAATTTTTATTTAAACTTGGAGTCATGTCTAAGCTTTTTGATAATTAAAAAAGAAATTATAATTTAAAATAATGAGAATTGTACCAGGTAAAAAAGAAAATTCATTTTTATTGTATCATGATGGCTACAGGTACGCTCGAGATTATCAGAGTGACTCCATATTCCGCTGCTCAAAAAGAAAAAGTTGTGCTTGTTCCGGACGAATTAAATTTTATATTGATGTCTCTTCGATTGATGACATCGAGAGCTCAACAGATGATGATTTTGAAATTCTGGGATCACATGAAGATATGCCGGACTATACAATAGGTGAATGGTTGGCTATGGTTGACATAATGAAAGAGCGGTGTCGTACAAGTAATGATCGATTGATCGATATTTTTAATGATGTTGGTCGGAGGTAATGAAAATGCAAACTTCATCATACACTTATCCAAAAAATTAAAGGAACAAGAAAATTTTATAAATTTTTTAGTGATTTTTGGAAGGCTGTATATTCGTGAAAAATGATCGTATCGAAAACATTAAAAAAGCAAATTGAAGCTTGAAATCTCTAGTTTGAAGATCTTCCAGCAAAATATTTTTTTGAGCCACGGTTTTTGCGGAATCATAAGAAAAAAGTCGAGACAAAATTTTTCTAAATTTTTTGGTTTTGTTTTTTAGGTCTACGGGGCCGGGAAAAATTTTTTCCGAAAAACGAATTCATGGCTCGTTTAGGACATTTATTCAGCTACAATTTGCTTTTTTTTGTTTCTCTGTACAACAATTTGCTGCTGAGATATCAGCCTTCGAATGAAAAAGGATCCTTTCGTCTTTGATTATTGATATCTCAGCAAGTAATGGTCACACAGTAATTTAAAGGGCAGTTTAATAAACTTGAATAAATTCCCTACAAACTCCATTTTTGATTTTAAAAAAAAAAAATTTTTTTTCATCCTTGATATCCATTTGAAAAACCCACAAAAAATGGTCATTTTCTGGTTTTTTAGTCAACTCATCGCTACTCTGCAAATATTGATAAAAAAAATAATGTTGCCAGGTAATTTTACAGCTTAATGTACCCCCCAAAACCCTGGAAATTTTCAGATTGATCCATTGAACCGTTTGTTCGGTCCGATTGCTCAAAGTTTTACAAAACAATTAAAGGAACAAGTCTTGTTCCTTAATGTGTGTAATCATTACCAAAATGAAAAAATTAATTTTGTTTGAATTTTTTTTCATTTTTGCGTTAGTTATTCAGTACATGTAAGGTAAAGAGGGAAAAAAAAAATTTTTTCCGAAAAACGAGACCAAACAAGAATTTTGTTACATTTTCTTTTTTCACGTTTTATTCGGGGGGTTATTTTTTTTTTTCGTTTTTCGGAAAAAATTTTTTTTTTCCCTCTTTACCTTACATGTACTGAATAACTAACGCAAAAATGAAAAAAAATTCAAACAAAATTAATTTTTTCATTTTGGTAGTGATTACACACATTAAGGAACAAGACTTGTTCCTTTAATTGTTTTGTAAAACTTTGAGCAATCGGACCGAACAAACGGTTCAATGGATCAATCTGAAAATTTCCAGGGTTTTGGGGGGTACATTAAGCTGTAAAATTACCTGGCAACATTATTTTTTTTATCAATATTTGCAGAGTAGCGATGAGTTGACTAAAAAACCAGAAAATGACCATTTTTTGTGGGTTTTTCAAATGGATATCAAGGATGAAAAAAAATTTTTTTTTTTTTAAATCAAAAATGGAGTTTGTAGGGAATTTATTCAAGTTTATTAAACTGCCCTTTAAATTACTGTGTGACCATTACTTGCTGAGATATCAATAATCAAAGACAAAAGGATCCTTTTTCATTCGAAGGCTGATATCTCAGCAGCAAATTGTTGTACAGAGAAACAAAAAAAAGCAAATTGTAGCTGAATAAATGTCCTAAACGAGCCATGAATTCGTTTTTCGGAAAAAATTTTTCCCGGCCCCGTAGACCTAAAAAACAAAACCAAAAAATTTAGAAAAATTTTGTCTCGACTTTTTTCTTATGATTCCGCAAAAACCGTGGCTCAAAAAAATATTTTGCTGGAAGATCTTCAAACTAGAGATTTCAAGCTTCAATTTGCTTTTTTAATGTTTTCGATACGATCATTTTTCACGAATATACAGCCTTCCAAAAATCACTAAAAAATTTATAAAATTTTCTTGTTCCTTTAATTTTTTGGATAAGTGTATATTTACATATATATATATATATATATATATATATATATATATATATATATATATATATATTATAGACAATAATAATAATCAAATATTACTTTCTGAATTTCAGTAATCCTGCAGTTAGTGCTAATTACAGCTACCAATCTGTTTCTGCAATTTTATCTAGAGAGAGAGCAAAGTATCGTCCAAGAATTCCAGAAACTCTTTCAGAGTTGTCACAAGTATTACATGAAAATACTATCGTCAAGGTTCATTTACAAGCTGAAGGAAGTTCTATTTTGATATTTACATCAGAGAAATTATTAAGTGGATTCGCTGAAAGCAACGAGTTGTTAATGGATGGAACATTTTCGGTAATTTAGAATTATAGATTCAATTTTATACTTTCTTATATGTATAATCTAAAAATTTTATCTTTATTTCAGAATACGTGTCGAAAACCTCGTATAAATCAAATCTACACTATTCACTTTAAGTATAAAAAAGAGGTAATTTATTTTTTTTTTATAAGAGAAAAAAGTTTTTGGATGAAAAATGAATTTTTTGGGATTTCAAAGATAAGAATAAAATAATGAAATTTTCTCGAAAAAAGTGAAATTTTATTGCTTCAAGAAACTTTTTCCTTTGTCCCAGACATTTATAATTTCTCTGACATGTTTGTTATTTGAGCTGAATTTGTACAGTGTACAAATTATGTTATATCTATTTTAATGACTTTCATTTAATCATATTTTTTAGTATCATGCTGGTGCTATTATATTGACAGAAAATCGGCTTACCAAGACATACCAGACAATATTTAATTGGTTAACTAAAGAAGTTGAAGTTCTAAAAAAAAAAGAAATTACTATCATGACCGATTTTGAGAAAAGTACAATTAAAGCACTCAGAAAATGTTTTCCATGTGCGAAAATTCACGGCTGTTTTTTTCATTTTGCCCAGGTGAGTGTAACAGTTTCAAAATCATCATACTTGAAATTTGTAGTTTTTTTAATTATAATAATTATTATTAATAATAATCATAATATAGGCGGTGATAAAGAGATGGCAGAAGTTGAAAATCAAAGTTCCAGACAGTGTATTATCGATGTATCTCAGCGTCCCATTATTACCTCCTGAATGCTTTAAAGAAGCTGCAAGATGCTTGGAAGAGGAAATACATAAAGTAGCAGCAATTGATGATAATATTTTACGATTTAACAAGTACTTCAACGACGTCTGGTTAAAACATCCTGAGCATGTTAGTGTTTTTAATGTATCGACTAAAAGTACTGGAGGGCCAGAAAGTTTTCATAGACACAATAAAACTAAGCTGGGAGGAGCACATCCTATTGTCTGGAAACTTATTGGTAAGCATTACAGTTCAATATTATTGTTGAATATATTTATAAATTTATTTATGTATAATTATCAAAAAGGAACTTGTTTTTTTATTAGATGGAATTGAAAAAGTTGTAATAGACGAAGAAATAAATTATTGTCGATTAAATAATGGGAAACCGACAAAGAAACACACACCTCAATATCTTATTGATCGGTCTAATTACATTCGCAAAATTCAAGGAGACTTAGGAAATGGTTTAACAGTTAAAGAGTTTTTAAAAATGTTTCCGAAATCTTTTGAAGAGATGCAGTACACCATTAAAAAATTAATTGCGGACTGCGAACTTCATTTAATTGAAGACGAACCTGATCCTTCAATTCTTGACATCACATTTGATGAAAAAAGAAAAGGCGAAGAAATAGCTTGTATCCATAAATCATTGAAACATTTACAAAACATTACAAACAAAATCAATTCATCTTTAAGTACTGGAAAAGTTACCATCAACACCTGGCTGCAGAGAAAAAAGAAACGGAGCATAAAAACGAACCGAGCGGCTTCATCTAAAGAATGTGGCAAGGTAAAAGGTGTCTGCAAGTACGTATTTAAACCAATCAGCCGCTCAACGCCAAAAATTAACAAAAAACCGGTATTTATGGCATCAATTTTAATGGGATCAGTAGATACGCGTAAAACTTCACCAAGCCCATTAATTCGTATTGATGATAAAAGTCATCCAGCATCTTCTCAAAACGGGACACAGAAAAATTACAGTACCACGTTGGAAACTTCTGTTGCTAAAACTATTCCTGAGAGTTTGCCTAAGCTTTCTGAAACTGATTCTCTAGGAAAACGTAAATCTAACAATCACTTAGATATATCAGTTATAAAAAACAATCAGACATCTACCTTCATTGGAAAACCGGAAGTAAGTGTAACTTCCTCAAAATCACCAATTTATACTGACAATAAAACTCATGCAGCTTATCAAAACGGGACACATAAAAATAACAGTACTGCGTTGGAAACTTCTGTTGCTAAAAATATTCCTGAGAGTTTGCCCAAGCTTTCTGAAACTGATTCTCTAGGAAAATGTAAATCTAACAATCACTTAGATCTATCAGTTATAAAAAAAAATCAGACATCTACCTTCATTGGAAAACCGGAAGTAAATGTAACTTCCTCAAAATCACCAATTTATACCGACAATAAAACTCATGCAGCATATCAAAACGGGACACATAAAAATAACAGTACTGCGTTGGAAACTTCTGTTGTTAAAACCATTCCTGACAGATCACCTCATTTTTCTGGAGTTGTTTCTCTAAAAAGATGTAATTCTAAAAACCAATTAGATTTATCAAAACTGAAGATAATTCTGATATCTGCTTCACAGATTTCAATAAAACTGAGTAGGACTCGTTTAAATTCATTGATTCGTGTAACCAGTAAGACTCTTCCAGCACCTACTCGAGATGGGCCAGAAAAATCCATTAGTAATAAATTACAAACTTCTACAACTGAAAAATTTCCTGAGAGCTTGCCCGGATTTTCAGCAGTTCATTTCGAAGAAAAAAATTTGCCTAACTACTATTCAAATACATCAGTAATAAGATAATTCCTCACAAAAGCAGCATTGAGTTGTTGGAAACGCCAATCGCTGTTTTACTACTCAAAAAAATCAAAATAGATTATGCAAAGAGGCAGTCTCTTTCATCCCAAAAATTATTATACTAGTGACATTTAATATTTTACTCGATGATTTTATAATTTCAGTTAATGTTTATGATATTACGTTTATGATATTATGTTTATGATATTATGTTTATGATAATATGTTTATGATATTATGTTTATGATATTATGTTTATGATATTATGTTTATGACATTATGTTTATGATATTATGTTTATGATATAATAATTTGAAGCATTTTTAGTTTAAATTAAAAAATTTATGAATATTTCTATTGTTTAAATGTCGATATCAATGATAGATAAAATAATTATAAGTTTCGTTTGATGATTTTGAAAAAAACATCGATTTTTTTATTTTTTTGTGTAGTTTCTGTTTCCACATTTACAGCATGCATTTCTCGTGAGGGCGGATGGGATTCTTGATCATTTTCAGTCTGGCTAGTTCTGGTAATTATCGGAGTTAACTAAGTTTATTTGCAAGTAATTTATTGTAATAGGACGAATTTGAGCTTGGGAAACCTCATTAATTCTATGAAAGAAATTCTTTCAGAATAATATCTGCTGGATTCTGCCTAAAATTTAAGATCTTAAAGTCTTACGCCATTAACAGCAGCGTAACTACTTAGAGCAAATTTTAAAATTTTTTAATTTTAAATCAGAATTGGTCATGTTGCTGCCACCTATTATATTTATATTGAACTACCAAGACAAAAATAAAGAATCTGGGCAAAAGAATCGTGTGTGAATGGATACTTGTGCAAAAGATACTCTGCGCTAACGGATGTCTAGGTCAAAGAAACTCTGTATGAGTGGATGTCTGAGTAAAAGACATGCTGAATTTTAAAAATCTGGGTAAACGAATTCTGGGTAAAAGGATTATGTCCAATGTTAGATCTGGGCAATTGGATTATGGGTTATTGATGTCCACCCACCATTTCACCTAACTGAAAAAATTCCGAATGAGACTATTACCATCGATCGCGCGTGATAAAACAGTTTAAAAAATTGATGATAGATGGTAGTATGACGCTAAAAATAGGAAAAAACGAGAGAAAGCGACTGTTAGCGTCCGTGCAATAAACAGGCACTCGTAGTTTTGCCTACATCGGCTTGGTTTATCCTCCAGCCGTATGATACGTCGAACGCGAGATATTCTTCTGGGACAAAGTGGTCTACAGCACTTGACTACATCTCAGAAGTGTATTTACATGTATGGTAAGGTCCGTCCATAGTTGATTCATGCTCTGGGTGCACCATACCACAAACGCCAAGTATTCTTCTGGGACAAAATGTTGTTAAGCACATGTCTGCATCCAACCTTTGTCTTGTCATTCGTAGGAAGGTCTGCCCAAGCTTGGTTTAGACTCCAGCTGCAACATAAGACGACTTGAAGATATTCTTCAGGGACAACAAAGTCTCAAGCACCCAACAGCATCCCAGAAGTCTATTTTTACTTGTAGCATGGCCTGGCCCAACTTGCTACACCCCACACCTGCACACTAGAATGTACTTATGATATTCTCCAGAGACAAAATACTGTAAAGCAACCAGTAAAGTCCCAGCAGACTTACTTTACTAGTGGCATGGCCTACCCAAACTTTTGACACCCCACAGCTGCACACTAGGATGTTCTTAGGATATTCTACAGGGACAAAATAGTGTCAGCCACATAAAAGCGTTCGAGAAATGTATCTTCATTAGTGACATAGCCTAATCCGATTTGCTACACCCCACAGCAGCCCACTAAAATGATCTCAACATATTTTTCAGGGACAAAATAGTGTCAAGAACACAATAGCGTCTGATAAGTGATTCTAATTTGAGGGCCTGGACTACCCCAATTTTCTATACCCCACAGCGGCTCACTAGAATGATCTTAGAATATTTTAGATATAAAGTAGAGAATTATTTACTGGTAACATGGCCTAACCCAAGATACTGCGACCCCCAGCAGCACAAAAGAATGTCCTCACGATATTCTTCAGGGCAAAATACCGCAAAGCAACCTATCCTGTGCCAGAAGTGTTCTTTTTAAGAGTGACGATAAAATTCCATTATGACGCCGTGGGCTCCACCTCTTCTGTGTATAGAATCAAGACCTTAGTGAATTTACTAGGATTTTTTAATCACAAGGCCACAGGAGAAAAAGTAGTTAAATCTATTAGTAAGTGTGACAATTGTAAATTTCGCTCTAAATTTAATTTCAAGAGTGTAGCCATAAATTTTTTCGCCTACATAATAAATGCCTGAGTAAATTTACTTGGATTTTATAATCTGAAGGCCACAGCAAAGAAAGTCGTCAAATCCATCAGTCAGTGGAACGGACGTAAATTTCAATTAAAATATTATTAGTACAGCGTGGGCTCCGGCTCGTCTGTGTACAGAATCGAAACCGGAATTAATTAACTTGGATTTTTTGATCTCACAGACACAATTTAAAAAAAAATTCGTAAAATCCATCGGTAAGTGCGAAGGACGTTGATTTGGCTAAAAACTTTATTATGACAGCGTGAGCTCCAGCTTGTTTATGTTGTAACGGGTTTTTCACCACCGGGGATCTACCGGAGTGAAGTCCAAATACACTTACGATTTTTGGCAACCTTGTTAAAAATTTATAGTTGGGCGCCAAGTAATTTTAATATCACCAAATAAACAATTATCGAAATCGGCTCAGGGTGGCGGATCGGGAAAAGGTCAGGCACTTAAGATTACGATAAATAATTGATCAGAAATAAACAAAAATAATTAACCGTATATTGAACACAGAATAATAAATTGATCGGTATCACAAATACAATTATCGGTTACAAAAAAGTGTAAATGCCGTTGTCGGCTTGACTCGATATAAACAAAATTATCAAAAAAATCGTAGTTGATCGAAAACGCAATTAGTTTATTGCTCGGAGGAAAAAAAAAAACGGTCACGAAATTAAAATAAAATACGTTTGTTGTCCGGAGACACACATACAGCGGAAGTATCAACGAAATACTTAACGAGTGACGTCAGAGTATTCTTACACGGCGAGGTGATAAGACTGCTGTTGCGAATGAGACACAGATAATCTGTGATTCTCAGAATTGCTCGATTGAAATAAAATAAAATATAAAATAATATTTTATTTCGGTAACACGCTAAATTGCACGGTCATATAATTTTTACGCGTAATTAATTATTTAATTAATTATTATTACATACGCACTGCACTTATTTATTTACAGATCGGTTACACACTTCAGTTTCACGCCGATGCTTCGGCTTGCTCACTTTTTCACAAAACGGCGGTTACTGCCGGTCGAAATTATTTGTCGTAATTAATTGATCGTTGATCCAACTCTATTGATCTTAAATGTCGTACATCGAATTGTTCAGTCGTCGGAATCGAAATTGTTCGTTTAGTCGAGTCGAATTGTTCAAATAAAAATAAACGTGGCCGTTCAGTTCGGCGTCTATCCCGGATCTCTCGTGACGATCCATGCGTTGGATCGCTTGCTCGGTCGAAGTCGAAATTTTCGATTCTAGATGTCACTAGCATTCGCTCACTGGATAATTATTTATTATTTAAAATAATGTAAAACCACCGGTCGATGTCGAATTTTCCTCATGTTACAAAACCTCCCCCCAGACATTGACACGGGGTTTCGAGGTGATTGGTCGGTTCGATCGAGTCGATTGGCTCTTGTTCCTTGTTCGTTGTTCGGTTTGGTCGTCAGGTTGATCATCGTAACCTGATTCACTTGTTCTGTTGGTCGTTGATCGGTCCGGTTCGTTGTTCGGTGGTTGTCAATGGATCGGCGGTCGTTGTTCGCTCCATTGTTCAGCGATAGTCGGTTGGTCGGCATTCGTTGTTCCGCCTGGTCATTCCTCGATCTTGACCAGCATCGGTTGCAAGTCCAGCAAGTCGGGTTTGGGCCGTTTTCGGCACCACAGGACCAGCAATATCCAGATCGGCGTGGTTTCGGGCAGTCATGATGGCCATGACCTGCTTGTCGACAGTTGGAGCACTTACCACGCAGCTTCAATTCGATTGTCGGCCTCAAATCGGCTCGTCGGCTTCTCGGGGCTGGTTTCGGCGATATAATCGATTTCGATGTCGGTGGCGGTTTTGGTGAATTTATCGGTGTCGATTTCGGTGGTATTTCCAATGTCGGTGTCGTCGTCGGCGATAATTTTAATGTCGGTGTCGTTTTCGGTAACATATTCGATGTCGATTTCAGTGATGTTATCGGTGTCTCTTTTAGCGGTTTTAACGGTGTCGCTTCCGGCGATAATTTCGATATCGGCGTCGTTTCCGGTAGTATTTCTGATTTCGGTGTCGTTCTCGGCGATGTCATCGGGTTCGGTATCGGCAATATACTTGATGTCGGTTTCGGCGAGTTGATCGGTGTCGGACTTGACGATATCGGTGTTGATATCGGCGATATTGTCGGTGTCGATTTCGGCGATATATTCGTCGTCGACGAAATACTCGATGTCGGTGTCGTTATCGGCGATGTTATTGGTATTGGTTTCGGCAATTTTATCGGTATCGGGTTTGACGATATCGGTGTAGCTATCGGCAATATTGTCGGTGTCGATTTCGGCGATATACTCGGTGTCGGGGTCGTTGATCGGGTTGAACCACCCGATGAGTAACCACTGCTCGAATCGGTTTCATTTCTTATCAATTCGTTCGGTAAACGTTGTTCGTAATTGCTCACGGTCGTAATCGCTGTTGTCTGGTCGTGGTTCGTTATACATCGGTCGGTTAGCGGTCGTTGTTCGTCATTGATCGATGAATCGGCGGTTGTTCTTTGATCTTCGTTGCCCCAGGATGTGTCAGGGTGTCGCTTTGTTCGGAGTGCACGATATAGTCGGTCGCGGCGGGATTCTTCGGTTCCTGATACACTCGCATTTAGGGTAATCAGGATTTCGAGTATCTGCGTCGATGTCAAGTCATCAATCCACTGGAAACCGGATTCGGATTCTACCGAACTGGGTGTATGAGCTTTCCGCTCGCGCAATGCAGCAGCAGCAGCTTTCTCCTGGAGGCGGAGGGTTTCGAGGTGTCGGGCGTTCTCTTGTATTTTGGCTTCTAGAAGTTTTCGCTCAGCGGAAAGGCTAGCATGTGCTTTCATAGCCTCAACGCAAGTATTGGTCGAACTTTTGCAAGTAGACGGTGTCGGTGAAGTAAATAACTTTCCGGTTCGGAAAATCAGCGGTGGTGTGATCGATATCGGTCGTTCTTCGGTTGTTCGATTGTTCTAATTGGTCGGTATCAGTCGTTGTTCAATCGTTCGGTTGACCTGGACGGTCAGTGTGGATATTTGTTCCATGAACTGATTGTTCTGCCATGTCGTGTCCAGATTGGCCAGTCGAGTCGTTGGCGGTGAATGGAACATCTTGACGAAGTTACTCAAATAAGTCGATCCGTAGACGGTTTGTTCTAACTCCCGGTGGTAATTTTACGTAGATCCGTGCCTTCTGACCTTTTGTGCCCCACGTTGGGCGCCAAAATATGTAACAGGTTTTTCACCACTGGGGATCTACCGGAGTGAAGTCCGAATACACTTACGGTTTTTGGCAAACTTGTTCAATTATTATCAAGTTGGGCGCCAGGTGAGTTTATAATCACCAAATAAACGATTATCGAAATGTCGGCTCAGGGTGGCGGATCGGGGAAAGGTCAGGTACTTAAGATTACAATAAATAATTAATCAGAATCAACACAAAATAATTAGTCGTATATTAAACACAAGTAATTGATCGGTATTACAAAAATAATCAGTTACAACAAAATATAAATGCCGTTGTCGGCTTGACTCGATATAAACGAAATTAAAATTGCTCGTAGAATAATATGTGATCAAAACACGATGTCAGTTCGGTTGTCGAAATAAAATAAATTTATTTATTGTTTTTATTATTTTTCAGAATCAAGACCCGAGTTAATTCACTCGAGTTTCTTAATCTCAAGGTCATGATATCAAAATTCGTCAAATTCATCGGTAGGTGCAACGGACGTTAATTTTTATGACAATTTTATCATGACCGCGTGAGCTCCGGCTTGTTTATGTACAGAATCAAGACCCGGGTTAATTTACTCGAGTTTTATCGTTTCAAGGTCATGATATCAAAATTCGTCAAATTCATCGGTAGGTGCGACCGACGTTAAATTTTATGACAATTTTATCATGACCGCGTGAGCTCTGGCTTGTTTAAGTACAGAATCAAGGCCCGAGAGCATTTACACGGGTTTTTTTCCCTCAAGGTCATGATATCAAAATTCGTCGAATCCATCGGTAGGTGCGACAGTCGTTTATTTTAAAAGAAATTTTATCATGACCGCGTGAGCTCCGGCTTGTCTAAGTACAGAATTATAACCCGAGTTAATTTACTCGAGTTTTATCATCTCAAGGTCATGATATCAAAGTTCGTCAAATTCATTGGTAGGTGCGAGGGACGTTAATTTTTATGAAAATTTTATCATGACCGCGTGAGCTCCGGCTTGTTCATGTTCAGAATCAAGACCCGAGTTAACTCACTCGAGTTTCTTAATCTCAAGGTCATGATATCAAAATTCGTCAATTGCATCGGTAGGTGCGTCGGTCGTTAATTTTAACAGAAATTTTATCATGGCCACGTGAGGTCCGGCTTGTCTAAGTACAGAATTAAGACCCGAAATAATTTACTCGAGTTTTATTATCTTAAGGTCATGATATCAAAATTCGTCAAATCCATCGGTAGGTGCGACGGACGTTATATTTTATGACAATTTCATCATGACCGCGTGAGCTCCGGCTTGTTTATGTACAGAATCAAGACCCGAGTTAATTTACTCGAGTTTTATCATCTCAAGGTCACGATATCAAAATTCGTCAAATCCATCGGTAGGTGCGAGGGACGTTAATTTTTATGAAAATTTTATTATGACGGCGTGAGCTCCGGCTTGTTTGTGTACAGAATCAAGACCCGAGTTAATTTACTCGAATTTTTTAACTTGAAGGTCATGATATTAAAATTCGTCATATCCATCGGTAGGTGCGACTGACGTTAATTTTCATAGAAATTTTATCATGACAGCGTGGGCATCACTTTTTTTTGTGTTCAGAATCGAGTCCTGTGTAAATTTTCTTAGGCTTTTCGATCTCATTTGAAATAATGTTATGGAAATTTCGTGCGGGAAATAATAACAAATTCATTATTTATTATGTTACGAAGTTGCTTCGTGCGCCTCCGCTATCATGTGATCCCAGGTAATATCACGTGGGACGGTGCGTCGGCACGTCTATATAAACGGAGCGCGATCAATTGAATCAGGCTTTTACGGTTTAGACGTTTTAGAATCACTGTAATATTCTATTAAGTTTATACCAGTCAATCCAGCAGTGCTGTATTACACTTAGTTAATCAGCAATAAAGTTAACACTTAGTTTAACTTTATCTCAGATTGATCCAATTTACACTTAGTTAAATTGAGAAGGCTCCCGTTATTAATTACGGTTATTAATTAATTTAACCGGTTTGTGTGTGTGAAGTGGCATTAATTAAGCCTTTTCTTTAATAAAGTCTCAATTAATAATATATATACCAGTGTTGAGTGAATTCATTCTGTTATCCAGCCCACCTTTATCGTTAAGGCAAAATAAGCGCACACTCATCCAGTTTACGATCCAGAAGGGGTATCCAGAAGGGTCAAGCCAGTCCAAGGTCATCAGGGACATTACCATCGCTCCGAACTACAATCTAGGCTAAGTACTAGTGTTAGTTTGGATTTGTAAGGCCAGTTCGGGTATTTATTATAAAATAATATAAAATAAGAGTCTCACTTGGTCTGAGTAGCTAGGGTAACCCACGAACAGGCTGTTAAAACATCTCGTACAGTTTTGAACGGCAACCCACCGTTTCAATTATTAAAGCAATATATTTTATTTCGAAAACTGATTATTTTATTTTATTTTGATCAATTGTTTATATTTTTTTTTCAGCTTTTCAATAACATTTTCTTCTACAATGAATAATTTATTTCTCGGTATGCTAATTTTTTCAAATTCCTTTTTTCCACTGTCGTAGTTCCGTTTCAGAAATTTCTCTGACTCCTTGTCTGTAATACATAAAATTTCTATATTTACTAGAAAATTTTAATCAGGGGACCATCCAAGATAAACTAGATTCACAATTATTATTATTAAAATAAAATCTAAAGGCGTATAGTACGGTTTCATTAAGGGCGGAGTAAGGGTTTTCACTTTCGAAAAATCGATTTTTTTTGTTTTGTTTTATCTTATTGTATAACATTTCAAGAATATGTCCTCAAAATTTTAATCCGATCTAAGCAATATTCTTGAAGTTATTGTTTAATTAGTCTCGGGGCCTTTAACACTCTAACTCTAACAGCTACGGGCGGTTGGGATTGCAGTGCAGCTGTCGAGCAGGTATACAGGTTATTCATTGCTATTGTCCTGATCCCATATCCAGTTTTAGAAATATTTCGTTTAGTAAAGCCAGGTAACTAAAACCATATAGATATATTCTATATTTGTACGTTCACTATACACTAGATTATTTTAAAGAAAGAAACGAGCTTCAGTTAGTGATTAGACGTTCGACCGTGCACTTGTAATTTTATTTTTTTAAAAAATTTCCTGATTAATAATGCCGAGAGTAAGTAAAATTTCGCGAGAAGACCGTCAAAGTGGAAGGACCTATTTGTGTCGATCACAAAAAAATTCAAACCCGAATAAAAAAATAAAAGATGAGGCTACCACCAAAAGTGCTTCGGCGAAGAAAATAAAACTAAATACGAGTGCTAGTGTACCGGAAGATGTTGAAAAACATTTTAGAATCATAGATTTTTTGCTTGTGTTTTCAACCATCGCAAGTTTAGTAGAATGTGCTCAGTGTGATGGTTCAATCGAGTTCAAGAGCTGTAAAAAAGAAGGACTTGGCTTCCAAATCCAAGTAAAATGTACAAATTGTGATCCACGCTTTATACCGTCGAGTGAGAAAACTGATCATCGCTATGAAATCAACACTCGTTTTGCCTTTGTAATGCGTACATTAGGTTTTGGTTAAGCAGGCTGCAATAAATTTTGCGGGCTCATGGACATAGCAAGTAGTTTTCTATCAAAACAATCTTATTTGGATCTCATGAAATCTATTTGCTGCAGCATCGAAACGACTGCTGAGAAATTTCTTGTCTCCGCCGCAGACGAAGAAAAACAGCTAACACGTGCAAATTCGGAGTCAGACACTTTGACCGTTTCTGGTGACGGCACGTGGCAGAAGCAAGGCTTTAGCTCTTCCTTTGGCGTCACTTCCTTGATTGGATATTGGTCTGGAAAAGTTATCGATATTTTCGTAAGTAGTTCGCACTGCCAGGCTTGCAAATTATGGAGAAATCAATTAAATACTGATGAATTTCAAGATTGGTACGAAGAACATGTTGAAAAAGATGAATGCCAAGCAAATCACACCGGACCATCAGGTAACATGGAAGTAAATGCTGTCATCGAACTGTTTCGCCGATCAGAAGAAAAATACGGAGCGAAAATCAGCAACTATATTGGAGACGGAGATAGTAAAACTTACGGCAATTTAGTAAAAGCTAAACCTTTTGGTGAAAATTTTATTATAAATAAAAAGGAATGTGTAGGTCACGTGCAAAAAAGAATGGGTAAACATCTACGTGATCTAGTAAATAAAACTGTTGAACATAAAGTTGTAAAAACCGGAAAAAATGCTGGTAAAACAAGACAAAATAAATTACTCACTGGAAAAGTCATTGATAATTTGAGTCGATACTACGGAGCAGCAATCAGACATAATTGTGATTCTTTAGAAGGAATGAAAAATGCAGTCTGGGCAACGTTCTACCACCAGCAGTCAACAGACGATTACCCTCAACACCATAAGTGCATGAGCGGTGAGAACTCGTGGTGTTCGTATCAAAAAGCTTTGGCCACAACAGGAGTGGAAAATTTCAATCATGACTACACTCCACTTCCACAAGATGTCATAGAAGCGATCAAACCGATTTATGAAGATTTGAGTAAAGACGAACTTCTAGAAAGGTGTCTTGGAGGTTTTACTCAAAATGCCAACGAAAGTTTGAACCAGCTGATTTGGAGAATTGCACCGAAACAATTATCTGGCAGCAGACAAATTGTTGAGTTTGCATCTTATGTAGCTGCATGCACATTCAATGAAGGTGCTGGTGCTCTTCTAACTTTTCTGTCTGACATGGACATCAGTGTCGGCCCAAGCGCTCACGAGTATGCATCATCTACGGACAGCAATCGCATTGATAGGGCCGAGTTCCAAGCTGTGCAGCAGAGCAAAGTAGCCAGAATAAAACGAAGACTTGAAAAAACACAGGCTAAAGACATCGACAATGCTGAAGGAAGTGTGCTGTAGAGCTGGAATTGATGATTCTGTGTAAGTTTAAAAAAAAATTTTTTTTCTTCACTTTTTTGCTTCATAAACTTTAAACGCGTTTTTCTCAAAACTACTTTTTCGAAGTCCGTGTTCACTGCCATTTGAAAACTACTCGACCGATTCATTTCAAACTTTGTACACATTTTCTTCATATAAAATAGCTCCCCCCTACGTTTAGTAAAAATTTTTTTTTTAATATTAAAGGTGCTTCCCACCCACAAAATGGCGGAAATTTTAGTCGAAAATAACGGTTCACACTTTAGATGGCCGCCAAAAATTTTTAAATTAAAAAAAAAATAATCAGAGAACGTTGGGGGGAAGATTTGTTTATAATTTAACTAAATTTTTATGGTTTTTCATTTTCAGATAATTTCCGGCCGAGTTACAGTGAACACCGCAAATTGTTTTTTTTTCAAGACGTCCTGGGGGAAGCTCTGTCACCGGCTAATGGTTTAATATTTTTGCATGAAAAATTTACAGAACATATTCAAAACTATGCTCAATAATGTATAGAAGGTTTGAATAAAATTGCTCAATCGATATTTGAGATAAAAAATCACAAAAAAAGTGTTTTTTTTTTACGCTGAAACCCAGACCCCTCCCTTAATCGATTTTAAAATTCATAGGGCTTTTAGGTGTATATTTATATCTAAATTACTATGCAATTTTATTCTTTTCCTCAATATTTTTAAAGAAGATTAACTTCTTGTTATCAAGAGATAGTTAAGTTCGAAAAAATTTAAGCATTATGTACGAACGCAGAATCTTTGGTTCATTAAAACCGCTCTAAATCCGGTTCATGTTAGATTATAATAGCATAGTATTCAAAAATTGAACGAATACTCCTACATACGACTTTACTTTTTTTGTAAACTGAAAATTACCGCTTGTTTTTGATCCAGTGCTTGACACAATTGGTGGACTGTCACGGACGGCAGTGCGTGCTGAAGGAATCAGTGGGATTGGAACGTAGTTAGATCGTTTACCTATGCAAAAAAACGTAACTTTTTAAATATTAAACTTCACTATAAATAATTTTGTTGATGCAACAGGTCTAGACCTTGTAAAGCGATTAAGTTTACGTAGAAAAACAAATTAATGCATGCAGAACCTATTGGGATTAGATCGTAATTACCAGGTTTAATTATTTCGTTTGAAATAATTTTCAAGACCTCCTTGGGCTTCGGCTTCTCAATAACTTCAGTTGCGTCAGTGCTCGTAATAGTTGATGAGGTTTTTCCGGCATTACTGTGTGGTGGAATAACTGCTGGCATAGGTATCTCGGTTGATTTCTGACCTATACAAATTTATAACGATTATTGAAATATTTTAGCCTTGTAAAAAATATATTGATTTTTCGATTTTTATTAATAATTGTGTGTGCGTGTGTGTGTGTGTGTGTGTGTGTTCCACCTACCATTACTATCAACTTTCCTATTTTCACTGTCATCATCAGACGTATCACTAGGCTCTTCAAATTTAGGTTTTCTCTTCTGAAGTTCTGTGCTCATTTGTTTTAAATAAAAGCTTAAACTTATATCAGAGTTTTCGAGTTGAAGCGTTTTTTTTTCGATGAAATCTTTCGACATTAGGGTCTTGGCATTCCTTCTACTAGGATCTACTCCTGCGGCAATCGACTGTAAATGCCTAACCGATGTTTCCATAATTTCAATAATCACCTCTGAAATATTATATTTATGTTATTTACAAAATTTTTAAAAAGTTGTGTGGTTGTACAGCGTCCCTAACGGGCCCAAATTACGGTGAAGAACGGTAAATCTGCCGTAAATTACGGTAATCCACCGAAAACTACCACTTACTGTAATTTACGACGAGTTTATCAAAATTTACGGTAGCTTTACCGTAATTAACGGCGAATTTGCTAGGAAATTATTGAATGCTAGAGCTACTTTGCTCACACGGTTAAGAATTGCAGTAGTAAGCACAAAGTGAATCCCGATTTAATGAAGTTTTTTACAGTGTGAGCACCGTAGTTCCCGTATCATATAATTTTCTAGCGTTTGTAACGAATATACTAGGGTTTATTTAGAAAACAAGAAAATTATTGAATACTGAAGCTACTGTGCTCACACGGTACAGAATCGCTGTAGTAAGCACAGAGAGAGCACCGTAATTCACGTATTTTATGATTTTCGAGTGTTTGTAATGAATTTACTAAAGGTTATATATGATCAGATTTGGCCAATTTTGAGATCTGATTGTATATGGAGTCATATATAATGATATATAATTATACAAAATCATATTTCATCGGGCGTTTATATTTAAACTTTAAGTATCGGGGACTATTTTTAACACGGAAAAAAAAATTAGTAAATATTACTAACATTCTCGTCAACAGTGCGCCTGGACCGAATGTCAGTATATATTATGGAGTAGAACGTAAGAAATTGATAACTGTAAAATGAGAGGATAACTAAAATGAATCTGGTTATGGCGTGAAGGTTGAAAACAATTAAAATTACTCAAGATTTATCAAATATAAGTTATAGATTTATTTACACTTATTTACACTTAAACTGTAAGAAAATACTTTATAGCGAATGCGACAAGATAGATAAGCGATAGCGAATGCGACAAGTCAAGCGGTTAAAAACGCGTGGTGGTTAGTAAGACTGCACGATGTAGATTAGAATTAGAGAAGTCGTCTTCTTCCTTCGTCGCTGCTCGGTGGTGACGTGGCAGCATGGCTGCAGTAACGAATTTTCCCATTGGCTTAAAAGCGCGCCAACAGGAAGTAGTTAGCCGCCAATTTCTCTGATTGGCCGGCTGGTAGCGGGTTCTCATGCCATTTTGACACGGTCATGCGCAAGAAATTGCAGGTGTCGGGCCCAGATAGCGAGTGACCCGGCACTATTCTGACATTCAAGTCAGTAGCGAGTTCGGCTGCTCCCGTATGTAGCGAAAGTACACGAAGCTTTTCAAAATGATTAAGCTCGTGACTGAACAATAACAGATGCATTTTTTGACAAGTGTCTTGTATTTTTTTAAGGTTTAAGTAGTAATTTTGAATAGTCAAGCAGTATATTTCAACGATTAACTGTTAATGATAGCAGTTGAAACATTAAAATCATAATTTTACTGATTGAAACGACATTAGTTATTGAAAATAACATAAATAATTAGAAGTTGAACTACAATTATTGTCAATCATTTTTAACTTCCCGCTAAGAAAATTGTAAATTTTCAAAAATTCGGGAAGTTATTGGTTTCGGTCCGATTTACGAAAATCGAATTTCCATCAGATGTCGACGTTTCGAGGTCCTAGGAAGCTATCCTGACTAATTTCACGATGATGTCCGAGTGTATGTATGTGTGTACGTACGTACGTACGTACGTATGTATGTATGTAAATATTCATAACTCTTGAACGGATGAACCGATTTTGATCGTTGAGGTGTCATTCGACGCGGCTTGTTAATGTCTTGAGGCCGTATAAATTTGAACTTAATCGGTAGGGTGCGTTCAGAGATATTTCAAAAATAAAATTTTTTCGAAAATGTTTTATTTGGATAACTTTTAATTTGCTCGATGGATTTATTCCAAAATCTAATCAGCTCTAAAACTCTATAAGCCGCGTCGAATGCCACCTCAACCATCAAAATCGGTTCATTCGTTCAAGAGAAACCGTTGACGAAAGAATTCAAAAAAATTTTTTTCCTTGGTTTTTTTGAAATTTCTCAAAAACGGCTGAATAAATCAATTTCAAAATTCGACCAGCTTTAGAACTTGATAAAACGCGTCGATTGCCACCTCAACCATCAAAATCGGTTAATTCGTTCGCGAGATATCGTGGAAGAAAGAAATGCTAAAAAATGGTTTTTTACAAAACAATGGCATACAAAAGTAATTGCGAGCTCGAAGAGCTCGAAAATATATTCACAATAATGTTTTCGAGCTCAGCGAGCTCGGAAACAGCGGGAAGTTTTGGGGCTGGCCCGCAGGGTCAACTGACAGACCGATTTTTTTACGTGTGTTGCGCAGAGCTATTTATTTATGGAGCACGAAGCTTACTATGCATGCACAGTGCATTCATATTTGTAGGGGGAAAACTTATGTAGTGGAGAGAAAAGCCCATTTTTTTGTGGATTCAACTATACTTATTGTAGAAATAACTGTTAATCGTATCTGTTATTACCGAATAGACTCCATGGCTGTGGTCGTTTTTTAAGGAGAGCCGCCAATCGTGCATGATACGATTCACAGGTATTGTTTGTCCCTTCTTTCATCTTGTTTACGGAGAATTCTTTGAGGTCACGTTTCTTCAACCAATTTTTGTCATAATATTCAAAAATTGGTTGAAGAATATTTTTTTTTATCAGAAGGTACAGATTGTTTAACGACCTCAAAGCCTTCACTCATTCTGCCAGGATCCAATGTCGCTACGGCCATAAGCATTCTTAATGATTCTCTTGCCACTTTGTCGTCCTTAATTTTTTTCCAAATTCCTAGCTCTTGGCTAGTTTTTCGAATTGCCTTTTAAGAGAAGTTAGTTACTGCGCTATAAATAAGATACTGAGCATTTCTTAGGTATAACAATTAAACCTGATCACTTATTATTATGTGTGGTCATTAGGGTAAGTCTAAGAAAAAAGTTTTTTTAACTTCCCGCTATAAAAATTGAAATATTTCAAGAATAAAAATCAGTTTATCGGTTGACCCTGCGCGCCAACCCCAGAACTTCCCGCTGTTTTCGAGCTCGAGGAACTCGGAAACATTGTTGTGAATACATCTTTAAGCTCGAAATTACTTTTGGATGCCATAGATTTCGAAAAAAAACCGTTTTCTAGAATTTCTTTCTCCCACGATATCTCACAAACGAATATTAACCGATTGAGATGGTTGAAGTCGCATTCGACGCGGCTTATAAAGTTCTAGAGCTGATTAGATTTTGAAGTCGATCGAGTAGTTAACGAATCATAAAAACATTAGAAGTAACAAAATCTTTTTTGAGGTTCTTTTTTAGAATTCGTGAGCCACTTAACCGATTTGCTTTTAAATTCAATCAATGCTTACTCTCACAAAGTATTTTCAATCTCCGCAAAGCACGTGTGAATCGGTCGATTTGTTCTAAAGATATCGTCGGACACAAATAATGTTTTTTCACTAAATAAATTTATTTATCGTCCAATCGTTTCTTTTTTTAACTCGAAGAGATAAAAAATTTGCAAATAACAACGTTTTCGAGCTCTCTGAGCTCGGAAACAGCGGAAAGTTTTCATAACATCGTGACTGTCGATAAATCGTCGCTTTGTGTCCAAGTGATATGAATATGTATTACAGCATACAAAATACCTGACAGTGATGAAAGAAACAACCTTTCAAGATAGCGTTTGGCATCACTTTCTTAATAGCGTTTCTCATAGCCTGCTCGAAATCGCACATGACTGGTTTGTCAAAATCTTTGAAATCTTCAGAGATCACTTTAAAAATACCCTCATAGATTGCTTCGGTACGTCCATGCATTAATACCCAAGCAACAGGAAATGTCTAGAAATATTGAATAATAGTTTATTAGCATATACACTAATGCAAAAAATTAAAGGAGCAGAAAAATTTTATAAATTTTTTAGTGATTTTTGGAAGGCTGTAACTTGGTGAAAAATGATCGTATCGAGATTTTAAAAAAAGCATTTTACAGCTTGAAATCTCTAGTTTTCGTGCATTTTTTTCAAAATTTTTTAAAAGCTCCGGTTACTGTGCAAACATGAGAAATACCGCGAGACAAAAAATTTCGAAATTTTTTTTTTTTTCCGAAGAGCCCACGGACCGCGAAAAAATTCTTTCAACTGAACGAATGCATAGTTCGTTTAGCAACTTTATTCAGCTTCAATTTGGTTTTTTTTTAACCTCGTAGGACAATTTGTCGCAGAGATATCAGCCTTCAAACAGAAAATGATCCTTTTGGCTTTGATCATCGATATTTCAGGTAGTAATGATCGCACAGAAAGTTGAAGGGTGGCGGTGAAAACTTGAATAAATTCCCTACAAGACCTTGTCATCATTTTTTGAAAAAAAAAAATTTTTTTTAATTTTAACATCCATTAGAAGTAAGTACAAAAAAATGACTTTTTTTGGTTTTTTAGTAAATCAACCGCTACTCTGCAAATATCGATAAAAAAAATAATGTTGCCAGGGACTTTTTTAGCTTAATGTACCCCCGAGACCCCTGTAAATTTTTAAATTGATCTATCGAACCGTTTTTTGGGAATCATCGATCAAAGTTTAGCTAAACAATTAAAGGAGCAAGTTTTGTTCCTTTAATTCTGTAATCATAATCGAAATGAAAAAAAATTTTTTCTTCGACTTTTCTCAAATTTTTGCGTTGGTGACTCAGCAAATGCAAAGAAATGACAAAAAAAAAAAAATTTCCAAAAAATGTCAAAAAAAAAATTTAGAACACAAAAAAAAAGTTTCAATTTTTTTTTCTTCGATTTTTTTTTTTGACATTTTTTGGAAATTTTTTTTTTTTTTGTCATTTCTTTGCATGTGCTGAGTCACCAACGCAAAAATTTGAGAAAAGTCGAAGAAAAAATTTTTTTTCATTTTGATTATGATTACAGAATTAAAGGAACAACACTTGCTCCTTTAATTGTTTAGCTAAACTTTGATCGATGATTCCCAAAAAACGGTTCGATAGATCAATTTGAAAATTTACAGGGGTCTTGGGGGAATATGAGGCTAAAAAAGTCCCTGGCAACATTATTTTTTTTATCGATATTTGCAGAGTAGCGGTTGATTTACTAAAAAACCAAAAAAAGTCATTTTTTTGTACTTACTTCTAATGGATGTTAAAATTAAAAAAAAAATTTTTTTTCAAAAAATGATGACAGGGTCTTGTAGGGAATTTATTCAAGTTTTCACCGCCGCCCTTCAACTTTCTGTGCGATCATTACTACCTGAAATATCGATGATCAAAGCCAAAAGGATCATTTTCTGTTTGAAGGCTGATATCTCTGCGACAAATTGTCCTACGAGGTTAAAAAAAAACCAAATTGAAGCTGAATAAATTTGCTAAACGAACTATGCATTCGTTTAGTTGAAAGAATTTTTTCGCGGTCCGTGGGCTCTTCGGAAAAAAAAAAAAATTTCGAAATTTTTTGTCTCGCGGTATTTCTCATGTTTGCACAGTAACCGGAGCTTTTAAAAAATTTTGAAAAAAATGCACGAAAACTAGAGATTTCAAGCTGTAAAATGCTTTTTTTTAAATCTTGATACAATCATTTTTCACCAAGTTACGGCCTTCCAAAAATCACTAAAAAATTTATAAAATTTTTCTGCTCCTTTAATTTTTGCATTAGTGTAATACATGATTTGTTTAATGAAATTAAAATTTTTAATGTAAGATAAATATGAGGTGATTTTCAAAATGTGATAATCTAGAAAAAATTGTCGAAATGCATGTAATAGAAATTGAAGCTTGAAGTGTCTAGTTTTCAGATCATAATTTTAAATATTTTATTATCATTATTATTATTGTTGTTACGATCAACCTCCAGTCACTACGTGACTGCCCAAATATCACTACTAAATTTATAAAGTACGCAGAAAAAAAGGATTTCTTACCGCAACAAATTTTATGCATTATCAACTTAATACAAAAATTGTCTAGGGGCGAGAAAAAATTTTTTTGGTCAAGAACTAATTCCTTGCACCAATTAATTTTTTCCAGTTCTAAATAACTTTTTTTTGGTTTTCAATTCACAATGCAAAAAATTTCTTGGGATAAGTAAAACTTTTCAGTAGGCGAGTAAAGATGTTTTGTGTCAATGAATTCTTTTTTTTTTCTATGCACACTGTTTTGGCTTTAAGACACTCCCTAAAACCAAAAGGGAGTATAAACATCTGTCATTTTAGAAAAAAAAACTAGATATAAATAATATAGCTATCTATTCAGTTACATTCAGTCATATTCAGTGACAGAATAATTAAAGTATTAATTACTTAAAAGAAAATTAATGTGACCATCTTTTTTCTCGTGTAATTTAAATGTAATTCGAATGATATAGATAAATCTATTTATCTCAATAGATGGAAATTAAAATGAGTTTAAACTATGAAAAGGCAAAAATTAAAGTCGAGACCTATCCAATGACACCAATTTCAATAACATTAACTAAGTCTATCATATAGATATGACAGGAAAAAAATTTTCCGTATTTTCTTAATAATATCGATTATGATTATGATTATGATTATGATTATGATTATTATTATTATTATTATGATTATGATGATGATGATGATGATTATTATTATTATTATAATTATTATTAATATTTTGATTTTTATAATTACATTGCCTTCATGATGTGCATGTACAGTGAATAAACTATGAGTCCGGAGGTCTTTACGAGGAACTATAAGTGGGAACCTTGAAAATGTGCCATCCATAAATAGCTGTGCGCAGTTAATAAATTTTTTAGCGAATTCCCGATTCCTCACAATCATAGAATAATTTCCATAATTTTTCACTAAATTCAGCGATAACTGGCCCGCTGAATATTTTAGCCGCTCTTGCCATTCATCTGACGATAATTTTTCGTACAACTCCTGGATTCCTCCTCTATAGTCCAGTCGATGCGCACGAAAAAATGGTCAAAGATCATTTTTTCGGTGGGTAAAGATCGATTTTGAAAAATTTTTTTTTCAAAATACTAGAAAAAATATAAGGAAAAAAGTTACCATAAATTTGGAGGGTGATCTTTTTTTTTTTATAAAAAAATTAGATGTAAAATGAAATATCTCTAAAAGTATTGAGAAGTTATCGAGACAAACTGGTATCATTGTTTTTGGGATTTAATAACGAACAAAATGAATTTTGAATGAAGTCTCTACGACGAATAGTTGCTGAGATAAAAATTATTAAAGCGCGAAAAACGAAAAAGCGCGTCATTTCGTACGCGCGCGGATAAACAAAAGAGTGTAACTCGGCAGCAAATCGATATTTTAACAATTATTTTTCATTATTCTCTTAGTAAATCATATATCAACCATAAAAAAATTTGGTAACTTCCAAAAAAATTTTTTCGAATTTTAAATTTAAAAAAAGTAAAAATCACTTTTTGTTAAATAAAAAATAGAAAAAAAGAAAAATAAATAAAATGACCTAATGGATAATTTTGTTTGAACCATTACCCAAATAATTACGGGTAATGACAGTTAAAAAAAATTTTTTTTTCATAAAAAAACCCGTTTTAAAAATTTTTGAAATTTATCAACAATTAAAAAAAAAATATATATTTTTTTTGATACGACAGAAATTCATCTCGCGAAATTCTGAATCGAATGGTATATACGAATTTTTGCCGATTTTTTGAAATTTTTCCTTTATAATTTTCAATATAAGGACTTAGAAAAATTTCTTGCTACGGGACTTTAAAAAAATAGGACTTCGGATATCTTCGGGAATTGCCAGAGAGAGAAAGTAGTCATTATCCGTTAGAAAACGACACTACGTCTTATGCCTACTTTCTCTCTCTAGCAATTCCCGAAGATATCCGAAGTCCTATTTTTTTAAAGTCCCGTAGCAAGAAATTTTTCTAAGTCCTTATATTGAAAATTATAAAGGAAAAATTTCAAAAAATCGGCAAAAATTCGTATATACCATTCGATTCAGAATTTCGCGAGATGAATTTCTGTCGTATCAAAAAAAATATATATTTTTTTTTTAATTGTTGATAAATTTCAAAAATTTTTAAAACGGGTTTTTTTATGAAAAAAAAATTTTTTTTAACTGTCATTACCCGTAATTATTTGGGTAATGGTTCAAACAAAATTATCCATTAGGTCATTTTATTTATTTTTCTTTTTTTCTATTTTTTATTTAACAAAAAGTGATTTTTACTTTTTTTAAATTTAAAATTCGAAAAAATTTTTTTTGGAAGTTACCAAATTTTTTTATGGTTGATATATGATTTACTAAGAGAATAATGAAAAAAAATTGTTAAAATATCGATTTGCTGCCGAGTTACACTCTTTTGTTTATCCGCGCGCGAACGAAATGACGCGCTTTTTCGTTTTTCGCGCTTTAATAATTTTTATCTCAGCAACTATTCGTCGTAGAGACTTCGTTCAAAATTCATTTTGTTCGTTATTAAATCCCAAAAACAATGATACCAGTTTGTCTCGATAACTTCTCAATACTTTTAGAGATATTTCATTTTACATCTAATTTTTTTATAAAAAAAAAAAGATCACCCTCCAAATTTATGGTAACTTTTTTCCTTATATTTTTTCTAGTATTTTGAAAAAAAAATTTTTCAAAATCGATCTTTACCCACCGAAAAAATGATCTTTGACCATTTTTTCGTGCGCATCGACTGGACTACTAATTTTAGGTAAAACAGGTGAAGACCCTTTCCAATTATATAAATTTCGTTCTTGGGATACGAATGGCATTTCTACCGCAGCTTCAGGATATCTATGGTTGTAATCAGAAACAAAATGATTGACGTAATGACAAAAATTGCAACGGGACTACCCTACTTAAAACAAGTGATAGATTCCCATAGCTGTAGTGTGGTAATTTATGAAAATCTATTGGATTCTATGAGATTTTTTAAACAGGGTAAGCTTTAGTAACTAAATAAGTTAATTTTGTTAAAAATAAATAGAAAAATTGGACTAACTTTTTAGCAACTGCATCATAGACAGTTTTGACTTTTGACCGATGGGTCAATTTGGATTTTAATTCATTCTTGAATTTAAGTTTTTCAGCCGCTACTTTGTCGGGTAAACAATTTCTTGCATGACCACAACTCTCATATTTAACACCATCTATCACTAATAATTTTCCACGACATTTGATTGTCGGTACAACTTTGTTACGACAATGGTAGTACCTATCATAACAGAAAACGTACTAGAATGAATAAATAACTTAAATTAGAAAATGTAAAAAATACGTTTTGGAACATAAAGGTTTTAGTTTGATAATTTGCTTTTTTTTTTTTTATTTTGCATCCAATAATTGTGTAAAATGTAATTTTTCTGTAAATTACTTACAAAAAAATTTAATTTAATCAATTTCATTTAATATGCAGCAATTCACATTTATTTCACCTTTTTTAAGGGGTATCCCATTTTGCCCGAGAGAGTTAAATTTTTTATGTTAAACCGGCAACTGAAATTATTTATATTTACTAATTTACCAAAATAAAGTAATGTACGAAAAGATTTTGCTTAAGGGAGACATAGAAAAAATTAGGGAAGAGATCAACAAGCGAAATTAATGGAATTTGATTCATCACCGAATGTAATTAATTTTTTTTTTTTTGGTTATGATTAATTAGATTGATTCAATAAATAAAAGGTATCCACAACAAAATATATTAAAATAGAAAAAATCATAAATAAATTCAATATTAGCAATCCATAATTGAACAAAATTTATCAATAAAAAAAAATATTAATCATTAACTACGACAAAAGCTTCGTGATAAAAAATTAATGCGACATATAATGAATACCTTTTATAAATTGTGCCTTCTTCATCAACAATAGGACGATTACTGTGATAAATAAATCCGTTCTGTTCGATCGGCATAGCTCGAAATTTTATAATAAATAAATTACAAGATTACGTCGATGGAAATTAATAGAATGCAGTGAGAAATAGTAAAGAATCACAAGGATGTCGTTGACATTAAAAGAAAACAAATGCGATCGAGATGAGCATAGAAAAATAAGTGAATAAATAAAAAAAAAAAAACAGTCGTTATACAAAGATGCAGATAGCAATTGAATATAGGTCGCGTAAACGAATAACGCTAAGTTCACATTGATTAATTAAAAGGATTAGATTTGTAAGCTGCTGGTTTACAGAATGGGAAGTGTGGAAAATCGGGTTATAAAATATAATGTATTACCTAGATTTTCGGTATTTATTGATAATTTAGTAATTATGACATTAAAATTTGATTAGATTTTATGTCATTTATTTAAATTGAAACTGTTTGGTGCGCTCTCTCGTCTCTCCGTTAGTAACATCGTCAGCTTACTCGGAAAACGCGCAAGCGCACAATATTAAGATTATATAAATTAATACTTAAGTATGTGAATTATTGAGTAACTACGATTATACGTAAATACATGCATATATATGAGATTGATTAAAAAAAATCAACGATTTATTTTATTATAAACCACATTGCAATATCATGCTCGTCGCACGTACCAATGGATTTGACTACTTTTTTTCTGTGGCTTTCCGATTAAAAAATCCGAGTAATATTACTAGGGTCTCGATTCTTACGCAGACGAGCTAGAGCCCACGCTGTCATAATGTAATTTGAATCAAAATAAACCTCCGTCGCACTTACCGATGGATGAGACCACTTACTTGCCTGTGGCCTTGAGATTAAAGAATCAAAGTGAATTTACTCAGGCTTTTATTCTGTAAGTGAACAAAGTTGTGGCCGTGATTTTGAATTGAATTTTAGGTAAAATAAACGTCTGTCGCAAGTACCGATAGATTTGACGAATTTTGATATCATGACCTAGAGGGTAAGAAGCTCGTGTAAATTTCCATGGCCCTCGATTCTGTACATAACTAAGCTGGAGCCCACGCGGTCATAATACAATTTTCTTAAAAATTAACGTCCGTCGAACCTACCAATGGATTTGACGAATTTTGATATCATGACCTTGAGGGTAAAAAACTCGTGTAAATAAACTCGGGTCTTGATTCTGTACTTAGACAAGCTGGAGCCTACGCTGTCACAATAAGATTTTCATTAAAATTAACGACCGGCGCACCTACCGATGGATTTGAAAGATTTTGATATCATGACCTTGAAACGATAAAACTCGAGTAAATTAACTCGAGTCGTGATTCTGTACTTAGACAAGCCGGAGCTCACGCGGTCATGAAAAAATTTCTATGAAAATTAACGTCCGTCGCACGTACCGATGGATTTTACGAATTTTGATATCATGACCTCGAGGGTAAAAAACTCGAGTGAATTAACTCGGGTCTTGATTCTGAACATAAACAAGCCGGAGCTCACGCGGTCATAATAAAGTTTTTAGCCAAATCAACGTCCGTCGCACCTACCGATGAATCTGACGAATTTGATATCATGACCTCGAGGGTAAAAAACTTGAGTGAATTAACTCGGGTCTTGATTCTGAACATAAACAAGCCGGAGCTCACGCGGTCATAATAAAATTTTCATAAAAATTAACGTCTGTCGCACCTACCGACTAATTTGACGAATTTGATATCATGACCTCGAGGGTAAAAAACTCGAGTGAATTAACTCGGATGTCGATGCTGTACATAAACAAGCTGGAGCCCACGCGGTCATAATAAAGTTTTTAGCCAAATCAACGTACTTCGCACTTACCGATGGATTTTACGAATTTTTTTTTAAATTGTGTCTGTGACATCAAAAAATCCAAGTTAATTAATTCCGGTTTCGATCCTGTACACAGACGAGCCGGAGCCCACGCTGTAATAATAATATTTTAATTGAAATTTACGTCCGTTCCACTGACTGATGGATTTGACGACTTTCTTTGCTGTGGCCTTCAGATTATAAAATCCAAGTAAATTTACTCAGGCATTTATTGTGTACGCGAAAAAATTTGTGGCTACACTCTTGAAATTAAATTTAGAGCGAAATTTACAATTTTCACACTTACTGATGGATTTAACTACTTTTTCTCCTGTGGCCTTGTGATTAAAAAATCCTAGTAAATTCACTAAGGTCTTGATTCTATACACAGAAGAAGTGGAGCCCATGACGTCATAAGGGAATTTTATCGTCACTCTTAAAAAGAACACTTCTGGCACAGGATAGATTGCTTTACGGTATTTTGCCCTGAAGAATATCGTGAGGACATTCTTTTGTGCTGCTAGGGGTCGCAGTAATTTGGGTTAGGCCATGTTACCAGTAAATAATTCTCTATTTTATATCTAAAATATTCTATTTTGTTCCTGAAAAATATGTTAAGATCATTCTAGTGGGCTGCTGTGGGGTGTAGCAAATCGGATTAGGCTATGTCACTAATGAAGATACATTTCTCGAACGCTTTTATGTGGCTGACACTATTTTGTCCCTGTAGAATATCCTAAGAACATCCTAGTGTGCAGCTGTGGGGTGTAAAAAGTTTGGGTAGGCCATGCCACTAGTAAAGTAAGTCTGCTGGGACTTTACTGGTTGCTTTACAGTATTTTGTCTCTGGAGAATATCATAAGTACATTCTAGTGTGCAGGTGTGGGGTGTAGCAAGTTGGGCCAGGCCATGCTACAAGTAAAAATAGACTTCTGGGATGCTGTTGGGTGCTTGAGACTTTGTTGTCCCTGAAGAATATCTTCAAGTCGTCTTATGTTGCAGCTGGAGTCTAAACCAAGCTTGGGCAGACCTTCCTACGAATGACAAGACAAAGGTTGGATGCAGACATGTGCTTAACAACATTTTGTCCCAGAAGAATACTTGGCGTTTGTGGTACGGTGCACCCAGAGCATGAATCAACTATGGACGGACCTTACCATACATGTAAATACACTTCTGAGATGTAGTCAAGTGCTGTAGACCACTTTGTCCCAGAAGAATATCTCGCGTTCGACGTATCATACGGCTGGAGGATAAACCAAGCCGATGTAGGCAAAACTACGAGTGCCTGTATATTGCACGGACGCTAACAGTCGCTTTCTCTCGTTTTTTCCTATTTTTAGCGTCATACTGCCATCTATCATCAATTTTTCAAACTGTTTTATCACGCGCGATCGATGGTAATAGTCTCATTCGGAATTTTTTCAGTTTGGTGAAACGGTATATCCCCGAACCGAACCGATCAAACGACCAACCGAACAAGTAAATCAGGTTACAAGGTTCAACCTGGCGATCAAACCGAAAAACGACCACGACGAACAACTGCCGATCAATGCGAGCAAACCAACCAAACACCTCAAAACCCCGTGCCAATGTCTGGGGGGAGGTTTTGTAACATGATGAAAAAATCGACATCGACCCGTGGTTTTAAAATATTAAAATTTAATAAATAAGTACCCGGTGAGCAACTTTTGGTGACATCTATGATCACCATTCTGATTTCGACCGAGCAATCGACCCGAGGCATTGATTGAAGCGAGAGATCCGGGATAGACGCCGAACTGAACGGCCACGTTTTTTTTATTTGAACAATTCGACTCCGACCAACGACCAATTTCGATCCTGACTATTGAACAATTCGACTTCCGCCGTTAAGAACAATCCGAGTTTGAACAATTAATCGCGACAAGTAAATTCCAAGTTAACAATAAACCGACGACTTCGAACAAGCCAAAGCTTCGGCGCGAATCTGAACAAAGTGTACGACTGAATTGTTTTGTTAATAAACGAGTGAAGTGCAATAATAATTAATTAATAAAATAATTAATTTCGCGTAATAACTGTGTGATAGTGAAATTGAACGCGTTACCGAAATCAAATATTATTTTATATTTTATTTTATTTCATCGAGCAATTCCGAAAATTACGGATTATCCGTGTCTCATTCGTACCGCAGTCGAGTCTTACGTTTACAATACTCTGACGTCATTCGTCAAGTATTTTGTGTAAAAAATTAAATAAGTTTTTTTTATTTCGACAACCGAACTGACTTTGTGTTTTGATCAAGTATTATTTAACGAGCAATTTTAATTTCGTTTATATCGAGTCCAGCCGATACCGACACATTTATATTTTGTTTGTAACCGATATTTTTTTTTTGTGATAACGATCAATTGATTTTCTGTTTAATATACGACTCATTCTTTTTGTGTTAATTCTGATCAATTATTAATCGTAATCTTAAGTGCCTGACCTTTCCCCGATCCGCCACCCTGAACCGATTTCGATAATTGTTTATTTGGTGATATTAAAATCACCTGGCGCCCAACTATACATTTTGAACAAGGTAGCCAAAAATCGGAAGTGTATTCGGACTTCACTCCGGTAGAACCCCGGTGGTGAAAAACCCGTTACAATATATACAACATAACGTGCCGTTTTCCAACGGTAGCCTCCGCAAGTCTACACCGATCTTAATGAAACTTAGTATACTTATTCTATGGATGGTTAGCTTGGATGAGTTCGAAGATGAGCCAATTCGGCCAATAAGTTGAGTAGTTATAATTAGTTACAATTTTGTAAAATTTCCAAAAAAAATTTGTTTACTTATTTAACTGGATGTCACTTTCAAAGGGGAAGAGATAGCTTATTTTTATGTGTTCTATGTGAAAGCTCGTGCGATTGTCTACAATTTTGACTATACAGCTCATTGATTTGACCATTTTTTCTAATAGATAAATGGTTTTGAACATTTACAAAATATTATAAAAACTAATTTTATGCAGGTTTTAACTTTGATTATAGCCACAATTTTAAAACGATCGCCCTGAAACTTTGTATACGCATTTTGAGGGTGACTACCTTGTTCGAGTTTGGAAATGAACTCAATCGGTCGATTAGTTGAGAAGTTATAGCATTTCAAAATTTTCAAAATGTCCAAAATTCATATTTTTACTTATTCTTTCTTCAATAACTTTTGAGTGTGATAACTTATCGACTTGATATAAAGTTCATCTGAAAGCTCTTCAAATAAGCTTTAATTTTCATGCCTATATATGTGCCTAGACCAATAAAATTACTTATTTTACTATTCATTTAATGACATTTTTTCGAATTTTTTAGAATTCATAAAAATCTAACTATTTTATTTGTTCTTATAATGGAATTTTCAAAAAATTTTGCTACCTCTAGACTCAGTTCGACGAGCTGAGTCAGGAAACACATTTTATTCAAAAGTTTATATATATATATATGTCGAATTAACAGTGGAGGTATTAATGAGACTTGGGTCTACGTTGTTATCTTTGCCACTCATCTTATTTATTAAACAAATTAACGAACACACACAGGTAATTACTACTCACAAATATCGTACACACTGAACAATAAGATTACAAGCAATTATATCAGTATTTGACAGCTACACAATATCAAAATATCCAAGAGAATATTAAAGATTACAAAAATATCAAATAATACACAATATTAAATACACAAATTATTACAAGCGATTAGTTTACTAGAGAATAACAACTATTGACAATATTCTATTTACTGTTGTAAAATGTGCGCGGCGGTAAAGTTAAAATCGAAACGAATACACGATCGGTTGGATAGCAATGTCGTCCGTTCCTTTGCTCAATTAGAACTAACTCTCTGTACCCAATATTCTTGAGTCCCCGAATCGACCAAAACTATATCTCAGGTAATTTTTACAAGCTCGTACAATTACTTCCATATGTTTGAAAACTCTTTATACCGAAAATATTGCTATCTCTCGATCGTGTCTACGTTGGATGCCCAGACGGGCTCCTTCGACTTAAGTCTACCGTCATAAACGTAAATATGAAAACTAACTAAATCTTAAGCGGATTAAATTGTAAAATATTTTTACTAAGTTTTTATTGTCTAAAAACGAACTCAATATAGTTGGGACTTTCCCGAGTCTCAGGAAAAAACCCAAGTATTATTTCATCTCCGACATATATATATATTGAGACAAATCGCTTTTCGTCTTCGCGATTTTTACCAGCAGCCACCAGAATTCGCGGGTTGAACCCCGGCTTAGGCTGGCCTCTAACAAATTTTATTTTACTTGGACAGAGCAGTAGGCTGGGGTTCTTGCAAAGCAAAGACCCGCACTTATTCAAACTCGGCAACGCATGTTAAAACTTATCAACTTACCTCACGGCTTATAAAATTATAGGATATTCTTGTTGATGGTCAAATTACTATTTATAACTTAATTAATATTTATTTTATCAGACTATTCGATAAGCTTATCAGTAACATAGGAAATAAATAGGATGAACAGATAATAGATACAGTGAATGATTAACAGTGCAATGATTGTTTATTACCAATTATAATAATAAAAATTACTTACAAGAAAGTGCAAGCGCTGGATGTAATGTAGACAGATACGTGGAACAGTATAATTTTATATCTCGAATATATCGCCGGTAACGTACAGTAATATTTAATTGAACTAACTTTGTTTATAACAATCAGTAAACTTGGACAGTAAAGTGTATCGCAAGAGAATTGCCAGTAATACAACTATAACGCAAGTTAATTTCCCGATTTACAAAGTAGTTTTATTTTATTTTATTTTATTCGTATTAACAAAGTCGCAAATAAATTGCTAGTATATGACAGTAAAACTAAATTATACGTCTTATCGCTAATTGATTCAGGATCGAAGTGAAGTTCAATCACCGTAGGGTCTTAGGGCTGAGTTTTTGGGCTCGCTCCCCACTTCCCCTCACGGTCATGCGTTGAGGTGATAATTAGTCATGTGACCATGGCACTATGACTCTAGCTTTAGGTGGTTTCAGACGGCAACGAGACGGGGAAAATGTGAACCGCAAGGCTGAGGAAGAAGAAGACAATTCACATTGTCTCAATATATATATATATATATATATATATATATATATATATATATATATATATATATAATATCGAATGTATTGGCCATTTTTAATTTTTCGTATCAACTCGACTTTTTTATTCTAATCCATCCAAATTCAATGTTATCAATTTAATAGGTTTTCCATATCTTATGGTAATAAATTGACGTTAATGTTATCATCTGTGTACTGTATTTACACACTGAGGCGATATGCATCTGTGTAAATGTAATCTATATTACCATTTGCCGGTATATTTGCTTCTATCCAAAATATTAAACTCCGATTAAGTATCTAGTTCACAATGAATAGTTTGCGATTGATCACCATTGAAACTACTGGACTTCGTAAATAATATACGTGAAGCGTTCTTCAAAGTTAAAATGGGTGATCTCACGCCGATATTTAATGAACGAGACACATTTCATGATTATAAAATAATTGAAGAAAAATTAAAGCTTTATACTGAAACTTTGAAATATGAATTTGTTGCAACCACAGGAAAAAAATTAGAAACTGTGTGTAAAGGAAAAACAGACTACATCGTAAATTTAATCTACGATGAGCGTTATTTTCGATGTCGTGTAAATCCAAAACCTGACACATTGAAGAACTTTAAGCGTAAACATCCAGGGTATTTATAAAAACATATCTACATATATATTAATTCGAATAATTTTAATATTTATTGTATATTTTCTCTTTTGTAGAATAAATGTGAAACTAGGTCCTGCCATTTTGATTATTAGGACAACAAAAGATATACAGCAACTAAAAGTTACTAAATTTCAACCTGACCATGATCATGAACCATCTGCTGTAAGTTTCAAAAAATGTCATTTGTTATCTTAGTCGCCAGATAATCATTCCACACATAATATCTTTTGACTAAAAATCCTTACGATAAAATGTCCTCCGATGATATAATTTTAAATTAAGTGTCTTCAGACAACATATGTCCGGAAATGAATTTTGACGAAGATTACTTTGTTGTAAAGATATTTTGACCAAAAATATATAGTAATTTGGAGACCAAATTATGTGTCACCAATGTAAAATATATAATTTTTTTTGTGAATGTTATTAATTCTTGTATTATAAATGTTTTTACAGCCTCCAAGACTTACATTCTACATGAATTTAAATGCTGAAAATAGTAGTCATCAAAGCACAGATTTTGTAAGTAACAACTGTTTATATTGTTTTCCGAATTTAAGTTTGACTGTGTCGTAACTTGTAAATTATAATGTCATTTATTTTGTTATTTATATTACTTTAGAATCTTGACGAACCAGTTCAGGTATCGCTTCCTCGCCGTGTTTTTGACAGTACCAATCAGTCATCAATGCGTGATACTACAAACCGGCTAGGTAACGTGTTACTGGCATTCAGCGATACAAACTTGAACACTGCGCAGATCTTATTAGACGTAAGTATAAAATCATCAAATTATGAATGTCCCATTTTTAAATCAAAATAATTTAAAAAATTCAAAATCTAAATGCTAAGAATATAATAGTTTAGTGAAAATCGTTTTTTATTTACACTGAAAAAAAATATTTTATCGAGCAATGGAATTTGATTGTTTAAGTAAGAACATGAGTTATCATTGATTCTATTATTTTCTCATAAAATCCAATTATTCTGATAGAATAATTTTCTTATACATTATCGTAGAAGAGAAATTTTTATTTATTTTGTTATTTTTATCCTATTCAAGCGCATAAGAATTCACTAGTCATAAAAATTTTTATTTTCCGGTAGATTCTTATAAAAAATCCTAAATCTATGAGGAAATAATGTATATTCTATAACACTTATACAATCTCACAAAATTCAGTGAATTTCATGAGAAGAGGTTTAACGCTTCTTATAGAACTCATTTATTCTAATAAAATGTCTATGATAATTCAGAAGAGATTATCGGATCTTATGAGATTTTTTAAGCAAGGTAGATATCATTGTTTTAATATGTATGCTGTTCAAGTAATGAATATATCCATCAATTATCGTATTTGTCATCGTTTATGATAAACTGAGTCAATTTTTTTAATGTATGGTATTCCTAAATTGCGTTGTGATCTATTTTCTAGTGTCGTCAATAAACAAAACATTCCGCTCGATGAACAAAAATAAATTATAATTATTCTAAACAATTTAATTCTTTGCATAGTATGAAATTATGGTTGGATTTTTTACTTTGTATCCATAATTTTGATTTTAACATTAACGATGATTTAATATTAAACAGTCTGAAGTTCTTCAACCTACACCACCTGCTGCCAGCGTATCGATTATTAATGATCCTGATAATTTTGATGCTTTATTACCTCAATTGCGGATTAATATTGAGTCAACAGCAAGTAATGAAGTTAAAAAACGTAAAGTACTAGAAGTCATCAAAACTTTATCATCTTTAAACATAGATTTGGCTGCGTCTGACCTGCAACCATTGGTTACTTCTGGCACTTTGTCTACTTCAGCTACGAAAGGATTGTCATTTTTCATGAGCCGATCTCGTGGACGTGGTAGGGGGCGAAGAGACAGAGTCATTGGCCTTCCTGTAAGACCAATGACAAAAGTATCAAAAATCTTCAAAAACTTGAAGGAAACTTCAAAAATAATTCAAATATTATCTATGATATTTACTGATAAGGTCAAAATTAATCAAATTGTTCTTGGTAAAAGAAAAATAAACAAAGACGATTTAAATCATCTATTACCAAAAGCTATATGTGACGGTTTAGCTAGCGAGATGACAGACGTCAATTTGATTGAAAAGTTTTTTGATTCTGATGCATTTGAAACTTATGAAACAATAATTGATTCTAAAATAAAAAATGATGATTTCCAGTGCAACGTATGCAAATATGCCTTAAATACCGATTATAGCATCGAGTGCGATCAGTGTTTATATTTGAGCCATTGGAAATGTGTTAATTTATCTGAAGAACCTCCGAATCTGTGGTTTTGTCCAGATTGTAACGAAGAATCACAGAATTGTTCTTCAATAAGAAGTAAAATTGAGTGAAAAATTATAAACAAATCCGTTTAAAACCTAATTCTAATTCTTCGAACCTTATTTTTTTCCAATGAAGCAATAAACGTTTCTTCAATATTTTTTTTATTGAAAATTATTTACAAGAGTTGGTTTATTATAACTTTTTTTTATTTAAATATAGAGTATACCTTAAAGTAATTTAATCTTACTAATACATTGAATAAAGATTCGGTAAAATCCATTTTTATTTTGTTTTTATTATACAATTTTTTTAATCATACTATAAAATGAGCGAGTGCTCTGTGGGATTCTGGTGTAGGTGTGGTTAATTCAATAACTAACAATTAACACAAAAATTACAGATAATAGAATAGATCTTTATTTAACAATATGTACACTGAATAACTGTAAGAAAAATAATTAAGAGCGAATGCAACTACATAGATAAGCGATAGCGAATGCGACAAGTGAAGCGGTCAAAAACGCGTGGTGGTTAGTAAGACTGCCCGATGTAGATTGATTATTGAGACGGCGTCTTCTTCCTACGTGGCTGCTCGGTGGTGACGTGGCAGCATGGCTGCAGTGACGAATTTTCCCATTGGCTTAAAAGCGCGCCAACAGGAAATAGTTAGCCGCCAATTTCTCTGATTGGCTAGCTGGTAGCGGGTTCTCATGCCACCGTAGCACGGTCATGAGCAAGAAATTGTATGTGTCGGGCCCAAATAGCGAGTGACCAGGCACTATACTGACACTCAAGTCAGTAGCGAGTTCGGCTACTCCCGATCGTAGCGGAAATGCACGAAGCTTTTCAAATTGCCTAAGCTCGTGACTGAACACATACCATCATCACATCGGGGGTACTTGTCCACCCAGTTTCAAAACCCTGCGACTGTTGAAAGTTTATAAATCGATTTTTTGGCATTTTGGGTTCTAATGAGGTCTTTTACACATAACTCGACTTATTGATCAATACATATTTTATTTAAATTTAATTTTTTTTATAGCGATATTAACGTTTTTAAACCTAGTTAGTGCATTAAATTCGGCTAAACTGAAATATGGTTTGTTGATTTTCTGACAAATCTTATTGTTGTCAGTTCTTCGGTTTCGAAATTAAACAGCCGTAGACGAAGAAATTATTCTTGTTTGGAATGCTTTGGTGTCATAATGGTACCGGACCATGTTGAAAAGGGAAATTTAAATAAACATATGCAGAAATCGCACGACCATAGTATAATATCCAATGGTTACAGAAATTTGCGATATAATCGTTGTCGATTTCACTATGGCCATGATAATTTTTTCATGTGTTTATTTCAATTTCTGACAGGTGACCAACTTGGTCCGGCACTACTATAACACCATGGCATTCCAAACAAGAATAATTTCTCCGTGTATTCTTTTGAAACCTTGTAACTCGATTTTTAGCGGTTTTATCTTAAAACCGTAAAAATGATCAATAATATTAAACATGTTTTTTTTGTTTATTAAACGAAATAAAATTTCGTATCTCATGAGTCAATAATTAAATGGCCACAAGACTCGTGTCTTGGGCCATACAGTAGCGAAATTATATGCTTAATATATATATATATATATTGTGACGTTATTTTTCGTATGGGGGTCAACTCAAAGTGAACGTCACAAACACCAACGAATTTTATTGTATTTACGAGCATGGTAATTCAAGACTTATAATTTAGCTTACAGTAATTTACGATTTTTATACAGATTTTTGATTAAGTTATAGTTTAAGAATTAAATATGGAGTAACGTTTGGCTACAGTTATGGATAAAGAAAATAAGAATTAGAATTAGAATGATGGAAAATTATTGATGGGATACCGTTTGAGATTAAAGTTTGGGAAATGATTAAGTTTGAGTTTTGGATTTCAAGTTTTGGTATTTTGAGTATGTGGACGAGTCAGTGTTACCGTGGAGCGGGACTTAAATTAGTCACCCGGTATCATCTGATGATAGAACCTAGTTCTATCCCTCTGAGACTTCTTGGTTGATTGCAGAGGTCTAGCTGAGATGCTAGTGCTCCAGTATATAAGGAATTTGATGGATGCTGAATGGGATCAGTTTGGAGTTTTGGTTTGGCAGGCCTCAACAGTAATTTTGTGACCGTTGCTGTTGTGGAAGCCGTTTGGTCATTTTTAAATTATTAGTCTGACAGGCCTCAGAGGACAAGTCATGACCACTTGTACCGCTGAGGAAGTCATTGGTCACTTAGTTTATAAGTTTTATGATCCCAGCTGAAGTCTGTTCCAGGAGAGCAACTGCCAAGGATATCCATACTCAGAATGAGTTTAGTGAGTACGTTTGGCGAGGACTTGAGCCTCCAGTTACCGTTATAGTAAAGATTGAGTTGGATTTTAGAATTTAGAATATAGAGGTCAGTTATTGATAACGATAGGATTGAGTTTGGGGTTTTTAAAATTGAGAATTGAGAGAAAGAAGTCGAAGGGAGACCTTCGAGGAGTACGGACGTGGGCATTCTACTCTAGTCGCTTGAAGCGAGTAGACGTGTGCAGTAATGGCGCTACAGTTCAAGGCATTGTGGAAAGCTACAGATTGAGATTATTGATACAGAAGTATTATTTAAAACAGTGTAAGACGTTACTTGATATTTATTCACCAGACATCAGGTATGAAGTAATTATTATAAATAATTAATCGAGTTCGAATCAAAAGTCTTGAGGTATTATGCTCCTGTTTTAATTAAAGAAAAGATTTAATATCTGAGAGAATAATGTTACATTTTTAGAGTCACGATCATGTTCCATTGTTAATATTATTTTATAGAAGAATTATAAGAAATATGTTTGATTGTTAAACCAATTAGTGTCTAATTAACATCGAAATGAGACCCATGTACGTTAGTTTTACGATTTTGCTAAAGAGAATGTTCTAGAGTATCGAGTCTATAATTATCGTTCTAGTTTACCAAATATTATTTGATTATAATCTAGTTCTAGTTAATTAATTGATTTATTTGTAAGATGTCGATACGTATCATTTAGATGTCAATTCACCTTCTGTTAAGATTAATTTTATTATATTCAGCATTCGTTATAGAGAAAATTATTATTTGTACTGAGCTACCGTATTTTATTTATTGTTAAATAGAGTTTTGAGATTATTGTTGTTAAATAAAAGTTGCAAATTAAAAATGGATCTACATGACTTTGGGGAATGATGTAACCCGGACCACTCCCTCTCTCCATAAACCTACACACTGAGCGACACCATGACATACCGTAACTCTGTTTTTAGTTTTCCAGTCTCCGTTTTGTTTTGCTAATAAGTTCTGAGCATTTTGTTAAGTTTTAGTTTTAGTTTTGTTTATGCGTGGTTTTGGTGATAATTGCACAGATCAAAAATTATCCAAAATTTCATGGTTTACTGGTTTGGTGATTCCAGTGATTAAAAATTACCTGGCGCCCTATCCGTATTGAGACTGGAGGCTAAAGGCAGAGAACGAAGTTATAGCGCAAAAATTAGCGTCTAGTTTTTGTGTTATAATATATATATATATATACACTTATCCAAAAAATTAAAGGAACAAGAAAATTTTATAAATTTTTTAGTGATTTTTGAAAGGCTGTAGTTTCGTGAAAAATCATCGCATCGAAAAAATAAAAAAAGCAAATTGAAGCTTGAAATCTCTAGTTTAAAGATCTTCCAGCAAAATATTTTTTTGAGCCACGGTTTTTGCGGAATCATAAGAAAAAAGTCGAGACAAAATTTGTCTAAATTTTTTAGTTTTGTTTTTTAGGTCTACGGGGCCGGGAAAAATTTTTTCAAGAAAACAAATTCATGGCTCGTTTAGAAAATTTATTCAGCTACAATTTGCTTTTTTTTGTTTCTCTGTACGACAATTTGCTGCTGAGATATCAGCCTTTAAATGAAAAAGGAGCCTTTTGTCTTTGATTATTGATATCTCAGCAAGTAATGGTCACACAGTAATTTAAAGGGCAGTTTAATAAACGAATAAATTCCCTACAAGCTACATTTTCGATTTTTTCAAAAAAAAATTTTTTTTCATCCTTGATATCCATTTGAAAAACCCACAAAAAATGACCATTTTCTGGTTTTTTAGTCAACTCATCGCTACTCTGCAAATATTGATAAAAAAAATAATGTTGCCAGGTAATTTTACAGCTTAATGTACCCCCAAAAACCCTGGAAATTTTCAGATTGATCCATTGAACCGTTTGTCCGGTCCGATTGCTCAAAGTTTTGCAAAACAATTAAAGGAACAAGTTTTGTTCCTTAAATTGTGTAATCATTACCAAAATGAAAAAATTAATTTTTTTCGGATTTTCTTTCATTTTTGCGTTAGTTATTCAGTAAATGTAAGGTCAAGAGGAAAAAAAAAATTTTTCCAAAAAACGAGACCAAACAAGAATTTTTTTACATTTTTTTTTTTTTACGTTTCATTCGGGGGGTTATTTTTTTTTTTCGTTTTTCGGAAAAAATTTTTAGGAATTTTTTTTGACAATGATAAATCATTGTAGATACAACAAAAAAAAAATTTTGAAAAAAAAAAATTTTTGAAAAAAAAAATTTTGAAAAAAAAAAAAATTTTTTTTAAAAATATTTTTTTTTTCAATTTTTTTCGATAATCGATCTTTATGATCAAAGAAATGAAGATTATTGGTAAAAAAACCATTTTCAAATCGAAAAAATGAACAAAAACCGAGAAACTACCAATTATGGTGATTTTTGACAAAATCGATAAATTTAAAGCTTCGGGGCACTAAGAAAGAAAAATCGCAGCGATTTGAAATTTTCAGGGTTTTTTCAGGACACTTTGAGGTTGAAAAAAAGTCGAAGATATCCTTTGTTCATCCTTTATTTCCAAAGTTATAGCAAGATTTCCGAATATCCTTAAATTTTTGAATTTTGACCTGTTTTTTACCAAACAATATCGCTTTAAAAAAAATTTTTCTATCAAATGCCACTAATTTTGCCTTATAGAGAATGTTTTCCAGTTTTCAAAACCCTGCTTCCATTCTCTGTACGACCAATACATCCGGAGTTATTGATTATCAAAGCCAAAATGGACTTTTTTGCTTTGATCAATGATAACTCGGCGCCAAATCGTCGTAGAGACTTTTTAAGGCCACCAAATTAAAGGGCATAAAATTTCCGAGGAAAGTCAGACAGTCGGATTATTCAAAAAAATTTATTGTCGCCCATAGAGGTATTGAAAGACCAGCAAAAATTTTGAAAATTTTTTTTTCGTTAGTTTTCTCATGATTACTCCGGAACCGTACATGATAAAAAATTTTGAGGTCCAGATCTGAAAACTAGAAACTTGAGGCTACAATTTGCTTTTTTTAAATTTTTTATACGACCATTTTTCACCGAGTTACAGCATGTTGAAAATCACCTAAAAATTTCGGATTTTTTTTCTATCCCTTAATTTCTGTGACCAGTGTATATATATATATATATATATATATTAGGGTGGCGCAAAAAAACCGACTATTTTTTTTTTTTCAATCTCGCATGAAAATTTGTTGGTTTACGATGTTTTAAGAAGCCTCTCCACAAATCAGCTCGATAAAAAATTTTTAAGAGGTCGCTCACGAATTTTGAAAATATCGAAAATGATCGAAAGTAGGATTTTTATTAAAAAAATTTTTTTTTTCTCGTGGCAGCAATAGTTTATATTTGTAAAATCATGACTATGCTGAAAATTTCAGCCCAAAATTTAAATATTTAAACGGCGCTCAAGAATTTTGAATGTTTCCGAGCGCAGTCTCTTGGACGTTTTTGAGCGACCCTTAAATATTAATAATAAAGCTTCTCGATTTTTTCACCATCAATTTGCATGACAATGAATGGAAATATAACCCGAGAAATAGAAATAATAAGTTATTTACATACTTTTTTATTTTTTAATTCAATTTGTAGGTTTTTTCGCTTATTCAAAACTGACCGAATTTCATTGTTTAAGACTGTTCTGTATATTTTTGGGTATGCAAAAGTTATATTTAAGTGAAATGACTACAATTGAGTTATAAAAACTAATTCAAACTATTAATTACATATTATCAGTTAATATTCGAAATTCTTGAGCGCCGTTTAAATATTTAAATTTTGGGCTGAAATTTTCAGCATAGTCATGATTTTACAAATATAAACTATTGCTGCCACGAGAAAAAAAAAATTTTTTTAATAAAAATCCTACTTTCGATCATTTTCGATATTTTCAAAATTCGTGAGCGACCTCTTAAAAATTTTTTATCGAGCTGATTTGTGGAGAGGCTTCTTAAAACATCGTAAACCAACAAATTTTCATGCGAGATTGAAAAAAAAAAAATAGTCGGTTTTTTTGCGCCACCCTAATATATATATATATATATATATATATATATATATATATATATATATATATATATATATATATATATATATGTCGGAGAAGAAAGAATAAAATGGGGTTTTCCAATTGGACGGGAAATTCCTAACAGTCGAGACTAGTTTTTACAGTAACAATTAAATAAAATTTAAGCTCTAGTTGTTTACAACTTAAGCAGATTATGTTTATTACGGGAGGCTTAGGCTCGCTGTGACATCTGTTCACCAAACGTAGCCACGGTCACAGGATGGATATAGTAAGACACAGAGGACAAGATAGTAAGATAATAAGATTGTTGTCCTTCTTTGAACATTTTGACTAAAAGGTTTCTAATGAAGAGTACAGAGTTTTTTGGACTAGTTGAGTCGGTCAGTTCTGATTGAGCATTCGTTGTGCGAGTTCAAGTTATCCTGTCGACCGTGGATTCGTTCTCGAGCCTAGTTTGCCGTAGTATTTGTAAATTATTCGATCGGGTTTTATTTAAATATAATGGGACTGTCGTGTATTACAATTATTATAATTTCCTTTGTAATCAATTATTGCATTAATTAGTATTTAGTGTATTTTGATATTTGTGCGACACTATCTTCATTATATTACTTGTCTAAGTATCATTATTTGTGAACAATACTTTTAATATTAAATCACTGTGTTGCATAATTATTATTCGTTTATAGTTTAAATAAAATTGAAAGATATTAATATTGAGACCAATACTCGGGATAACGCCCAAGCTTGTAATGACTTTCCGACATATATATATATATATATACTAATAAAGAAATTATTAAGGCTGAGCGTTTAGGCAATAAAAGCAAATCAAGCATGCGTAATGATCGTGTCAAATTCAACAGTCAAAAGTGTGTAGACGATTTTATGAAGATCATTAGAGAAAATTCAGTAACAGTTGGTCAATTATTATCAAATGCTCTATCACCAAACAATTCTATTTACTTGCACCGTAGACACCCATCATCTTTATATAAGCTTCGTCTTGATGTAAGAAAAAAATATCCAAATATTCCGCAGAAAAATATCTGGATTTCTTATTCATCAGTGAATGTAAAGTATGAAAGTAACAAGCCACCGATCAAATTACTGACATCACAAGGAACTGATCCTTTGAATCAACTATTAGATTAACAATATGAAGCTCCCTATTCACCATCAATTAATTCGTGTTCTATTTCTGCTGCAACGACCTCTCAAAATCACAAAAATTTAAAAATATGTCATATCAATGCTCAATCTTTAAGAAATGAGAAACACTTTGAATTATTTTCTAAGTACTTTAGAGAGCATCAATATGATATTATAGCTGTGTCAGAAACATCGTTAAATCATCTAATATCTGATAGTCTAATATTCTTGCCATCATTTACACTACATCGCCATGACCGCTGTCTTCGAAGTGGAGGCGGTGTTGCTCTTTACATCCGAAACGATCCTATTTCTAAATATATTGCATCCTCAACCAACGTAGAAAATAAACATCCAGAGTATTTATTCGTTGAAGTATCAACAACATCAAATCAAAAAATATTAGTTGACGTTGTCTACAAACCGCCAAATATTGGGCACCTTGAAGATTTAGAAGATGAGCTAGAATCTATCATGATATCTTATAATAATATTATTATATTAGGTGATTTTAATTCTGACTTAAACAAAAAAAATTTCAATGGCGATCAACTTCGAAAATTTCTGGATGGTCTGGATCTTCATATAGTTAAGTACGACCCAACTCACCATTTGGAAAAATCTGAAGCTTGGATTGATGTATGCATTGTTAATGACCTAGCTAGAGTACTGGTTGCGGAACAGTCCCCACAGCCATTTCTCACAAATCATGATCTTATCTCAATAACATATGATTATAAAGTAAATCGACAACAACTAAATAGCTTTGCGTACAGAAACTGGGGTTCTATTGATGAGAATTTATTGCAAGACTTATGTAAAAAAATTGATATTGAAATTATGCGATCGTTAAGTTCTGTCAATGAAATGAACGACTATGTACATGAGAACCTTGGTGGAACAATTAATATTGCTGCTCCGGAAAGAATAATACATCCAAAGCGTAAACCATCTCCATGGTTTACAAGTGAAATAAAAGATTTAAAACATCGTCGAGATAAATTATATCGAATATATAAAAGAACTGGTTATGCATACAAAGAATATTCAAGTGTAAGACGTTTAGTGAAAAAGAGAATTACTGAAGCAAAGAGACAACATTTTGATCAACAACTTAGTGCTGCAAAGAATTCACGGGCATTCTGTAATGACTTAAGAAGACTAGGTTTAATTAAAAGGAAAAATGGTGACACGACAAAATCTCCCAGGAAAAAATCTCCCCGACAAAATCTCCCCGCGACAAAATCTCCCCGCGACAAAACCTCCCCGACAAAATTTCCCCGTGACAACATCTTGCCACTACACAAAATAATATTGATTATTCCATTGATTTACATTAGTTGATAATGTAGAATTTCAGATAAAATATTGTCAAGTGATGACATCTGTAGTGAGATACATGTAACTGATGTGAGTTATTTTACGCAAATTATATTAAGTGTTTACATGTACTAGAAGCGATCGGAGAAGCATTACATTGTGATTGATATTGCGAAATTTATATTTCTAAAATGCCATTGGAATTTGTGGTATCTAACAAAGGAAAAAAAAATTAGTGTATGATGGCTACCTCTACACAAACCATAAAGAAAATAAAAAATCAATAACGTGGCGTTGTTGTGAATATAAATCCAAAATACAGTGTCACAAGATAATACATACTGATTCTGATAAACCTGATGGTATGTTAATTTTCGTTCATTAAGTATTTATTATATATTATAATTATCATTATTAATATTATTTTAATTATCGTTATTATTATTATTTCTAGGAAATGTAATTGGAGAAATTCCTATTCACAAACATGCTGGTGATGCCGTCAAAATTGAAATGTGTCATGTTATTAAAAAAATAAAGCAAAGGGCTAGAAAATCCGAAGACAAGCCAGTTAAATTGATTTCTAATCAATTAAAGAATGTTGATTTGCCAGTAATAGCACGTATACCATCAATGAATACTATTTCGCGTACTGTTCAACGTTGTAGAAGACAAAATAACCCTGATATTGCCAATCCAGTGACACGTGCAGACATCGTATTATCTAATGTATTATGTACAACACACAATGAAGAGCAATTTTTACTTCATGATAGTGGTGGAGGTGATAAAAGATATTTAATGTTTGGAACTAAAAAAAATCTACAATTTCTTGCATCGTGTGAAGAATGGTTCTCTGATGGAACATTTAAGACGGTTCCCACTCTATTTAATCAATTGTACACCATTCATGGAATGAAAAATGGTAAAACATTGCCATTGGTATATATATTAACGCCTCGGAAAAGTAAGTCAATTTATAAGCAATTCCTGACAGTATTGAAAAATAAACTTGAGGATGTTAGAGCTACGCGAATGATGGTCGATTTCGAAAGATCGTATATTAATGCATTTACTGAGTGTTTTCCAAAAATTGATATTGCTGGTTGTTATTTTCATATGACACAATGCGTTTGGAGAAAAATTCAACATTACGGTTTACAAAAAAATTATAATACTGATATAAAATTTGCTCGTAATGTTCGAATGTTATTTTCATTGGCATTTGTACCTGTCAATGATATTACTGATGCTTATGAAGAACTGGTTGCTTCAGATTGCTACGATTTACATAGTGAGGAATTGAACAATTTGGTTGAGTACTTCGAGAAGACGTGGATTGGTAAAAAGAATTGCATAGGTAAGCGTAGTGAACCATTATTTGCAATCAAAATGTGGAATTGCTACAGTGCTGTGATTGAAGATTTTGCTCGTACGAATAACGTTTGTGAAGGCTGGCACAATGGATTTAATGGTCGCATTCAGATGTGTCATGCAAAGATTGACAAATTCATTATGGGTCTGAAGTCGGAGCAGACTATTACTGATGTAACAATGACGCAAATAAATACTGGATTGGATGTGAATCGTAAAACTCGCGCAATATATCGTGATTATAACTTAAGATTAAAAGCAATTGTATTAAATTATGATTCAACTAAAAAAATGGAATTTTTACGTAACGTTAGTTCATTGATAATTATAAATTGATAATTTCATTAAAAAAATTATATTCAATTATACTACTATATTATTATTTGACTGATTATTATACAATATAAATATGTTATTAATATTTTCAATTTATATATAAATTTTTGTATTTCAATATTCAACATTTGTAATAAAAATAAAAAGTTTGAAAAATCAAAAAGTGCACGACTTATAATGCTTACTTAATTATGAAATATTAAAAAAAAAAAAAAATAATGTCAAATAAACATACACAAAAACCATGTTAAAAGGGCGCAACACGGTCACAAGCAAAAGTAATAAAATAACCATAAAATATTTAAATTATAATAAATTTTTAAAATTAGTTAAGAGAGATTTTCTTAGTGAGATTTTGTCGTTGGGAGATTATGTCGGGGAGATTTTGTCTTGGGGAGATTTTGTCGTGGGGAGATTTTGTCGGGGAGATTTTGTCGGGGAGATTTTGTCCGGGGAGATTTCGTGGTACAATCGGAAAAATACTGAGTTAAATGTTAGAATTGAGCTAAATAAATTAAATAAGTTTTTTGTACAACGTTCAGGCAATTTTAATAACGACATTCATATATCGGATATCTTAGTGTTAGACAATAATTATCGGTATTTACAGAATTATTTAATAAATCCTTGTCTTCAGGAGTATTTCCGACCGAATGAAAATTATCGCATATAATACCTATTCAAAAGAAACCTAAAGCATCTAGTTGTGAAGATTTCAGACCTCTCTCATTGCTATCTAATTTGTCAAAAGCATTAGAAAGATGTGTACATGACCAAATCGTTAAATATCTTAATGAGAATAATTATATAGATCAATACCAAACAGCGTTCCGAGAGGGTTTAAATACACAGACGGCAATTATTCATTTTTGTGATGAAGCCAGATTAGCAATAAATGATTCTAAAATTACAATAGCTGTCTTCTTTGACCTTAGCAAAGCATTTGACTCAGTTAATCATAAAAGATTATTATGTAAATTATCACGAATGAATTTTTCAGAACTTACACTTAACTGGATCGAATCTTACTTGGATCAAAGAAGACAATCTATACGTTATAATAAAAATACATCCTCTTGGGAAAAAGTGCTAAGTGGAGTACCTCAGGGTAGTGTGCTTGGCCCTTTGCTTTATTCTTGTTATATTTCAGATCTTGCACGTATTTTAAAATGTAAATATTTATTTTATGCAGATGATTTGTTATATACCTCTCATGCTACCGATCTCAAATTAACGACTATGTTGCAATATTAAATAGTGAAATATCTAAAATTATTAATTGGTGTAAATTAAACTGTTTTATGATTGATTATTATTGGCAGTAAATTCAAAGTTAACAGCGAAAATTGTAAACATGCACAAAATATTATTGTAGGTGACTGTACGATTCCATACGTTAATTCGGTTAAATACCTAGGTGTAATAATAGATAATACTATGTCATGGGAAAATCAAGTAATAAGCTTATGTAATCGAACAATGAAGACTTTAGCACAGCTAAATATTAATAGTGAAGCTTTTAATGAACAATGACGTATTAAATTAATTACCACCCTGGTCTTTCCGATCTTTGATTACTGTTGCGCTGCATTTACAAATATGACAAGTAGATTACAGACTAAATTACAAAGAAAAATGAATGCATGTGTTCGATTTATATATAAAATATCTAGATTTGAGCACGTAACAGCATATTATAGAAGAATAGGTTGGCTCAAACTTAATACAAAGAGAGATTCTTTTATTACATGTTTATTTTATAAAGAAATAAGTATGGACTATCGACAATTATTTGGTTGCAAATGAGAATTACTGCCAATTACACTACGTAGAGGTGACATTAGGCAAGATTATTTGAGATTACCTAGAACTAATTCAACAATATATAAGAAAACTTTTTTAGTGCACGGCATACATGTCTGGAATTCTTTGCCAGCTGATATAACAACATTAAACAATTTTGAAGAATTCAGATCTGCGTGTTATAACTATTTTTTTGAAAATGATGTTTAACAGAATTAATAATAATAATAATACACTTATCCAAAAAATTAAAGGAACAAAAAAATTTTATAAATTTTTTAGTGATTTTTGGAAGGCTGTATTTTCGTGAAAAATGATCGTATCGAAAAAACAAAAAAAGCAAATTGAAGCTTGAAATCTCTAGTTTGAAGATCTTTCAGCAAAATATTTTTTCAAGCCACGGTTTTTGCGAAATCATAAGAAAAAGGTCGAGACAAAATTTTTCTAAATTTTTTGGTTTTGTTTTTAAAGTCTACGGGGCCGGGAAAAATTTTTTCGAAAAAACAAATTCATGGCTCGTTTAAGAAATTTATCCAGCTACAATTTGCTTTTGTTTCTCTGTACGCCAATTTGCTGCGGAGATATCAGCTTTCAAATGAAAAAGTATCGTTCTGTCTTTGATTATTGATATCTCAGCAAATAATGGCCGCACAGTAATTTAAAGGGCAGCTGAATAAACTTGAATAAATTCTTTACAAGCTCCAATTTCTTTTTTTAAAAAAAATAATTTTTTTTCATCCTCGATATCCATTTGAAAAACCCACAAAAAATGGCCATTTTCTGGTTTTCTAGTCAACTCATCGCTACTCTGCAAATATTGATAAAAAATAATGTTGCCAGGTAATTTTACAGCTTAATGTACCCCCAAAAACCCTGGAAATTTTCAGATTGATCCATTAGACCGTTTGTCCGGGCCGATTGCTCAAAGTTTTACAAAACAATTAAAGGAACAAGTTTTGTTCCTTAATTTGTGTAATCGTTACCAAAATGAATAAATCAATTTTTTCCGGATTTTCTTTCATTTTTGCGTTAATTATTCAGTAAATCTAAGGTAAAGAGAAAAAAAAAAACTGAATAAAACGTAAAAAAAAAGTATAAAAATTCTTGTTTTATCTCGTTTTTCGGAAATTTTTTCAAAAGATATTCATCATCAAACTTTTGTGTGTACTGATTTTAAAAGTTTTTGATTAGATAACTGAAAAATTTCAATTTAATTTATAAGTTTTGAAAAAATTTACATGAATTTCAGTTTTTATTACCTGCACTATCAGAATTCTTTGTAAATTAACTATATTTTTACTAAACAAAAGCATAGTAAAATTACAAAATTGTGTTTCGTAATGCGATACTAATGTACATTTGTGGTAGGGGTGTGCGAATCTTGTTCGAATCGAATCGAGTCGAGTAGTTAGATTCGATTCGATATTCGAGTGAAGGATTCGCATAGTTCGAAAGATTCGAGTAATTCGAAAGGTTCGAATAGTTCGAAAGATTCGAATCGTTCGAAAGGTTCGAATAGTTCGAAGGATTCGAATCGTTTGAAAGATTCGAATAGTTCGAAGGATTCGAGTAGTTCGAAAGGTTTGAATAGTTCGAAGGATTTGAATAGTTCGAAGGATTCGAATAGTTTGGAAGATTCGAATAGTTTCGAAAGATTCTAATAATTCGAAACTTTACCGAATCTTTGGTAAATAATATTATTGAAAAATTTAAGTACTAAATTAGTATGGTTAATACCAATAATCACAATAATATTATGAATAAAATCGGGTCAATAATAATAATATTGATGATGATAATAATAATAATTTGTTATTATTATTATTATTATTATTATTATTATTATTTTCTATCTATTGTTAATTTTTTTTTTATTTATTAGAATTTATATAATCTGAGTTCAATTTTTATTTTCATTAATAATGAACAATAAAAAAACACTCAAATTGAAAATAATATTTTTAAAAAATAATTTTTATATAAATTAGAACATTTTTAATTTATTTAAAATTTTTTTTTTTAGCAGAACTTTCATTATTAGACCCTAATTATTTATTTTAATTAATAATTAACAAAAATAAAACATTAAAAATAAAAATAATATTTTTAACATAAACTAAACTATTAAATATTAATAATTTCAATTTTGATTCTTTAATTAAAGTCTATCAAATCGATTCAAATTTTTATGTAAAAATATTAAATACGAAACATTATCTGGCGATACGGAATTTTTTTTTTTCTGTCACGATATCTTCTGCAGAAGAAAATAGTCGTTCACCTTCTACCGATGTAGATGGAATCGACAAGTATTTTCTTGACATCAATGATAAGAGTGGGAATTTAGGCGATTCATTTTTTCACCATAAAAGTGGATCTTTCCATGGCTCAATCCGGGATAAAAATACGTATTGTAGCAATTCTTGATCCACATCTTTTTCTAATTGCAAAGTGGTCTTGTTCTCTTCACATACTTTTGATTCTCCCATAAAATCCCAAACTTTGGTGGGCTTAATAATATTTGGTTCCGAAATTGGTTCAGATTTATTACTGAAAACCGCTTCTGAACATTTATAAGCGATAATTTCATCTTTTAATTCATTTTTAATTTTTTCTTTTATCTCGGCTTCAATTAAAAAAAAATCTTTATACCGGGGATTAAGAAAAGTGCATTTTCGATATAAAGTTTCGTCTTCGACTTCACCAAACCGTACAGCTAATATCCTTTTAATATTTTGCGCGAAATTAGCAGCCATCGGCTGATTAGGGTCATTTTTATAATCATCAGCAGTGTTTTTAGAACTTCTTGCATCAATCCTAGCATAATTACTGTTATTATTTTCGTCTTCTTCGCTGTTGCATAGTTCCGGCTCATCAATATCTTCGAAAATTTTCAGTTCATCCAAAATCTGAAGATATTCCAATGCCGATTTTATCCCATAAAGCATCGGCTCAATCATAGAGGGGGTTGGATATTTTGACCCGCATGAAATCTTCGTTGCTTCAATTAGTGGACTCAGGACATTAATGATATCGTTTATTCGCTTTCAGTCGAGACCAGTTAAACCCTTTACGTTGGTGCATGATGAAAGTACATTTGATAGCGGTTTCTGTAATCGCTTCATACGCTCAAGCATTTTATACTCAGAATTCCAGCGAGTTGGTACCATTTGCATTAATCCCAAAGGAGGATGATTGCTCAAATCTTTCTGAGCTTCTTCGAACTCTTGTCGAGCTGGATCTGAATGATGAAAATGCGTAGCGATGCGTCTTGCCTAAAAAAAACATTTTTTTTTTATAGCATCATAATTATATAATTTATAAAAATATAGTCATATTTTTTATATTTCCCCGGAGTTCGATTTAAAAAATTAAAAAGTAACAGACATATTGAATTCTTAATAAATATCTCAATGCATCTGTAATTTTTTAATTTTTAAATAGGACTACTGCGAAATATGAGAAATTCTTTGCCATCACTCTATAATATTTTCTCTGATGACGTGTGTCAGAAAATGTTTGAAATAACAAGTGTAGAATTGATCCATGAGCCTAATGTCATATCATAATTATTCGTACAATAAGCTATTTAAAATATTACACAGCTTTAAAAAATTAAAAGACCGAAAAAAATTTCTAGTTTTGTTGTTCTCTTAATCTTTTAGAGTAGTGTATGATAGTATTAATTCCTCTCACTTTCGTAAACAATTCATCGATTCCTTTAGTATATTTTCGGGCATCTTTCAAGGCTAACTGGAGCGTATGTGCAAAACAATAAACGTGATTCCATCCTCCTTGACGAATAGCACTAGTAATGATGTGGGCATTATCAGTAATGAAAAAAATTTGAGTATTAGGTACATCTGATAAATCCCTTTCAGATAACATTTCATCTGACTTCAATTTCAAATAATATCCAGTATGTCGCTCTTCAAGTTGCTTCATGCCTAGTGTGATATTTTTCAACAAAGTCTGTCGTTCTATAGTGTAGAGTTAAAGACAAATAGTGATGACCAGATCAAGATTCCCAACCGTCTGTAGTTAAAGACAAACTCATTAATCCCGATGATTTGTCAGCTGTTAATTCATCCATTAACTTTTGTTTAGTTTCTTCGTATAATTTAGGACAGAGGCTGCGAGAGCTAGTATTACGACATGGAGGATTGTAGGTGTCATCGATTTTTTTTTAAAGGCGTCGATAGCCTTTATCCTCAACGGAAGAAAAAGGCTTTAAATCCATTGCGATCATTTCCATACAAAGCTGATCAAGTTCAGCTTTAGTATATGTCGCAACTTTTTGACGCTTTGAGGGTTCATCAGTACTTATATTTTCTATGTCTTTACGTTTATTTTTCTCTTTAATGCATTCTTGATAACATTCTGGATGCTTTGAGAGTAAATGAGTAAATTTGAGAGGTGATGTGGTAGCTGTTAAATAAAATAATTATCAATCGACATCTACTAATTAAATTATTCTAAATAATGATTAAAATGCAAAATAAATACAAACGTACAAGTTGGTAATTTTAGAACTTTGGAGCATAAATTACATATAGCTTTTCGAAACTCTTTCGTACAAAGTTCGAAATAATTCCAGGCGGGACTTCGTTGTATCGAGCCAACATCATTTATATGTCTCTCGTCCACAATTTGTTGTCCACCCAAGTCCATCGTTTCTTCATTATCTTGCAACGACATTTTACTCAATAATGAATATTTGTTTAATATTCTCTTAATTGAAAATTCAATTTCACTTTACGTCTGGAGATTTATACTAGCTAAACGGATTTCATTGTAACTAGTAGCGCTGACGTCTTAATCGCAAATTTTTAAATTAATGGTGGCGTAACGAGTTAATGCTATTACCGACCGAGTCGATGAATGCATTTGAAAATGCAAAAATCTCCAATTATAGTCAAAAAAAGGTAGTGGCGCAAAAAGGTTAAAATTTAAAATTCAGAAGAATCAATGTTTTCATTCTAATTAAAATTTAATTTTCATCTTTAAATTGAACTTCAATTGGTAATTAAATTTCATTTACTTATAATTTTTCGTAAAAACTATATAAAAATAACATTGTAAAAAATATTTAACTTTGTAAATTTTCGCGCCATATATTTGACTAGATCTAAAGCATTTATGAATATACCCGATAACGAATATAATTTTTAACACAATTTCGATAATTGATATTTTTTGTTACACTCCAGAAAAATATTTATTAAAATCTATTGAAATACTGATGATGATAATAATAATAATAATAATAATAATAATGATAATAAAAAAATAATGTCATAAATACTATTTCATTACTTTACCATATCAAATGAAAAATAAAAAATTCATTTAGAACTCTAGTAAAAGATATTTATTGTATTTGACTCAACAGGTTTTGATACAAATTATTACCGTAAAACTGATTAGTCTGTTAAAAGAATTAAAAATTTATTATAAATACATTATATTATTTTTATTATAACTATTATCAATGATTAATGTTTTCTAACGTACCAATTAATTTCACAGTAATGATTTGTTTTAAAATCTATTAAATCAAATCTAATTAATCGTTTTTAGTCGAGTGTTAAACGAGTTTTTTGATTTCTGCTTCGACATTTCAGAAATAAATAAATAGTATTTATGGCTTTGCTAAATTGAAAAACTATTATATTATTTATATTTGTACCTAAAATCAGTCCATATGATCAAAAACTAAATGAACGTATGATTTAAAAAAGTTCGAAATATTTGAATCTCTCGAACTATTCGAATCCTTCGAGCTATTCGAATCTTACGAACTATTCGAATCTTTCAAACTATTCGAATCTTTCGAACTATTCGAATCTCTCGAACTATTCGAATCCTTCGAACTATTCGAATCTTTCGAACTATTCGAATCCTTCGAACTATTCGAACCCTTCGACCTATTCGAATCCATTGAACTATTCGAACCTTTTGAACTATTCGAACCCTTCGAACATTTCGAATCTTCAAGGCGAATCTCGAATCGAATTGTTCGATTCGATTCGCTTCGAATAATTCGAAGTTTCGAGTATTCGCACACCCCTAATTTGTAGTAAGATTTCATCTGATAACAGTAAAATTACTAAAGATTTTGTAATTTCACTATATTTTTTTATTCATCAGACACTGATTGTAATTTTGCAACTTCGTGTTGTAGTTTTAAATTGAAAATTTTGTCAATTTACAATAGATCATCGTGATTAAGTTTCACTACACCTGTAAGTAAAATTACAAATCCGAATTTGGAATGTTAATTACACGAAATGTTTGAAAATTTACAGAATACTATCATCTTTATGCAACTCCAGTTTGCGTTTTTACTATTTTTTGGCCTAATATGATACGTTTTGGGATTTTAAAACTCCGTGTTGTAGTCTTAAATTGAAAGTATTGTCAATTTGCAATAGACATTGTAATAAAACTACAAATTCAAATTTGTGATATTAATCACATGAAATGTTTGAAAATTTACAAAATATTACTATTTTTACGCCTTTTTTCAAATGATTATATACTAGGGTGGCCCAAAAAAACCGACCATTTTTGTGCCTCTCAAAAAATCAGCTCGATAAAAAATTTTCAAGAGGTCACTCACGAATTTTTGAAAGATCAAAAATGATCGAAATTTGGATTTTTTTGTTCTAAATTTCTTCTTTCTCGTGGCAGCTATAATTTATATTTATGAAATCATGACTACCCTGAAAATTTCAGCTGAAAATTAAAATATTTAAACGTCGCTCAAGAATTTTGAATGTTTCCGAGTACTGTCTCTTGGACGTTTCCGAGCGACCCTTGAATATTAATAATAAACCTTCTCAATTTTTTCACCATCAATTTGTATCATAATGAATAAAAATACAACCCGAGAAATAGAAATAATAAATTATTTACATACTTTTTTATTTTTTAATTCAATTTTTAGGTTTTTTTACTTATTCAAAACTTACCCAATTTTATTGTTTAAGACTGTCCTGTATATTTTCGGTTTTGCAAATGTTATATTTAAGTGAAATGACAGTAATTGAGTTAAAAAAAAATACAAAAACTAATTCAAAGTATTAGTTACATATTATCAGTTAATATTCAAAATTCTTGAGCGCCGTTTAAATATTTAAATATTGGGCTGAAATTTTCAGCATAGTCATAATTTTACAGATATAAAATATTGCTGCCACGAGGAAGAAAAAATTCAGAAACGAAAAATCCGAATTTCGATCATTTTTAATATTTTCAAAATTCGTGAGCGACCTGTTGAAAATTTTTTATCGACCTGATTTTTGGAGAGGCTTCTTAAAACATCTTAAACTAACAAATTTTCATTAGAGACTCGAAAAAATAAAATAGTCGGTTTTTTTGGGCCACCCTATTATATACGTTAATTGCGTTTTCTACATTACTAAATTGTATAGTTATAAAGATAAATTTATACATAATATTCTAGCACGTCGCTCTATGAAATTGATGTTTGTCGTTCAATACGGTTATCAAAATACATTACTGTTAAGGTACACAATTTCTTTAAGCAAAAATAATATCAAATTTTTTTCACATATTATTATATTTTATGAGATAGGATTGATTTTTTATTTTATCTAAAAATAGATATAAAAAGTAGTAGCTTACATGTTCTAGAAAAAAAAATATTTCGTTTGCAAAGTAAGAGATCCAGTATCCGATCACTCATGTATTTGTATATCTATACATTTACTATGAATTTGACTAAATATAGATATACAAATACTTGGAGTGATCGGGTACTAGGTTTGTCACCTTATAAGAAGATATGGTTTTTCACTTTTTTGGTATCTTCATTGTTTTTTGAGTTATTAAAAAAAAAGCGTCTTGAGACGGTGGAAACACAGAACCAGAAAGGCACCATGTCTATGACCCCCCTTCTCACGCTCCTCACCCAGAAGAACTTCGTACCGAATGCACAATCTAACTATCCACTCAAACTCTTTAATTGTTACTTCAAAAAAAACAATGATTGAACAAACATAGATACTTATTTGATATTGAAGAAATTAGATCGATTTCATTGCTTTGTTCGCAAATTTTATTTGCTATTTTTATAATTTTTATTAGTTAAATTAACAAATTTTTTTGTGTTTAGCAGAACTGTTTTTCCCATGTAAACCAGTATCTATATTAGCGTGCTTCATTTCGGAGCCAGATTTTTTTTTTTCAAGTGCATGTAAAAAAAACCATAGTTCAACACAGAAAAAAAAATTTCGCGCAAGAAAAAAAAATCTATGTCGATTACAGATCTAACTCATTAAAAAATTCGATTTTCGCATTTAAATAACATGGGAAAAATTTTTTTTTTTGCTTTAAGTATTCTTAACCTCGTTAACAAATCAATAGATCAAATAGACTAATACATATTATTGTAGGAAATTGAACGCTCTACAAAAAAGGTCCTTCATCATTTTTCGATAAATCTATCTATTCAAAAGTTATTGAAGCTCGAAGTAAAGTTGGAGATCGTTTTACTTTTCCGGTAAAACTATTAGACTTATCATAAAATGTTATAGAATCTTTTTTGTTGCCAATTTTATTCTCTACAAATTATTATCAGTAAAGTTTTTTCGAATTCCACATTGTTTTCTTGTTATTTTCATTTCAATGTCGAGCTCTTGAAATCGATCAGAACCACTTTTTTAAGAGCTTGAAATTAAAATGAAAATAGCTAGAAAACAATGCGGAATTTGGAAAAACTTTACTGATAATAGTTTGTAGAGAATAAAATTATCAACAAAAAAGATACTGTACCATTTTACGATAAGTCTAATAGTTTCACCGGAACAGTAAAAGGATCTCCAACTTTACTTCGAGCTCTAATAACTTTGAAACAGATGGATTTATCGAAAAATAATAAGAGACCTTTTTTGTAGAGCGTTCAATTCCCTACAAAAATATGTATTAGTCTATTTGATCTATGTTGGATATTTAGAGTCAGGTATAAGAATAATAATTAGCGATCCTTACGGTAGCTAGGCTTTATTGTAACTAACTACAAAGTATATCTAATGAATAGAACATGAACTAATTAATCAAACTATATATATTTATATATATATATATATATATATATATATATATATATATATATATATATATATATATATATATATATATATATATATATATATATTAGGGTGATCCAAAAAATAACAAATTTTTTTTTTTTTCTTCCAAACAGGTTCAAAAGTTTCATTTAGATGAAAAAAGACGCCTGTAAAAATTAGAGCTCTTAATATTAACATTAAGAGGTTCCTCATCGCACTTTTCTATTTTCCATAAGAATAACATGGGAAAAATTTTTTTTACGTCTTCTGATTTTTATAAGTAGCTAACGATGCATCGTAGGAATAATTGGCAGGCATGTTTTTATAGGGAATTGAATGCTCTACAAAAAAAGATTCCTATCATTTTTTGAGGAATCTATTTGTTCAAAAGTTATTTGAGGTTGAAGTCGAATTCATATTAAATTTTGAGATTTTCTACTTTTCCGGCGAAACTATCAGACTTATTACAAAATATCACCAGACCTTTTTTGTAGACAATTTTATTCCCTAAAAGTTATTTCTTATAAAGTTTTTTCGAATTCCGCATTGTTTTCTAGTTATTTTTATTTTAATGTCATGCTCATAAAAAAATAGTCTTCTGATCGATTTTAAGAGCTTGACATTAAAATAAAAATAACTAGAAAACAATGCGGAATTCGAAAAAACTTTATTAGAAATAACTTTTAGGGAATAAAATTGTCTACAAAAAAGGTCCGATGATATTTTGTAATAAGTCTGATAGTTTCGCTGGAAAAGTAGAAAATCTCAAAATTTAATATGAATTCGACTTCAACCTCAAATAACTTTTGAACAAATAGATTCCTCAAAAAATGATAAGAATCTTTTTTTGTAGAGCATTCAATTCCCTACAAAAATATGCCTGCCATTTATTCCTATGACGCATCGTTAGCTACTTATAAAAATCAGAAGACGGAAAAAAAATTTTTCCCATGTTATTCTTATGGGAATTAGAAAAGTGCGATGAGGAACCTCTTAATGTTAATATTAAGAGCTCTAATTTTCACAGGCGTCTTTTTTTATCTAAATGAAACTTTTGAACCTGTTTGGAAGAAAAAAAAAAAAGTTTGTTATTTTTTGGATCACCCTAATATATATATATATATATATATATATATATATATATATATATATATATATATATATATATATCAAAGTATACATAAATATATTAAGAAACAAATGTCATTGATTCTAACAATCTACTTATTTGTTAACGAGGTTAAAAAATATATAAAGCTAAAAAAAAAATTTTCTCATATTATTTAAATGGGAAAATCGAATTTTTCAATGAGCCAGAACTGTAATCAACATAGAATTTTTTTTCATGCGCGAAAATTTTTTTTTCGTGTTCAACTATGGTTTTTTCCACATGCACTTGAAAAAAAAAATCTGGCTCTGAAATGAAGCACCCTAATCTATATATTAATTTTCAAAAAAGATTGAATAATTATCATTCCTATTTTTTTTTAGATAAATTTGGCAGTTTTTCTTTTTGATCATTAAATATTTTTTAAAACTTAATAATTAATCGATAATAATTAGTCGATAAATAACTTAATTTTTCTACAAATTTGAAAGATTTCCGTATCAATTGTAAATTTTTTTTTTTTTTTTTTTTTTTTCGAATTAAAAAATTCATTTCTTGATTATTAATTACTTCAGAGGAGGAGATTATTTTTTTTTTTATTTTGTATATTTAACGTCGCTCAAACCGCTTGGTCCTAGGTGACGGTTTTTTTTTCTAATTATCAATTTTGAAGAATAATTAGAAATTTTTTTTCTAATTATTAAATTTATAGGAACATTTTTAATTATTTTCCATTTATTACGGATTTTTAAAAAGAATTGTTATAAATGAGCGAAATCGTTGTTGAAAAAGTCAATACTGCCGATCACTCGATAAAAATTTTTAATTCATTTAAATCGATTTGGAATGTTGAGAATGCAAATAGATTAATTATTATTTACTAAATTATTCAACTGATTCACCGAGCTTATATTTTGTATAAATTAGTAGTTCGACGTGTTATTAACATGTTATTTATAAGTAAACAGTAAGAAACAAAATTCGTTTCGTTCCAGTAATCTATTAATTTTCGATATCAAGTTTTTGTTTATAAAGTTTCAAACTTAAATATCATGTTTGTTATTGGAACCAAAAAATAATTATAATATTTAGTGTCAGCTAAATAATTGAATCATTGGATTAAAATTTTCGTATATTGAAAAATTGTATTTTATTCTACAGTTTTCTAGTATAACCGGGTACCCCTCGACTTCCGTGGTCTTGACGACGAGGCTTACGAGGTTACAATTTGGACACCTTTTGAACTCAAAAGTCCTAAGGGCGCCACTAAGAGTAAAATTGCACGACCTCTCAGTTTCGTGTGCAAGGCAAACAAAGCAGAGAATAAAAGAAATCTCAAGGATGAGTCCGAAAATCTCCTTATCAAGGCTGGACCACACAGCTGCAGAGTTAGGTTCCAATATATATTTATTCAATCACTTAATGAGTGGTCGTCAGACTCAACATCACTAGACGATTTAGTTAATTAATTTAATAAACAATATTTAGCAAAATGTATCCAAATTTATTTATAAAACTTATGTGTCAACAGATATGTTCTCTAATTTAATATTCAATATTTTTAACAATAATAACTCTTTAAATTGCCCGACAATATTAACGTGTTTTAAAATTTAATTAGTTTTCAGTTTAATCTAAATTTCTCAAATTATAATAACAATTTTCACTTATTCTAAATATTTTGCTGGCGAGGTAAAATCTATTCTAAATCACACACATACACTCTGTCCGCAATTATAATTTTTCCATGCCGAAAGTTCTGGGTTGACTTTCCAAACCTGAATTTTATTTGAATTATTTTTATTCTAATAAATTTTATTTAAATAAAGTTTCCAGTGATGCGGTCGGTGAGACTCAGCACCAAGGTCACAATATTTAATAAGACGCTACCAAATAAATTTCAGCACCTTCTAGGTCTGTGGGACTCAGTATCTCTAAAAGAATACCTGCTAAATTAAATTATTACTAAATTCCAAAACTATTAATTATTAATTAATTAACCAGTGGTCGTTAGACTCAACTGAATTAATTACTTAATACGATGCTACCTAACAAAGACAAACCCAGATACTTAAACAAAATAGCGACCGAACGCTCTCGAACCCACGCCGTAGAATTCACTATTTCCTTTATAATTTATATTTTTACCCTGAATAACTTAATTATCAAATTTTCCCGATAACCGAAACTATCTAATAAAATTTATAATATACACTTAAATTTCTCCTTTTTAACAATAAAACCGGACCGTTATTTATTACCAAAATTTTCTGTTAAAACGTGGGTGACTCGCCTCCGCCATTACATGTCTACTGAACATGTTCTGCTGTTGTCATTGACTGGTCGTCGTACTCCTTAGCTTGTCTTTAATTTAATAAAAAAGAATAATAACAATAAAAACCAAATAAAATGTCTAATAATAAAAAAATATATTATAACAATGAATATTATTATTTCAATCATTTACAAGCAAATGAAAAAGCAGATGGAAATTCCTATAAATAAAAAAAAATCTTACTTCACCGATTCGACATAAACCTCAGCACGTTTCAATAACAAATATTATTTTTTACATAAATTAAATGTGAACATATTAATTACAACAAATACAGCATTTTTACGCGTAAGCCTTCCTATTTCGATGCCGTCAAATGCGTACATCATTTTAAAGTAAAAGTTTTTACATAAATGTGATAAAATGTTTCGATGTAAAATAAATATAACCATTTTTTATGTTAGAGTGCTGTAACAGCATGAACATATCCGAAACATCACATTGTGATGTAAATGTGACGATAAAATAGGATCACCAAGATTATGTCACTTATAAGTCGATTTTGTTACGTGATTCCGAGGTCATATCTAGAATGTAAAGCTAACGTTAGTATGTGATTTAAATATAACGTCACATTTAGGTCACCAATGTGATATCACTCGATCAGTAACATGCATGTAATCTTAATGTCACATTTACGTCACAAATTTGACGTACCATTTACATTACAATTTATATCATCAGAATGTAAAATTTACGTTGAATTTGTTACGTTACATGTTCTCTAGATGTGATATCACTGTTACGTTGGTGTGTTCACTAGGTAGCTTCGCTAGTGCCGCAAATGTCGGGGCAGGCATCAATACCTGCTAAAACGTAGTTATATAATTTATACATCTTTGATTTGTCAACGTACTTTCGTCCGGGTATAAAGGAAAATAGTATACACTTGTTACGTCTGGACAAGAAATTAAAAAAAAAAAAAACTTTTTTTTTTCAATGTTTGTAAAATTACAATACTATATTGTAAAATTACTTCAAAAAAAGCCATTATATGTGTTGTAAAACTCAAGTGAGATATTGTAACTTTCCGAAACCGACTGATTGAAAATTGTTTGTAAAATTACTAAACTGTTTTATAATATCACTAATCTAACAGAGCTTCATATGTTTTGTAAAATTACAAAACTTACAATTTAAAATAATAGACTAACTCTCGAAAAACGTTTTGTATTATTACTATAACTACTTTGTAATATTCCAAGGCAAATACAGTGGAAAATGTTTTGTAAAATTACGATAGAAATTTTTAACAGTAGGTATTGCAATTTTACAGCACTTATGATCTCTTGAAAGTATCGTATTAAAACAGTTACACATTGTGATTTTACAAATAATTTCCGATTGAATTGTTTTCGAAAATTACAACATTCGTTGTGTAAAATTTACAAACCTTTTTTTATTATCTGTTTAGTAAGATTAGTACTTTTGTATTGCAATTTTCCAAAACAAAAATAGTAAAAAATGTGTTGTAAATTTACAACACTGGTTTTATTAAATCACAAAACTGCATTGGCAATTGACTTCCAACACATTTCTTGTAAAATTACCATAGAAATTTATAACAGTGCACGTTATTTGGTGCCGAGCATGAATATAGGTCAAGAATATGTATAGTTTTCTTAGTGTTAAAATAAATATGTCAGGACTAACAGATACAGGCAGTTTTTATTGAGTCTCAAGATGTTTGTTGTTACAATACAACAGGTGCTGGCTGCTGTAGCTTGGTGTTGGCTGAACAATCGCTGGGACACCCCATGAAGAGTTGGACCGTCTCGAGTAGCGTTGAATGGAGGTGATCACGTTGAGATTGGCTCTTTTTAGGTCGCGCCGGGTTATTCACAATCACTTTCACTGAATTTAAAAGCCCAAATTTACACCCGCACAGAAGGCTAGATAATTTTCTAATTCAACCCGTACTATTCGGGTAATTGCGAATTCCGCCCGGATCAATAATTGCGTGAATAAAAATAAGTGTCTTAGAAAAATGTTAAGTAAGGCCCCGTTTGGCGAAAATAGACAATAATTGTACTTTGGATTTGATAATTAAAAAGTAGTAGCAATTTGCGATGGGAAATTAAACCGTATTTCAATGGAGATGTATCGAAAATTAGACTGGGGTCTTTGAACCAAAAGTAAAATTGAAATAGATCTGATCGCTTCTGAATCATTAGACGATATGATCAGCGTTAAGAAATGTAAAAATGAAGACAACGGCGAGCGATACGCACAATGGAGGCTCTCGATGACCCACGATGAAGACGATTTTGTACCTTACATATCCTCGCGGTCTTTATTCTTGTCCGGGTGCTCATGGAGGGATCGTTAGAGGAGAGTGATATGGCCGTCAATATAGTGATAAGGCAAGTGACAGATTGAAGGAAGGATACCATAGGGGAAATGGCTGGGTAATGTCATTCTGAGGGGACGTATTGTCTTGGGACTCGGAACTGGGTATGAGAAATAAAGGGCCGTCCAAGCCAGGTAAGCTTATGTAAACAATATTTATGCTTTACTTTTAATTGTAGTTTAAATTTTAATTTTTCAACGATTGAGCTACAAATGATTTTATTAATTTTATTACTTCACTTTACATGTAGAATGTAAGTCCGGATCCGTTGATGACGCGGCTGATGGAAGATAACAGAAAAAAAGAAGAAGAAAATTCAAAATTAAGACGTGAGGTTCAACAATTGAGACTACAAGCCGCTTCTGATCGACAAAAACTACAGCAACTACAACAGCGACAGCAGCAGCAACAACAACAACCACAGCGTTATGATCCCTATTATTATCTGGATCACGATATGTTTAACGTAGGAGTCAACATATCCATACCAAGTAGTAAATCACGTGCCGCTTTTAGTGCTAAAACCCCAGCTAAATTCGTTTCAATCATGTCTCATGCTATGTGGGATATTGCAACCCTTTCACAACGAGTGATGCGCCCACAAAAGAATACAGTAGATCGATTAGAATTAACTCCACGAAAAAAAGAGTTACTAAAAATACATTACAGACATTACTTAGAACAACAAAACTATTCCAAAGGAGAGTATAATACAAAATATAATGATGTAACTTCAAATAAGTAATTGGACAGAGTCATTCAGTCGGCGGAACGGCAATGTAGACAAAATAATTAACTCTACACGCAGAGAATTTTATAGTATCTTTTACATAAAAAATTTTCAAAAAAATTACTATGTCATAGTAACATAAGGACAGTATGGAATTATTGAATAAATTACCGATAACTTAGAAATTTTTTAAATACATCGAATAGAATTTACAAGGTGTAATTTTGACAAAGTAACAGATTAAGAAATTGAAATTTCTCAGTCAAAATTACAATGCACCTTGTAAATTCTGTTCGATGAATTTTAAAACTTTCTACGTTATCGTTAATTTGTTCAATAATTCCATACTGTCCTCATGTTACTGTGACATAGTAATTTTTCTATAATTTTTTTATGTAAAAGATACTATAAAATTCTTTGCGTGTAGAAGTTTTAAAAAAAACTTTCTTTTTGCAGTTTTCTAAATCGATATTTTTTAAACGAATCACTTGATTCTTATAAGCTTCAAAGCAATGAAAACGTTTTTATTAAGTAAAAAAAAATTACGATATTGTCAAAGGCGTGTTTATCTAGAAATACCAAAATTGTTTTTAAGAAACTCGAACTTTGAAGTAACAAAATAAAATTTGCCACTTTTTATAAATTGAAGCATTTGCTTGAATATTCTCTACCAATTACTTTATCATTATTACTCATTGAGTCTTTTTAATCCTTAAAAGCTCTTATAAATTCTTTTTTCTTGTTTCCCTTTCATTTTTATAACACTCTAAATAAGTCTTATCAACTCTGAAAAAGTCTTTCAGAAGGTCCGAAATTTTTGAGACTATTTGACTTATTAGGGCGGCCATTTGCAATTTTGAAGTTTTTTTTTACGACTTGACGCTTGGCTAGCACGGTACCACTCAGCCCTTGATATAGGAACGTGAATGTCACTTCTTGACAGTTTACACTTTATACGTTAGTAGATAAAAGTATATTTAATAAAAGGAGTAACTAAATCAAAGATCAAAATAATTCAATAGATATTCAACGTAGGTTTCGATCACAACTCGTTAAAAGTATTTTTACTACAATCGCTGTCATTAATACCTGGTCTCTCAGACTAGAAAATCTTAACCAATCAGGGGGCCTGGGATTAATAACAACGAGTGTAACGGGTAAATACCATTGCTTTCACATAAGCGCCACTTCTAGAGTAGTCATCGAACCGAAAAGAAGAACTCTGCATCGCCATCTATGGAAAACGAATTGAATCCTCTCCGTCTATTCGTTCGTAAATATAGAAGTCTTCTAATCTATTCTGAGAACTTAACATTAAAATGAAAATAACTAGAAAACAATGCGGAATTTGAATGAACTTGATGAGAAATAATTTGTAGGAAATAAAAATTGTCTATAAAAAAGGTCTTATGACATTTTTTGATAAGTCTGATAGTTCTGCTGGAAAAATGAAAAGATCTGGAAATTTATTATAAATTTGACTTCCAGCTCCAATAACTTTCGAATAGATGGATTTATCAAAAAATGATAAGAGACCTCTTTTGTAGAGCGTTAAACTCTTTAGAAGAATATCCTATGGACTTATTTATATGAGGTGCGAATGCCGAGCTAGAAAAATAAAAGAAATAAAAATTTTTTTTTCCATGTTATTTAAATGGGAAATTGGAAATAGGCACCTCTAAATAGTAATATTAAGAGCTCCGCTTTGAACAGGCTTCTTTCCTCACATCCCTGCAAGTTTTCAGCTTGTTTTTTTGTTGAAAAGTCGCCTCAAAATGGCACACCCTAATATATACAGTAGAGTGTGTCATTTTAAGGCTATATTTTTTTTTAGTGCTATACCAGAAAATCTGGTAGTATATAGTAAATAAAAAATTATGCCGCTGGGCTAAAAGGTTTAAGTCCAATAGTGGCTTAGCTCGTCAGAAATTTGATTTCTCATTTAAATAACACGGGAAATTTTTTTTTTTAACTATGAGTATTTTTAACTCGTGAACAAATCAATAGATCGAATTGACTAATACATAGTTTTGTAGGAAATTGAACGCTCTACAAAAAAGGTCTCTTATCATTTTTCGATCAATCCATCTGCTCTAAAGTTATTAGAGCTCGAAGTCGATATAGTAAATTTCGAGATTACTTACTTTTCCGGCAAAACTATCAGACATCATAAAATGTTGTAGGGCCTTTGTTGTTAACAATTTTATTCTCTTCAAATTATTATCAGTAAAATTTTTTTAAATCCCGCATTATTTTCTAGTTATTTTTATTTCAATGTCGAGCTCTTGAAATCGATCAGAACACTACTTTTTTAAGAGCTTGAAATTAAAATGAAAATAACTAGAACACAATGCGGAATTCTAAAAAATTTAACAGACAATAATTTGTAGGAAATGAGATTGTCTTCAAAAAAGATCCCATCATATTTTGTGATAAGTCTGGTAGTTTTGCCGGAAAAGTAAAAAGATCTCGAAATTTACTATAACTTGACTTCGAGCTCTAATAACTTTAGAACAGATGGATTGATCAAAGAATGATAAGAGACCTTTTTTGTAGAGCGTTCAATTTTCTACAAAAATATGTATTAGTCAATTCGATCGATTGATTTTTCCACGAGTTAAAAATACTCAAAGTTGAAAAAAAAAATTTCCCGTGTTATTTAAATGGGAAATCGAATTTTTTGATGAGCTGAGCCGCTATTGGACTTTAACCCTTTAGCCCAGCGGCATAATTTTTGATTTTCTATATACTACCAGATTTTCTGGTACAACAGTAAAAAAAAATATGGCCTTAAAATGACACACCCTAATATACATATTAATTTATGCTGACAGTATCATGTAAGAATACTGACTTTTTTTTTCTAGCTCACGATTCTTCATAAATAGATACTCAAGTTTCTGAACTTTGAGTTGAAAATGGCCTTTTTCAGGGCCACCAAATTTTTTATACGTAAAAAATGATTCAAGTTTAATAACAATTATCTTATACTCTTGCTTCAATAATATTCAACAATTGATCATCATTTATTAAATGTCTAATAATAAATCACAAATTTCCATCATTTATTGAGATATAATTTATTAAGTTTTCCATACTCCATAAATATTTATTATTGTTGACAGTAATGTGGGAAATAATGACTACACTCATCCAAAAAATTAAAGGAACAAGAAAATTTTATAAATTTTTTAGTGATTTTAATCACTAAAAAATCATTAAAAACTTTTTTAATGCTTTCGATACGATCATTTTTCACGAAAATACAGCCTTCCAAAAATCACTAAAAAATTTTCAAAATGTTTGAAAATTAAAAAATTTCTAATTTTAAATTACACAGTACTTTTTTTTTTTTTTTTTTATTAAGAATTGTAATTACATTAAAATCATTGTGACATAAATGAAGGACAAGTAAGTCAATGTTGTCACCGGCTTGTAGCTGCTCCGGTATAGTGTAGGGGTTATCATTCCTGGTTTTCACCCAGGCGACCCGGGTTCGATTCCCGGTACCGGAATATTATTTTTTTTTTTTTTTGCAAACATTTATTATCAAAACTTTCTATTAAACTATTAGTAGTAGAGCTATTTTTAATTCCTTAAATAATTATTTTGTAAATTTGGTATATAAGGAAGTTAGGAGTCTCCCTAGCAGACGAAAGTCTCCTGAAGTTCCACAAATATATCAATAAAAATATTTATATCATTCACAGCCTGGTAAAATCAATGAAGTAGCGAATGGCGCATCGACTATTAAAAAATTAACTAAATGCGAACGGAATATTTTAATATTGTTAAACTTTGACGTTTCGTATCCAGATATATTATCGATGATACTGTTAAATATTTCGTCTGATGCAAATATTCCAAGGATTGGTGATTCGGTAATTCTATTGGATCGCAGGTTCTGATGAAAAATAATAACAATATTCAAGGCATCGGTACCTGCGAGCCAATGGGCAACTATTGAAAAATATTGAAAAAAAAATTTTTTTTCTCAAGAAAATTTATTTTTTTTGAAATTTTGTTTTTTTTTTATATTTTTCTTCCTTATCATCTTTACAATTAATTTTCTCATCATCAAAATCATTTCTAAGATGATAAGGAAAAAAAATATCGAAAAAAAAAAAATTATTACTCAATTTTCTCCAATAATTAATGTTTTTGATGAAAGAAATGAAGCTTGTCGCTGAAAAAAACTTTTCAACATTGAAGAAATGATCGAAAACCGAAGAATCAATCATTGTGCGATTTTTGGCGAAACCGATAAATTTAAAGCATCGGGCACTAAGAAAAAAAAATGGCAGCGCTTTGAAATTTTCAGGGTTTTTTCAGGACACTTCGAAGTTGATAAAAAAACCGACGGTATCCTTTGTTCATTCGTTATATCCAAAGTTATCCCAAGATTTCCGAATATCATTGAATATGCGAATTTTTACCTGTTTCTTAATCAACATCATCGCCTCAAAAAAAATTTTTCCATCAAAAGCCACTAATTGTGTCTTATAGAGAATGTTTTGCAGTTTTCAAAACCCTACTTTCATTCTCTGTACGAACAATAAGTCCCGAGTTATTGATTGTCAAAGCCAAAATGGACTTTATTGCTTTGATCAATGAAAATTCGGCGCCAAATCATCATAGAGACTTTTTGAGGACAGCAAATTCCAGGGCATAAAATTTCCTAAAAGAGTAATGAGGTCAGATTACCAAAAAAATTTATTGAAGCCCATAGACTTTCTTGAACACGAGCAAAAATTTGGAAAATTTTTTTTGCGTCGGTTTTCTTAGGATTACTCCGGAACCGTGCACTATAAAAATTTATTAAAAGTCCAGATCTAAAAACTAGAAACTTGAGGCTACAATTTGCTTTTTTTATTTTTACTCTACGACCATTTTTCACCGAGTTACAGCATGTTGAAAATCACTCAAAAATTAAAAAATTTTTTTTAGATCCCTTAATTTTTGTGACCAGTGTAATTACACAAAAATTATCACCTCGGTAGCTGCAAACCAATTAGAAAGTAGTACATCGAAATTCAGTGATGACGTAGTTAAATCCGAGGTTCCTTAACGGTCAGACGGTCATCACAAGTCATTTTCTACCAAAAATTAACTTTGAACGTCACGTGAAAATACTCAAACTTTCAACTTTATCTATCACGATGCATCTTAATAATCCAATGACTGAACCGGCAAAAGTTACTGGCCACTGCTACAAGCTGGTGGATATCAGCAAGAAGATGTACACGACAGAGACAGGAGCTGTTGAAGTGATGGAGTCACCTCTGTGTCCGAGGCCGAGCATCGAGGAAACGTGAAGTTTCCGTGTACAGCTCAGCCACGACGAAGAAGACAACTTTTGGCTTTCATTGGAGGTTCAAACAGCAGACTCCCAGGACCAGAATACCAGATACTCGGTGCAGTGCTTTACGGTTGACTTCTTCGGCAACCCGATGACACTCACTGAGGAGTCTGCTTCCTTCAAGGCCCATGGGAAGTACATCCACCTGGGCAGTTGCATCCGAAGGCACAACAACAACGACTTCTTCGGAATTTTGGATGAAAACGACAAAATTGCCATAGTAGTCCATGTGACGATACTTCACCATTAAATACTTAAGTTTAGACTTAAGTTGAAAACGGCCCTTTTCAGGGCCACTATAATTTTTTATACGTAAAGAACAATTCAAGCTTAATTACCTTCAACTCACATCCTTGCTTCTATAATTTTGAATATTAATATTTAGTTATTAAGAGACTAATCAAGAACTACACGGAGACAAAAACATGGGAATTTTTCCAATTTTACTTTGGAGAAATTTCTTTGTTGACATAGCAAATTTTGCTTTATTAACATGGGAAATTTTACTAGGGAAAAATAGGAATATAACCATATTTTATGAGAAGTTTACCCATATATTATAGGAATATCTTCCATGTTGCTATTGGAAAAATTCCTCTGTTAACATTGCTGAAATTCCTTCATTGACATGGGTATTTTTACTATGTCAGTATAGGAATCTTTCCCATGTTACGAAGTAATTTCTTCTATACTTACATGGGAATTTTTCCCATGTTGACAAGGAAAAAATTCCTTTGTTAACATAGTAAATATTTTTATGTTGACATAGTAAAAATATCCATGTTGGCATGGGAAAAATTTCTATGACGCATGGGAAAAGTCCACAAAGAGCTAAAATCACTAAAATACCAAGTATTTTAGTCATTTGTATCATTTAGGCTTTAAGCGATAAAATAGGGATGTGTGAAGGTTTTAAGATTAACGAAAATAGAATTTCAAAGATTCCGAAAAAATTTTGTGTAATTAAATTAAAATTTTTTTGTAGCACCTACCAACGAACAAATGTTTTTATAAATTCGATTAATATAAACGAGTACGTAAAAATCAATTACATCGTGTTTCCGACAGTATATAATCATCAAATCAATTTCATTATTTTGATTTACTCAAGAAATTACGTGCATCAAAAATATCAGTTTACACAGTCAAAAATATTGTGTATTCGTGTCGAAAACGGTTTGTGTTAAAAATTGTAGTGTGTTAAACTAACACAAAGTTTGTGTCACTTTATTTTGTAACATAAAAAATGTGTTATACACTCTTTATTAGCACATTTTGTGTGTTACTGTGGAATTCTTTGCGCCCTCTTGTGGCGATATTTCAACATAATCTTTGTGTTAAAAAGGGGTTACACAAAGTTTGTGTCGAAATTTCAACACAAATTTCGTGTCAACCGTATTTAACACACAAACTGTGTAGATCTTACACAATATTTTTTACTGTGTACAAATATTTAACTTTTATGTACATGGGAATTTCTACTTTGTTGACATGGGAATTTTTTTCCATGTTGACAATGGAGAATTTCCCATGGCATTAAAGGAATTCCAACAATGTTAATATAGGAATTTTTTCAATGTCGACATGGGAATTGTTCCTGTATTACATAGTTATTTTTCTAATGTTGATATAGGAAAATTTACATTGTCAATATAGGAATAATTTCTCTGTAACAAAACAAAATTTACCATGTGACATAGTTACAATTCACATGTTGACAGAATAAAATTTATAATGCCAAAAAAGGAATTTTCCCCAAGTAATGCTCCAATACTTTTACAAAATAAATGCTTATTTTTATGTCAATATCTAATAAATTAATTAATTCTGTCCTTCTTGCCGAGAATTTAATTCTTTAATTTATAATAATTGTTTGGTAAATTCTGGCTTTCTTGCCGAGAATTCATATTTTATATTAATCAAACCGGAAATGGCGACTGCCCACGAATTACTTAATTATTATTTAATTAATTACTCAATAAATTGTGGCCACTTGCCGACGATTTATTTACCTCTGTATAATTTTCCTTTCAAAATTGATCGTGGCGTCCTTATTTATTGCAGCCTTCCTGCCGATTTCCGTCTGACTCCGTTCGTTTCTCCAACAAATTAATTCTCCTCTATATATGTTGTAACGGGTTTTTCACCACCGGGGATCTACCGAAGTGAAGTCCGAATACACTTACGATTTTTGGCAACCTTGTTCAAAATTATTAGTTGGGCGCCAGGTGATGTAACAATCACCAAATAAACAATTATCGAAATCGACTCAGGGTGGCGGATCGGGGAATGGTCAGGCACTTAAGATTACGATAAATAATTGATCAGAATTAACACAAAATAATTAGTCGTATATTAAACACAAAATGATTTATCGGTATCACAAAAATAATCGGTTACAAACAAAATATAAATTTGCCGGTGTCGGCTTGACTCGATATAAACAAAACAAAATTTCTCGTAGTTGATCGGAAAACAAATCAGTTCATTGCTCAAAAAAACACAGTCGGTTGACGAAATTAAAATAATATAATTTTATTGTCCGGAGACACACATACAGCGGAAGTGTTAACGAAATACTTGACGAATGCGGTCAGAGTATTCTTACACGGCAAGGTGACAAGACTGCTGTTGCGAATGAGACACAGATAATCCGTGATTCTCAGAATTGCTTGATTGAAATAAAATAAAATATAAAACAATATTTTATTTCGGTAACGCGTTAAATTGCACGATCATATAATTTTTACGCGTAATTAATTATTTAATAATTTAATTATTACAAGAACGCGTTTCCAAGGCAAATACAGTGGTAAAAGTTTTGTAAAATTACGATAGAAATTTTTAACAGTAGGTATTGCAATCTTGCAACACGTATGATCTCTTGAAAGTATCGTTTTAAAACAGTTTCACATTGTGATTTTACAAATAATTTCCAATTGAATTGTTTTCGAAAATTACAACATTCGTTGTGTAAAATTTACAAACCTTTTTTTATTATCTGTTTAGTAAGATTAGTACTTTTGTATTGCAATTTTCCAAAACAAAAATTGTAAAAAATGTGTTGTATAATTACAACACTGGTTTTATTAAATCACAAAACTGCATTGGCAATTGACTTCCAACACATTTCTTGTAAAATTACCATAGAAATTTTTAACAGTGTAGTATTGACACCTTGGGCAGTAAATAAGAAAGCCTCAGATCACATGTTTGTTGACCTCGGCTTCGCCTCGGCCAACAATTACATGAGATCTGAGACATTTCTTACTTTACTGCCCGAGGTATAAAATATACTATTTTTTCATAAAAAATGATGAAAGGGTCTTGAAGGAGATTGATTCAAGTCTTTATCGCCGCTCTCAAATTTACTGTGTTATCATTGGTACCTGAAATATCGATTATAACGGTGGGCCCTGGCTACTGCGTGTCCATGTAGCCAAGAACCACTGTTAAGTTATTATTCCCGGGGCTTTATTATTAATAAGTTTAATTAGCGAATTTCGTCAATTATCGCTGGTTCTGAAGCTCGGGAATTTGAAGTTCTCGGGGGTGAGTCGGCTCGTCCTGAGCCGGACACGCGGCTGAAAATAAACTTAAAATCTACGGGACTCTGGTGATAGTTTATAATTAATACTCGAATAAACATAAATTATATATTTTATTTAACCAACCCTTTATATACAGATTTTCCCCTTAGTTTTAGATATATATGCGTGTAATCATTACAATTTAATTTAAAGAAATTATCGGGCGATATGCGCGGGAATAAATATCGTAGTAAATGAGAAAATTGGCGGGAAATTACCGCGTTGAAGAGAGAGAATTTATACGGGAAATATTATAAAATATCAATATATATATGCGAGCAAATGTCGGGACTTACTGTAGGAATCGGCCTACGCTCCATCCTTCTAGTCCCTGGGTGGTCTACTTGGTTGATGAGGGATCGGTCCACGCAGCAAATTTCCTCCTTGGAATTATGGATATCTGGCACAGCGACACTTGGTTTAATTAACCACGCGAACACAATACTTAACTCACTGGACAAAATCTATTCAAAGAAATAATTAAGGCACACGGTGAGAGAAAAGAAAAGCGACTTAACAGTAGTAGCACTGGAGCACAAGTGTCGTCTCCAAATCAACTGTCTCGGGTCAGCACCTCGTGTTGACCCCCTTCCAATTATGCGCAGTGACCAATTTCCGCATCTCCGCTGCGCTAAGACTTCCGCCAAGACTCAGCCAAGCTCGCAAACGAGAAAACCAAATGAGAGCGAGAGAGAGAGAACAAAGGAAGCGAGAGAGCCTCACTCTCACGTCTGAAAATCGCTGCTACACGGTTACACGATGATCAAACCCAAGAGGTCATTTTTAGTTTGAAGGCTGATATCTCTGCGACAAGATGTCGTACGAATGTAAAAAAAAAAAAATGCAAATTAAAGCTGATTGAATTTTCTAACCGACATGCATTGGCTTAGCTGAAACAATTTTTTCGCAGCCCGTGGACTCTCTCAAGAAAAAAAATAAATTTAGGAAATTTTTGTCTCGCGGTATTTTTCATGTTTGCACAATGGCTGAAGGTCTAAAAAAAAATTGATTAAAATGCGTCGAAACTAAAGATTTCAAGCTACAAAATCCTTTTTTTTTCGATACGATTATTTTTCACGAAGTTACAGCGTTGCAGAAATCACTAAAAAACTTCTAAAATTTCTTTGTTCCTTTATAAAGGCATGAGTATAGTTGAAAGCAGCAATTTTTCAAAAATTTTGTCAATCATATTATTTAAGCCAACGAACCGATTGCAATGAATTATGTAGCGATCATCAAAGACTATAAAAACGCAGGGACGGTATAGGTTTCGGAACATATGATAAATTACGTAATGCGTTATCCGGAAAAAATAAAGTAACTTGTTACTGTTTAGATTTTTTATCTCCGATTTTTTTTTTTGAACTAATCAACGGTTTTTGAGGTTTGGGCGGCATTAGAATCGGGTTTTTACCCTCTAACGCTGTAAACTATTTCGAATCAGTTGTCAATTTTCGAGCTATTAGGAAAAAAAAAACTTTTTTGAAATTATCTCTTGAACGATTAATTCGGGTTCGATAGTTGAGGTAGCATTTGATGCAGCTTATAGAGCTTAAGAGCTGATTAGATTTTGAAATAGATCAATTTACTAGTTTCAAAAATATTCGAAAAATACGACAAAAAACACGATTTTTTTTATTCTTTCGTTGACGATATCTCTCGAACGGATCATTTGAGTAGGACGTTCTTGGCAGCAATAGAAAGCTTTTATCGAATTCTATAGTTGATGAAATTTTGGAATTGATCGATTTGACAGTTCTCAAAATATCTAAAAGAAACGAACAAAAAAAGGATTATTTTCGTAGTTCTTAAACATCTAAGAATCTATTCAACTTAATGATTCAATATTTTCTAGAAATTTAAGCAGAAAAACTCTTTCGAATGCTGCAAGAACCATTTAGATCGATTCATTCTTAAAAATATATGAGAGGTTTGCGTCCACGCACACACACGAACACACATATACGCGCACGCACTTACACAGGCATCTCTCTGAAAATGTCAGAATAGCTTCCTAGGACCTTTAAACGTCGACATCTGCTGAAAACTCGATTTTTGAAAATCGGGGTGTTATGTCAGATAGACATAAATTTAATGTTTTAGTGGGTATTTGGTCCAAGCCGAAGCCTATAGACCGGGAACCCCAGAGATCATTTATTAAGGAGGATAGGTTTATTTTTTTATCAATAAAACAATATTTAAATCTAATTTTTAACTATATTAACAATTCGATTACAAAAATGTTGAGGTTTAGAGATTATGCTTCTAATTACAATGTTGGAATTACCTCCTGATTCAAATAAATTGTAATTATAATCCAAAGACAGGTGGCTAGTCAGCCGGCTCTGATTTACAAGATTCAAAATTATATTTACTATTTTAATTTTTAATTACATATGCTCGAATTTTAATTTTGTGATTCTGATATAACTAACTGAACATTTCAAACTTTCATATAACATTTTAATTTCAAACTACACGTGTTCGAATTTTCATTTTGTAATTCTGATATAATTAACCGAACATTTCAAACTTTCGTTTAACATTTTAATTTTTAAACTGAATATTTTCAATTTATTTAATATTTTAATTGTACCTGTTTTGTCTGTGCGAATCCATGATGTAGTACTTATACACGTTTAACAAACTCTTTTCCTTTTCTTTTTCTTCATTGTATAAAACAAAACTTGTGCACACTCCGATGGTCGCAGCCAGAAGAGAGCGAGAGTTTCCTCTTTGTTTCTGGGCCCTAAATTTCTTATCAGCCCCTCCATATTTTTCATTTTGGTCGGCGCACGCATTATTCTCCCCACTAAGGTTTCCCTTAGTAGGTATTTTGCTGTTCGTGTGGCTCATTGTATGTTAACAAATTTTATGAATAAAAAAAAATTGTTTTGAAAATTATGAAAATCAATCGGACGTAACACGGGGTGAAAACAATAATTTACTTTTTTTTGTAAGTCGTCGATTTTCTTAGCGGAAAGTTAAAAATTTGATTTTGTCAACAAATTGATTAATGAAAATATAATATGATCGTTTCAGACATGCTCTTCTGGATTTTCCAAATTTGTTTTTTTCTATAAATGCCTAATGATTGGTGTATTGACTATGCATATGAAATTTCACTTTGGATCCAAAAGTAGAAAAAAAGGCAATTTGTGCCTTTTATAGACTCAATATAGATTCCAATTTAGCCTTGAACTATAATCTATTTTAGGCCATTTAAAATTTAATAAATAATTTTTTTTTTGGATTCTATGTCAATTATGGATTTTGCCCATTTTACCGATCACTAGATCCTCATCCTGCGCCTGACGGTCAGAGACCTTCGATCAAGCTCAAAGCGTAGCTAAGCGGTCACCCAACCAAGTAGCAATCATGCTTGATGATGCTTAACTTCGGTGATCGCCCGAGCCACTCGAGAACCGATCGACTGCCTCTGCCCCTTAAATCATCTACAATTATAACACATTTACTGAGTAAGAGCACTCGTGGAATACGCCCTTATTTATTGTAGAAGAAATAAGATAAGATTTTTTTAACTCGTAAAACCCTTGTAATTATAATTATATTTGAAGGTACAAAATTGTTTGTTTATTAAAATAGACATTAAGATAAACTATATTACATTTTCAACAAATAAAATACTATATACTTAAAAAAAAACAGTAAATGACATTTGATTAATTATTACGTATTATTTTATCATAAGTTCCAATTGGCGCCTGTCACTGTCGTAAAATACAGCACGTGGGAGTTGCTATTTCAGAATTTGGTCCAAGTAAATGAAAATCATTTTTCTTTAATTCAATTTAGCATACATGACTTTTACAAATTTTTGTCATCAGAATTTTTGGCATCAAAATACATCTACACGGAGAAAAAAATATCGACAGAATGACTATCCAATGTATCCTCAAATGAGGTATCGTCAAAATAACGATTCGTATACCTAATTTAGGAATACTCTCATATTGATTTAATAATCTATAGTATCGTGAAAGTAAAGATACGTTTTTGGGTAAGGTTAAGTATTCGTTTATTTAATTTAACAATACGACGAATAGCCTTTGTAACGATATGTAGTTTCGTTGATATAAGTATCTGTATTGCCAGCGTGAGGATTCGTATAGCTAAATTGGCTATACGTATTATCGTTCTCGGTTGCCGGATGCCCAAATACAGAGTTTGCGCAATAGTCATGTCAGCGATTCATAAAATGCCTAAAATAAGGATACGGATCGTCATTTTGACGATCCACTGTGAGGATACTCTGTATAGCTGAATTAGCTATACGGCGTATCGTTAAGTAAGATGACTATACAGCGTATAGCCAGAATAGCGATATGTATACTAAATCTGGCGATATTTTTCTCTCGTGTAGTAATAAAAAAAAATGAGTTCTTTTCGATCATTACAATCATTGAAGTAATTATATATTAAGGCGACCCCAAAAACTGATTTTTTTTGTTTTCGAGTCTTATATAAAATTTGTTGATTTAATATATTTTCAGAATCTTCTCCAAAAATCAGCTGGATAAAAAAATTTTTAAAGGTCACTTGCAAATTTTGAACATTTCAAAAACAATTGAAATTCGGATTTTTTCCTAATTTGTTTTTTTTTTCTCGTGGCAGCAATAGTTTAATCTGTGAAATGATGAATGTGCTGAAAATTTCAGCCCAACATTTAAATAGTTAAACGTCGCTCAAGAATTTTGAATGTTTCCGAGTGCTGTCTTCTGGACGCTTTTGAGCGACCCTTGAATATTAATATTGAAGCATCTCAATTTTTTTACCATCAATTCATATTATAACGAATTAAAATAAAACCCAAGACGTAGAAAAAACTAGTTATTTATATACTTATTATTTTTTATTCAACTCATGCGCGCTATTCACGTTTTATCATGCCTAAAATCTGAACCCTAAATGGCCGTTTACCGACCGGTGAAAAATTATTTGTCAAAACGCAATAAAGATGTCTACTATCCCGGCCATTGTGGCGTAAAAAAAATTAACGTAACTATCTTTCGGGCTCTAACTGAATATTGGGTTATTACAACTCCCTGTTGTTACCCATTGAGCAGCCGAGATTGTGATACTGAATGTTTTTAACGTGGAGTTGAAACTTTGACTTATTGAATTTGAATTTCCGTTGAATAAAATCTACATGCCGATAATTTTGTCACATTCTTTATATTAAAAGTTTTTTTTTTCACCATGTCAGTAAACAATTATTTAAACTTCGCTTTTTAGGCGATGAATAAAACGTAAAGAGCGCACATGAGTTGAATAAAATTATGGGCGCAACATGTAGGTTAAGTCACAGTCCGTCATCCGCGATGTGTTTAGCACTCGTCTCTGGTGCGCGGTAACTCTGATACTCGCTTCTCGCTCGTGCATGCGCACCTACGACACCATATAAATAACTTACCCTACTAGTTACGCCAATAACTATAATCAAGCTGATTTTTGGAGAATGTTCTTAAAACATGTTAAACCAACAAATTTTCTATTTATTATATATCCTTATTTCTTAACTTTATTGGCTTCGGTAATTCATGAGTATAAAAATCCTCTATAAAAGATGTTGATGCAAAGTTATGGTTGGAGTTATTAAAATTAATGAATTTTGAGAGTAAATGTTTATTCACAAGATGTAAGTGATCGTTTTCAATACCATCATTTTCTTTTGTTGGCGAGTTACTTGATGGATTAGTTAAAATTCCATCTACGTTAGATTCATGAACAACATTGTTAACTACTGTAGGTGAATTAGATGCATGATTTTGTATGACTATCGTGACATTCTCAAATGAGGATCCGAAAGGCCATCTCATTACAACGTGATTTTTTTGGTTGACGTTAGCTTTAACTGGCTTAGGTTTTTGTCGTGGAAACATTCTTGATTCATTTTTTAAATTTCTAAAGTAATCGTCCTTGTTAATATTATTCAAGGAGAATAAAAATTGTCGATTGTTTTTTCCTATTTCAATCCAAGGTTTCAGATTGATATGATTAAATTTATCGCATGAAATTCTTTCATTGTTCAGTTTATCAGGTACCAAAAATACAAACGGCTGAACAGTTTTAACGTCGTCTATCGTATAGCATAAAATTTGTGCAAGAGTAACACTTCGGATCTGATCAAGCTGAGTTAATGTGAAACTATTTTTTAAATTTCCATTTTCATACCAAAATCTATCTCCTCTACGAAGATGATTAAATTGCTGAGCAATAATACATGCAAACGTTGGACCAACAATACCTCCAAGAACTGGTTTTTCTGAAAGACCTCCTGAGAAAAGGTCAATATCATCCAGCGATTCGTATAAATTTCTTAATTTTCTAGCAGCTTTCAATGATGTGCTTTTTTCAAGATCCTCCCATGTCCGGATAGCTGATAAACCACAAGGTTCTCGCCATTTAACATAAGGTGCTAATCCATGATCTCTACCCCGTTGAATATTAATTGATGCAAGATCCATGCCAAATGGAAAATTTGGAAATTGGAAAAGATGATTAGTTAGTTCTTTAGTTATAAATTCATCTCTTCTCTGTGAAACTTGATTTATTAATCCTAAAACTAATCGGTCAACAGACCTTGGACTTTGTAAATGCACTCTATTCTTTGATTCATCGTGTATTGAGATATCTAAAAAAAAAAAAAAACCAATCATTTGAAATTCTTGAAAAAAACAAAAACTTTTTCTCATTTTATACTAACTGTTAAATATAAGATTATGTTTTTCATCGTATCTGGAAAAACAGTGTTGAACTAATGAATGGCCAAAACGGTAAGCCGCAGTTGCAAAAGAATTAGCAATATTTGGATTGAGCGTTGGGTCGTAACCACCATAATAACCAATCTCTTTAAGGTCAAGTCCAAATATTTTGATTATTTCGGGTCCTATAGATAAAAATGTTCTAGTTTAGATATTTAAAAGTTGAAATGAAATTTTGTAGTCATATTATCTGATTTTTAGATATAATAAATTGAGTAATAAGGTAATTTAAGACAGTTATATGTAAGGAGAGCTTTGCTAGACACCACTCCAGAGGCGCCATCTATCGGCTTGATGGAGGGGCTGTCTGGTGGTACTACTGCCCCACCTCCAACTATCGTGAACTTGCTTCATTTGATTTACGTACGCGCTCACAACGTGAATCGTGTGTGAACTTTTATACATACGAGTTTCTGATGAAGTCAGAGTTCAATACTAATAAGTATTACATTATTTATAAAACAAGTCCAAAGCTACCCATCCTTCCAACATTATATCTACCCCAAGTAACATATGCGTGAGCAAGATTCTGGTGCCAGTGCCTTGAGCAAAACCCCTAGTCACTAGTGTCTTTTTCTACGTATGGGTCTTGCGCAAGATCATGTAGCAAGAAATCGCCATCAAGACTTGTGCATGAATTACTCAAGTCATACACTGTAAAAAATCACCGAAATAAGTCCAAGTGGTGTAGGTGTGAAAATAACGCCGCCGCAAGTGTAAATATTCTATATCAGTGTTAAAATATTTTAGTCTGGGAATATGTGCATATGTGTGTGTGTGAGTGTGTGTGTGTGTGTGTGTGTGTATGTGTGTGTGTGTGTGTGTGTGTGCGCGTGTGCGTGCGTGTGCATGTATGTGTGAGTGTGTGCACTCACGTGTATGAGTAAGTGTGCGCACAAGCGTGTGTGTGTGTGAGTGTGGGCGTGTGGGCACTCGTGTGTGTGCGTGTCCACACGTGTGTGCATGTGTGTGCTCGCGTGTTTGAGTGAGTATGCGCACAAGCCTGTGTGTGAGTGTGTGCTCGTGAGCACTCGTGTGTGTGCGCTTGTATGTGTGAGTGTCACGTGTGGGCACTCATGTGTGTGCGCTCGTGTGTGCGCGCAAACGTTCGCGTGCGTGCGTGTGCGCATGTGTGTGTGCGTGTGTACGCTCGTGAGTTTGTGTATGTGTGTACGCGTGTTTGAGTGCGTGTATGTGTGTCAAGATATTTTTTGCGTTTTATGAGCTTCCCAAAGCTAATACTCTGAGCGGACGCATTTTTCCCCGCTTTTACACCGGTATTTTAACACCGCCAAATTACGCCTCCTACACCGATGTAATTTCTTTTTAACACTGGGTGGAGTTAAAATGATTCCATTTTTAACACCACTCTTTTTACAGTGTGTGTCCACAAAAATATTGAAGATGTCTTAGATACGGAGAAGTTGAAAAGTTTCTGGAGCATTTCTTGCACCAATAACTTGCGTCAATTTTGAGCCTTGAGCAAATTCTGAGCAAGCCATGCGCAACTATTTTCAACTATAGTCTTCCTCCAGAAATGAGTTATAATCTGGCACAAATTCCTTGTGTAAGATTTGTACTAGACTCGCAATTTAAATCTGGTCACAAGTATCTGCAGCAAGACACATACGTAGAAAAAAACCCAGCACCTATCTATCTTGAGAGCAGGCTTACTCAAGCTTTGAACAAGATTGTTACATGGGTATGTGGCACAAAAAAAAAACATCTTACGTTAAGCTATTCCTTTGATTCTATGTAACGATTGAAATTATATTTACTGTGAAGCTTACCAAGTATTATAGGTAAGTATTCACGATAAGTAATATGTTGAACTAGAGCTCCAACAATTTTGCGACTTTCTTGAAAGAGCTTTTCATCGCTCCAGTGTGGATTGAGTGTGTTTAATCCAGTTGCAAGCTTATTATGCAGTCTAATTAAAACAATATGAAGTGACGTTAAAGCAGGTTGCTCACTGAGTCGAGCATCTCCCGCTCTAAAACAATTAGTTGATAGAGATCCTTGTTGACAAAGATTATCCGACTTTTTCTTAGGTAACGTAGATTTTGAGAGGTCAAATTCACCATATTGTAAAAGACCTTGAAATATTACATTTTTGTTTATAGGATGAATAATTCACTATACTTTGAAACTATATTATCTCACCATTACGAAAAATTCGTAGACTATTGCTGTGCTGAACGCTGCTGCTGTAAACCATAGAAGCATCTATGAAACTAGTTACTTGCGACAATTGTTCTCTAGGACCGAAACCGCAGTCTTCACGTGGGGCTGGGCCACTCCTCACAAATTCTAAACAACGAATTCCCAACTTTCCATAAAAGTTATCTCGAGAATTTACGACTATGGGTAGACAATCTGGGTGCTGAAAGTTTGTAATCAGATAAATTAAAATCTGACAATGAAAATGTATTCTTTAAGAACGTCTCTTCACCATAAACTCCGGTGACTGGAACTCTGTACCATGCTTTCGACAACACTGCGGAAACGTGCCATTAAATCCTCTGCTCTGTGCAGTAGCTGATATAAAAAAAAAGCATGAAAAATAACTAATTATAAATTCATAGGCCAGATAATTTTTATGCACCTATCATATCATGGTCTATGAATTGACCCCACTGCATAAGCATATGTGTTACGGATGATAATGGTACATTTTTGTCTTCATGAATCGTCGTCGAAATTTCACGTGGACTTGGTAGCACTTTACCGCTTTTTCTTGATTTTCTTATTGTTTCAATACCGTCATCATAGACTGGATCTAAAAATCTACATAACAAAAGTGTAGCTCATGTTTTAAAGAAGAAATGATTGTATACATATTTACACTTATACTATTATATAAATCTGTAGGCTCTGATTGTACATATGATAGATGCATCAAATCTTGTGTTAAATCTCTGTTTTATGACCTGCTGATCCCCATCCTACCGTTTTTGCAATTTTCGTCTTATGGTAAAATAGGGAATTTAAGAATCGAGAATAATTAATGAATGAGTGTTTTTTAAATATTTATCCGTGATTATTTTCAATAAAGAAAAAAAAAGAATATACAGGCAGAAATCAATATAAGTGATCAAAGTAAGGAGTTCAATGAGTTCTGACTCAATATCAGAGCGTTAATACATAAAAAATCAGAGAAAAAGATTGAAACCGGTGTTTTTCAATTTTTTTTGTTGATAATATTATTTAAATTAAAGCATGAGTTACATTACATTACGTGATGATCGAAAAAGACCATAAAGATAAAGAGTTGGTATGATTTTGAATACATTTTAGTACGTTATATGATGATTTCCTCAGGGAAAATGACATAAAATGTTGTTTCTTTAACTTTTCGACGCCATTGATGAATTGTTTCCGATGTTTGAGGTGGCGATAGGTGCATTTTATTTAATTCTAGAGCTGACTAAATTTTAGAAACGTTTGATTCAGTCGTTTCAAAGATATTCGTAGAAAACCGTTCTTTAGCATTTTTTCTTCGACGATATCTCTTGAACTAATGAACCCATTTTGATGTTCAAGGTGGCAATCGCTGCGTTTTATTAAGTTCTCAAGCTGATTAAATTTTGGAAATGTTTGATTTTGTCATTTCAATGATATTCGTTCGCCATACTATAGTTTCCCCCGAACAGCTGAGTCTGATAATAAAAGTTTTATTTTTTTATTTTTATGAATTTTTTGCACGATTGTTATAAGTGGTGGATGTCTTGTTTTCGACTTTTTACGTTATACCAAAATTATATCAAGTTTTTAAATAAAATTACGTCAGTTCTCATGAATTTCAATTTTCTTTCACATTTTTCGCAAACTTTCCGACACTTCTATGATTTGAGATTAGCAATATAAAAATCGGCGTGAAATTCTCTTCGTTTCGATATGTATATATTAGGGTGCTTCGTTTGAAATGACTATTTTTTTTTTCTGGTCCGTCGACGGAAAAATGTTCTGAACAAGTGAAACAAATTCTCACCAAAGATGAGATCTTAATTTTAATTTTAAATACTAGCTATATGAATTTGAAATTTCCCATTTAACCCTTAACGGCCACACCTCCCTCAGGCCTCATAACGGCCACAAGGGGTAACTCATTACCCCACGCTGAAAAACCCGGCCAGACAAGATGTGTAAATGTTTTTAAGACTTTTAACTAATTGGGTCATGTTCGTTGACGAGTTCTTCAATATTTCTAATGGTTTAACTTGGTTAATTTATAGATGGCGTTCTAAAAACTGGTCATATAGATCAAAATTCTGAAAAAATGGCTTTTTTTGCAAAAAAATTCACTACTCCGCCATTTTGCAATATTAACGACTAAAACTTTAGGGTTGTCCGCACAATATATACCACTACCACAAAAAAATAACAGTATCCACCAATTCTTCAAAAAGTATAGTTATTTTGCAAAATTATTGGAAGGAAAAATGAAAAAAATTACAAATCATGAAATTGACTTCTTTTGCGTTTTATTGTCTTAAAAATACATATTTATGAATAATAAATATGTATTTTGGTAGAGCACCATTTAAATATAGTGGAAACCTAAACATGCAAACGTCTCAATAAGACAATTTATAGATAAATTGAGAAAAATATAGATAGCCCGAACTGGGAATCGAACCCAGAACAATTCGGTATCGCGCCGAGTGCTCTACCAGTAGATAAAAATAAAATAAATATTGTGACTGAACTGCGGTTACAGCCACACTGGGGTAACTAGTGACCCCAGGCCGATAAAACGAACGCTCACAACGCCACTGTGCATTTCTTTGGCTTTCTATGTAGTGAAGTCACATCTCACACATGTCTGTCACCGGCAGATGGCGTTTATTGTATTTATTTGAAATGTTTAAGACCTCTAATCCCACGTTTTTTAAGCCTGGGGTTACTAATCACCCCGTGTGGCCGTTAAGGGTTTAATATGTAAATTTTGATTTTTTTTTTTTCAATTATCTATAGCTCCGCGGCATGCAAAAGATATTAAGTCTCGGTTGGGCGAAAATAACAGAAGAATCCTTCCTCTTTGAAAGTGCTTGTAGCTAATTTACGTTTTGTAACCGGCCTCACCGGTAAAAAATCTTAAAGCCTATTTTTTCTCAAATTTCATGGTTTTTTTTAATTTACTCGGAAACCACTAACTTTAGAACAGAATTGTACAGGACTTTTTTCATAGGAAATTAGCACTGATCTCTATACTACCTGGATAGCTGTGGATATGGAAGAATTTCGAAAAAATAGGCCTTGCCTGGAGCGAAGCCAGCGCCGCAAAATAGTTGTCAGGGAACTAATATAAATATAAGAGCGCATGCGTTAAATAAGAAAGGACACATAGGGGAACTTAAATTACGAGAATGTTACTTTGAAGTGTGGAAAGTTATTTTACTAGAGTAATTATCGGCTAAAGTAAATAAAAATAATTGTTGAAAGAGTAGCAAATGTAATTAGCATATTATATATTGGTAAATTGTATAGTATATTATATAGTACTAATAAAGTAGTAAAGTCAATTAATTCAGCTTATGTTGAGAAAATAATTATAACATATAAAGAGCAAACTTTTTTGTATAATTTTTATCGTTAAATATCACAATGATAATATTTCCAGACATACAAATTAATTGTTTAGAAATGATCAATTGAGCGAAAATAAATTGATATTTATTGTGAAATTTATAGATTTTTGTAATAATAATGTTAGAATAATGTTAAATAGTGAAAGATTTTTTATGAATAAAGCTTAATGATGATCAAAATAGTTAATTTGTACCGTTTAGTGGAAAAAATTGAGTTAAGAACAAAAAACTTTAGATTTTAATTTTTTCTTCGATTTTAATCGTTAATAATTTTAGAAGAAGTGAATTTAAGCTAAAATATTAAGAGACCTTTTTTGTAAAGCATTTAATTTCTTTCAAAAATTTTTCATGCTCTTTTTTAGATACTAGACATAACACGCTCGCTTCGCTCGCCTTCATTCTTTCAGAAATCCCGCCATTATCTCGGTCAACCAATCGACGACCGAATAAAATAGTCACAGAAGTGACGTAAAATGATACGACATCCGGTCATCAACTTTTTAGAAGAGGATTTACTGATTCGTCAGTTACAAAATTCAATAGTAATAATGTTAAATCGAAAAAATTTATCAATTTATTAAGCTTAATTGATCGGAAACGGCTTGTTTGACGAAAATTTTCAATCAGACCTTTTTTGCAGGGAATTTAATTTTACCTAAGAATAAGTGAAAATGCATTTTTATTACTCCAATGTTTGAGCAGTTCTGACGTAAAAGGTTTCTTATCATTTTTTGAGAAATTCGATTTTTAGAGAGTTATTCAAGGTCAAATTTGGATTCATGATAAATTTAAGTATTATTTGACTTTTTCGATCGTTTTATTTTCTACAAATTATCTCGTATAAAGTTTTTCAAATTCTTAAAAGTTCTTTAGTTATTCGCGTTTCAAAGTAAGTAAATAAAATGGACCAGAATAAGATTTCTTGGAACAAATTAAAATGTAAATGCAAATAACTAAAGAACTTTCAAAAATTTGAAAAACTTTATAAGAGATAATTTGTAGAAAATTAAACAATCTACAAAAAAAAGCTACAACATTTTAAGATAAGTCTGATAATTTTGTCAAAAAAGTCAAATAATACTTAAGCTTATCATGAATCCAAATTTGACCTTGGATAACTCTCTAAAAACAAATTTCTTTGTAGAGCATTCAATTTCCTACACAATTATGTATTGGTCTTTCTGATATAATGATCTGCTGATAAGTTATTATTATAACATTTTAAAATTCTAAAGTTTGAAAAAAATTTTTCTCATGTTATTTAAATGGAAAATCGAAAATTGCGATGCGGTAGTTGTTAATATTATTATTAAGAGCTTAATCTTCGACACCATTTTTTTTTGTCATCTCGAACATTATTTTCGATATCATTTTTGAAAATAAAAATAGTCAATTTTTTTGAATCAGTCTAATATATGTATATAGGGGAGGGTGGGGCAAAGTGGGCCGCGTAAGCTAGAAATGGGATTATATTTACTTTTTTTTACTCGTTACACTACTTTATAGGCCCTTGTTTGTTATTTAACATTGATAAGCTGTGTCCATTAAAATTGAAAAATCGAAAATTAGGGGCAAAGTGGGCCCCCATCTAAAAAAATTGTGTGAGACAAATTTATTGCTCGTTTTACTTTTTTTAAATTCTTCACTTTAAAAATGTTATGAATAAGCTGTGTTCATAATAAATTACGAATTTTAAAACATGGGGGAAAGTAGGCAAAAATGGGTAAGCCATAAATAAGCTAATAAGTAATAAATGAATAGTCGTAAAAAAGTCAAGGTGACTTAGTATGAGCCTCTTTCGTAAAAAATTTCAGGGTGCTCACTTTGCTCTCAAATTTTAGGGGGGCCCACTTTACCCCACCCTCCCCTATATATCGAAAAAAACAAAACTTGATAAATTTATTGAGAAATGCTAAAATTACTAAAATAAATAATTACTCGAGTCGAAATATGAAGTGTGATTCCAACGTCTCGAGCGTTACAAACGTAACTCCAACGTCTCCGACGTTGCAAATGTAAAGTTGGATTTACACTTGAAACGATAGAGACGTTGGAATCAGACTTCATATTTCGACTCGGGTAACTATTCGCAATGTAATTAAATGAAATCAAAATAACTTTGTTGCGGTGAACGTGTTAATGGATATTTTTACAGAAATACGTTTACTCTATGAGATTGCTGTAATGTAACTGTAATGCTTTTTTGACCACGTGAAAACTTACGGCTAATCACCATGTTAAAAATTATGGGCGCGCAAGCGCAGTTGGTTACGATTTAGTTCTCTGACAACTATTTGAAGGCGCTACTGTATGCACAGATCGGTGACAATGGCGAACTATAGAATCAGCTATCCAGTTAGTATAGAGATCAGTGGAAATTTGATTTTCTACAAAAAAGGTCATCTAAGCCATTACCGTAGAGCTAGTAGATTCCAAAATAAATCTAATTAAGCATCTCAAAATTAGAGGTTACTGTTTCATCTGAGATTTCAGTACTTTTTTATAGAATTATGGCCGAAGAAACATATAATATATACTGGTAAATATATCATCAAAAATATGTCTATTATTACGAAACTGTCTCCTATTATACTTACCTCCATCTTTTCTAATCTTAACCCAAATGTCTGTGTTTGACGATCGGAAGCTTTTTCAATTACTACCTCTCTCAGTACAAAGGCAATTGTTTCGTACTAACCATAATTGCATATACATGTGTCATATGTATTTTTATATTTTATTCTTACACATGATATGTTTCTACGGCCATAATTTCATAAAAAAGTTCTGAAATCGCGGATAAAAAAGTAATTTTTTAAATTTTGAGATGTTTAACTAGATTTATCTCAGAAACTACTGGCTCGACGGTAATGGCGTAATGACCTTTTTTGTAGAAAATCAAATTTTCTATAAAAAAAAGTCTTGTAAAATTTCGTTCTAAAGTTAGTAGTTTCCGAGTAAATTAAAAAAAAACATGAAATTTGAGAAAAAATAGGCTTTAAGATTTTTTACCGGTGAGGCCGGTTACAAAGCGTAAATTAGCTACAAGCACTTTTAAAGAGGCAGGATTCTTCTGTTATTCCCGCCCAACCACGACTTAATATCTTGCAATGCCGCGGAGCTATAGATAATTAAAAAAAAAAATCAAAATTTACATGTTAATTAAACGGGAAGTTTTCAAATTCATTTAGCAAGTGCTTAAAATTAAAATTAAGATGTCATCTTTGGTGAGAATTTGTTTTTAACATGTTCAGAACATTATTCCGTCGATGGACCAGAAAAAAAAAATAGACGTTTTAAACGAAGCACCCTAGTATATATACTATCCAGATACTAATCTCTCTCCCCAACGCTTAAGAGTAATTCCAGTGGACTAATAGTAGGGGAAACTCTTTCCCTTGTTCTCTATCTGTTAATCTGTGACCTCCAATCACTCATTTATTCTTCTATTGCTATTAATGTGAGAAATTTCTGTTAACTAATTTAAATGTAGCACCCGGCATAACGTAATCATAGTGGCGTGAGTTATTTTATCAACAAACATGCCATACAGTGCTTTGGTGAGTCCTTAAAAAACTCGCAATTAAAATTTTTTACAGCTGTATGAAGCAATATTCACAACCTTATAAAGTAGCAGACCATTATCAAGCTGTTGATAAAACGTGTAAGATTTCAACAGGTTATTATTAATGTATATTTCTTCTATTCGGAAGAAACCGGAAGGCTTTACTTAATTAACAACTTGTGAAAAAAAATTTTTTTTAACTTCTCGCTAAGAAAATTGAAGATTTTCGAAAAATTCGGGAAGTTATTGTTTTCACCCCGATTTTCGAAAATCAAGTTTTCATCAGAGGTCCTAGGAAGCGATTCTGACTATTTTTAGAATGATGCCCGAGTGTCTGTATGTGTGTATGTGTGTGTGTGTGTGTGTGTGTGTGTGTGTGTGTTCAAACTCTTTGTAACTTTTGAACTAATGAACCGATTCGGATGATTACAGCGGCAATCAAAAGAACTTGTTGGCCATCAACTTTTCTGAAAATTTCAGATTATTTGATCAAGTATATTCGAAAATATTGGCGAATTACGAAAAAACAAAATTTTTTTTTTTAGTTTTTTGTTAATTTCTCAGAAATGAATTAAACGATCGACTCCAAAATCGAATCAGCCTTAGAACTTGATTAAACGCGTCGATTGCAGCCTTAGCCATCTCAATCGGTTAATTTGCTTGAGAGATATCACAGGAGAAAGTAATGGTCAAAAACAGTTATTTGCGAATATCTTTGAAACAACTCAACCAAACAATTCCAAAACCTGATCAGCTCTAAAACTCAATTAAATGCGTTGATTGCCGCCTCAAGCATCAAAATGAGTTCATTCGTTCGTGAGATATCTTGGGAGAAAGAAATGCTAAAAAACGGTTTTCTCTCGAAAACAATGGCGTACAAAACTATTTTTGAGCTCGACGCGCTCAAATGTATTCACAAGAATCTTGTCGAGCTCCTTGAGCTCCAAAACAGCGGGAAGTTTTGGGGCTGGCCCGCAGGGTCAACCGATCGACAGATTTTTTTATCAAATATCAGAAGACGTTTTGAAGAAAAAGAATGTACCTCTGCATAGTTGACATAGCTGAACCCCACCAAGGATGTTTTAAATTATTACATCTGCCATCAGCTGTTCGATATTTACTACTTGCTGGAGGACAATTTGGTTGATCTTTCCGAGGGCAGCGTTCTTGGAATCCCGTTGATCGATGTGACCACAAAGCCGTCGTTTTCCACTCTAAGTTATGTATTGAAGTTTCATTGAAGAATCTGGAAGAAAATATGTTAATTGTTATTGGAACTTTTTGAGCTATTTACAAAAAGCTAGATCTGTTCAGATTGAATGCGCCGTCAAAGAATAGAAGCTACCCATATAGCAGTTTTTTTCAAGGCTTGCTCAAGACGGTCTCAAGTTCGATAGTTGCTACCATCACCATTAACCAATAGGTCTTGCTCCAGATATTTGGGGCAGATTTGAATTGCAAGTCTTACGCTAGCTTTACACCAGAATTTTGGTGTTCATTATACAATTCTAGGGGAAAATCGGCGCCAGAAGCATGTTGAATATACCTCGCGCATGGTTTGCTCAAAATCTGCTCAAGCTAAAACTGTTAAAGAAAGGATTAGTATAGGGTGTATCGCGCGTCTTGAGCAGATCTTGAGCAAACCATGATCAAGTATCTGCTACAAAATTCTTAGGCAAAAAATGTGTCAGGAACTTTTGGCTGCACCATGTTAGAAATACCTTCAATATTTTGCCTACAATACCTTGAGCAAACCATGTACAATTTCCTTATTAAAAGAAGTGATTTAAAACAATTAGAAAAAAAAATTTAAATAGATTTTAATACTTTTGAATCGCCCTTCCCTGCTTAAAAAATTCGATAGATTCGTATCGCTGTAAGTATAAGACGTTATACTTTATAGCTCTTCTCATAGAGCTCATTCATTCCATTAAAGCTCTATGGGAATTTATGAGAATCTATTAGATTCTATGAGATTTCCTAAACATGGTTCTTATAGGCATTCAACATTGCGAATCGTTTTGAGTCGCTTCTTTTAATAAGGCTTCTTAAGTCACTTCTTCGCTACACAATCTTGCGCAAAACTAAATTATTTATGCCAGAGTGATGAATTTTTCTATTTTTCTAAAATTCTTCGTTTTTTGTCCACTTTCATTATACTTCATCCAATTTCTTGGTAGCTTAGCTACCAAGCTCTAAAAATTATATTCCACGAGTAGAATTTTACTGTACAAATATATAATATCTATACAAAATCTGAAGAAATTTTTTAGATCTTTCGCTGACTAATGAAAAACAGTTTTTCAAAATTTAGTAAACTTCAATAAAGTATTAAATTATTTTATTAAATATATGTATTCGCGTGTGTGTGTGTGTGTGTTCGTTTTTGTGTTTTAGTATATCTTTTAAACGAATGACTGATTCGAACATACTTTGCGACAATCGAAAGGGCTCATCAAGACTCGAGGATAATCGGATTTTGAAGTCAATCAGCTGAGTAGTTTTCAAGTCATTTGGAAAATCAAAATTGAAAAGAACATTATTTCCTGATTGGATCCGATTGAAATATTTCAATCGGAAAATAATTAATAAATAAATCTATTATTTTCTGATTAAATCCAATTCAATCTGATGAAAAAAATTTAATTGGATTTTATCAGAAAGCAATAAATATTTTTCTCGGATTGAAATTCAATCAAATAGTTGGAATGCTCCCGAGAAATTCTAATTGAATGTTTGAATCCAATTTAATCTGATAGAAATCCGATTGAGTTTCAATCAGATTCAATTAGATTTAATCGAAGTTGTTAATCAGGGATAGCTCACTACAATTATGTAGCACAACTAAATTTAGTAGTCACTGTCGGTTGCGTAGCCTAGTCGTTAAAGCGTCAGTCTTTTGTTCGTAGGATCCCGGGTTTGAATCCCACTAAAGCGTATATAGTCCTGGGTAAGTCTAGCGTTTTTTCTCTGCATTAAATATTTCTAATTCGATTAAAAATTCAATCATTCGCATATCTTATTATCCCTGAACCGCCAAAATCAACGAACAAAAAATTGCACTCGTGCCTGCGCACCTACGACTCGTGCTGACCACATCGCTCTGACACACTATGAATAACTTACTCTACTAGTTACGCCAATAACTATAAACGCACAGGAGAATCAAAATAATTCATAGAGAACCGATTCTTCGACTCAGGCAGGTTCCCGTATGGATTTCCAATATGGGAATCCCGGTAACCATAGTTTCATACATCGATTCCTACATAAATCCATCTTTTTCTATGTAGAATCTCATAGATATTTATGTCAATCCATATTGTCTTGTATTCATTTACATACAATCCGCAAGCAATTTTTCGATGAGGTATCCTTATTAAAAGAATCGATTTAAGATGATTAGAAAAAAAAAATTTCCAATACTTTTTAATGCTTTTGAATTCTTTGAATACTTTTAAATCACCCTTCTTATGGGCACTTAATATTGCAAATCGTTTCAAATCGTTTCTTTTAATCAGGGTACAATTTTGTTATACTTTTCAGCGCTTTAATAAAGAAAACAGTATCGAGTTTTTGGACACGCCCACAGAGCTAATGATTTCTCAAATTTATTTTTAAGAAAAGAGTACTCTTAGCAATAAAATAGGGAAATTCATAGTTAATCCATAGAAATCGTATTCTCAGTGTTTTTCGGTAAACTCTGATAGTTTTAAATCATATATTATGCACTTTTCAAGAAATATGGAACTTTTTCAACCCTTTTAAAAGATCTTCCCACGTTGTGAACATTATTTTTCACCACGCCTACATCGGTAAGTTCAAACTTTTGCAAATATTTGAGTAAACGCTGATGCAGGCGAGCGTTCAATTCATTATTCTCTTGTAACATAACAGTGCAAAGAAAAATCAGTTTAAAAATATGAAATATATAAATATGTTACTTTTCCATTAAATTTCTGGAACCTTTCAATGCAGCATATGCTACTCTAGAAAAGCCTTTTGCTTCATCAGTTTGGTAATTAAATGTGGCAACGTAGTGTGCCGGGTGATCAGAATTCAAAAATAGTCCTGTAACATTGAACATAATACATTAAATATAATGAATACTTAGACAGAAATATTAGTACCTTGTTCAAATATTTTTTTTTCCTCTATTTCAAATAATGAATTCATGGCTTGTAAACCAAAATCTTCTGCTTCTTCTAAAGTTTTACTTTTGATGAAAGTAATATTCTCATCATATACTTGAAAGTTGCTTAGATTATTACTCCTATAGTTCTGAAGAGATGGTTTGACTTCATTAGATACTTGTAGAGTTTGTGAAGTCGAAAGGAGAATATTGCTCAGGAAATATGCACTAAAAAAAATATAATAAAAAGGATAGTCAATAAAATTTATTATTTTTCATCCTTAAGAATTATAGAACACAAAAAATCAGACACAAGTGAAAAGTATTCTTTCGGCTTCATTAGATATTGAGACTATTAGACGAAAAACTTGGAGGTCATCTAGTGAATTCCCAAAATCCGGGTATCATCCAAGTATTGTAACATTAAAGTTTGTCGAACAACTAAATATATTCTTGCATCGTTCAAAAGAATTAAAAAAAAATTTAGACTTTTTTCTTTTTTAAATTTATTCGAATTTTTTTTTGGAGTTTACTTCTAAAGAATCGATTTTTATATAAGGAGCCCGGTATGGAAAGAATATGAGGAGTAAAATACGTTCAACGAATGACCTTGTTACGACCATCCGCGTTACGACTTTCACTTTTCAGGCGTGAGTATATAAGGTATTCAGACTATATACGTATAGTATAGGGTATGGAGTATAGGGTATGGAGACTATATATGTATATAGTCTCCATACACAGAAAAAAAAATTATTTGGCTCAAAGAAATTTTTCTTGAGCCAAGAAACTTTTGATGGCATGGAATGAAAACCGAGATTTTCTTGACGGAAGTAAAAAAATTCCTTAGATTTTAAATCTTGAACGAAGAAAAAAAATTATTGACCCAATATATCTTCAAAGATTGATTCAACAGTTGAGTTACTTAATTAAATAATTAAAATTTTTTGATTTAATAAATATTGTTCCTTACTGTAATATAATTGTTACTTTAACTAAAAAATATAAATGTTCAGTACAAGAAAGTTACAATCTTGAATAAATTAATGAGATGTTTTGAGTCAATAAACAGTGATAACTTGAATTAAAATACAAATTTCGAACCAAGAGTACTGCGAGCTTAAGCCAAGTAAGTTTTCTCTTGGTTTCACGCAAAGGTTCTCCCACTCTTTTCTTACTACTCTATCTTTGTCGCTCCTGCACAAGAAATGAAAATTTTGTCCACGTTATAGGGTTAAGTAGATAAAATTTAATAAGCAAGATAATAATAATTATTTCATAAATATTATAATTATTTGTAAGTTTAGCAAATATTTGAGCACATATGTATTTTATTTATTATAAATTCAGCTATTTAAGGAATTTCCGAGTGAAACTATTTGTTTTTTTTTTTTTTTATTTGAAATAAAATATTCTTGAATTAAGAAAAATTGATGGTTTACAAATGAAGGCTATATTTTTTTTATTATAAATATAGAACTCTTTCAAATTTTTATTGTTCAATAAAGGAATTTTTTTTTAGCTTAGTCTTGAATATATATAATACTGAATAGCTTTAAGTAACAGAATAAATTTTTATTTCCAAATGCGTGTGGTGGCCGAGTGGTCTAAAGTACATGACTCAAACCACTCTGAATCGAAGGGTCGGCGGTTCGAGTCCCATCATACGTCAAAAAAATTAAAATTCCTTTTTTACCGAAGGTGGAAAAAATGACATTTAACCCTCCCAGATGGATAAAATAAGTCGTACAGTTAAATAATTTTTTTAAACAGGAAAAATTATTTCTTGGAAAACCAAGAGAAAAAATACTTGAGTCAATAATTGAAATATTTTAAGGCCAGAAAAAAAATACTTGTGTCAAAAATTAAATTATATTAAGCCAAGAAAAAAATACTGGGATCAAAAATCTAAATACTTTAAACCGAGTAAAAAAATACTTGAGATAAGTCTGAAATGTTTCTAAACATAAACAAAAATTTTTCAAGCTGAATAATTCTATTCTTCAATCGAGATAGTTATTTATTCAATAAATAAATTAGCTTCTAAATCCAAATTTTGATGTTATTTGAATCAAATACAAATTGTAAGCTTGATTCAAGAAAAAATATGGGAAGAACGTAAATTCCTTAGTTCAAGTAATCCTTTTTTCCTGTGTAGTATAGGGTATCCTACGAGGCAGCGTACAAATGCATTGTATGTATACAATATACCTATATAAACATATATAATATATATAGGTATAAAATATATACTTTACGGCGTGAGTGTATAGGGTATGGAGACTATATACGTATATATAGTCTCCATAGTATAGGGTATCCTACGGGGCACCGTACGAATGCATTGTACGTATACAATATACCTATATATATATATAATGTACACTAATGCAAAAAATTAAAGCAGCAGAAAAATTTTATAAATTTTTTAGTGATTTTTGGAAGGCTATAACTTGGTGAAAAATGATCGTATCGAGATTTTAAAAAAAGCATTTTACAGCTTGAAATCTTTAGTTTTGGTGCATTTTTTTTCAAAATTTTTTAAATGCTCCGGTTATTGCGCAAACATGAGAAATACCGAGAGTCAAAAAATTGCTAAATTTTTTTTTTTTTTTCCGAAGAGCCCACGGACCGCGGAATAATTCTTTCAACTAAACGGATGCATAGTTCGTTTAGCAAATTTATTCAGCTTCAATTTGTTTTTTTTTTTTACCTCGTAGGACGATTTGTTGCAGAGATATCAGCCTTCAAACAGAAAATGATCCTTTTGGCTTTGATCATCGATATTTCAGGTACCAATGATCGCACAGAAAGTTGATGGGTGGCGGTGAAAATTTGAATAAATTCCCTACAAGAACCTCTCATCATTTTTAGGAGAAAAATTTTTTTTTTTTTTTTAACATCCATTAGAAGTAAGTACAAAAAAATGACTTTTTTTGGTTTTTAGTAAATCAACCGCTACTCTGCAAATATCGATAAAAAAAATAATGTTGCCAGGGACTTTTTTAGCTTAATGTACCCCCAAGACCCCTGTAAATTTTTAAATTAATCTATCGAACCGTTTTTTGTGAATCATCGATCAAAGTTTAGCTAAACAATTAAAGGAGCAAGTTTTGTTCCTTTAATTGTGTAATCATAATCAAAATGAAAAAAATTTTTTTTTCGACTTTTCTCAAATTTTTGCGTTGGTGACTCAGCAAATGCAAGGAAATGACAAAAAAAATAAAAAATTTCCAAAAAATGTCAAAAAAAAATCGAAGAAAAAAAAAATTGAAACTTTTTTTTTTGTGCTAATAAAAGTAAACCGCTCAGCAAATTACTCTCAATATTTAGTCAGTAAATTAAGGCTGCTATTTATTGAGAATAAATAAATCGTTCATTCACGCGTAATTAACACCAAAGTAATTTCCGTGAATTTAACCGCTAACAACCACGTGTTGCTTTTTATACGCGCGTATTTCGTTGCATTCGCTACCCAGTATTAATTGTCGCATTCGCTATAAAATATTAAGTTCTTACAGTTTAAGTGTGAATAAGTGTAATTAAATCTATAATTTATATTTGATAAATCTTGTGTAATTTTTAATTGTTTTAAACCTCCACGCCATAACCAGATCCATTTGAGTTATCCTCTCACTTTACATTGAAATTGCAACTTTTTTTTTTGTGTTCTAAATTTTTTTTGACATTTTTTGGAAATTTTTTATTTGTTTTGTCATTTCCTTGCATTTGCTGAGTCACCAACGCAAAAATTTGAGAAAAGTCGAAAAAAAATTTTTTTTATTTTGATTATGATTACACAATTAAAGGAACAAAACTTGCTCCTTTAATTGTTTAGCTAAACATTGATCGATGATTCACAAAAAACGGTTCGATAGATTAATTTAAAAATTTACAGGGGTCTTGGGGGTACATTAAGCTAAAAAAGTCCCTGGCAACATTATTTTTTTTATCGATATTTGCAGAGTAGCGGTTGATTTACTAAAAATCCAAAAAAAGTCATTTTTTTGTACTTACTTCTAATGGATGTTGAAAATAAAAAAAAAATTTTCCTCCTGAAAATGATGAGAGGTTCTTGTAGGGAATTTATTCAAATTTTCACCGCCGCCCATCAACTTTCTGTGCGATCATTGGTACCCGAAATATCGATGATCAAAGCCAAAAGGATCATTTTCTGTTTGAAGGCTGATATCTCTGCGACAAATCGTCCTACGAGGTAAAAAAAAAACAAATTGAAGCTGAATAGATTTTCTAAACGAACTACGCATTCGTTTAGTTGAAAGAATTATTCCGCGGTCCGTGGGCTCTTCGGAAAAAAAAAAAAAAAAATTTAGCAATTTTTTGTCTCTCGGTATTTCTCATGTTTGCGCAATAACCGGAGCATTTAAAAAATTTTGAAAAAAAATGCACCAAAACTAAAGATTTCAAGCTGTAAAATGCTTTTTTTAAAATCTCGATACGATCATTTTTCACCAAGTTATAGCCTTCCAAAAATCACTCAAAAATTTATAAAATTTTTCTGCTCCTTTAATTTTTTGCATTAGTGTATATAGGTTAGGGTGAGCCAAAAAAACCAACCTATCGAATTTACGTCTTACAAAGGACCTATATATCGAGAAAAAAATTCTACTATTGGGAACAATTTTTAGCTCAATTTTAAAAGGTGTCGGTAGTCATTTGAAATTTTCCATTTAAATGACATACAAAAAATTTTTTTTTGATTAAAAATATTATAACTTTTGAACCAAGTGAGACAAAAATTCGGCTCTAGAATATTCTTGTAGGGCATTAAATTTCTTAAAAGAAAGTTTTGGGAGTCGAATTTGTAAACTTGATATTTCGTATACTAATAGGCCATCAAAGTCTAGAGTAAAGAGAATCATACAAATTTCAAAATATCAAGTTTACAAATTCGACTCCCAGGACTTTTTTAAAAGAAATTTAATGCCATACAAGAGTATTCTAGAGCCGAATTTTTATCTCACACGGTTCAAAAGTTATAATATTTTTAATCAAAAAAAATTTTTTTGCATGTTATTTCAATGTGAAATTTCAAATGGCTACCGACACCTTTTAAAATTGAGCTAAAAATTTTGTCCAATGGGAGAATTTTTTTCTCGATATCTAGGTCCTTTTTAAGACATAAATTCGATAGGTTGGTTTTTTTGGCTCATCCTAATATAGGTATAGAATATATACTCTACGGCCCCGTATGAAAAAACCATATACTGTCGATAATATATAAAAAAATATATGGTAAATAACTGAACATATATGGCGGCAAAATAATTAATATTGATTAATATATGATTTATCATATATAATAATTTATACGTTTAATATTATAATAATCCATATCATGTATAATATATGTGATTATATACATGTGATATTGTATCAAAAATTATATGTCCGCTTTATATATTAATTTATAACGTAAAATATATGTTTTATCTTATAAATTAATTTATAATTTCAATATTATTATAATCCATATAATTTATAATATATATGTAATTGTATACATTTGATATTACATCTCAAATTACATTCTCGTTTTATATATAAACTTATAATTTCAATATTATAATAATTTTTCTGCTCTTTCAGGAACTTTTCTAATATTTGAGCTATCACTTATACTTTTTGAAATTCTGCCAAAAAGCTGGACGGCTAGTTTTTTTAACGGTTTTTTGTTCATAACAATTGTAATTTTATTTTTTAAAAAAAATCCAAAAAACGTCTTTTTCTAGAAGCCATTCCAGATCGTTTAAGCCATCAACTATATTTTTTAGAGACCTGTAACTATTTTTCGCAGGAACTCAACTTCTCGACTAGACTAACGCAAAAATGAAAGAAAATCCGAAAAAAAAAATAATTTTTTTTTTGTTTTGATGATGATTACACAATTTACGGAACGATACTTATTCCCTTAATTGTTTGGTGAAACTCTGAGCAATCGATTTGGACAAACGGTTTAACCGATCGATTTGAAAATTTACAGAGCTTTTGAGGCTACATGAAGCTCTAAAATTATCTGGTAACATCAACCTTTCTATCGATGTTTGTAAAGTGCAGTTGACTGACTAAAAACCCGTAAAAAGTCAATTTTTTGTAGGTTTTACAAATCGATATTAAGAATGAAAAAACTGTTTTTTCTTCTAAATGAAAAATGAAGGTTGTAGGGAATGTATTGAAGCTTCTAAAGCTGCCTTTAAAGATACTGTGTGACCTTAAGTAGCTGAGATGTTGATAATCCAAGACAAAAGGGTCCTTTTTCATTTAGAGACTGATATCTTAGCAGTAAATTGTCGTACAAAGAAAACTTAAAGCAAATTGTAGCTAAATACATTTCCTAAAGAAGCAATGAATTGGTTGTTTGGAAATAAATTTCCTGGCCCCTTAGACCAAAAGAACAAAACCAAAAAATTTAGAAAATTTTTGTCTCGACCTCTTTCTTATGATTACGGAATAATCATTGCTCAATATATTTTTTTTCCTGAAGATCTTTAAACTAGAGATTTCATCCTTCAAATTGTTTTTTTTTTATATCTTTTCGATATGACCATTTTTCACGAAAACACAACTTTACAAATATCACTAAAAAATCAATAAAATTTTTTTGTCGCTTTAAATTTTTGAATAAGTGCATTAGCGAGAATTAGAAGCACAGTCAAACTGTAATTTTTCAACTGTTTCTGTAGCGTAACGGTATTATCGTTGGTCTTTCGCGCGTCTAGCATGTTGGGTGTTAGGTTCGAATCCTCCGTAGAGTAGTGGTGAAAATCCAACTCTCAGAGAAAAGAGCAAGAACATGTAAGTATGAATATGTTAATGCAGTACACTTGAATTGAGAATAATAAAAAAAAAAAAAATTAATTTTTTGAATTTATCATTGTTGAAATAATTGGAGGCGCTAAACTAATATAGTAGCTAAAACTATAAATTTTTAATAGTGGTTACTATATTTATATTGTGATGATAATTATATCGAATTAGGCTTGTTAACTATAGAAGTATGGTTGTCTTAAAAATTTTCTTCTAGACATGCTGAATAAGAAACTGTTAAATTTATTACTAAATAGTCACCTCAACTATACTTTACTGTAACTGTTAACTAATATCATATCAGTAAACGAAACTGCAGTTAGTAGTGGAGGTCTCATTCAACTATGTTTTTCATTGTTCAGAAAACAATTTTTTTCTCTCAGTGTATACATAAAATCTAATATCCAAGATTTTTAATAACTCAAAATATTCGCGCTCGAATACAGCTTTGTTTGCTTCCCGTTATTCTGCAGAGACTCAGTCTAATGCCAAATATGGATATGAAATGATTTTTGTTTACAATTTCCAGATTTAAAATCCACCTTATAACACTTACACACACGCTCGCGCGCGTTCACGCACGTGCTCTGACAGTTAAAAATTATTTTAAATAATTATTATTGTGACTTCGAAACGTCATTATTTGATTTGATTAAATTTGTAATTTCGTAACGATTGCGGCAATTTAAATTTATATCGAAACTTTAATTTCAGACACTAAGTTATTAATTTACCGTTTGAAGAGTCTAAAATAAAACTTTATTATAAATTCGTAAGATCAATATTGTTCGGGAAGTAACAATATTTGTTCAATTTTTATTTTAATGTTAACTTTAAAGTTTAATTCTCCGATTGACGAGTAACTTTATTTATCCTTCAACTTACGTTCACTTAATTACTTGTAACAATATTAAATATTCAAAAATACTGTAAGAATTTGTTAGTCAAAACTTATTCATTTATAACAACATTAATTGTTAACAATTAATTTTTATATCGAAGTGTGATATTAAGCTTAAGAACTACTTAATTAGTTTTCAAAATATACTGATACTCATTGTAAACTTACTATAAATTAAAATGCATATTTCAACGTAAGTTAAGAAAAATTAAATTTTATAAGTTTACTTTAAATATTATCAGGCACTAACTCGTATGTGAACTGGATTGCGAGGCTCATGGAAATATACATAACCGGAGACTATTTAATATATTTTTTTTTGGCTTATTTCTTTTGTGATTTTGCGAATACCGTTAGTTAAGTGTCACGCATGCGTTCTCAGATCCTGGGTCGATGCCTTGCCTACTTAACTACCGTTTTTAGCACATGTACATGATCAATTATATCGAACCATTTTTAAAGATGTTTCTGGTCTTTGTACACAAGTCAAAAAAACTAAAATGTCAAACGTTTTTTGAAAATTTTTAATGATCTTTAATAGGCTGTGACTCAGTAATAACCAGAAGGAAGACAATAAAAAAAATCATGTATGACTTTAATAAGCATTAGCGTGGCCCAAAAAAACCAACAATTTTTAACTTCCCGCTAAGAAAATTGTAAATTTTCAAAAATTCGGGAAGTTATTGGTTTCGGTCCGATTTACGAAAATCGAATTTCCATCAGATGTCGACGTTTCGAGGTCCGAGGGAGCTATTCTGACTAATTTCACGATGATGTCCGAGTGTATGTATGTATGTACGTACGTATGTAAATACCTGTATCTTTTGAACGGATGAACCGATTTTGAACTTTAAGGTGTCATTCGACGCGGATTGTCAATATCTTGAAGCCGAGAGAAAATTGAGCTTGATCGGTAGGGCTCGTTTAGAGATATTCCAAAAATAAAGTTTTTTTAAAAATGTTTTTTTTTATAACTTTTAATGTGCTCGATAGATTGATTCCAAAATGGACTGGGCTCTAGAGCATTATAAGCCGCGTCGAATGCAACTTTAACCATCAAAATCGGTTCATTCGTTCAAGAGAAACCGTTGTCGAAAGAATTGAAAAAAAAAAAATTTTTTTATTTTTCCTGAAATATCACAAAAACGACTCGATAAATCGAATCCAAAATTTGATCAGCTATAGAACTTGACAAAACGCGTCGATTGTCGTCTCAACCATCAAAATCGGTTAATTCGTTCGCGAGATATCGTAGGAGAATGAAATGCTAAAAAATGGTTTTTTACAAAACAATGGCATACAAAAGTATTTGCGAGCTCGAAGAGCTTGAAAATGTATTTACAATAGTGTTTTCGTGCTCAACGAGCTCGAAAACAGCGGGAAGTTTTAGGGCTGGCCCGCAGGGTCAACTTATAGACCGATTTTTTTTTATTCGAGTCATGTGTGAAAATTTGTTTTCACTTTTTGAGAAACTTCTCCGAAAATCAGCTCAATGATACATTTTCAAGGGGTTGCTCATGAAATTCGAAAATGATTAAAATTCGGAATTTTTTTTTAACTTGCCGCTAAGAAAATTGAAAATTAAAAAAAAAAAGGAAGTCATTGGTTTCGGTTCGATTTTCGAACACCGAGTTTTCAACAGATCTTGACGTTTTGAGGTCCTAGAAAGGTATTCTGAGTATTTTCGGGATGATGTCCGAATGTACGTACGTGTGTATGTAAATATTCTGTAACTTTTGAACAAATGAACGGATTTGGCTTTTTGAGGGGGCGTTTAAAACGGTTCATCAATTCCAATGATTTGCAAACAATTGAGTCTAATTGGTACAGTATATTCAGCTAAATATATGCAGGGTACCCCCAGAAAAATGTAGAAAAAATAAATTTTTGAATATTGGATAAGTTTGATTTTATTAAAATTTTTTATAAGTTATTTACATTAAGAAAAATTATATTTTACACAATTATTGGATGCAAAGGAAGATAAAAAAGTTTTTAATAGTTTTTATTATAATACAAAAGTCTTTAACATTTTTCGACCGGCACTCGATTCTTGAAAAAGTTTAACAAAAAAAATTCAAAATAATGCTCAATTATATTTACAAAAGTAATTTTGGGATGGTTATAATAAATTAAAATGTGATCATTTTGAATTTAATGTTTTTAAACTTTTATTTGTCAACTAGCAATTCAAATTAAATCTTCGTTACTCAAGAAAAAGTTCAAAGGTTTCGCCATTAATTCAAAAATAAAAATCATGAAAAATCAATAAATTTAATTAATTTTAAAATTTTATGTCCATTAAACAGTTGATAGTTGAATTATTCAAATCTTTTTTTTTTATATAATTATAAATTAATACTATGAAATATGGCTGATAAGGATTCATGCGTAATCATAAATACAGCCACGAATATTTCTAAGCTACAAGTGACCAATAGACGAGCGGAGCAGACTACGATTCTTCAAAAACCAAAGTTAAGCAGCATCGAGGTTGGCCATTAATTGGATGGGTGACCCGTCCCGGAAAAAAAAAATCATTTTATAAAACTTTATAAAATTCTATAAAATTTTACAAAATTTTATAAAACTTTATACTGAAAATGGCCTGGTAAAATTTTATGAAATTTTACAAAATTTTATAAAATTTTATACATTTTTATAAAACTTCATAAAATTTTATAAAATTTGATAAAATTTTACCAGGCCATTTTTAGTATAAAATTTTATTAAATTTTATAAAATGTTAGTACTAAAATTTTATAAAATTTTACAAAATTTTATAAAAACATTTTTTCCCGGGTCGTTCAGAGATATTCCAAAAATAAAGTTTTTTCACAAATGTTTTTTTTGGATAAATTTTAATGTGCTCGATGGATTGATTTCAAAATGGACTGGGCTCTGGAGCTTTATTAGCCGCGTCGAATGCCGCCTCAACCATCAAAATCGTTTCATTCGTTCAAGAAAAACCGTTGTCGAAAGAATTAAATAATTTTTTTTTTCGTTTTTTTGAAATATCTCAAAATCGACTCGATAAATCAATTTCAAAATTTAAACAGCTTTAGAACTTGATAAAACGCGTCGATTGCCACCTCAACCGTCTCAATCGGTTTATTCGTTTGAGAGATATCGTTAGAGAAAAAATGGTAAAAAACGTTTTTTTTCGAAAACAACAGCATACAAACGTATTTTCGAGCTCAAAAATGTATTGACAATAATGGTTTCGAGGTTTTTGAGCTCGAAAACAGCGGGAAGTTTTGGGGCTGGCCCGCAGGATCAACTGCCAGACCGATTTTTTTTTTAAATTTACTTCGTTCTTTTTCTCGAAAAAAGTATAAATAATTATTTTTTGGTCTGGATTGTAAATATATTGAAAAAGTAGACATTTCAATATTGTGTGTGTGTGTGTGTGTGTATGTGTGTTTGCTCAATTAATTAAACTTATTGATTCGCTTAATGAATCAACATATTTGTTGTACATTATTTATTAATTCTCCGAGTCTTTTCATACAATTATTATTATTACTTTTTTTACAATTCATGTAAACGTAATCTGAAATTAGAGTTAAAGTAATTCGTTATTCATAGCAAATATTATTTGGCCGTCAACCATAAATTTCTTATAAATTATTGTATAATGAATACCTTCTACTTAAAAATTACATACACACACATCCATACACTCGTTAACACATATGCATGCACACTAGGCCGATTAAAAAAAAATCATCTATTTTTTTTTTTTTTTCAAGGACACACTTAAAAGTCTCAGTACGATAAAAGAAGACCCCTGTCAAAATTTGAGCTCTTAATATTAATACTAAGTACTCCCTGATTGCGATTTTCTATTTCCCATTTAAATAATATGGGAAAAAAATTTTAAGTTTGGAATTTCACACCTCGGTTATGGTGTATTGTACAAATAAGCTCAGGATTAATTTTTGTAGAGAATTTAACGCTTTACAAAACAGGTCGTACAATTTTTTGATAAATCCATCTGTTCGAAAGTTATTTGAGCTTGAATTCAAATTTATAGTAAATTTCGAGATCTTTTAACTTTTCCAGCGAAACCATCAGACCTATCAAAACATGTCATACAATCTTTTTTCTAGACAATTTTATTTCTTATAAATTATCTTAAATATAGTTTTTTCAAATTCCGCATAACTTTAAAGGGAGTGCTGAATATTAATATTAAGGGCTCAAATTTTAAAAGGGTTTTTTTTTTACCCTATTGAAACTTTTGAGTGTGTGTCCTCGAAAAAAAAAATAAATAGAAGATTCTTTTGAATCGGTCTAATGCACACACGTATACATCCACATTAGGGTGTCCGTTATTTCCCAAATCGATTTTTATTTACCAATCGCCCCCTGAATCTTTAGTTTATGACCTAAAAAAAAATATCCAACACAAACATGCTCTTAATTTTCACATTAAGCCGTGCCGAAATCATTTTATATTTTCCATTTAAATAACGTGGGACTTTTAGACTTTTGACTCTTAATTTTTTTCCTCAGAAACAAATGAGAGTAAAAATTTTATCAAAGCATATTTTGATAGGAAATCGAACGCTCTACAAAAAAGTTCTCTTATGGATTTTTGATAAAACAACTCCTTCAAAAGTTATTTAACGTTAAACTTGTGTTTGTTATCAATCCTATAATATTTTCAATTCTCTTTTCATTTTTACCGTTTTTGGCTATAAAATCGTTCAAATAAAAGATAATTATTATTATCACTAGAGTACCGATGATCATTTATGTAGATTTCATGGCCTAAACAGAAAATCAAGGGAAAAAAAAATTGTTTTATGAGAAGTAATAGAAATAATATACTTTTCCTCATACAGACGAACTTTAAAATGAATTAATGGAAAGTGGTGAAATAAAAATGTAAAAACTTCCCTGTCTATAATGTTATAAGCAGATTCATAATCATTTTTGCTTTCTTTATAATTTTTTGTTAAGAAAGCTATGGTCACGTTAGGATATTTTGTTTTGTACTCATTTACAACTTGAATTAAATATTGTTTTTAGTCTTCTCGTGTTGTTAAAATGTTGATATACTCTTAAGTTAATTTACTTGCTCTTTCGGTGACACCATTAATTACTTGTAAATTGTTAACAATCCGTAAGTAAATTGGGATTCCTTACAACTTTTGGAAAGATATAACATTGATAGAAATTTTTTGAAATTAGATGTGAAACGTGGGCGGGCAATAACGAATATTTAGAAGGCTTTCAAAAGAAAGCGAAAATGATAATAAATCTCATTCTAATATTATAGACAAAGAAGTTATTACATTTTTATTTCATCACTTTCCATTGATTCATTTTAAAGTTCGTCTGTATGAGGAAAGGTATGTTATTTCTATTATTCCTCATAAAACAATGTTTTTTTTCCCTTGATTTTCTGTTTAGGCCATGAAATCTACATAAATGATTATTGGTACTCTAGTGTTAATAACAACTATCATTTATTTCAACGATTTTACAGCCAAAAACGGTAAAAATGAAAATAGAATTAAAAATATTATAGGATTGATAAGAAACACAAGTTTAACGTTAAATAACTTTTGAAGGAGTTGTTTTATCGAAAATCCATAAGAGAACTTTTTTGTAGAGCGTTCAATTTCCTATCAGAATATGCTTCGATAAAATTTTTACTCTCATTTGTTTCTGAGGAAAAAAATTAAGAGTCAAAAGTCTAAAAGTCCCATGTTATTTAAATGGAAAATATAAAATGATTTCGGCACGGTTTAATGAAAAAATTAAGAGCCTAATTGTGTTGGATATTTTTTTTTAGGTCATAAACTAAAGATTCAGGGGGCGATCGGTAAATAAAAATCGATTTGGGAAATAACGGACACCCAAATCCACATATACACAATCGCACATAAACACACACACGCATGTATAGGGGAGACCGGGGATCGTAGGCCCCCTTAAGCTGGCTTTTTCTTCTTGTGGCGTTTGACCATCAAATTCGTTTATATTCCGTCTGTTTCGGAAGAATCAGTCGAAATTTTGTAAAAAATCGAAAAAAATTTTTTTTTTTCTGGGGCACGAAGGTCCTCTCTCCAAAAATTTATAAAAAAAATTTTTTTTTTATTTTCCGTCAAGTTAATTTTTTTGTTACAATTTTTTTTGTCGAGTGGTTCATTTTGCCCCACATGTCACATATTGACCTAAAATATAATACAAACAATATAGAGGTCATATTTTGACGGAAAATGCAAAAAAAAATTTTTTTACCTAATTTTTGAGAGGGGCCTTCGTACCCCAGAGGGCCATAGCACCCCGGTTTCCCCTACACACATGGGCACATTGACATCTCTACCGTAAAAATCTCTACCTCTAATGTAACTCTACCAAGAACAAGTCTACTCTAACTTTTTTACCATTCGCAGATTATACCATATGAAAATCCTACCAAAATATTACTATATCAAATATTATTTATACCAAATTTTTTCTTTATCATGAAATATCCCTACGATTTAGTAACTTTACCATTTGAAAACACTGCCACAACCACCTCTGCCATGAAAATCTGGTTCATTTTCATCTCTACCGTAAAAATCTCTACCTCAAATGTAACTCTACCAAGAACAAGTCTACCCTAACTTTTTTACCATTTGACAATTATACCATTTAAAAATCCTACCAAAATATTACTATAACAATTATTTTTTATACCAAATTTTTTCTTTACCACGAAACATCCCTTCAATTTTGTAACTTTAACATTTGAAAACTCCACCACAACCATCTCAGCCATGAAAATCTGACCCAAATTTATGTATACCTGAAATATCTAGGCCATTTAACAGTTGAACCAATTAAGGTCTACCATAAATATTTCTACCCCTTAATAAATTTACCACAACACAACTTTACAAAAAAAAAGCTTAACCAATTAACAAATTTACCTAATAATATTTCTACCTTATGAAAACTCTACCACTTTTTTAAATCTACCAATTTAAAACACTACCATAATAATCGCTACCATGAGAATTAAACTCCTTTACCTTATAAATGTGTTATCATATGATAAAAAGTACAGAACACATCAGTTCACTTCCGTCGGTAAGATAGACATTGTGGTTACATAGCTATTATATCTAGGTTAAATTTTAAATATTATCTTTTGATAAAGCTTTGTAAGAGCATTATACTTATGGAATTGGTTGTGATAAATTTGATACCTTTATTAACTTAGTGCAAAATATTAATAGTCTTTATAATTACAAAATATTTTAAATACTTTTTTTTCTTTTTTTTTTTTTTTTTTTTACTGCTGAGTTGAAAAATTCATTATTATAGATTAATAAATTTTTTATTGATATATTTATGGATAATTACTTTTATTATTTACGAAGAATGATACATTCGTTTTAATTAATCATTAAGAAAAAAATTACTCGTCGAAATAATCTTAAATTATAAATTTTTCTTTAATTTTCAATAACATTAAGAGTACATTAAAATAAAAAGGAATTTCTTACAATTTACTTTTTAAAAAATTTTTCGAAACTTATTCATCTCGATTAAAAACTTTAAAAAATAGGTTTTCATTGGAAATAATATTTTTATTTTTATACATTTTTTTTCAATTGAAACCAATTCATTCTAATTTAACTCAATCGAAATACAATCGAATTCCAATTGGATTTTATAACTAGGGTGAGTACCTACCCAGGTAGCACACTTGCCTTTGTGACATCTATAAGATATCAGTTTTTAGGCAACTTTTTGATTTGTCGATAAGGCATCAACAATATATTGAAAAAACGATCAGAAATGTATGTCACCGAAAAAATACCTACTTAATAGACTTAACACAAGTGACGACAAAAAGTAAATCACAAATAGTGGTAAAATAAGTCATCTAAACGTCTTTTCCATTGACATAAGACAGGAAAAACCACACAACTCGTCTCTGTCTCCAGAACCAACATTTTTATGTTGTATTCATACAAAAAACGATGACTTTGAGACAAAAAAAAATTTGTCTTGTCCTTTTAAAAGACATCTTAAAGTTGACTTTGTGCTACTTGGGTAAATGATATATTTTAAATTATTGGAATTTATATATTCTAAGAGAATGAAAGCCAGAATTTCAAGCCCGCCAGCTTTCCAAAGTTTGACTTCTCCAGAGCTCGAAGATGAGACAATATATTTCCATTATGCTAATTTACCAGTGGGATGAACTGCTAATGTATTTTGTAACGGGGTGACCTGGTGTTCGACTGCCAGGTCAGCAAAAATTAAATTTCGCGCCCTTTTAATCTGCGCACCCGCCCTTGCGTCGAATTTGGTTTAACGGCGCGAAGGTAGGGGTAAACTGGACACCTCGTCGCCAGACGACACAACCGAAAATTAATTATCATCAACTAGTCGAACTGAGCGGTGGCTCAGGATCTCTACTTGTACTATTCCTTTTATTTTGTGAAAATTATAAAAGTCTCTATTCAGGCAGACGCCATAAATTATTAGTACCGTTCTGTTGAAAGTTATTACGTTTACAATTCCACTTCGAAATACATCAGAAGGAGGATCCTGTCTTTTTGCGCATTTGATGACTACCATGGCCAAGCACCTGGGACAGGTTAATGCAAGTTCTTCGGAATAAAGGTTTTGAGAATTAATAATAATATTTTACGTTTGTCAAACACGTGGAAGAGATTTCCTCATTTATTTCATCGTCTTTTCTAAATTCTTTTATTACATTTATTCAAATTATTTCTTTCTCTGTGCATGCGAAAATTTATTACCGGTTAATTTTAATTGTCAGCATTTTTCCTCGACATTGTTAATTTTCTTTACGAGTTAAAATTAAATAGAAGCTCGTTAATTATTGTCGTGATAAATTTTATTGAGAAAATTCATATTAATAAAGTTGGGACTTGTATCCCGGTGAAACGGAAGCGGCGCATGTGCAGTAAAACTATATTGCAAAAAGTCTAATTATTAATTGTTAATTATAAATAAATTTAGCATTAAGTGTATATATTAAACAATTAATTAATTATTTATAATAAAAGAGCCATAATTAAATTTAGAATCATTGTTAAATTATTCGTAACAACCTTCCTCCTATTCCAAATCGAGCTGCGTACTCAGCTACGTCAGACATTTCAGAACCCAGAAACTTCAAACACCCAAGTTACTATCGGAGGATTGTCCGAGCTTCCTAGTACGGGGAAGCAAGGGCAAACCCTTACAATTTACTTCTGATGAAAAAACATTGGACGTCAGCTCACAAAAAATCAGAAATAAATACAACTGTTGGTCACGACACGCGTGTCAAGTGTCTTGGTCATAAATGGAAATATATTGTCTCTACTTCGAGCTCTGGAGAAGTCAAACTTGGGAAATACGTAAAACAAAAGTTGAAAGTTTTAACAAAGGCTACGTACGATGCGAGAATAACTTGTATGACACTGACATAATTATAATAATTACTTTATTAGATAATAATTTTACATTGTAAATGTACGATATTATTTATTAGGGTGGTCCGTTTGGAACGACTATTTTTTTTTTTTCGCTCCCACTGAAAAATATTGTTGTTGACATTGAAAAAAAAATTCTCTGAAAGTTTTAGCTCTTAATTTTAATTTTAAGTACTTTACATTTGATTTTGAAATTTTACCATTTAAAATACATGGAAAAGTTAGGATTTTTTTTTTACTTCTCTATAGCTCAGCGGCGTTTTACGTTACGTTTATTTTCATAGGTGGGATTTGTAGGTATTTAGTTACTCTTTCAGAGCTTCGAAGAAACTTTACCCTAACTTGTATATTTTGAGGTGGGGTCTCAGTAGACGTTGATTTTTTTAATAAAAAACGCTTTTTTTTGCATTTTAACGGGAAACCGTCAGAGTTACGGCTCAGATTTGGCCAGTTTTATTTAGGAAATTCGACGCTCTACAAAAAGGTCTTGTGATGAAATTCGTTAAAGTTGATAGGTAAGAAGTTATGAGGCTTTTGAAATAAAAAAAAAAAATAAATATCATTAATTTGGTATGTATAACGGGTTAAACATAAAAAAATATTCATTTGTGGCTTTTTTTTTTAGCTAAACACACGTATAACAGAGAACATAATTTGAAAAAAAAAAAAATAATAAATTGTATGTCGATAATTAATTAATTTACATCAATTCGTAGGAAATTGAATACTCTTATTTTGATATTTTTAATTTTACAGTTTCAATAAAGAGATAATTCAATAAAGTACAGTGCTTGTGGTATTGATCAAAGGAGCTAGTTCAAGGTTGCTAATTAGTGCACCGACTTCGAAAGAATGCATTCTGAGAAACGCGAAATAGGAAAAAAAAAGACATTTGTTAATCAGATGATAATCAAAGTAGGGTTTGGAATTAAATCCAATTCAAGGTCATGGAATATCGTGCCTACTAAAAAATAATTTATTCAGAGATATGCACATAAAAAAAAAAATTAATTTAAAATATCAAAATAAGAGTATTTAATTTTCTCCGAATTGATGCAAATTAATTAATCAATTACATAGAGGAGGGTGGGGCAGAGCGGCCTCTCTAAGCCAATTATTACTTTTTGTGACTTTCAACCATCAGATCACTTTACTTTTGTCGTATTTCGAACAAATTTATGGACATTTTGCCGAATTTCTGAATAAAATTTTTTTTTGTGGGGCAGAGAAGCCCCCCTCCAAAAAATGATAAATTTTTTTTTTTTTTTCAATTGGTTTTATCATTAAGAATGTATTTCATTTTCTTGACAACTATTTTTGGTTTTATATTACTCAAAAAAAATTTTTTAAGACATAATACATCGTTCCCCTTTAATTAGCTTAATTAATAATTGTTATTTAATGAAATAATAAATTCTATATTTCTTATTTGTCATTATTTTAAACAAAAAGAACGTGTTTATTGAATTTTAAGATAACAGATTATTTTGCATTATTCAAAAAATTTTATTAATTACAAAATACATTATTATCTTTGAATATTTTCACTGGCCAAATTTGCCCCAACTATAGTGAATCAGCCGAAAAAATGGATTAATATACACTAATGGAAAAAATTAAAGGATCAAAAAAGAATTCTAAATTTTTAGGCGATTTTCAACAGGCTCTAACTTTGAGAGAAATGGTCGTACAAGAAAAAAAAAAGGAAATTTTAGCTCCAAGTATCTACTTTTTGGATTAGAACTTCAAAATTTTTTCAGTAGTTTTAGAGTAATCTTAGAAAACCCAACGACAAAAAAATGTTCAAATTTAAAAAAAATTTTTTTTTTTGGTCTCCGGGCGTGGAAAAAATTATTTTTGCTTAACCACTATAAGGATCGGATACCTTCATTATTCAGCTTTAATTTCTTTTTTTATGGACCTTGATACGTCCACCTCTCGCCGAGATATCGGTCTTCAAATGGAAAAGGATCCTTTTGTCTTTGATTATCGATATCTCAGAAACCAATGATCGCACAGAAAGTTAATGGTGGGTTTCAAAAACTTGAATAAATTCTCTTCAACGATTAGCCATTGCTTTTTCGAAAAAAAAAATTTTTCCTATCGTCACATGAATTAAAAAATGCAACAAAAAAAGGGCTTTTTGTGGTTTTTTGGAAATTCAAGCGCTGAAACGGAAATATTGTGGAAATCGATAATGTTGACTGTGTATTTTACAGTTCAATATGTCCACAAAAACCCTGCAGAGAGCCAGATTAATCCAACCAGCCGTTTTTTTGTTTCACGCGATCAAATTTTTAAAAAAATTAAAGGATCACGTTTTTTGCTCTGAAAAGCTCATAATCTTTAACAAGATGAAAACAAACATTTTTTTCTGAGCTTTGTCCACAATTTTATTGCAGACAGTGCTTAAATTTCCAAAAAAGAAAAAAACTTTTTTCTTCGAAACAAAATTTTCAAAAAAAAAATTTTTTTTTAATTTAATGACTGAGAGTTCAGTAAAATCACGGAATGCAGCGACGTAAACGTGTTAAAAACTATTGGGTGTTGGTTTTGTAAATTTCCTAAAGTTATTCCAAAAAAAAATTTTTTTGAAACAATTTTTTTTTTGAAAATTTTGTTTCGAAAAAAAAGTTTTTTCTTTTTTGGAAATTTAAGCACTGTCTGCAATAAAATTGTGGACAAAGCTCAGAAAAAATGTTTGTTTTTATCTTGTTAAAGATTATGAGCTTTTCAGAGCAAAAAACGTGATCCTTTAATTTTTTTAAAAATTTGATCGCGTGAAACAAAAAAACGGCTGGTTGGATTAATCTGGCTCTCTGCAGGGTTTTTGTGGACATATTGAACTGTAAAATACACAGTCAACATTATCGATTTCCACAATATTTCCGTTTCAGCGCTTGAATTTCCAAAAAACCACAAAAAGCCCTTTTTTTGTTGCATTTTTTAATTCATGTGACGATAGGAAAAAATTTTTTTTTCGAAAAAGCAATGGCTAATCATTGAAGGAAATTTATTCAAGTTTTTAAAACCCACCATTAACTTTCTGTGCGATCATTGGTTTCTGAGATATCGATAATCAAAGACAAAAGGATCCTTTTCCATTTGAAGACCGATATCTCGGCGAGAAGTGGACGTATCAAGGTCCATAAAAAAAGAAATTAAAGCTGAATAATGAAGGTATCCGATCCTTATAGTGGTTAAGCAAAAATAATTTTTTCCACGCCCGGAGACCAAAAAAAAAAAAATTTTTTTAAATTTGAACATTTTTTTGTCGTTGGGTTTTCTAAGATTACTCTAAAACTACTGAAAAAATTTTGAAGTTCTAATCCAAAAAGTAGATACTTGGAGCTAAAATTTCCTTTTTTTTTTCTTGTACGACCATTTCTCTCAAAGTTAGAGCCTGTTGAAAATCGCCTAAAAATTTAGAATTCTTTTTTGATCCTTTAATTTTTTCCATTAGTGTATTACATTTTTTATAATTTGACGATAAAAATATGAAAGAATCATTTTTTTAGAATTTTTGGCTGATCCATTTTACCCCAGGTGTCATGCGTAGGGTTAAAAATGCGCAAAAATGTGGGATTTATAGTAATGAGACGAAAGAAAAAAAATTTTTTTTGATCAAAATTTCAGAGGCCGCTTAGCCCCATCCACCCCTGCAATTTATTAATTTTTTTTTTCAAATTATGTTGTCAGTTATACGTTGTGGTTAGCTAAGAAAAAAAAAGAGCCACAAATAAATATTTTTTTATATTTAACACGTTAAACATACCAAATTATTGATATTTATTTTTTTTTTATTTTAAAAGCCTCATAACTTTTTACCTAACCACTTTAACAAATTTCATCACAGGACCTTTTTTGTAAAGCGTCGAATTTTCTAAAAGTAATTGGCTAAATCTAAGCCGCAACTCTGACAGTTTCCCGATAAAATGCAAAAAAAAAACGTTTTTTATTAAAAAAATCAACTTCTATACTAAGACCCCACCTCAAAATATACAAGTTAGGGTAAAGTTTCTTCAAAGCTCTGAAAGAGCAACTAAATACCTATAAATCCCACCTATGAACATAAACGTAACGTAAAACGCCGCTGAACTATAGAGAAGTAAAAATAAAATCCTAACTTTCCCATGTATTTTAAATGGGAAAATTTCAAAATCAAATGTAAAGTACTTAGAATTAAAATTAAGAGCTAAAACTTTCAGAGAATTTTTTTTTCAATGTCTACAACAACATTTTTCAGTGGGAGCGAATAAAAAAAATAGTCGTTCCAAACGGACCACCCTATTATTTATATAATACAAATTTTTATCTAAAAATTTCTATCTACATTATTTTTTAATCATAAAATCTTTACAGTTTAAATAAATTTACGTTTATGTATACAATTAGTCCTTATGATCAATAATTTATAGAGCAGAATTACCACAGTATGCACTTGTGTGGAGGATTTATCGGGCTTTCTAGAGGACATTTCCATGCTTTTGAAAAATCTAAATTATTCGACAGAGTCTCAATCACACGAAAATGTTTGGCTGCATGTGTCCCCTCAATAAGCTTAGACTGAATCCAAAAAAGAATAACTCATCTTGCGTGTAATCAGCTAGTCTTGGGCGAGCTGGCGGGCTTGAATTTCTGGCTTTCATTCTCTTAGAATATATAAATTCCAATAATTTAAAATATATCATTTACCCAAGTAGCACAAAGTCAACTTTAAGATGTCTTTTAAAAGGACAAGACAAATTTTTTTTTGTCTCAAAGTCATCGTTTTTTGTATGAATACAACATAAAAATGTTGGTTCTGGAGACAGAGACGAGTTGTGTGGTTTTTCCTGTCTTATGTCAATGGAAAAGACGTTTAGATGACTTATTTTACCACTATTTGTGATTTACTTTTTGTCGTCACTTGTGTTAAGTCTATTAAGTAGGTATTTTTTCGGTGACATACATTTCTGATCGTTTTTTCAATATATTGTTGATGCCTTATCGACAAATCAAAAAGTTGCCTAAAAACTGATATCTTATAGATGTCACAAAGGCAAGTGTGCTACCTGGGTAGGTACTCACCCTAGTTATAAAATCCAATTGGAATTCGATTGTATTTCGATTGAGTTAAATTAGAATGAATTGGTTTCAATTGAAAAAAAATGTATAAAAATAAAAATATTATTTCCAATGAAAACCTATTTTTTAAAGTTTTTAATCGAGATGAATAAGTTTCGAAAAATTTTTTAAAAAGTAAATTGTAAGAAATTCCTTTTTATTTTAATGTACTCTTAATGTTATTGAAAATTAAAGAAAAATTTATAATTTAAGATTATTTCGACGAGTAATTTTTTTCTTAATGATTAATTAAAACGAATGTATCATTCTTCGTAAATAATAAAAGTAATTATCCATAAATATATCAATAAAAAATTTATTAATCTATAATAATGAATTTTTCAACTCAGCAGTAAAAAAAAAAAAAAAAAAAAAGAAAAAAAAGTATTTAAAATATTTTGTAATTATAAAGACTATTAATATTTTGCACTAAGTTAATAAAGGTATCAAATTTATCACAACCAATTCCATAAGTATAATGCTCTTACAAAGCTTTATCAAAAGATGATATTTAAAATTTAACCTAGATATAATAGCTATGTAACCACAATGTCTATCTTACCGACGGAAGTGAACTGATGTGTTCTGTACTTTTTATCATATGATAACACATTTATAAGGTAAAGAAGTTTAATTCTCATGGTAGCGATTATTATGGTAGTGTTTTAAATTGGTAGATTTAAAAAAGTGGTAGAGTTTTCATAAGGTAGAAATATTATTAGGTAAATTTGTTAATTGGTTAAGCTTTTTTTTGTAAAGTTGTGTTGTGGTAAATTTATTAAGGGGTAGAAATATTTATGGTAGACCTTAATTGGTTCAACTGTTAAATGGCCTAGATATTTCAGGTATACATAGATTTGGGTCAGATTTTCATGGCTGAGATGGTTGTGGTGGAGTTTTCAAATGGTAAAGTTACGAAATTGAAGGGATGTTTCGTGGTAAAGAAAAAATTTGGTATAAAAAATAATTGTTATAGTAATATTTTGGTAGGATTTTTAAATGGTATAATTGTCAAATGGTAAAAAAGTTAGGGTAGACTTGTTCTTGGTAGAGTTACATTTGAGGTAGAGATTTTTACGGTAGAGATGAAAATGAACCAGATTTTCATGGCAGAGGTGGTTGTGGCAGTGTTTTCAAATGGTAAAGTTACTAAATTGTAGGGATATTTCATGATAAAGAAAAAATTTGGTATAAACAATATTTGATATAGTAATATTTTGGTAGGATTTTCATATGGTATAATCTGCGAATGGTAAAAAAGTTAGGGTAGACTTGTTCCCTGTAGAGTTACATTAGAGGTAGAGATTTTTACGGTAGAGATGTCGATGTGCCCACACATGTACACATGACACGCTCATGCACTCACCTACACGTTCCTACATACACGCCTACGCACTTGCATATATTCACACACCAACCCACAGTTTCACACACATTTATTCAACACATATACACAATATCACTTAATACACATTTGCATTTGCACCGACAGAGACTTACGCTCTCACACATACTCGCATGACCGAAAGCACGTGTACCTAAACGTACATACACGCCTATACACACGTACTGAACATATATACGAATTCAACACACACACACACACACACACACACACACACACACACACACACACACACACTCACAAACACACATACATACATGTACCTTGACCCTCACACACACTCACACATTAAAAAACATAAATAAATATACAAAAACCTCTGACAGCATTATAAATATTCGGAGGAATTTTCTCTCTTTTTTTTCCACCCGTGACAGACATGTTTAATAATTTTTTTCCCCCAACAATATGTTTCATTAATTTTGTTGCAAATTTTGACGGTTTTTCACGAAAAGTGCGCGTAACAATTTCCAAAAATGTTGGGCTTAACCACACTTGACTTCCTGGTATGAGTTCCACCTGATATTGACGAATATTATCAGTACACGGAGAGAAATTTACGGTTAGAATTACAATATTTTATGGGAATGGTTCCCATATCGTATAGTAACAGGTTTTTTCTGAATTCCGATTATATAAACAGTACTTCTATAATTATCGCATTCATTCCTATTTTCATTGATTTCATTCACATCCCGACTAGATTTTTCATAAGTACCTGACAAGGTCCTTATCAGGTTAACCTTATTTCAAATAAGGTCCAGATCAAGATATCCTGACGAGGAACTGATATGGATGTAACGCTAATGGCTCATGAGGTCCTTACCAGGATAACCTTATCTGGCCCTTACTAGGATATTTTCATCAAATCCTTATTAGGTTTGCTTTATTAGTAATTATTTTTAAAAAAACATTGAATTGCGAAAAAAAATAAGAACATTTTAATTAGATTGGAAATGTGATCTTATATATTACGAGCATTACTTAGAGGAAGTAAACATATTTTTAATTGATGAAAAAATCCCGATGACTGCTGGGCTCGAACCTGCATCCTTTCGATTCAAAGTCTTTGAAGAGATCCACTGCGCTGACTCACATATGTGGTCACGTAGTTGTAAATATTATATTCATTATGATATCAAAGAATAACTGATGAAGCAGTCAAGAATCTGTACTGCAAATAGACCTAATTTTTATCTTAATATTGAAACGATGTTGAGGTCCACCCCTCTAATAGGGATGAATCAACCGTCCGTTACCCATTTAAATTAAATGGGCCCGTGTCCCTTTTAGCTAGTGAGCTAATAATTCGGTAACAGATCCTGGTGTTACCCGGTTCGTAAGGACCAGACGACCGGTTGGCCATAAATTTATATATGCAAAAGGCATATAAAGGATCGGGAGTCGTGGGGCATCGTGTAGGGTAATAATAATACCAGAGAAAGGATCTAGACTACAGGTAGTTGCAAATAAGCCAAACTAGTGAGAAGCACAATAAATTATAAAAGTATAATAATAGTGTTATTATACTTACCTGTGAGGTGTTGATGATCGAGAGCAATAAATAATTAAGACAATTGTGAGCTCTGTATCACAATTGTCTGGTACAGCTACAAGCAGGTATTGTAGGTGATAATCGCGGCAGGTACGCGCTTCTGTAAGCAGGTATTACAGGGTAAATCGCGGCAGGTACGCGCTTCCACAAGCAGGTATTGTGGGATGAGATCGTGGCAGGTACACGCTTCTACGAGCAGGTATCGTAGGAAAATATCGCGGCAGGTACGCGCTTCCACAAGCAGGTATTGCGGGAAAAGGACGTGGCAGGTACACGCTTCTACGAGCAGGTATCGTAGGAAAAGGATGTAGCAGGTATACATCCTACGGGGTTACCGTCTTCTATAGGCAGGTACTATAGGCTAGGATGAGGATACAGCAGGTATGCACCTCTACGGGGTTGCCGTCTTCTACAGGAAGGTATGTAGGCTAGGAGTGTAGCAGGTATACACGAGAATAATCATTGAAGTTAACGATTATTCGATTAATTAAAAAGTATACTTAAATACTACTGAATACTCAGGCGTAGACAGGTAAAAGTTAAAAGAAAAGAGTTAAAAGAATAAACAGTATTTATTATAAATCCATAGTGATATTAAAGTTGAGAAAAAGCTGAATAATTAGAGGCGCGCAGGCCTTCTTATAGATTCACGTCGATGCTCATGCGTCGACGTGATGCGCATCCCTTCCATTTAAAATTCAAATGGAGAGGGATTATTAAATAATAATAATAATTCAGTACAGTTCAGCGGGTAAACCAGGTAAATATGGTAACTACCCTAGGTAACGGCCTATTATCATGGTGCGATAATGAGGGTTTCATAAACCTCGTTACAATATATTATTGATTTGTACTTTGTTTAAGTTTTAGCCGGTAAATAAAATATTAAAAGAAATTGGATAACTTTTTCATCAGTAAGGATATCCTCATGTGGTCTTGATAAGGAGCACGTCAGGTTGACCTCATAAGGCAAACTTTATGTTAACCTGACAAGGTCCTTATGGTACCTCAGGCAAATCAGGAAAAAATTATAGTCGGGATGCGATATTGGAATAGTTCCTATGGAATTATGGTAATGATTCCTGTAATATTATGGTAATTATTTTTGTAGTATTATGCTAATCGTTCCGATACTTCTATAATAAACGTTACAATGATGTATGGAAATGATTAATATAACATTTAGAAATACCTTATATTATGAGAACGGTTAATATAATAGTACGATAGTCATTTCCATAATATTACGGTATAACCATTACCAAAATATTATGGCAATGATTCATCTACATTATGAAAATCATTGCCATAATATATGGTAACTGTTTCTCTGAGTATTGTAGTCATCACTATAACTCCATTATCATACGATGTGGGAACTCTTTCCATAATTATAAGAATCGTGCCTATAATTATGAAAACTTTTCACAGAAATTATAGGAATATATCCCACACGGAGAAAAATGCAAGTCAAAATTAAATAATAATTACAATCACAATGAAAAATTTGCTATCTCAAATCAAAAATTACGATTCATAAAAAAAATTACGATGATTTGAAGAAAATTATTTTTTTATTTCAATTATTACTAACTAGATTGTAATTTTCACTTATCATTATAATTACAATACAGCTTCGTTAAGTTTTCGCTTGGAAAAAATCAATATTTACTTATTCATATGAAAATAGTTCAATGTTACAAAAAGTAGAAATTGTTTTCAGAATTATTAAAAGTTAGTACATAACTCGCAATTTTTGTTTCGTAGTTGATGAATATTACATCTCCAATATAATTCTACGTAGGTTACTGTACATTTTAGAATGTCGGTAAGACAAATTGCTACTCCGGGAGATAAAATAACTATTTGAGATTGTAAAAATTACAATCTGGATTGTGAAAATTACTCGCCAGAATACATCTTTCACAAAGCGCGTTAACTAATATTTACTAAGTACAATAGTAGAAATTATTGGTACATTATAATTTTTATTTGTCGCTAGTAAATTTTATTTTGACTGTAATAATTTTTATAATCAATAGAAATTATTATTCTAAATAATATGTTGTAGTTTTTACTTTGAGTTTTGTAGAAGTTTTGATTTTGTTTTTAACATTTCAAGAGATTACTTCTCAGATTGTATTTTTTTTTTCAAATTTAGTAAAAATTACTTAATTTTTTTCTCCGTGCATTATTCCAAGTAATTTTTACCATAACGGTATATGGGCTGATATTTCATTAACGTACTAGAAACGGTTACCATAATCTTCTCTCCATTTACTATTAAGAGAATAATAGCTACATTGTCTATACACTTAACATAAGAGTGCTTATACTAATGTATTAATTTTTTTTTGTAAATTTTATATCTCAATTTACCTTTACTTTTTTTTTTTGTTGCTTTTATTTGCATCGTTTTAGAATAAATTTTTAGAAGTATTTCCGTTTTGTTGGGCGTATAGAATTTTCAAATGGTCAACAACATTTTCAAGGAAATTGATATAATCAAGTGTAACTGTCAAATTGAAGGGAAATGTTACAATTACTGTCGTAATAAAAAACATGATAGTGTTATGTCCGCCGCTTAAATTTTAATTATTTATCCAGGATTTCTCCCTTTGGTAGCGATAGTAATTTTAGGACAAGCGGGTTGGAGGGTGCGGACAACAATAAAGAATACGAGGAAGAAATTATCTTCCTATAATTTATTATTTATAGTGGATCTTTTCGAGAATTAAGAACCCAAACGTCTTCGAAGAGACTGGTGCTCTTGTTTAAGCCAAAAGTATTTTATGAATGATAGAAAAATAGTCCTTTTACCTACCTTTCGATGTCAATTCTTCTAGTGCGGCAGCTATTATCCCTCCAGAATTAAACAGCTCACTCGACCTTCCTGTAGGGTTGGGAGAATGGGTGCGGCTGGGTTGGTAGGATGATATCTTACGTACTTGTTGTGTAGCCAACGGGTTACACAGCGCTCTCTATGACCACCTCATAGAAAAATGAAATAAAACAATTATATCTGTAGGCGGGAATTTTAGAATACCTTATATATTTAGATATAAAATAAATGTTCAGATATAGAATACATATTTAGATATATAGATATAGTAGAGATAAAATAAAAACTAAAATAAGAATACAATTATTGTAATGGTCACTTAGAATATAAAATAAATGAATATTTTGGGGAAACCCATGAGGATTTTTGCCAGACGTTTAATTCCATATTTTTATGACTATAATCCTCTTGTTGGCAAAACGTTCCCAAAATATTCAAAAACCAATTAAGGGATTATTTTGCTGGGACTAAGCTGCAGACAATATGGCGAGACTCCATGGCAGCGACAGTCCAGGGAAATTGAAGCCGCTGTGACGTCAAAGTCTGCACGGACTCACTCATTTTGAGAGGGGATGAAAGCGAATGACGGTGGGACTCAACAGCAGCACACGAAAACACCCTCACTACTCATTTTACCCCCTCTCTTAAAAAAGGATCGCTGGAGAAGACGAAGGACAAGCTGATTCAACAATTCGGATAGGAAATATTTCCGAGCGTGGTAACCAACTTGAACGTTGGCAATTTAGAAACTTACGATATTTTATAAAGATCGTCTTTTATTTTTGTAAAGTATATGAATAAATAATACAGTTTTACTTAAATTGAATAAGTTAATTTTATTTATATAAAAGTTTTAACTACGATTAAAGTATTAAAACCTAATTCAAATTTAAAAAGTAACATCGCGCGCTCTTAAATTCTACATAATTCTCCGCGAGCTGAACGCCTCCAAGTTCCGAAGGGCGAATTGAAAGACATTCACGCTATAGTCAACCTGGCGGCTATACAACATACTACTTTCGAATGAAACCGCAAGGTTGGAGTGATGAACTTGATCTTTTATTAGGTATTTCAAATTACAACGTTTTTACTGAACGTCACTTGTTCACTCTAGTATTTCACAACTTTTGTATAATTTATATTAAAGATATTTAAAAAAGATTTATTTAATCAGATATTTTAAACAGATTTTAATTTATAAATAATGCGTCCTTTTTACACACCCGAAAAGTGGTTTTATGCGCAAATTAACATGGCACAAGATGGAATCGCAAATTTACGTGATTTGCGTCACTGGTTCGATCGTACCGGATGGTTTTTAAAATCCGACAAATATTGTACTAGACGAACGATTACTACAGTTGCGTCAGATCGAATTTCAGATCAATATTTGAGGATTTTTAATAAAAAGTTTAAATCCCTTACTGACTTTTCGACGCCTAGGGCGGATTCCTGCAGTAAAGTTAATAGAATTTAGCAATCTTTGACTATTTCTTATTACATGAGATCTGAGACATTTCTTACTTTACTGCCCGAGGTGTAAAATCTACTATTTCCTCACTATGAAAATACACCCATTTACTGTTACAACAATCAGTATACAAATAAAGAAGATGAAATGGTTATTATAAATGACAACTTTACTGATGATGATGGTGATGATGATGATGATGATGATGATGATGATGATGATGATTATTATTATGATGATAATGATGATGATGATAGTGATGACGACGATGGAGATGATGATGATGATGATAATGATGATGACAATGACGATGTCGATGATAATACTAAAGATCCCTGTGGAAAAGCTCTCATAAATTCTGATAAGATATTGAATATTTTTTATGAGAATCTATGAGCTTCGAAAATATCTATGAGATTTAAAAAAATTCTCATATGAATTTTTATGAGAATCTATGAGTCAAAGCTTTTGATGTTTTCCTATCATGATTTCCGTACTAGATTTTTAAAAGAATGAGTAAGATTTTTTAATTTACGAGATTTTGTGACTCGAATTCCGCCAACGATTATGAGATTGAATAAGTACTTTCACTTCTATAAGATTGTTACAGTTTATTCTAATGTATTTTCAATAAGAATTGATCAGGCGAATTCCGATGTTATAATACTTACAAAATTTCATTAAGATTATTTTTTTATACGAAATTTTCAGAATTTATAAGGTTTAGTAAGAGTTATCCTAGGAGATAATATCTTATTGAATATCATAAAATATTTGTCACATTTTCTGAGAAAATATTTAACATGTATTTTTTCAAAATTTTATGAGACTGAATCAGGAATCACATGGACAAATGCAGACCTTTTCCTCATAAAAATTTTATGAGAATTAGTGAGAATATCTATAATCGAATTAACTTGTGAAAACTTAAAAGATTTAATTTTAATTTAAAAGCTATGTGATTTATGAGTTTTTGTAAGTTTTAGTTAGAAGGCTATTACTTATAAAATATTATGGAGTACTTATGAGATTTTATAAATAATTTCCATTCACATAAAATATTAATTTTATCAGATTCATTCAAAAATAATTGCTTAACTTCATTTTTTTTTTTATAAGAATTTACACCAAAAATACTAACATTATCCCTTTTTCTTGCACTGTAAATATTTTAACTGTTCGGAGATGAGTGAAAATATAAGTTCTTATGTGATTTTTTACAAACCCAGAAATGTATCATGCCCCATTTTTTATTTTTGGTGCAAGATACATTATTTTTTTGTAGCAATATTGCATTTTTTTGGTTAAACAGAATAAAATTTCTCGGAACAAGTACTATACTTTTCACGCAAGTATTTTTGTATTCTCCGACCAAAATAACAAAAGTTGCTTAAGCCAAGAGAATAAATTTCTCGGGAGAAAAGATCAATATGGAGAAGGGGAAAGTCACCGGTGCTAGGCAGCAGCAGCGGGAGTAGTTCGGTGCTCGCCACGAGATCGCGCCTACGATTTGTAGTGTCCCTGGTAAGACATTTATTTCAGAAGTGTTATATTCCAAATTTCAATACGATTTTATTCGAGTACTCCTCTGTCATTTGACAGACCGACAAGTACCTGTTTGGGTTGTACTATGGTATATCCCATAATACATCACGACTTTAATATTTAATATTAATGTTTACTTGAGTAATTTTTGATGAATAAATAAACTGACTCAATTTCATAGATTTTTCGTGAATAGATTGCTAAGGATTTTCCGCATAAATACTCATACAAATTTTCTTGAGTATACATAATAAAAACTTTTTGAATTCATGCTAAAAAATTCAATAATTTAGCATACAAACCTTAATCAATACTAAAGAAACTATAACTTAATCAATCTTATAAATTTTTTCGTTACTATATGGAAAATTACTGTACTCACATTGATTAATCAGTATCAAATTTTGTATGATTACTTCAGAAATCGTCTCATACAATCTTATTCATTTCCAAAATCTACTCAATTGTAAACTTGACATTTTTCGAAAACTTATAAGTACTTATAATCACAATATTACAGCTTCTGTTTCTTATAGATTCTGATAATTTATATGAAAATTTTAAGAAAAAATTTTTTTTGATGCACCATCTATGAGAAAATAATTGTATCAGAATTTTTGAGATTTTTCGCGGACAAATACTGATCGCTTTCTCATAGCCAATTTTTTTTATGAGATTTTATAAGACCTCATCCACAGGGATAGTAATGGTCGCAATAATAACAGCGATAGCGAAAGAAACGTTGATTCGACTGTTAATAATAGTGGTCTTGATGCTGATAACAATTATCTCGAGACTGGTAATGTAGTTTCACAGTTTATGACTACTTCTGAGCTAATGTGTAATTTACCGCTTACGATAAAACGAAATATCTACCATGAAGATTATTTACTCGCAATTCTGGCGATTTCGATCAAATATAATCTTTCTTATGTAGCCACACTTAGCATTTTGAAATGGATAAAAGTTTTTCATGAAACAAACAAAATACCAACAACCAAAAATCTATTGTGGGAATCTTTGGATAAAAATAATTACATTATAACACGCCATTTATATTGATTTCATTGTCAAGGATTACTTGGCATTGGTAAAGAGATTTCGAAAGAATGTCCATGTAAAAAGAGTGGCCCAAAAATAAAAAATTTCAGGCCACTATATTTTTTACAAGTTAACCTTCTTGCACAATTATCTGAACTATTCAAAAATAAAAACATCCATAAATCATAACAGTATAAATTTACTAGAAAAAAATTAAATTTAGACGCTATTGAAGACATTTTTGATGGGGCAATACATAAAAACCTAAATTTACCAGGAAATTTTCTAAGCGATCCAGATCATTTCTCGTTTACAATAAACACAGATGGTTGTGAAGTATCGAAGTCCTCGAAAGCGAGTGCATGGCCGGTATACTTGCAAATTTATGAACTGCCTTCTCACTAACGAAAAAAACACATACTTTTGGCTGGAATATACATAAGTACTGAACAGCCAGTTATGAATAATTTTTTTCATCCGATTATAAATGATTTGCAGCAGCTTTACACAAATGGTATTGAAGTTCATCTTTCAGATACTGCAAAAAAAATCTACAAGTTCATCGTGACAACTTGCAGCGTCGATTTCCCTGCTCGAGTAAAGATTCTACGGTCAGTTCAATTTAACGGCTTCTCAGGAAGCTCCTTCTGCTATGCTGAAGGTATTCATGAATCATCGAGACACATTTATCCTGTAGCTCATAGCTTTGGACGACTTCGAACGGATGAAGAACTGAGAAAAGACATGCAAAAAGCTTTTGAGACTAAGTCTCATGTAAGAGGAATTAAGGGAATATTATCGCTTACATTTTTACCGGAATTCGACCTAGCCAAAGGAATAGTAGTTGAATCGATGCATGCAGTTTTTTGGGTGCTATTAAGCAGCATACTACGATACTACTTACAGTTAAAGACCAATCATATTCAATTGGCAAACCTAAACAGATTAAATTGATTACTAAACGGTTGACATCGATAAGACCACCAGTTCGTCGCTCACGTACACCAAGACCATTGGACAAATACAAAGTACGGAAAGCATCTGAATGGAGGAATTGGCTGGACTATGGACCAGCATGTTTGGAAGGGATTTTACCAACAAAATATATCAAACATCTAGCTTAATTATCGCAAGCTATTCATCTTTTAAATAGTGATTCTATAGCTGTAGCTGATCTTACTAATGGACGCAATTTTTTAGAAAATTATGTTAGATTGTTTTAAAAATACTTCGGAAAGATCAACATGAGCTTTAATATACATCTCCTGACTCATTTAGCTGATATTGTAAGTAACTGGGGTCCTATGTGGTGTAATAACGCGTTTGTGTTTGAATCTTGAAATAGAAGGATCATGAACAAAGTAACCAGTCCTCATGGCAGACCTGAACAAGTTGTTCACCGTTTTTTAATATCCAAATTTATTGAGGCAACAGCTAGTGATGAATTGGTATCCATAGAAACAAGAAACTATATAAAAAATTTGTTACATTTATCTTACAATAATACGTGCGAGCAGCCAAAAATAGTCAATTTCTGTAAGCCTAAAGTTACTAAACTGATCGATACTGAACTACAATGTTTACTAGCAGCTGGATATGTGATAGTAGAAGACGTAATGGATTTTGATAAAATAAAAGTTAATGGCTTACAGTATAGCTGTAAAAATAGTAAAAAATTAAAGTACTGTAATTCAATAATATTTTGTAAAAATATCGGTTTTGGTGAAATTCCAAAAATTGTTCGATTTAATTTTGGGAATCAAACTGTACATGGATTTTTTATGACGTGTTTCGTAATTAAAAAGAGCGCATTTGGTATTCAATTTATTAAGGAAATTGAAGAGAGTAATAAAACTTTATTTCTAAAGTTTTCGCAAGATTTTAAACCTGCTATTCATGGCTTATATGCTTTAAAGTTAGCAAACTGTTGGGAGACAGATTAAAATTTCAAGTAATAATAATATCTTTATTAAAATTTTGTTATGCGTCAACACCATAAAAAAATAATTACATTTTTAAACTGATCATGGCACTGAAAAATTACAAATTCCATATCTGAAGTACTTGCTATCGAACAAAAAAATTATCATAAAACTCTTAATCTTAAGTTTGGAATTACATTTTTTCACGATTATTTAACATTGGAATGTTAAAAGCGATATCCAGATTAAATTGTTGTTTGCAATGCTATATTTATACGGACCCGAGTAAAAACAGAATTCCGCCGCACCACCACCGCAACACTGCTGCACGGCTTTTTAAGCGCCGCACCACCGCTGCACTACAGCCGTGACAATTCCGATTATTTTATAAATGCCGCACCACCGCCGTGACAACTAAAGATTTATCTATTCGCTGCACCACCGCCGCCGTGACAACCCGAGTAAAAATGAAATTATTATTTTTACGAAAAAATTATAAATTTTTATCGACCGCCACACCACCGCTGCACCACTACCGCACCATACCGCCGCACCACCGCTGCACCACCGCTGCACCACCGCCGCACCATAGGTGTGATATTTTGTTGTAAATTATTTTTTATTTTATATAATGTTCATTTATGTCCATTAATTAATCTGAAAACTATATATATAAATGATAGTTCCTCTTATTATTTCTCAATTAATAAGTTTTTCAATGGGTAATTACAACAATTCTTTATAAATGATTTATTTCTCTCACCATGAACCGTAAAATCTTTAATTATTGATGATTTTATTCTGTAGTGCAATTGAATCATGAACAAACTTTTTAATTCGTTAAATTTAATAATTAGATTACAAAACACATAGCCAAATAGTTATATTCGTATGCGGTTTTAATTAGTGCATATATCAGTTATCAGTTATTCTTAAATCAAAGTTTTATACATATTATGCAGAAATCATTTCCAATTCTAATTAAGGTAATTTACTATATAATTTTTTTTTATTTCTACACAGAAAAAAAGGATTTCTTGGCGCAAAAAATTTTTTCTTGTTCTAAAAAAATTTTTACTTGACCCAAGAAATTTTTTGTATTATAAAGTGAAAACAAAACTTTTCTTGGGGTAAGAAAAAATTTTCTCGGAACAAGAAAAAAATTTTTTAGGCGAGAAAAAAATTCTTGAGCCAAGAAAAATTTTTGTCTTCAATTCATAATACAAAATATTTCTTGTGCCAAGAAATTCTTTTTTTCTGTGTACTTTCAGGGCAACAAACTTATTACTGAATACTTATTAGATAAAATAGATTAGGAAAAGTAGTTGAGATACTCAAAAGTTTGCATAAAAAAAATATATTTATATAATTCTTACAAAACATACATTTATAAATGTATACATCATTATCTAGTAGCGTGTAGCCCATATAAATAGTTGACAATTCTATTTTCTGGAAACTGGAACCAGACACAAAAATAACTTCTTGTAGGGTTTTTTGTTTGAAAAATAAAATAATGTTTTATTCTTACAAAAACCAAAAACCACTCTGAAATAGTTCATAAAACATAGGTGATCAAACAATGCTAATTAATAAATTTTTTTCTTAGTAACTATTGGTCTGACGTTTTCAAAAGTTAGTTTAAACTAATTTCTGTGGACTAATAGTTGAATACTCTATTGCACAAAGATTTACTCGCTGTATTCGATGTTGTTATCTGGCTCACAAATATAAGTAAGAGTTTCTGATTGATCATCTCTTTTTTTCTCTATTGCAATTACATAACATAAGGTTAAAATATCATCAATACTAATGAGAACTGCAAGTAAATCATCTCCGACAATTTTATGCACGTATGGAACGGTTATATTGGCTACATTGTCATCTTCTACTGCACTTAATGATGTTGTGGTAAGAAATACGTGCTGGAGAATGAGCTCTTCTTTAAAGAAGACGTAGAATCTACATCCTTTACAGTGATAGCTACATTTTGGATCGATACAATTGCATACCTTTATGAAGTACTGAGCTATACCAATTTTCTTACCTCCTGCAGCCATGACTCTGATGCAATAAGAAGCATTGGCTATTTTTCGTGGATAATCCATGGAGAATACAGTTTGCTTCTTCATTTTCAATCGATAAAATTTATGCACTTTTAAATTTGCATCGCCACAATCTTCATTAATGTTGTTTAGAGCTGCTGTAAGGTTTTCTGGTATTCTCTTTAAAATAGTTATCTTTCCGAGTGCGTACATATGTTTTCCAATGTGACGACGGGTGTCAACTCGTTTTCCTCGAGTTTTTAATTTTGTACAAAATTTAGCCACCGGGCTATCATCGGGTAGCGCTTTGATTTTATTTAATATTTTCATATCATTGGAAACTTTGTTGTAAATTTGAAGCCCTACATGTCGTGTGCCTTGGACATAATCCACCATTTTCCCAAGCAAATCTTCTAAAAAGAAACAAGAAGTCACCCACAGTGGTCCTAAATCCCTGACAACTTCAGATAAATGACGTAGAGAATGTAAATTAAAAGTTGTGAATTGTATGTCATACAGAGACTGAAATTTAGCCACGAATGCTGTCAATAGCTCCTCACTGAGATTGATACTTTCTGGAGATATAGATTTTTGGTTCAAAATGTAAATACCTGAAACTAACTGAACATAATGTTTCAGATAAACTTCACCCATTAGGTCTTCTAATAATGGAAGTGAATAGAAAAATACAAAATTTTTCCACTCACTAGCCTTTCAGTGATTAGAATGTGTTGTTAAATCCCGCGGCATTCTCTTCACGATACTTGGTGGTTTGATTTTTTTGAGTCGTTCATCAATTACATCTCGATGGGCGTATAACGACCACGGTTTATGACGATAACTACTATCAAACCATAGTTTTGATAAAAGTTTAATCACGCCTGGATAAGCACATTACATCTATCGAAGTACCGCGGATCATATCAGGCATTATTTTATTAAGAATCGATGAACTTTTGACACCAAACATTGCTGAATTACTTTGCTTAGCTGCCAAAACATAATTATCATAGTCTGCAATATCTCTTGATATCAATATTCCTTCAAAAGGATATACATGGGTGTTTCCGAATACACCATCTTCTCTTATGGTATATCCTTTGCTAAGACATTTTGGACATCCGAAATTACCATTAAATCTATTGTGACATAAAAAGTCTGCTCTGGCCAAAGCATCACATGTTCCACAAATAAGACTTGCTTTAACTAATTGAAGTTGATCTGAACCAGGTATCTTGAAATTAACTCCAGTATGGAGCTCTACCATTTGATTGTATATAGGCTTCAAAAACAAATTTATTGCAGGATCAGAAGGTCCAAACCAAAGTCCTGCTACTATTATGTTTTCTTTCGAAATCCGTTTTTCGTAAGGCAATTCATTTATAATAAAATAAAACGGCCATACACTGTATGTCCGTGATTAAAAAATTGGCGCACCATCAGTGTACCACATCAAAGTTATGTGGAAAATATCTGAAAGGGGATTAAATTCGGCAACGTGTTGTTTATACAGAACCCCATCATATATATCTTCAATATAATTATCGTGTTCTTTTATACGTCTATACGGATGACCTAAGTCCTCGACGAACTCTGGTTGAAGCAACGATTCTTGTATTTGACAGAAAATTGGAATTTCTATGAAATACAAAATTTCTGGTCTACAATTTCTTGTTGAATCGTTCCCATGAATATTGTCAAGATTAATATTAATATCATTTGCACAGGGACATAGAGAGTCTTTTGTATCTAAACTCTTCATGCAAGCACTACAGTAGTAATGTTTAATTAACGGTGCTTTACTGCCACTGAAAAACTTCATGAACGTATGAATAGTTTTTTTGTGATGGGAGTTTGGAGGCAAATGTAAGGATATTAATGACAGAAGATCAGAAAATGCACACCCAGTTAAGTTGTGTCGAATAGTAAACGTAAATATACTCAGCATTCTCTCAGACAGTGTTATTGCCGCATTGTCGTAAAGTAAAGGATCGTCATCAACATTTTCATCCATATTGTTAACGTTTTCATTTGCATTATTATAATCTTCGCTATTATTATCATCATCTTCACCGACATTATTACTGTCATCATCTTCGCCATTATCATCGACATCATCTTCATCATCGTTGTCACCATCATCATCACCGTCATCATGATCATCAGAAGTATCTGCATTATTTTCATTATTTCCGAAATAATTTTCAATATCATCGTTATCATTATCTTCTTCTTTTTCTTCATCATCATCATCATCATCATTGTCAACGTATTCAATATGAAAAGAATCTTCATCATTGTCCGTAGCTATGGAAGATGCATTTTCAGTTGTGTTTTGACTGAAATTGTAACAGGGAAAATTTGAATTTTCCGCGTTTAGATTACCACGATTATCTAGTATACGCGCCGTCGATAAAAACTATAACTACTCCAGGGTTATCCGGGGTAGAGCGCGACTTGTCGTCGGGAGTGGTAATTGTAGGTAGTTGTAAGTAGGAGTTTCCAGATTTCCGGAAGTTGCCGAATTTAATCGAGTGGGTGCACCGTGATAAGTGTCGAAGACAAAAATCGAGACTAGAGCACAACCGGACAGACCTCCGAACCAGAGGGACGCTCAACGATCTTCAGGTAATTAAAATTATTTTACTTGGATTCTAACTTTGTGTAACCAAGCGATAAATTATAAATTATTATCGATACCAGGCTATTAGCCGGTATCCTTTATAACTATTATTAATTGTACTGGAAACGCAGGTGTACGAGAATACGAAAATTACGAGAGAGCATGTACGAGAGTGGAAAAAAAAGACCAGAGCAAAGGAACCTGACAAAGACCAGAACAAAGGAACCTGACGAGAAGGACTGGAGACAACGCAACAGGAAAAGAAACACCAGTAATTAACCCAGGTATTAATTAAATTAATTATTCTAGGCCCAAGCCAGAATATTAATTTAATTCTATAAAAAATACTTAGTCGTTCGTCGGGTAATCCGCGTCTAGGCCCGTTATAAATTAATTAGTCGTAGAATTTTGTTAAAATTAATTTAAGCCAGACGGTTGTCTAACCAGATCCAGGCCTTTTAGCCGGATCCAGGCGTCGTTGATAATTCCAGGCCATTGCCGGAATTATTGCGTCGTAGAAATTTCTAGGCCCATTGTGCTGAGCACAAGCCAGAAATTCCGTCGTCGAGTCCGCGTTAAATATAGTTGTTTAATTAAAATAAATGAATTAAAATTAAGTAAATTAATTATATAAAATTAATCGAAATAAATAATTTGGAATTTATAAAGAGACAGATAATAGATAAATTAAATTCAACAGACGCAAAAGGTCTGAGATAAAATTTAATTAATTAATAATTAAAATTATTAAATAAAATTAGTTAATAATTTACCGTAATAAAATTTATAACAATAAAAGAGAAATAAGAGTCTGAACCGAAAAGGAAAGAATCAAGGGAAATCCAAAGTAGTCAATAACGCATACTTTGAAGTATCGGGTAAACGCGACGTTGAGATCTCCGGTGAAAATTATTATTGATACGGATAATTGTTAAAAGAAGGAAATGGTTAAAAGATAAAAGTAATTAAGTTAATTAAAAATAAATTAATTAATAAATTTTCTTTTCCAAAAATTAATTAATTTATTATAAAGTCGTGGCGGGAAAGTCGATGGCCGGACGCCATTTTAAAATCATTTAAAATCAGTGTGTATGAGAACAAGTCCAGGGGACTAGAGTGAGGGTGCGCGTGTATAGATCCAGGGGATCAAATTTTAAATAATTATTATTGTTAATTATGTCCGTCAGGTACGACGATTTTAAGTTGTTTTAAATAAATGCCAAAGGTAGTTGGCCAATAGTAATAATAAGGTCGTGTGAGTGTGTGTGTGTGTGTGATGCCAAAGGTAGTTGGCTTAAAACAAGGTTTTACAACGTCAAAGGTAGTTGACGATAGTTATAAGGTATAATGTATAAGAGATAAAAGGTATAAGGTTTATAAGGTACAAAAGTTATAAGGTTTATAAGGTCAAAAGGTTTATAAGATTAAAAGGTTTATTAATTAAATAAAAGGTCAAAAGGTTAAATAAAAGTGTATTAAAATTATTATAAATTCTCCTTCCTCTTCTCTCTCTTACAATTAATTGATTTACAACGACCCTGATGATCGAAGATCCGGCTCTGGGAGGCCGTTATCACTTCCAGTGGCGCCCTTGATAAAGGACGACCAGAGTAACAGCAATAGCCCTGTTATAAAATTTCTTTTTTCAGAACATTCTTCAAACTCATCTTCTGACTCTGATTCTCCAGAAGTTTCGACTATTTCCGATGATTGAGTATCTGTAGATACTCGAGTACTTCCGAGCCCCTCAGTTTCGTGATTGTTGTCATTGCTGGTACAGCAGCTAGTAGCAAACTCACCTGAGCCACTGGTTGAATTTTGATCATCATCTATTAAAAAAAAATTTCTCCTTAATTATAAATTTTACTTAAGAAATAGATCAAACAACCAAATAAGCAATAATTATAATATGTTTGCACAATTACTGATGCATAAAAAAAAATACCTTTCTGTTCACGTCTCTGGTCTTTTAGTTTCCTTTTCTTGGTAACGCAACTTCCACTGAAATATAAAAAATATAAAACAATTAGATTATTGACACAGTTTTAACAGATTCAAACTACATGTAAGAATTATTTACAATCTTCGTATAATATATACGGTACTGGAAGTAAGCAAAGCACATCCAAAGATTTTTATTTTAGCAATAATTAAAATATAAAACTAACTATTTCCAAATCTGTGAAAAATAATTCGTTACAATATGTGGTGTTATTTGCCTCAACTTCTTTCTTATATTGTATTTATGATTAATTTCTGACAGTTTCAAGAATTAGTGTTGAATAAAAGCCAGTGTAAATAAGTTCGGTATCAGAAAAGAGTTAAAAAAGAAAGGAAACGTTAAATAAATTATATGAAAAATAGTTGTTCAAAACGATTTAGTTTAAAATTTTTAATAAGGTTTTCAAATTAATTTTATTTTCTCTTAATTAAATTATATGAATTTTTATTTTACTCTGATTCTTAATGATCCTGAAGTTAGCAGATAATTAACAATTTTTTTAACAAACCAATGTAAAAAAAAAAAAAATGAAAACATGCGCATGTAGAAAATTAAAAAAGCTACAGGTGCAACTTTTTCAAATTGTTTTTTTTAATAATTCACTGTCTGAAATAAAATCCAAAAATTATTAGACGTGGGCTAACTTCAGTATCATAATTCTTTGAACTGTCAGAAATTAATGACACGGATAGTAAAAGCATATATATATATATATATATATATATATTAGGGTGGCTCATTTGAAACGACTATTTTTTTTTTTTTGGTCCATTGACGGAATATTGTTCTAGACATAAAAAAAAAATTTCCCACAAAATTTGAGCCCTTAATTTTAATATTAAGAACTCGCTAATTGAATTTGAAATCTTCCCATTCATTTAGCATGTAAAGTGGAGGTTTTTTTTTTAATTATAATTATCTATAGCTCTGTTGCATTTCACGTTTTTTTACTGTCCATAGGCAGAAGTTGTAGGGGAACCTTTATACTTCAAAAGTTCCTACAGTAAAATTTATGTGGGAGGAACGGGGTCAGAGTTAAAAAATGTAAAAGTTGATTTTTACCGATTTTTGCGTATTTTTTGAGTTTTTCGTAGAAAATATTGTAGTTACCGAAAAAAAGTAAATGACAAATTTGTAGGAAATCAAATTTGCTACAAAAAAGGTCCTGTAAGCCAAGGCTGTAAAATCTGTTGTGTCTGAAATAAATTGAATTATACATATGAAAATTCAAGATATCTTTGCAGTATATGATTTGTTAAATTAATAATTTAATTTTCATTTATTAAATGTTTTTTTTGGACATCATATTATTTTTTCATGAAAATATAACAAAAAAAAAATTATCTATATGGGGCATTCCACGCCAAATCGGACGGTTTCAAAAATTGATTTTTCCGATTTTCTTCAATTTTTGGTATTTTTTAGTACCCCTCAAAAGAGGCTTCCCGGTAAATTTTGAGATCATTTTGATTAATGGTTCGAAAAATATCGAATTTAAAAAAAAAACCGCTCTTTTTATGGTTTTTTGATCATAACTTTCGTAATCTCGATCAAAAACATTTCGTATATTTGTTATGCATTTTTGTCTGTAAAGGCCAACTAAAAACGAAAATTTTGAATAAAAAAACATTGAATTTCGACCATTATTACGAAAGTTATGATCAAAAAACCATAAAAAGAGCGGTTTTTTTTTAAATTCGATATTTTTTGAACCATTAATCAAAATGATCTCAAAATTTACCGGGAAGCCTCTTTTGAGGGGTACTAAAAAATACCAAAAATTGAAGAAAATCGGAAAAATCAATTTTTGAAACCGTCCGATTTGGCGTGGAATGCCCCATATAGATAAATTTTTTTTTTGTTATATTTTCATGAAAAAATAATATGATGTCCAAAAAAAACATTTAATAAATGAAAATTAAATTATTAATTTAACAAATCATATACTGCAAAGATATCTTGAATTTTCATATGTATAATTCAATTTATTTCAGACACAACAGATTTTACAGCCTTGGCTTACAGGACCTTTTTTGTAGCAAATTTGATTTCCTACAAATTTGTCATTTACTTTTTTTCGGTAACTACAATATTTTCTACGAAAAACTCAAAAAATACGCAAAAATCGGTAAAAATCAACTTTTACATTTTTTAACTCTGACCCCGTTCCTCCCACATAAATTTTACTGTAGGAACTTTTGAAGTATAAAGGTTCCCCTACAACTTCTGCCTATGGACAGTAAAAAAACGTGAAATGCAACAGAGCTATAGATAATTATAATTAAAAAAAAAAACCTCCACTTTACATGCTAAATGAATGGGAAGATTTCAAATTCAATTAGCGAGTTCTTAATATTAAAATTAAGGGCTCAAATTTTGTGGGAAATTTTTTTTTTATGTCTAGAACAATATTCCGTCAATGGACCAAAAAAAAAAAATAGTCGTTTCAAATGAGCCACCCTAATATATATATATATATATATATATATATATATATATATATATATATATATGTATGTATTTAATCAACTGTATTACCGTGCAAACCACTGGTGTAGTAACTTACCCTACTACACAAGTTACCACGTCGGTGCCTAGCTAGACACTAAACACAAAACTTTTGTTAAGTGATGAAATGATTAATTACAGAAACTCTTACTCGTTTGCAAGCGATAACTCAAATCGATCACGAATCATTGGAAAATGGGGAGGACATTACAAGAGCGACTCGATCTGATAATGTGGAACAAAACATGAAAATTAAAAAATCTTGGCAATTGTACAATACTAATGCATTGGATATTCCACATTTTTTGGCCTGCGCCAGCAATGTCTTAAAGGCTTTTCGTGGTCATTTAATTGATAATGCTGAATATGATGAATGGGATCAGAATAATGGAGCAGGTATTAATTACAATAATTAATTTTTCAAGATGAATAATATTAAACACCATGACAGTTAAATGCTTAGAAATTGTGTTAATTACGTTTTTAAATATTTTATTGCAGATGTTGACGCTAGTAATATTTACGACGATTATGACAATCTCTTAATATTTTTAGAGATGGACATTATGGAAATACTGTAACTAACTGATTATTATATGCAATTATAATAGATGAGTGGATTTTTAACGATCGGTTTTAAAATAAAATTTAATTAACAGTTAATTATTGAAAATGAAACTGTAACGGGGTGACCTGGTGTTCGACTGCCAGATCAGCAAAAATTAAATTTCGCGCCTTTTAATTTGCGCACCAGCCTTTGCGTCGAATTTGGTTTAACGGTGCGACGGTAGGGGTAGGTTGGACACCTCGTCGTCAGACGACAAAACCAAAAATTAATTCTCACCAACTAGCCGAACTGAGCGGTCGCTCAAGATTTCTTTTGTGCTGTTTTGTTTCCAACGTTATAACAAAGTCTTTATTCAGGCAGACGCCATAAATTATAAGTACAGTTTTTCTAAGAGTCGTTACAACAACGTTCCACCTCGAATTACACCAGAAGGAGGATCCTGTCGATTTACGTTTGAGATGACTACTACGGCTTAACACCTAGGACAAGTCGATGTAAGTTCCTTGGAATAAAGGTTTTGGGAATTTTGTAATATTACAGTTTGTCAAACACGTGGAGGAGATTTCCTCATTAACTTTATCGTCTTTCTCTAAATTCTTTCATTGAATTTATTCAAGTTATTTCTATCTCTGTGCATGCGGGAAATTTATTACCGGTTAATTTTAATTGTCAGAATTTTTTCCTCGAGTTAAAATTAAATTAAAGCTCGTTAATTATTGTCGTGATAAATTTTATTGAGAAAATTCATATTAATAAAGTTGGGACTTGTATCCCGGTTGAACGGAAGCGGCGCATGCGCAGTAAAATTATATCGCGAAACTTTTAATCATTAATTATTAATTATAAATAAATTTAGCATTAAGTGTATATATTAAACAATTAATTATTTATTTATAATAAAAGAGCTAGAATTAAATTTAGAATCATTTGTTACTTTATTTTATCAACCTTTCCCCTATTCCAAATCGAGCTGCGTACTCGGCTGCGTCAGACATTTCAGAACCCAAAAACTTCAATTACTCAAGTTACTACCGGAGGATTGTCCGAACTTCCTAGTACGGGGAGGCCAGGGCAAACCCTTACAAAACATTCTACAATAATTTTTTTTTTTTTATTATATTTATACCAGATGTACAGTCTGTTCTACAAACTTTGTTACATTTTTGTTTATATTGACAAACTTCAGATATTTATTAAAAACTCTCAATAAGGAAAAATATTTGTTTATAATCTAACATTTTTCTCAGAAAATATAAAAACATAAAAACATCACAGTCTTCTTTGTCACCTAGATTGCGCTCTTACTACACTCGTTAGATGTTACGCTATTTCTTTCAGCTACCTTACTAGTGTTCTTTCGTGCTAATTCTTTTAAAGAGGACGCAGATAGTGCTTTCTGGTAGGCCACTAAGGAGTGTTCTACAAAGTGCATGCAGGACCGCATCATACTTTCCGTCTGTTAGTGTTTGAATCTCGGACTGGATTTTTTCAGAGCATAAATTTAGAGATTGTCTACAGGTAATAAGATGATTAAAGGTTTCAGGTTTATTTTGGCAAATTCTGCAGTACGGGCTGTTATAATCTTTTTTGTTGCTCTTTCCATAGTTTCCGCATCGAATATTGGTCCAAATTTCATTCATCCATCCTTTAATTGATTGATCATACCAGTAAGGCTCAACTGTAATACCTGTCCTCACGAATTCGAATATCGGGCTGAATATAGATTCCATGACTTTCTTGTGATTTTCTTAAACTATTTTATCATTATAAATTTTCAGTCCTGTCTCCAGTAGTTCAGTTATATCTTCTTGGTCTGCGTTATTCCAGACATTCTAGAATAATAATAATAAGCAATAGTACTAATAATCATAATAATAGTAATAAAGATTTAGTAACAGTAATAATAATAATAGTTTACCCTAAAATCGTAAAATAAATAAATAATAATAATAATTAATCATAGAATATAGATATCATTAAAGTGTCTGTAACCGAAAACTTACGCTGTAGTTAGTCTGCTCCAAATATGAAAAATTTTACTTTTTCAACATATGTAAATAAACAATGTGAATGTTATAATAAGCATACTTAAATAAAAATAAAAATAACATAAAATTTTTGAAAATTTAGTTACGGTTATGTAAAAAAATTTTAAGAAATTATGACAGAGTGATTAGCTTGCCATGTCTGGTCGCACCTAAGTATTATAGACGAATATTAGGGCGCCACTGGAAGATGGACTCGGCCTTCCAGAACCGGATGTTAATGTAATTAATTTATATGCTCAGGGTCGTTCGTAAATTTTATAATTTTGTGAGAGAGGAGAGGAATGATGAACAGGCTGAAATAAATTTTATTTAAGACTTTGCTTTCAATTTTAATTATTATAAGCACCTTGCTTTTATATTTATTTAACCCTTAATAACAATTATAGCCTTATGACAAACTAAATTCTTATGACAAACTTATTTTCCTCGTCCCCTGGACGGTTATCTTATGACAAACTAATATTTTCTCGTCCCCTGGACGGTTTACTTATGACAAACTAAATTATACCTCGTCCCCTGGACGGAATCTTATGACAAACTAAATTTTACCTCGTCCCCTGGACGGAATCTTATGACAAACTAAATTTGCGTCCCCTGGACGTTTTTACACACACACTCCCACGTTAAGATACCGTCCCCTGGACGCTAAACCTTAATTAACCTTTAATAAATTCGTCGCCTGGACGTTAACCAAAATTTTCCTTAAAATCAAAACTAAAACATCCCCTGGATGTATAACTAATCTAATCTTAACATGTCCACCGGACCTAAATCACAGACACAGTTTTCCAGTACTCTAAATTGATTCTATAACTAATTGACTCTACTCATTAACTTCAACTTCCATTTTACAACTCCAAATTTTCAATTAATTAATTAATTTTTGGTTTAATATAATTTATTAATTAATTAATTTCTACGCTTATAATTTTCCCACTTTTAATTTCGTCGTTTAATCATTTACTTTCTTTTCCAATTGTTTATTAATTAATTTATTTTTCCACGCATAGAATTCTACTATTTTTATTCGCCACAATTAATATTTATCAATAACTTTTAATTCATAATTTCTTCACTTATAATTTTCAAAACTAAATTTAATTTACTCACAAAATGATCCGTTTCTCACTTTTACTCAATATTTAATTTACCCAAAATTCTAGCGTCTTTTTTAACTTTTAATTATTTAATTATTTATTTAATTTTTACTAAAATTGATTTATCACTAAGTAACGACTAGAATTTATTTATATATTGACTAGAAATTCGGCCATAGAGTTGGCGTCACTCAGGTCCAGAATTTTACCGACGGATTCGAGTAAATTATAAATTAATTCAGCCACTGGAATAAATTCCGGCCTCAATTAATTTATTGACTTTATTTTATAATTTAATTGATTAATATTTCACGCGGAAAAATATTTTATTTCGGCCACAGGACCTGAAATTAATAATTTTAAGTTACAGACACTATTTAACAAACGAAACGGCGCGACAACTTTTGAGAAACACGAGACGCGTAATTGTAATGGCCAACGGCCTTACAATACGAAATAATTATAAATTAACCGACGGAAAGATATCAAGTAAATTAATTATAATTAAATGTGGCCATTGGAATAAAACTCCGGCCAAACTAAAATTATAATTTTACCTCCAGAACTTTATTGCAGCAACTGATGATGTTGTTCCGCTGCTACCTGGATGTCGGTGTGTATTTTCCTCGGTGGACGGAAATTTAGCTGGCCTCGTGTTCGCTCTGACTTCTCTCTTACTCTCTTTATTTATGATAATTATTGATACTGATTAACCTGTCAATGAACAGTACGTATAAATAATTGATTTCAAGATTGATAAAAATGGAAATTTATTGGCCAAAGGTCCAGATAATATATTTTATTTTTAATTAACTATTGCTTCGTTCCACGTGAAGCAAACTTAAGCGTATATAATTACCTTAATTTTATTTAGTGTCCTGCCGTTGTCGTTGTCTGAACAAAAACTAGAACTCAACTAATGATTCCATGTTCCGCAGTCCTTTTTATATTATCATTCCCTCTATTCTGGTTCACTCCCGAAAACTTAGACCAGGGGAGTGGCGAATGTTCGGGCCTTAGCGATCATGCGACACCCGGTGACAAGTCGCAACCCTAACTCGCAACTTACGAGGTCATTGGCCCGTTAACGGCGGGAATACAATTCAAATTCAAATTAATAGTTTTTACCAAAGTGTATAATGTACCCTGTTACACTCCCCCCTGCCAGACTGTCACCCGGGTACCGGATGATCCCGAAGGCCTGTACATCCTAAGGATATGTAACGGCTATGCACTTAAGACTCAATAAGACACCAATGTTGTGGAAAAATAGAAATAATTTATTATAAAGAACCAAAGAAATGACTCGAACACCAAAAGGAAAACTTTATTTCTTCCCCTTCTTCTTCTTGTCCGATCGAGGTGGGGGTGGACCCAGGTATAATGGCTCATCGAAAGAACTTAGCCCGATCTCCAGAACATCCTCCATCAGTAGTTCTTCTTCTGTGAAAAATTTTGGGCTCGCACGCCCGGAATCGTCGGAACAATACTGACCCCCATCCACGTATTCCATTTCAGCCCAGTTTGGTCCACGTTCACCCTTCTTCTTTTTCTTTTTTTTCTTTTTCAGCTCCACGCTGCCAGTGTTGGAACACGAAGCTTGACCAGCGGCCTCGGGTGGGCCAAGCTGGACAGCTGGTTCCTCCGCTGTTGGAATTAGCTGTTGAACTGCCTGCTGATGATCGACGGGTAGTGCCCTGGCCTCCTCCTGCTAAGGTTCTGGATGCTGGACAGCTGACGCTGTCACTGTCTCTGGTATGGCTGGTGTTACTGGAGAAGGCTCAACTTCCGTTGGTACACACTTGTCCTGCGCTTGGGCTAGAAGAGCTTTACCCTCATCGGTAATTAAATGTCTAGCCAGCTTCTTCAATTTCTCGGGATCCACCGTTTCCGACTGGCTGACTAATTGGCGTAGATTATTTAATCTCTTCTCCCTTCGTCTCGCACTCTTGGTCTTCTTGGCTACCGGATTTTTAGTGCTAGGTGGTGACGCAGCTGGTGACGGTACTTGTGCCGATGATGACCCGACGAAATCAGAAGATAGCTGGGTCGGCGGTGGTGGTGATTGTATTTGTGCCAATGGAGGTTGAACCAATACTGTGCGTGATCGCAGTTGAGCTGGTGGTCGCTGGTTCGATGTCACACGTGATGGAGCTGGTGGTCGTCGTGTACCGGTGGGACCTGCCTGAATCCCCGCCGGAAGGCCTGGAGCTGGTGGACTGCTCGGGGTGACCACTGGACCGAGTCGGTTGAAGACTGACTGGTTGGTCACGACGTCACCGGGATTCAGCGGCCACTCTAATACACCAGTCTGCGTTGCCACAGACCGATGTACTAAAGCGCGGCCTTCTGAACCTCGGTAACGGCCAGCCCGGTAACGTGAAAGGCGGCCAGCTTGGCTTCGGGCAGCATCTACCCTCTTCCAACCTCTTGGTTGATACTGGTTCATCTGAAATATAATTCCATTAATACCTTTCCACAATAATTGATAATTATTTTACACAATTAGGTTTTTAAGTTTTAGTTTTAGTGTTAAGTCTTTCGCTCTGGCGCGGAAATTTTAAATCCGGAGTATAATGATTACCGAGCGTTTTACCGTTATCATTTTTCAACTCAACTACCAACGGACTGACAATTTTTGATATGGTAGCCGGACCGAGATATTTATGACCTAAGGTCGCGCTGTAACCTTGACCTTTGTTACTTAGTTTGCGATTTGGGTAGAAGACTCTGTCGCCCAAATTAACTACCGGAATTTTAGTATTTTCATCATGATACGTTTCTTGTCGTTCACTTTCCTTGCGCATGACACTCTCAATTTTGTGACGTCATTCATCGAGACGTTGTATACGATTTTTCCACTCTTCGTTATTGAGATCCAGATCGTCAATTTCATTTTCAGTGACCTTGCCTGATAGTCGTGGTTCTTGTCCATGAACGAGATAGTATGGTGACAACATCAGAGCAGCGTGATATGAACTGTTGTATGCAAGTTGAAAATCACCCAGATGTTTATCCCATTGAGTCTGATCTTTATCGATGTACGCTTAAATCATCGGCTTCAAAGTTCTGTTGATGCGCTCTACTGGATTGGCCTGCAGATGGGCGACTGCTAACGGAGTGAATTTAACTCCCGTACTTTCCAGAAATTCTTTAAGACTTTCGTTGACAAACTCTCGACCATTGTCAGTTACTAAGAACAATGGATAACCTCTTAAAGAAAATGTGTGTCTCAGTGAATCGACCACCGCGGCCCCAGTATGACGATGAAGTGGATACAGCTCTATGAACCTCGTGTAAAGATCTTGTATTACTGACACATATTGATGACCTTTTCTAGACCTCGTAAAGGGACCTGTGGTGTCAGCAGCAACTACTGCCCACGGCCGGATAGGTTGTCTAGTCTGCATAGGCGCCTTGGATGATGTTTGTTTGTATTTTACCTTTTTACAGGCCTCACATGCTTCCACGTAGTTGTCAACGTCCTTGAACATTCCAGGCCAATAGTAATGTGTTTTTATCCGTTCATACATCCGGTCTCGTCCTTGATGAGCCGCATCAGGATCTTCATGATTCATTTTAAGTATTTCTAAGACTTCTGAATCCTTAAGCACTCATTTCCATGCCGTGTCATCACCAACTATAGCTTTAAATGGGTCTGGACGATAATATTCCAGTCGATCGTCAACAATTCTCCATTCTGAATGATTGTTGGGATTCCGCCGTACGTTATTATATTTTAACTCGTACCAATTTGCGACTTGTAAATGAAGACAATCAACTTTCTTCAATTTATCTTTAATATTTAACCAGTCCTCAGAATCTTGATCTTCGTACATTCGACTGAGAGCATCTGGACCCTCGTTTTCAGTGCCTTTACGGTGTTCCACAGTAATTTGTTGTGACAGTAATTCCATTGCCCAGCGTGCCAATCTTCCATTGGGATCACGTAAAGAATGCAACCATCTTAATGCTGCATGATCTGTAATTACTGTAAATGGTGTACCTTCTAGATAGCATCGAAGTTTCCGCACTGCCCAAACTACTGCCAAACATTCCTTCTCTGTCGTTGTATACCTTGTGTCTGCACCACGAAGTTGACGGCTTAGACAAATGATCAAATATTCTTTTCCAGTGTCCAGATCTTTTTGTACCAAGAAAGCACCAAGTCCAGAATTGCATGCATCAGTATACAGATAGTATGGGAGATCCAGTCGAGGAATAGCCAACGGCCAAGCTTCCACTAAAGCCTGTTTAAGCTGTTGAAACGACTATTCTTCTTGTTCACCCCATTTCCACTCGGTGTTAATTCCAGTTAATTTATTGAGAGGTCCTTGAGCTTTGGCAACATCTTGTAGGTGACCATGATACCAATTAACGAGTCCCAAAAAACTGCGAAGTTGTTTTCTATTAGTCGGTCTCGGATAATTAACAATTGGTGCAATCTTCTCTGGATCGGGATGAAGTCCATCTTGATTCACAATAAATCCCAGAAATTTCACTTCTGGACGGCAGAATTTGCACTTCTCAGGGTTTATTAATAATCCAGCTTCTCGAAACACCTCGAAGACTAAACTTAGAATTGCCTTGTGTTCATCCAGCGTAGTACTGATGACTATCCAGTCATCTAAATATGCAAATATCTTCTCTGACCAATACAGAGGTAGAGACCGATCAATTAATCTTTTGTGAAATTTACCCTTGAGTTCATCCATCGCTTTTTGAAATGTACTCAGAGCCCCAACGAGTCCATAGGGCATTCGCAGCCACTCAAACTGCCCTCGTCCTTCTACAGAAAAAGCGGTAAGAGGAAGAGCGACGTAGGAGACATACGAATTTGATGAAAGGCTTCTTTCAAGTCCATAGTACTAATCCAAATTGCTTCATGTAACACACTTAAGATCCGCAGCATATTAGGTAATGGATGTGCAGGTGGTATCGTAAATTTATTAATCGGTCGATAGTCTACGCAGAACCTCCAAGTTTTATTTGGTTTTGAAACCATAACTGGTGAACATGACCACACGCTGTAACTTGGTCTGATAAAATTCTTCCGTAACAACTCATCTATTTGCTTGTTTAATTCTTCATTTATCACTGGACTTTGACGATATGGTTTTATTCTCACAGGTGTAGCTTCTGGTTTCAGAATGATCTCGTGTTCAATTAAATTGGTCAAACCCTGATTAGGAAGACCTTCAAATTTCTTCATTTCCATGCTGATAAAATTTTTGAAGTCTTGTTCTTGCTCAGTTGTCATGATGGCACAGGCAGGATTATTTTCCTTGCAGGAAATAAGCTCAAAAGGATGATTTTCAGCGCTTCCGTTGAAATGCCAGGTTCTAAGTTTGCTGTCAATCACAACACCAAAGTTCAGTGCAAAATCCATCCCCAAGACGACTGAATATTTCAGATTCTCCAATATACTGAGATATTGTTTCCCAGCCACTGAGCCAATCTGGATTATGAACGGGGTACCGCCAAGACTCTTGCATTGTGTATGATTAGCTAGAAAAATACCTCTTTTCTGAGTTTCATCAGATCTTAACTCTCCAGAAGCGTATTCCTCGATATCCTCGTAGACTTTTGCGTTGATATATTATCTTTCACTGCCTGTGTCCAATATTCCATTAATTTTGACTCCAAAAATCCACAGCGATCCAGGGATCCTGGCCGTGATGATAGAAGGTCTAGGAACTGATCCTAGTATGAAGATTTTCCTTTCTGCGAGACGATGTTTGATTGCAGACGATAGTGGTTTCTTCTGAAGTAACTCTGGAACAAATGCTTCTCTTGATAACGTCGTTGGTGTAAGTGTGGGGACCTGAAACTCCAAGGATTGGCCAAAGGAACCTAATTCTTGAGAGATCGGCCGATTCTGGACTCAATGAGGTGCCTGAAGCTCTGAGGATTGGCCAAAAGGACCTACTTTCTCCGAGGACGGCCTAGTATATATCGGAGTGGGAACCTGAAGCTCTGAGAATTGGCCAAAAGGACGTACTTCTTCAGAGAACGGCCTGGTATATATCATAGTGGGGACCTGAAGCTCTGAGAATTGGCCAAAAGGACCTACTTTTTCAGAGGACGGCCTGGTCAGGTCGTTTACTTTATCAACTGGTTCAAATCCTGGATCAAATTCTTCTTCATATGGAATTTCAAGTTCTTCCTCTTCCAGATTCGTAGATACCTTTAACAAATTGTCATTTGAGTCCTTTTCAATTTCCCTTGTGTCTTTAAAAACACAACTTGGATCTTCTAGTATCCGTACTGAGTGAGTAACAAACTCCTGAATATTCGTGAACTGGTCTTCTTTACTCCAAGAAATTATTTTATTAATGTCTACTGTGTCAGTTGACATTTCTAACGTTGATGTTAATTGTGATGATGTTGGTGATGGTGAGGAGCCTGAGATAGAGTGGGATGGCCAAGACGGAACCTGTCTCGACTCCAAACGGCCGGAATTATCCTTTTCCGAGTTGACATTAATTAACCCCTTGTTTAGTTCTTGGATAACCTGCACCGACGGGGAATTCGGATCAGGTTTTACTGGTTTTTTCGTTGTTCTTCAATGTTAATTGTATTTTCTTGGCGGCCAGTATCATGATTTTCCTGTTGTGTATTCGGTGGTGAACTATTATTATTATTACCACGAACCAACAACCCGCAGTTGTTTCTAAGATGACCGATTTTGAAGCAATAATTGCAGACGTCCTGTCTCTGGTTCTCACACACTCCGAACATGTGTCCATGGCTGCCGCAATTGAAGCACGGACGATTATTTCTCGGTAGTACTGACGGATATCGATTATAACTATTTGAAAATCCAGGAGCTTGATTCATCCTTAGCCGATAATAATTTTGTTGTCTTTGTGTAAAAGGTGACGAATAATTGTTGTTACTCGATCTTGTCTGTACCCCATACTTGTTGTTGTATGTTAATGGATTAGACGACTCCATTATGTTACAATTTGTTAACTCTACCTCGTCTTCTTCGTAGATGAAATTCTCAGGTGTAGATTGTATGGAACCAAATCGTGGTTTGTCTTGAAATTTGACTGATTTTACTATTGGAGCAGGTTGCTGAGCCTCGTCAATGCATCGAGTCGCTTCGTGTAGAGCATTGAATAAATGTTCGTAAGTAAAAACTGGCCTTGCAAATAGCAACAGTCTCAACTCATCAGTGAGATGATTTCTAATACAAGCGACTTGATCGTCGATCGGCGGCGGAATCTGCATGCTCTGGTATTTTTGTTGTATTTTGAGAACAAATTCCGCCAGACTTTTCCCAGGTTTCATTCGGAGTTTGCTGAATCATCTCCATGATTCCCCCCAAGCCGCCAAACTTTGATTTGGCTTGAATAATTAGTGTGCTATCTGGCTTGGGGAAAGTAGAAAATCTTAGAGGGGACGTTTTGAAACAAGCGGATAATTGCTTGTTGGGAACCCGGAAGAAACAAGTGGAGTGGCCCTTTACATAGGGTATGGGGAGAACTTGCGTCCCACCACTAATCTATGCAAGCAGTTCACCAGAGCTGAAGTCTGGTACCATGGGGGATTCATTCCAAGCCCCACTTCGACCAGAGTCTCTCTATTTCCTGAGATGGGAGGAGTGTATGGGTCCAAATGAGGTCGGTCTCGTGGTGGCTGTTGGTGAGACACCCACATTCAATGCATGCCTAATGGGTAAGTTAATATGAGCTTATGCTCATATTTCGCTATTATAATATATGGTGGATTCAGTATATACAATAGGGATTACGCAGCGCGAGTATGCCCAAAAGGGTGAGGTATCGGCCTCCCGTCAAACGGAGGTGGGCTTAACGGCCCCGTTACATTAATTAATTGATCTCCATGATTATCTGGTGATCTGTTGTCGAGCTTCCACAGGCTTTGATAAATTCAGCCTTAAAATGAGCAAAATCCGTCCAGTTTTTGTAATTTTCATCATACCATCTTGCCGCAGTACCATGTAGGATATAGCTCATGGCCTTGAGTAGTTCAATTTGTGTCCAGTCTTCTCTATGTGCTCTGGACTCTACCGCAAACAAGAATTCGTTGACAAACATGCCTTCTTGTGGATAAAATAGATTACCCATTTTAAGGCTTTGCATGATCCCTTTCCACCTTCTGTCGTCTGTGTACAATCTTGATGGACTTTGTTGTACATTTTGGGTCGGAGCGGCCGACCTCGGCCTTGTGTTAGAGAGGACCTGAGGTGCTGGACCTGCCCACGATCTAAAATTATCTTGAGGACTGCTTGGCTGTCGCTGTTGAGTTGATTGGAGCTGTTGCAGTTGGCTAGAAAGAAAGTTCATTCTTTCTGCTAGTGTGATATCTTGACTTGGACCAGCTCTTTCTTGATGTATTTCCGGTTGAGGTCTTGATGCAGCTGGATGGTCTCTCCCCCCTGCCAAACCTTGACCCATCGGGGCAAAGGTTGAACCACCAAGTTGGAATTCAGCTGCTTGCCAATTTACTGGTGAACTTCCACGGAAAGAATTTTCACGGCGGTTTGCCCGGTCCAATAATTCTCTTTGCATTTCCATCATATCCCCCAGCATACGTGTCAGTTGATTAATTGATCGTGAATTTTCTTCGTTGATTGCTCTTTGTTCTATGGACATTTGACGAACTTGTTGTGATGCCAAATCCATTCTATTAAAGATGACCCTGAATTCTTGTGGAACATCTCCTCCAGCGGCTTCATCTCCATCATTGAATCGATCACCAACCATGTCGACTGGCATTGTGTCATGTCTCTCCAGTGGATGTTGACTTTGAGGTTGATATGGATTAATTATCCTGTTACTTGTTGCTGTTGTTACTGTTGTTACCGTTGATGTTGTTGATGTTGCCGTAGAAGCAGTTGGTATTCGCGGTAAATCTGGATTAATAACTTGTTGTTGTTGTACACGACCACGACCATTTGATAATGTACGAGAATCTTCGTTGCTAAATCCTTGTTGTTGAAAGTTATCCATTTTGTTTGTATATATTGACGCGAATATTTTGGATGACAGAGTTTTCTTTTATTTGGGGATTACTTTGAAGTTTCAAATTTTCTAGATATATTTGTGTACTATTGTTTTATTTTATAAACGGATTATTTTGCTTTTGTAAAGTAAATTTATTTTATGCAAATTTCTTAATTTATTATTTATTTATGATGAGCCTCTTAATGACTCATCGATGACTCATTAATCCGATAATTAGATTTTGACTGATTAAATGACTCAATTAAATAAATGAAAGTACTTTGTCTATGTAAAATTTACTGTTTCTGTTTTGGCTATTTCCTGACACGAAATTTTATTTGATTTTTCGGTAGTTTTATTTTATTTTAATTTCTTGAATTCTTTTATTAGTGAGAATTCGGTATTAGTAATTTTATAAGAATTTAATCCCCAAATAATAGTTAAATCTTTATCTTTATTTTCGACACTTCTATTTATTTTTATGCTTGTCTCAGTAATATTTGTATTTGTCTGTTTATAAATTTAATCCTCCACTAACTTTATTTTAAAATTTTCCAAATAAAATTTCAATAAAAATTTTACCCACACAATTTTATTCCAGCAAATTCAAAATCCTCAGCCCTCTCACACAATTTTACGGGGGGTTTACTTTTTAAGTTGGGCGCCAAATATGACAGAGTGATTAGCTTGTCAAGTTTGGTCGCACCTAAGTATTATAGTCGAATATTAGGGCGCCACTGGAAGATGAACTCGGGCTTCCAGAACCGGATGTTAATGTTATTTTATTATATGCTCAGGGTCGTTCGTAAGTTTTATAATTTTGTGAGAGAGGAGAAGAATGATGAACAGGCTGAAATAAATTTATTTAAAACTTTGTTTTCAATTTTAATTACTATAAGCACCTTGCTTTTATATTTATTTTCCCTTAATACAACTACAACCTTATGACAAACTAAATTCTTATGACAAACTAATTTCCTCGTCCCCTGGACGGTTATCTTATGACAAACTAATTTTTACCTCGTCCCCTGGACGGAATCTTATGACAAACTAATAGCGTCCCCTGGACGTTTCCACACACACACGTTAAAATACCGTCCTCTGAATGTTAAACCTTAATTAACCTTTAATAATTCGTCCCCTGGACGTTAACCAAAATTTTCCTTCAAACATAACTAAGATATCCCCTGGATGTATAACTAATTCACTCTTAATATGTCCATCGGACCTAAATCACAGACACAGTTTTCTTTACTCTAAATTGACTATATAACTAATTGACTCTACTTTAACATTACTCATTAACTTTCACTTTAATTGTACAACTTCAAATTTCCATTAATTAATTAATTTTTGTTTAATATAATTTATTAATTAATTAATTTCAACGCTGATAATTTTCCACTTTTAATTTTGTCATTTAATCATTCACTTTCTTTTTCAATTTATTCATTAATTAGATTTAATTTTCCATGCATAGAATTCTAATACTTTCATTCACCACAATTAATATTTATCAATAACTTTTAATTTATAATTTCCTCACTTTTAATTTTCACAACTAAATTTAATTCACTCACAAAATAATCTGTTTTTCAATTTGACTCAATATTTAATTTACCCAAAATTCTAGCATCCTTTTGAACTTTGAATTATTTAATTCTTACTAAAATTAATTATCACTAAGTAACGATTAGAATTTATTTATAAATTGACTAGAAATTCGGTCATAGAGTTGGGGTCACTCAGGTCCTGAATTTTCACCGACGGATTCGAGTAAATTAAAATCATTTATAAATTAATTCAGCCACTGGAATAAATTCCGGCCTCAATTAATTTATTGACTTTATTTCATAATTTAATTAATTAATATTGCACGGAGAAAATTATTTTATTTCGGCCAAAGGACCTGAAATAAATAATTTTGAGTTACAGACACTATTTAACAAACGAAACGGCGCGACAACTTTTGAGAAACACGAGACGCGTAATTGTAATGGCCAACGGCCTTCCAATACGAAATGATTATAATTTAACCGACGGAAAGATATCAAGTAATTTAATTATAATTAAATTTGGCCATTGGAACAAAAATTCCGACCAAACTAAAATTATAATTTTACCTCCAGAACTTTACTGCAGCAACTATGATGTTAATTCTACTGCTCCCTGTACGTCGGTGTAATTTCCCTTTGGTTGACGTAAACTTAGCCGGTCTCGTGTTGTCTCTGGGCTCTCTTTCACTCTTTATTTATTGTAATTATTGATACTGATTAACCTGTCAATGAACAGTACGTATAAGTAATTGATTTCAACATTTATACAATTAGAATTTATCGGCCAAAGGTCCAGATAATATATTTTATATTTAATTAATTATCGCTTCGTTCCAAGTGAAGCAGACTTAAACGTATATAATTACCTTAATTTATTAGCGTCCTGCCGTTGTCGCTGTCTGAACAAAAACTGATGATTCCATGTTCCGCAGTCCTTTTTATATTATCATTCCCTCTATTCTGGTTCACTCCCGAAACTTAGACTAGGGGAGTGGCGAATGTTCGGGTCTTAGCGATCATGCGTTTTTACCAAAGTGCATTATGTACCCTGTTACAATATCATCTAAAATAAATATATATATTGTACTCACCACATAAGTTGTCATTGTAAATTCACTGTTTAGTTGCTCCAGTCAAAACTGTGTTAGAAAAAGTATCTTTCGACATATGAAGGATCTAAAAGTCTAGACAACATTATAATCTATTCATAATAAAAGGTCAGTAACATAACGATCAAAAATACGAGAAACAAAAAAGAAATTGGAATCACAGTAATCAAGTACATATTGCCATTAATAGTCCTCTCAAATCAAAAAGGACCAAAGCAATTTTCGGATTCCAATTTTGACGAGTAATATATAAATCCCAGAAAAAAAATTATGTACAATTATATACAATTCAAAACCATTACATATAATGATACTTAATTTTATATAACTGTGTACTATTACATCTTATGATTAATAACTTTGTATACTTAATAATGTATAAAAATATTAACTGCGAGACTATCCATCCCCACGACAATTACTCCCAATAATGTAATGGTATCCTCAAAATAGTAAAATAAAGAGAAACGCAAATAATTAATTTTTTTGATTATACCTTTTTTTCACGAGAACATAAAATACTAATAACTATTATTATTATTAAATACGAATTTTGGGTGTGTGCAATTAAAAAAATGTAGCCACACATAAAAGCGCGTGAAACATAGCACCCTTTTTTCACGAATTTTGTGTGTACACTTACTTTAAGGAAATATAGGGCCATGTGTTGATCGGGAGAAGGTACATCACGACTTTTAGTAAGCAGCTATAGAAATGCTGAAGAAATTTAGTTCAATAATTACTAAAAATTAATCATCAATATCATCCCTCAAATCAGAATTCAATCATATTATTTGTAACTCCAAGAAATAACTATAAGAGAAAAAAAAAAGAAAAAATTTTCTTTTCATTCATCAATTGGTATTGAGAGATTGAGAGATCACACTCTAATAAATAAGTGAGCGAGTAATGGGTCTTTTACCTTCAACATGGTTAATAAAGTATTTATTTTTTTCCCTGATATAATTTTACATTGCAATTATAAAAATTATTAGGGCTATTTTTTGAACTGGCAATTTCTTTCATATGTTCGGCTACACCCTGTAAAATTTTATTTTGGTGGCTGTTACGAGCCATTTGAAATATGCGGGCCCGCTTCTGGCTGTTGCAGCTATGACGACGCTTAATGCCTGTTGAGGATGTATAGGTATTAAAACAATTAATTAGCAGATTAGATGAAAAAATACAGATTCAGAGTGGCCACAAATAATGATTTCAAAATTCCCTAATGTTTCCCGGTTTACCAGAAAAGATCTTCACATTTTTCCCTGATTTAGAAATTTTATTCGTGTCATTAAGATATTCAAAGTTTTTATTATATTTTCATTTTTAATAAATAAATTTTATGATTGAATCATGCAAGAAACCATAAAAAATGGTAATAAAATGAATTAATATTGCCTACTTTGGATTATTCGATGTTAAATAATGTATAAGTTAAAGTATTTAATGAGAAATTTTATGATCAAAATAAATTCAAAATACACTGGTTAAAAAGATTAAGGGATATTAAAAAATTTCAAATTTTTCAGAAATTTTAAACAGTTTGTAACTCGAAGGAAAATGGTCGTACAATAAAAACAAAAAAAGAAACTGTATCTTCACGTGTCTTGTTTTCTGATCTGGGTCTTTAAATTTTTTTACTATGCACAGTTCCGGAGCAATCAAAAATCAATTTTAATTATTGAAAAAAATTTTTGAAGCTCGAAGACCGTTTTTAAGACGAGCAAAAATTTGATAAATTTCTTTTTCAATAGTTTTCTTAGGATTAGTCCGGAACCGCACATAATAAAAAAATTTTAAGACCAGATCAGAAAACTAGAAGCTACAATTTGCTTTTTTTTTTTGTCGTAAGACCACTTTCCTTTGATTTACAAACTTTTAAAAATCACTTTAAAATTTGAAATTTTTTTAATATCCCTTAGTTTTTATAATTAGTGTATAATTTAAAATTTTTTTAATTTTGAACTGTTACAATTTAATTCCCGGACACTTTTCGAAATTCCCTGACATTCCCATGATATTTCCCGGTTGCATTAAATTCCCTGATAATTCCCGATATCCCCGGTTTCCCCGGTTCGTGGCCACCCTGAGATTTATGAACATACTATTAGTTACTACCATTCTGGTTGTTTAGATTAGGCGTATGATAAGAACGCAGAGCCCCCCCCCTCGGCCACGGTTATTGACCTGCGGATTGTGGAAATGACGAGCATTTCCGTTGCCACGGTTATTGAATGTTGGGGCTAAAAAATATAATTCATCTTTAAATACTATATATATATATATACACATATATATTTGGGTTTGTCAAAACAAAATGATTTTATTTTTTAAAGGTCTCAGAGTCTCAAAAGTTTCTGTGAGACCTAAAAAAAATCCCCCTAAAGAATCAGCTCGATATCTCGAAAATTGAGCTGGCGATTTACAAGTTCATTTTCCCATTTAAAATACATGAAAAAAATTTTTTTTTTAGTTATTCGAGGAAAAATCAAAGAAAAAAATTTTTTTTTCAATTTTCACACCCTTATAGGAAATTAAATTCCATACAAAGATGTCTAGAATAGTCATGCTTGTAACTACAATATAAAAAAAGTTACAAGTCCCCAAAGTTAAAAAAAAAAATTTTTCTTTGATGTATAATTATTGTTTTTACTTTATTGTTATTAATTGGTGGTATTTTTTTCTTCCAATTGTAATTTTCAATCTCCCATACAAAAGCTATTTTTATGCAAGAAATATTTATAAAATAATTTAAAACTGTGACGATTAACTTTTTTTTTGTATTATTAGAATTAATTCTAATTAATATTAGAAGAAAAAAATACCACCAATTGATAACAAAAAAGTAAAAATAAAAATTATACATAAAAGAAAAAATATTTCATTTTTTAACTGTGGGGGCTTGTAACTTTATTCATATTGTATATTGACATTTTTGTAGGGAATTTAATTTCCTATGAGGGTGGGAAATTTGAAATTAGAAAAAAAATTTTTTCTTTGAGTTTTCCTCGAAAAACTAAAAAAAAAAATTTTCACATGTATTTTAAATGGGAAAATAAACTTGTAAACCGCCAGCTCAATTTTGAAGATATCGAGCTGATTCTTTAGGAGGATTTTTTTTTTGGTCCCAAAGAAACTTTCGAGACTATGAGACCTTAAAAAAAAAATCGTTTTATTTTGACACACCTTAATGCATATATATATATATATTAGGGTGTGTCAAAATAAAACGATTTATTAATTAATAATAATATTAATAATTAATTATATATATATATATAATACATATATTATTGATAGTGATTTAAAATGAATGCCATAACGTACCATAATAATTAATGTTGATTGCACGCTCCGCGCGGATTTGATAGATTTTATTTCTCAAATCTTGACAAAAAATTTTATAAATTATAAAAAAAGAAGAAATGAAAAATAATTAACCAATTTTCATAAAATTGTTGTTACCTTCAGGGGCTAAATCATTTGGTTCATTATCAGGCTCTTCGACGATATATTCGGGTTCTTCATTTAAACCTCAAAATGGAAGTACGATGTTATGATCATTTATTAAAAGTGAGCAAAATCACGTCGAGTGGACCCCCCGTTTTCCACTTGACCATAAAAATTAAGTCTATTTTTAAAAGCATCCGGCACCCAATGCGTGGTAATAAATAAAATCATATTGTTTAAACTAATCGCGAGCAGTGAAATTTCCCTTAGAGATCTTAAACTTTAATGACGAACGCATGTAACCGATGAAAAAAACTTAATTTTTTTACCGAGAAGTCAATGAAATTTTCATTTGTTTACTTAAAGGTTAACTAACAATAGGACAATAATGAAATAATATGAAGCTTTGATATTTTAATAAAATATAGACAAAAATCCTGAAAATTTCATTAATTAATCTTTAACGGTTTTTTTGAAATGTATTTTTCAATTAAAAGTACTCAAAATGTTCATCGTAAAAGAAATTGTTGCAAAAATACAAATTTTGAAAAATCGTTTGGGGGATAAATTTTCATAGTGAGTACCCAAAAAAAATTCAGACATAATTTTTATGGTCAATTGGAAAATGGGGGGTCCACTTGACGTGATCTTGTGCAGCGTAATTTATTTGATATTTAATATTTAATATAACTTACAATTATCATCATTATCACTGATGTCACTGACTTCCATGGAAACAACGTCATCGTCATCATCATCATCATTATCCGATGAAATGTTGATATGACGCCAATTATTGTCATCCATTTTAAAAATTTCTCGGATTAAATGAATAAATGCGAAGTGACAAATTAATTTATTTAATTATATTTTTCGAAAACACCAAAAAAATGAGACAAGTAAGTGAGTTTCAATATAAATGAAAAAGATGAAAAATATGAAACGAAATGAATTCTTTATAAAAATTACAATGGAAGGTTACAAAGATGATCAGTGAGACTCGGACTAGTATGAATGATTGTTTATATAAAGTGAATAAGAACTGCCAACTATTTTTTTGTCAGTGTTTAGTAGTTGATTTCAATATCCATAGAGAGCGTAACATCCTATTGGTTGTCGCGAAATTTTGTTAAGGGAAATGAATGATCATGTGGCGCCTCTATAAGGTAAAAAAATAACTACCATAAATTGAGAGTAAAATAGTTGGCAGCCATTATCCATTGTATTCCAATTCAAATTTTGCAAATGGTCATTCAACAGTAAATTTTTGAGTGACGTCGCTATGTCGTTAGACGTCGATAACATAAATGATAATAAACTGTTCGAAAGTGTAAATAAACATTGAATAACACTTATCATAAATCAATGTGATCATGACATTGTACTTCATTTTAAGGTTCAAATGAAGAATACGAAGATACTGCTCAGGATAATACTGTAACGAATGTGAAACTGATCTTTTAAATATTTGGATAGCTAGAAAACAAATGCCTTCTTCTCTTGTTTTATAGATACGCGACAAAAGTCAGTCAGTCTTATATTGACAGTTTAACAGCAAACATTGTATCTCAATAAGCTATATATTGCTCTTGCTTTCTTTTACTGCTGTTAATTGTGGTGTTGTTATTTCTAATATAAGTGTGTTATCATTGTAGTGTATAAGTGATATTAATTTAAGATACCAACCACTACAATTTGGTGTCAGAAGTGCGCGTAACCTTCGTGTGTCGTGTGTACTTACAAATATAAGATTTAAAAAAAAAATATATATGTATCTGTCAATATATCATGACGTGATAGGAAAGGCAAAAGTTTAAAACGATCGTGTTTTTGATATTAAAAAAAAAAAAGACGTGCATTCAGTGATCAATTGAATGAGTTTAGTGAAAACATATTTTTTTTTAATTTGTGATTAAATATTTGTTTATGTGTTTAAATATTTTACAAATTCTGTATTCATTCGAGTTAAAAAGTTTTTAACGCACAAACAACCATTTTTATCGGGAATTACACAGTGTAATTGTAGGAACTCAACAATTACACTGTGTAATTTGTAAAATATTTAAACGCCAAAGAAGAAATTAATAAATAATTTGTTGCATTATTTTTGAGTCATTAAATGTTAACTGCATCAATCATTAATCCTAGTCATTGTAATGGTAAATTCGGACAATATATGGAGAATATAATACCTTAAAATCATATAATTATATTAATTATGTTATATAAATAATATTTATGAAAAAAAAAATTTCTGCATTTTTAAAAAGTTGAAAATTTTTTTTTCAACTAAATAAAAAAAATAGAAAAAAAAATCGGCCCACTCTGGGATACACGGGGATAATTGTAAAATTGATTGAAGTTTTTTTTGAGAAAAAAAAAAAAAAATTTAGAACGACGTACTTCGAAAAAATAACGATTTTATACAAAAAACGCGATTCTTCTGTTACATTCTGGCTTATCTATTGATCATACAGAATATTTTTAATTTGACCAGGTTGACGTCGTTAGGGTGTCAATAGACCCCAGGTGCGTCAGCTGTTGACCTTCTCTTATTTTAGGCAAAAAGTTCAATGACTTACCATGGTGGAGATTATGGGCCCCATAAGTCAGCCCAAATAATCCCTTTCTTGCGTAACTTCTTCGCCTCCGCTGGTGCGTACGCGTCTCGGCCGGTGGCCTTGAAGTAGGCCTCGGAGTAATACCCGTAACGAGGGTCGTGAAAAGGGATGCTCCCACTGGGTGGATGGACGGATGGAACGTCCACTGGATCCAACTGCCAACCCTCACTGATACCAGTCCAGAAGACTGGGTTCGCCAATGAATCCTCCTTTGCACAGGAAGAGCTTTGAAGGCTCGGTTCCTCCGTAAGGACGAGCGACTCCAGCTGTTGGACCACACCACAAGAGCTCGACAGCTCAACGACACAAGAGCTCGATGGCTCAACGACACAAGAGCTCGACGGCTCAACAACACACGAGCTCGACAACTCCCGAACCTCACTTAACGCGATACCCGAATTTGGAATAACCAACGTCACTGGATCGAGAAGAACTTCCTCGGCAACGATTTCTAGGCGGCGGCGTTGGTGAACTGAACGACCGAGATCCTCATGGATCGTACGAAGAACCCGACGTAATTGGGCCTTTTTACCTGCCCTTCGGCTTCTCGGCATGAATTGTGGAAGTCAGGAAGGAAGTGCTTGGGCTGCCAGTGTCGGCGCCCAAAGCAGGTGAGAATATTGGGCTGCCAGTGTCGGCGCCCAAAGCAGGTGAGAATATTGGGCTGCCAGTGGCGGCGCCCAAAGTTAAAAAGGAAAATGTATTTTGAAAAAAAATACGGATAGATATATATATATTTTGCCTTAAAGTCCGAGTGACAGGATCAAGCCAGCGGATTTGTATAGAGTTCTTAGCTCTATTAGATCTTGTGATCGACTGACTTGATTCTGTCGCTCCTTGGTATAATACATTATCAAAACTGTTAACGTTGCATCTCAGGTTTCCTATGAGAGAATCGTCGTGGCCCGGGTCTCATGCATCGTCATCTGTTTAGACTATCCGCGAGCCACGGCGACTCTCTTATCGCAAGAGATTTCCGTTACATTGTTGGCGGTGAATAAAAATAATATCGCCAACAAAGTAACGATTTATTAATTTATTAATTAATTATGATTATAAGAAGTGTCGAACCGTTTATTCGCCCACTGTGGCGAATAAATAATTCGAGACTTCAAAAAAAAAATTTCTAAAAATTTTTATTTAAATTTAATTAGAGCCAGAACGTAACACTTCATAGAAGCGATCATGTTAAATTTTTTTTATTTATATTTTCAAAAAATTCAATTAAAAACAAAAATTTCGAAAAAAAAACGTCCTGAAAGGTTAATTTTTGAGAGAGTTATGGCTATTTGAAAATAAAAGAGCCATTTTTTTGAAAGCTTCATAACTTTTTTTGGGTTGGGTAAAAAAATTTGAAAAAATTCTGGAAAACGTCTTTCATCGAGTAGAAAAAGATAAAAAATTTTCAGCGAAATCTAAAGGGGTAAGGTTCAAAAGTGGTCGATTTGGCATGGAATACCCCATATATATATATGTATTAGGGTGGCTCAAAAAAACCGACTATTTTTTTTTTCGAGTCTCTTATGAAAATTTGTTGGTTTAAGATGTTTTAAGACGCCTCTCCAAAAATCAGCTCGATACAAAATTTTCAAGAGGTCGCTCACGAATTTTGAAAATATAAAAAATGATCAAAATTCGAATTTTTTTGTTCTAAATTTCTTCTTTCCCGTAGCAGCTATAGCTTATACTTATGAAATCATGACTACGCTGAAAATTTCAGCCCAAAATTAACATATTTAACCGGTGCTCAAGAATTTTGAATATTAACTGATTATATGTAACTAATACTTTTAATTAGTTTTTGTACTTTTTCATAACTCAATTACTGTTATTTCGTTTAAATATAACTTTTGCATAACCGAAAATATACAGGACAGTCTTAAACAATAAAATTGGGTGTTTTGAATAAGCAAAAAAACCTAAAAATTGAATTAAAAAATAAAAAAGTATGTAAATAACTTATTATTTCTATTTCTCGGGTTGTATTTTTATTCATTATGATACAAATTGATGGTAAAAAATTGAGAAGGTTTATTGTTAATATTCAAGGGTCGCTCGAAAACGTCCAAGAGACAGTACTTGGAAACATTCAAAATTCTTGAGCGACGTTTAAATATTCTAATTTTGATCTGAAATTTTCAGCGTAGTCATGATTTCATGAATATAAACTACAGCTGCCACGAGAAAGAAGAAATTTAAAACAAAAAAATCCGAATTTCGATCATTTTTGATATTTTCAAAATTCGTGAGCAACCTCTTGGAAATTTTTTATCGAGCTGATTTTTGGAGAGGCTTCTTGAACCATCTTGAATCAATAAATTTTCATAAGAGACTCAAAAAAAAAATAGTCGGTTTTTTTGGGCCACCCTAATATGTATGTATGTATTTAATCAACTGTATTACCGTGCAAACCACTGGTGTAGTAACTTACCCTACTACACAAGTTACCACGTCGGTGCTTAGCTAGACACTAAACACAAAACTTTTGTTAAGTGATGAAACGATTAATTACAGAAACTCTTACTCGTTTGCAAGCGATAACTCAAATCGATCACGAATCATTGGAAAATGGGGAGGACATTACAAGAGCGACTCGATCTGATAATGTGAAACAAGACATGAAAATTAAAAAAGCTTGGCAATTGTACAATACTAATGCATTGGATATTCCACATTTTTTGGCCTGTGCCAGCAATATCTTAAAGGCTTTTCGTGGTCATTTAATTGATAATGCTGAATATGATAAATTGGATCAGAATAATGGAGCAGGTATTAATTACAATAATTAATTTTTCAAGATGAATAATATTAAACATCATGACAGTTGAAAGCTTAGAAATTGTGTCAATTACGTTTTTAAATATTTTATTGCAGATGTTGACGCCTACCATATTCACGACGATTATGACAATATCTTAATATTTTTAGAGATGGACATTATGGAAATACAGTAACTAACTGATTATTATATGCAATTATAATAGATGAGTGGATTTTTAACGATCGGTTTTGAAATCAAATTTAATTAATAGTTAATTATTAAAAATGAAACATTCTACAATAATTTTTTTTTTTATTATATTTATACCAGATGTACAGTCTGTTCTACAAACTTTGTTACATTTTTGTTTATATTGACAAACTTCAGATATTTATCAAAAACTCTCAATAAGGAAAAATATTTGTTTATAATCTAACATTTTTCTTAGAAAATATAAAAACATGAAAACATCACAGTCTTCTTTGTCACCTAGATTGCGCTCTTACTACACTCGTTAGATGTTACGCTATTTCTTTCAGCTACCTTACTGGTGTTCTTTCGTGCTGATTCTTTTAAAGAGGACGCAGATAGTGCTTTCTGGTAGGCCACTAAGAAGTGTTCTCCAAATTGCATGCAGGACGGCATCATACTTTCCGTCTGTTGGTGTATTCTCACTCTCATTCACAAAATTTCCAAAATTATAACATAAACTCTTTTAAATAAATAATTATCCCTCTTTCAATAATTATTTATAGTTAAAAATATAATAGAATTTACTCGACCGCTGGGGTACACAAAAACTGCAAATTATGCACAGAAAAGAAAAATATAAATAATAATAACTCGGATTTAATTATTCAAATAATAATATTAACTATAATAAATTATAAAATAAATAATAATAATAACTCCGCTTTATAATTATTATTATTGTTCAGGAATTTTTCCCCTGAACTATTACGTCGTCGACTCAGGAATTTTCTCCAGAGCCGGCGTATAGCTATAGATATATGTGTAGATATATGTATAGGTCTATATATCTATACAGCCAACTGCTGTAAGCGCGCAGTTTCTCAATTAAACAAAATATAATTTAAACAAAATACAATTATTTTATCATCCCCAATTCTTTTTCTACATGAAAATGTATCATTCAGGGGTAGTGAAATATAAAATCCGCCGAATTATTCACGTCGCGAATGCCAACAATTCCCGGGGAGGTTATCAGTAGCAATACATGGGAGGATAATACAAGAGTACTTACTCGATTTCGTCTTCCACTCGAACTAGTGATAACTTCACGACACCCGGTGAATTTACCAATTTTAATATAATTAACCACTGTTAATTTACAACAAAAAGGATCAAAGTAATAGCAACGTATTTAGAAAAAATTTAGATAACGACAACAACAGCAGTCGTGTAATGATGAGAGTTCTGGGACAGCAGCACTTGTAGGTACCTGCCGTACCGACCGAGCAGATACCGACTGTTCGTCCTGTTTTACCAATTGTTCGCTCTGTTTTACCGACTGTGTTACTGGCGGTCGGTATGCCCCGTTTTATCGATATTTTGGTCATTTTGTGCTTATTTACGGCCATTTTATGCTCATTCGCGGCCATTTTGTGTAAGTTAACGGGTATTTTTGTTATGTCGTGCCTACTGCTGAGTCGGTAAGTTTTTATCGATATTATCATTGGATATCGACATGGTTCGTGTCCATGCTAACCGTTATCGACATGGTTTATGTCCATGCTAAATTTTATCGATATGGTTTGTGTCCATACTGTTTTATCGACATGGTTCGTGTCCATGCTAAGCGTAATGGACTCATACACTAACTGTATGTTCACAATAATTTTATTACGACGCAATTGAATGACGTCACATTCTTGGAAATCTATAGAACAACAAGTCGAAACCTGTTTAATGACGTCACATTCTCGGAAATTTATTTATAGAACGACAAGTCGAAACCTGTTTAATGACGTCACATTTTTGGAAGTTTTGTTACGACGCAATTAAATCCGGTTTTAACTGCGCAGTTGACTTAAAATTTGGAGGTAGCGTCCTTCTAAAATGTTCTTTGTGACGTCATCGGCCAATCAACATCGGTGAGGTTATGGTGGGGGGTAAATTAGAATACCAATCAGAGGCAAGTCAACGGCGAAGGGGATGAGCCCATATAAACGAGCTTGTTCCCCCCGAGCTCAACAGTCTCCTAAAAATTATTAGCTTAACCTATGTGGTTAACCAAACAAAAATTATAACAAAAAAATCAGTGCTGTGCATAACCTAAAAATTTACAATATTGTATCTAACAATTAAAGGTATGTATAACCTCAAAAGTTTTTATCAGTAATTAACTAATTATAAATGTTATTAATTAATAAATTTAATTACAGAACAATGGAGTTTTTTATGGACTTTGAATTTCTCCAAGACGCTCGCGGTGAACAGATCGTAAAGGAATTTTGTGCATTTGGACATTTTTATGATCATGAAGAACCGTCATGGCGATGTTCTTTGTTTTCACCACCATGTCACTGGGATTCATTGCCTGCTAAAATTAAAAGCAGTAACCAGTGGACGATCAGAAATCGCACAGGCATTCCGTGGGATGCTGGACATGTACCTCACGATCAGGTAGAACATGTAATCAAGTTGGCAATATCTACAGACAAACCCTTTTACATTTTCGTCAATGGAGAGGCAAAGAAACATTGGCTTGAAAAGAAAATCGGTACATCGGTTCCAGTTATTCAACTCAACATGATGGAATATCGAGGATTCAAAAAATCTTTAAACTGCAACTACAACATGTACCATAAATACATCAAAAACCCCGAGTGTGCATGTCAAAATGCTTATGGCATGTACGAATGGTATAAACGTCGCTGGGGTACCGACAGTCGATACAAGTCAATCCTTCTTTACCTACAGTCAGGAGAAAGTATTTTAAAAATGGCCCCCAAAGATATTGCTCAACTATCAAATGACTTTATACAACTATTCGCAAAAAGAGATGTTGAAGATGCTTGGGAATTGTTGTCAGAAGATATGAAGAATGATAAAGTAATTAAAGGGTTCCGGAGATGTCAAGAACACGATAATTCTGATACTGGTGACGTTGTGAAAAGTCGCAAACCTCTAAAACGCGATTGTTCTCAATGTCAATCTGTCGAAGACAATAGTTCTTCATTGTATATAAAGAAAAATAAAATAAATTTCTTTTCTTAATTATGTGTTTTTATTTCTTAAAAAAAAAAATACAGTCCCGTTGGTTTGACAGGCTAAGAGATTCGAACCTACATACTTACCTACATACAAATAATTAACAAACGCTTTACCTGTCAAGCCAACGGGACTGTATTTACTTATGACTAAATTTAAAAGGTATAAATAATAAATCATTTATTTTAAAATAGAAAAAAATGTTTATTAATTCTTAAAAGTAATCAATATTTTTTTACTAATTTTCGTACATTTCCACTAATTGGGTTATAATTAACAATTCGATCGTGTAAAATCAAACAATAAGCTGCAGTGTGAGCTGCAAATGCTACTACAGATTCAAACTCCAGACGTACATCTACTGGTCCAGACTTGAGAGATTCGTTTTGCATTGAACAGTCAATAACAATCAACGGTGCTTTTGAGAGAAAATCTTTTTTCGATAATAGAGGTTGTGAGTCTCTATTGTAATATGACTTTTGAAAATTAGTGTACATTTCATACAACAGTGCATATTGATTGTGTGCAATATCAATTTTTAAATTTCCATAAGGATAACACTGGGAATTTAAATATAATTTTACATCACGAATATTACAATGGTCAAATTCACAAGCATTTTTATCCAGTGCATTTCTTCGTGCAGTTTGGAAACCCAGAATAACATAGCGAGGTTTCTCCAGCTGATTCGATGTTTTAACTGCCCAAATCTGTTTTGTTGTAGCTGGCAGGAGTGGATATTCGTATAATTCCCAGGTTCGATAGCTCATTGATATTGATGGATCACTAGCGATGTAGTTGAGAAGTTGAATATTATGCTGATCAGCTACTTTAATATGAGGTATCATCCATTCAATTTTGTGCAGAGTAATTTTTACCTCTTCTGCTGCAGTTTGTAACATTGCATCAGCATCAGTTTGTGTTCTCGATATTATCAGTTGATGTTGACAGTTGGGAACAATTCGATGATAGTCTTCGGCAAATCCACTCAGTAAACTAAGTGGGATAGACACATCAAAGTATCCATTAGCATCCGTGCATGAATTTTCGTTGCTTTTTAACCATCCAGCATTTTCCAATGTAGTCATTTGAGTGGGACTATGTGATAAGTATCCTTTCATAGCACACGTTAACCCAACATTGTTAATGCGATCAATTTCTTCGCCATTCAAAAGATAACGTATTTCTCTCAATAGGAAACATATACCCATATTAATCATGCTTGTGGTTGCAACTGCAGTAGATCCATCTCTTTTTGTTAGCCTACCGTAGATATGCAAGGTACTTTTACTTGGTAATAAATAAAGATTTTGGTTTTGCACAACAATTCGAATCTCATCATTATTGTTGAAAGTTGAAGATGCATATGGTTGATGCGCATGAACTTCATAATGAGCAATGGTTTCATTAAAAATGACACTATGTTGAATTCCTAAAATTTCCTCCATGGTATTATACAGATAAGGCAGCAGAATCGTATTTTTACTTTCTCCTACCACGTATTCGAAGGCCTAGACTCTTGAGGAATATTATGTTTTGACGTGTTAACTCTCTGGGAGATGTGCGACGACTGACGGTTCCTCGCTATCCCCTCTGACTAATATAGCTTCTACCAACTTTGCTGTCATGTACAATAACCCATTATTTATCAACAGATTTTATATGTAGACGAATAGTTACTGTTTCTCCACGGAAATTAACTATTTTTCCAGCTTCATTAACAATTTTCAATTGAAAAGTATGTATTGCTTGCACTGTGACTAGAAGATAAATGATGTGTGAAGGTACTTTGTTGATCTTATATCCTGGTGAGGCTGTTGGAAAGAACTCATGAATCGTGTGCACTTTGTTATCATTGATGTATGCACCTGCTGTAATATTGCATTTAACTCGAAGCGCATTAACACTAAGTATTGTGACAGGCAAGTCAGATTGATGAGTTATATTTGGTTTAAGTTTTCTAGCGGAAAATCCTAGAAGACGTCCAATAAAGTCTGATGGTTGAAAATCGATTTGATAATTACACTTTATTTGACATCGAAGTTCATTGTTATTAGGTCTCAGACTTAGAGAGACATCTGGCAATGCTTCAATGATATAATTTTCAATATCTTCAATTTCATAACTGCCCGTTGGTATTGTTACTACTTTTTTATCAGGGGGTTTATATGCTTCTTTGCTAGATTTTTTATCATCCAATCTTGTAGTTATGTAGAATTTATTATAACCAACATCGATATTAGGTATCGAGTTAAATGTTAACAGTTCAATGAGCCCTAGCCTATAATTTTTTGTTGGAGACAACTCAATTGGAGGAAAGTAATTTGCCTCCAAGATGGAGGACTCTCCTGATAGTGTTAACGTAAACGATTCATCCATGACTGATTGCTATTCAGCATGTAGTACCAATTTATAGCTTTCCACTCAAAAATTTCAAACACAAATGACCACAAATTATAGTATTATATTCCTGATACCTTTTATGGTTATATTTTACGCTACCAACACCAAAGTATTCCATTAAATCCCTAGGTGGTTGAAGGTCACCAAAGCTATCAAAATAAATGACATGATTTCCAAATTTTTTATAAGCCACCCAATGCGTTCCAGGTCCATCCTTGTCATCAAGATTGATGACTGCTGATTCATTAATCCATGGTCCAGATTTAGGCAGATTATTTCTCATAAAAACACCTCGAAAATGTGGAATTTCCATTATACTGGCAAATCGCCGTATATCGATATCAGTGAGAGCTCGATGCGGTAGCTTTACATGTTTTTTGGATGGGGCCGTAAATAGAGACCCATACCTTTTTTGTATGGTCGTAGGTATAGTCCTTTTCCCAGAGCTATTGCTTCCATTGAAGAATTATGACGTTTGGATTCAGCTAGCTATTGTTTACTTGCATTAGAATCATTGACAGCTTTAGCAACTGCTGCAGCTCCACCAGCGAGAGCCCCTGTAGCTGATAAGCCGGTAAACAGTGGAATCAAAAAAGGAAGTACACCGCCAATTTTCGATGGAACTGGCAAAACCCGTGGCAATCGTATATTTTTTCTCCCACCAGATTTTTTGACAGCCTGACGAGCTCCTTTGAGAGCACTTTTAATTGGTTCACCACCAGCTTGCATAGATTTTTTAGCTGCTGTTACAATCTGTTTCAGCGCTACTTGTGGCTTTTTGCTACTCTTTTTCCTACCAGTCTCCTTTTTACCATTCTTTCGTTTGCTTTTTTTCTTCAGCCCCATACCAAATCGTCTTTTTACCTTCATAATTTTGTTTACACTCCAAGCAGCAGCTTTCTCACCAATACCAGCGTCTTTTGCTTGATATCGTTGCAAGGCCTTTTCAGCAAGTACTTTATCAGTTTCGTGACGAGCAGCAAGATTGTCTCGGTTATTTGAGTAAGCAATGTCGTGCTCTTTACACGCAGCGTCCAGAGGATTGATTCCAGGATCACCTCGAGCTAACCTCTTTGATAATTTTGTACCTGGTCCACAGTACTGGTACCCCGGTATGTGCAATTCCACTGGTAGTTTGTTGATAATATTATTTACGAGGCTTGTGCCACGTTTACGTCTGCACTCGAGCATGTCATATCAATGACTAACGTCTAATCTAGTTAATATAAGTACTTATAGAAAAAATTGTGAAGCCACCCTAAGGCTTATAAAGGTATGTCTCTCGTGATAGCTATTAGTTGCTATCAAGATGCGGTTCGAGAAACAGCCAACAGCGCTTCCAGTGGTGAATTTTGACAACATTACGGAACATGAAAAAAATCACAGAAACGTCATGGTCAATTATTACCAAACAGTGTGAGAGCCATTTTCTGTGGGCCATCCAACTGCGGCAAAACAAATGCGCTCTTAACTCTGATAACTCATGCAAATGGATTAAGATTTGAAAATATATATGTCTATTCCAAGTCATTGAATCAACCAAAGTATAAGTTTTTGGAAAATATTATAGAACCTGTAAAAGGTGTTGGTTACTATCCATTTAACGATTATGAACAGGTTGTCAAACCTGAAGATGCAAAACCTAATTCAGTCATGATATTTGATGATGAAGCGTGTGAAAAAAAGGATCATATAAGAGCATTTTTCTGTATGGGACGACACAAAGACGTTGATAGTTTTTATCTCTGTCAGACTTATACTCGAATCCCAAAACATCTGATACGGGATAATGCAAATATGCTCGTGATCTTTCGTCAAGATGAGATGAATCTTAAACACATTTACAATGATCACGTCAACACTGACATGTCTTATCAAAAATTCAAAGACATGTGTACTGCATGTTGGAATCATGATAAGTATAACTTTATTATGATTGACAAAGACAGTGAACTCAATAGTGGACGTTACAGAAAGGGATTTGATACTTTTATATGCATAAATAATAGTTGTGATACGTAAATTATTTAGTTATGCTACAATCTTCATACAAACAACATGAAAAGTAAAAAGCTGCAGGAGCAAAGCGACATCTTGCGGCAGATAGCTGAAGCTAGTGCTGTAATTCGTCACAAACACAAGCTTCTTAAATTAAATAAAGACAGCAATGAACTTGCGGCCAATAAAATGTTTAAGCCTGTTGTTGAACCGCTGAAAAAATTTGTAGATTCTTCGAATCAAATAAAAAAAGAAATAAGCGGTGAAACTTTTAGAATGTTCAAACATGAAATTAAAAAAAATGATTCGACTGTTCCTGATTATAGCGAAATAAGTGCAGGTGACGAGGGGGCTGAGGGGGATGATGAAGAATCAACTCTTCAGCCAGATAATATTTCCGCAACAAGCACACCAATAAAAGCGGATAAATCTGATTCAATATCAAAATATTTAAAGATGTTGTATTCAAAACATCATTCGTTAGATATGCAAACTGGTGTGCGAAGATTAAAGGGTACTCTAATGATTGGGAACTCGGAAATTGTGTTTGATGAAGATTCAATTCATATAGGTGATCGGAGCTATTCAACAACACCAGGATTAATAGAGTTGTTATTCAAAAAGTCTCCAAACAGTTCTATAATAACTGCAAATGATTCTAAAAATTATGGCACTATTATCAAAAATACTAATGCACATCGAAAAAATTATAATGCTGAAAATAGTATTCGTGAAAATAACAGCATCAAATCCAGACAGTATATAGAAAAATATGTTGAGTCACCGAGAAAAAAGGGGAAAGGATTACCCAAGTACAAAATAGCACCTCGAGCAGGACTAAAGATGGACTATGTCTATTGGGATGATCCTAATGAAATTGTTGGTAGACTTAGATTATTGATGGCATCACAAGCAGCCGGAAATACTAGCCATTCCAATGAAATCATTTCCATTATTGAAGAACTTCGTGAAGCAGGAATTATCTACTAATAGACATGCAGCAATCAATACTAATCATTTGTAATTTAACTTTCGAGCCATGAGTATCGATATTTTTGGACGGCAGTCTGAAACTAAGTCATCTAAAACTGGCCGTCGTGGACCACCAGGTCCAGGATTCAAAATTACAGAAGATGGTCAGTTTGATATAGACAACAAACGGTTGTGTAATATTGCAGATCCCGAAAACTCTAGTGATGCGATTCCTCTGAGAAATGCACAAAACATTATTCAACATGAAGTTCAATCATTAAATGATGGAAGCTTGCTGATGCGACAAGATATTGATATAATTATTCATGGTTTAGAAGCGAAATTTGATAATTACAGAAAAAATCAACGAATAGAGAACGAAAACACAATTGACGTCATTTCAAAGCTTGAAACGAAAGTGAAAGCATTAGAAAAAAAATTTAGTGATCTTTCAGAATAATATTTAGACTTATTAAAACGTCTCAAAGCACAGAAAAAGCTAATTACTCTCAATTCCAAGATGTGACCCTTAAGACTATCATCAGGATTATTAAGAATAAAATCTAATGATGCATCAACCCATTTAAATGAGCCAGTTGGTAGGTACTGACTCATTGCAGCCCTATATAAATTATTGACATCAAAGTACATAATGTAGGAATTTTCTCGCCTGGGATTGTATTCATTACCCATAAATGGGTTGTTGGCACGAGCATATCGATTGGAACACTGTGCCACTCCACCTCTAATACCTTTTTCGAAAAATAATAGCATCGAAGGATCTGACAATAAGTCTAAAGAAACATCGGTGTATTTTAACATTGCATCAAATGCAAGTCCAGGCGCAGTGTAGTAGTGTAAGGGGTCTAAATTGTATGTTTGTTTACAACTTTTCCGGAAGTTTTGAAAAATGTCAGCCAAAAGCAGTACGTCCGTTTTTAAATACAGATCAGAATATTCACCTAACGTCTGAATTCCAAATGTATTCCACACTCTTTCCGCGTGTTTGTAATCATCATCAGAAACATCGGAATTAGTTAATTTAGAGAAAAAGTGTGTTTTCGCCGGTAATTTAGTATAATTTAATTTGTCCCAACTGTCTACATACTCATACGGAAAAATTCCTTTCCGTGTGACTAATTCAAATTGTTGGGGATCAGCAATACTGTTGCGAGTAATAACTTTGTCAGCATCATTGAGATAAGATGCCAACTTTTCAATACTACTCGCCATAAATCTAAATGAATCAATAAACCGTAAACTGATGATTGTTCCATCTACTTTTTTAGTAAAAGCGAAGTATTTTTCTTTATTAATAGGCAATAATTGAACTGAACCGGGAAAACATTTAGCTACTGACTCGATAAGAAAATGTGAATCATACCCGGAAAGATTGTGGAATACAATTGGAATGTTATGAGACTGTTGATAAAGAATGTTACATTTTACATGAGCCGGTCCACGATATTTGCCTGTAAAATGACAGTGGTCTCAAAACTTGTCAGTTTCAGCAAGGTATTTTTTGCAAATGTGAAATTTCTTTGATGTATTATATTCGAAATTTTCCTGTTCTGTAAGTGGATGCATTTTTACTGGTGATTTAATTAAATTATGAATTGAAATGGCTAATGATTTTAACCTGAACATAAACCAATCGATACATTTATCACTACGGTTACATTCATATCTAGACAAGGTATCGTTGTAAGCACAATGTACGTAAAAAGCTACACTGTGGGGTATATGTTCTTCAGATTCATCGGCTTTTGGTATTAACATGCATTCGATATCGGCATAGACTACGAATGGCATATCTTCCTGATATTTAAAATTTTTAAATTTCAATTTATCATTAACCGGCAGCTCGATCCTAACTTTATTGATTTGAATACAATCCCGACGATGTTTTTCATACGTGATTTCCTCATGGAAGTGACATAAGCATCGATCACAAAAGTACTTTTTTCCATTATGTTTTAATATTTGTTTACTGACCAATCGCGAAAGATCTTTAATAAACGTAAAGTGAAACTTACGTTCGAAGCTGGCTATTCTATTCTCGATATTATCATCTATGTCTGCGTTTGCGGACTGAACTTCTAACATAAGAAGGTGAATTGTGGAATCACCTAGATTTTCTTTGCTAAAATAAAGTGGTACTATCACACTAGGCCCTTGTTCACAAAATTCATCATCAGATTCTACATGTTCCGACTCAATACCGTATACATTTATTGATAGATTATTTAGTTTTTCAAATTTAGGTATATCTTTGAGTTGCAATGGAAATTTAATACCATCGTAATTTAATACTCTACTATAATGTGTATATGATCTTACTCTACTCACATTCCGTCCATCTTAAGCAGTATGAAGAGCAGCAATTACGGACCACAGGAAACAGTAGTAGTCTTCATTCATAATATTGATTACCGCTTTCTTCTTTTTAATGTCTTCCGGTAAATCAGTGTAGGTTGATCCATTTCCACCTTGTAGTGAAACATATTTGTTGATGTTTAACGCAAGGTTGCCGATTTCAAGGAGTGACCATCCTGAATCTCGATGTTCAAAATCTTCAACCTTGGCATGCAGGCGATCGCTGACAAATTCATTGAACCATTCAGTAATGCCTGTGGATGCTACGATAGCTTCATTTTTTGTGTTGAATGTTTTTGTTTCAATTGTTTCTTGATCGGCAGTTGATTTAATGAATTTGCAGGTTAGGATGACATTTGCTTTGATGTTACCATCTGATTGCAGTGCAGTTCCTAATTTATTGACAATTAGATCACGTGCGTCTTGCAGGAATGCACGCAAATCGTGATGAAGCAAATTAACAACCATACCTGTGCGTATTCGGTTGGCGAAAGCACTTTCAATATCTTTCCATATGACGCGTTTATTGTTGACCTCAACTTGCTCAATATTATTATTGATATTACCACCAACACCACATCCAACGATGCCATTTTGTTGTCTCTGGAATCGCTCGTAATGTGACCCAAGTTGTGTGATATAAAATTGAATTTGCATTCGTTCATGCACATTCAAATCTGGAGATCTTGCAAGCTGAGTCAAGGCGTCAATGTGTTCTGCTGCAATATCACACCACTCTGCTATTAATTGATTTTGAACTGCAGGTGGTGATAGGAAAAGCTCATTGTAAGCATTTTCCATCGCTTGGAGAATTTCATTGTAAACTCTGTTTCCATCTTGATGTTTACTAATAAACATAATTAACAATTAATGATAAAGAAAAGTTATTAGGAAAAAAATAATAAAAAGTATATTTACCTTTCAAAATATTCTCAACAGATATTAAGTCAATAATTAACAATAAAAAATTGATAATAAAAGTTATTAATAACACCGGCACACAAAAAAAAATAAGTTCTCTGTACTTTTGACGGGACCGATTTATTCCCATGTATTTTGACCCGCTGAATCCAAATCCGAGGTCCGTTTAACCCGTATACCCTCAGATTTTTAGAAAACATTAAAAAACCTCAAAAATACACAAAAAACGACCGTTTTTTAAATTTATAAATTTTTTTAACCCTAACTAAGCATGATTTTTATGTATTTCGGTCCTCCACATACTAACCGGAAATTTATTTAAAACATTAGCCATTTAAAGTCTGAGTAAATCCCAAAAAACCCCAAAAAATTGCAAAAAAGCAAAAAAATTCTTAGTATTGTGATGAAAAAAATTTTTTGAAGCATATTAAAAATTTTTTATGTTTTAGGCCAAAATATTTTTTATATATATATCACAGATCGAACAATATGATTTCTTTTATTTATTTCGATTTAAAAATTGATTTTTGTTATACCAAATTTTATTTTTTTCGATTTTTTGGGAATTTTTGCCATTTATTTAAAATTTTAGAGATGTCTGAGCCATGGATGTTCGAGAATTATATGTGACAGATAAACATACATGAAAATAATTATTTATTTAGCCCTATAAAATTGTTTTCATCACAATACTAAGAATTTTTTTGCTTTTTTGCAATTTTTTGGGGTTTTTTGGGATTTACTCAGACTTTAAGGCCATTCTCAGACAATGTCCCCCACTTTTCAAAAATTTTGAATGATTTTCAACTGTCATAAGCGTATCAAATTTTTATCAATTAATTAAAAAAAAATTAAAGCATTAATTGAAAAAAGGACAACGTAGTCGTAATTTCGCCGATATATCGATTAAAAAAAAAATTATTTACACTTAATATCAATTAGGAGTTAAACAAAATTCGTTAAATAAATTTCAGTAAAATCGTCATGTCAATTTTATAATTCGAATTTTTAAATTTTGGCGGCTAAAATTAATTCAACAAATTTCGTTTAACTCCCAACTGATATCAATTGTAAGTATTTTTTTTCAAATTCTATATCTCAACGAAATTACGACGACGTTGTCCTTTTTTCAATTAAGGTTTTAATTTTTTTTTAATTAATTAATAAAATTTCAATACAGTTGTTATGTCCAAATAATTTTTTTTTTATGTTAATAATTATTTAAAATAATTATTCCTGAGCTCCTCTTTGAAAAGCGCGCGACAACGCAGCGTCAGCTTTTTCACCTTTTTATGCGGCAAAGAATAGTGGGAAGACACCTGCAATAAGTTTAACGAATAAATGATAAACTGTCGTCACTTTCAACCAATGACGATAATTAAAAATTCCCCATCAATTGTCAAAGCAAAGTTTATAAAAAGCCTGAGCACCATGGCTCAGGGCCTTCAGTTCATTTTTAACTTCTTGGTCCGCGTAAACGGCGTCGATAGCCCGTAATCTTATTGCAGAAATCTTCCGACGTGGCAATAAGTAATCGTCGCTGATTTAGGTATCCGGCTGATTAATTTCGTGTAGGATATTATTTTATCAGTTACGGTTTTCCAAATTCACTTTAAATAAATTGTAAATCGATCTAGGTATCCGGCTGATTAAGTTCGTGTAGGATATTAATTTATTCATTTACAAAACTTCAAATCAATGAAACCGTAAATCGATCTAGGTATCCGGCTGATTAAGTTCGTGTAGGATATTAATTTATTCATTTACGGTCATTATTAATAAATTAAATTGCCAATTGAGTTAGATACTCGGCTGATAGTCAACTATCGTGTAGAGTATAGTTCTTAATTGCAATTGAAAGATCTCGAAGATCTATCCGGTTCGAGTGAATTGTGACACAAATCACGTGAATTTGTGATCTCACTTTGTGCCGAGTTTCTGCGCATAAAACCCCTTTTGGGTGTGAAAAAAGGACGCATTTATAAATAAAAATCTGTTTAAAAATATCCGATAAGATAAATAATTTTATAATATAAATAAAATATAAAGTTGTGAAAAACTAGAGTGAACAAGTGACGTTCAGTTAAGACGTTGTAAATTAAAATATAATAAAAGATCAAGTTCATCACTCAAGCCGTTCGATTTTCATTCGAAAGTAGTACATAAGATATCATCCTATCAACCCAGCCGCACCCATTCTACCAACCTTACAGGAAGGCCGAGTGAGCTGTTTAGTTCTGGAGGGATAATAGCTGCCGCACTAGAAGAATTGACATCGAAAGGTAGGTGAAAGAACTATTTTTCTATCATCATAAAATTACTTTTGGCTTAAACAAGAGCACCAGTCTCTTTGAAGACGTTTGGGTTCTTAATTTTCGAAAAGATCCACTATAAATAATAAATTATAGGAAGATAATTTCTTCCTCGTATTCTTTATTGTTGTCCGCACCCTCCAACCCGCTTGTCCAAAAATTACTATCGCTACCAAAGGGAGAAATCCCGGATAAATAATTAAAAATTAAGCGGCGGACATAACATAAAGGACACTGGTGGCAGCGGTGGGATTTTCGAAATTAAAAATCCTTCTTTTTGAGCCACAGGTATCATTTTTCTACCAATTTTGATATTAAAGGTAGATTTGTGGTAATTTTCCTATTTTCAAAATTCTAAAAATTTCAAAATTATATTTTCGTGGCATTTTTGAAAGTGCCACACCCTGTTTTCGTGGACTTGCCACACCTTAACGGTTAGCAATTCCACGTATTGCGAACTCAGCGTTTTCTGCCCCTCAATCGAGTTGCGAAACACCTGAGTTCACAGTCCGCGACTTCGCGATCAAACCGCAAAGTCAGCGAAAAGTCAAACATCGACTTTATTGTCCCAGCTTCGAGCTGTTGAAAGTAATTCTTTCTCTCTCTGTCTGACTAAGTCAGCAATTTGCATTTCGAGTTTAACGACTCATAAAATCGTCGCTTCACCAACACCTTAGGGTGTGGTCACCACCATTACTCGTAATAAACAACACCGGAGGCGAAGAAATCTAACGCCTCCCCCATTTCACGGCTTACAAGCAGAAATGCCTGACAACGACAGACCCATCATCCGGCTGGATGCCACTTTGCACGATGCAAACACCCCACCAACCCAGTACGATATGGCCAAAGATCTCTATCGAGAGCTACCTAATTTCAACGGTGAAGGCCCGACTTGCGAACAAGATTTCAGAGAATTTGACGCAATCGTACGAAGCTGGTTACCATGCATCCTCCCAGACCACCATGACATGTTCGTTGCAAAAATCGCGAAGAGAATTTCGGGTCGTGCTAAGAGCATCATTGAATACACTCCGATTCACAGCGTTGAAGAACTTCTCGACGCTCTGGGAGAGAGGTTTCGCCACGGCGATCCAGCTCTTATCTGGCACAAACGTCTAGCTGCAGCGTCCCCAAAGGACGGGGAAACTATCGAAGACTTCTATTTCAGGTTACGCAAGATGATCAAAGGCCTGGAAGCTGCACTCCCAGCAGAAAATCGAGACGCCATCATGTCGCAGCAAGAAAAGGTTGCATTCGACCTCCTTTATTCCGCTTTGCCTGACCTTCCAAAATGTCTTGCGCGTCTAAAAAACCCCAGAACGCTGGAAGAGCTTTACAAGGCGATTAAAGAAGAGCGAACTCGCGAATGTTTGCGGCCTGCTCGGAAACGCGATTCTAACGAATTTTCGCGTAATTCTCATAAAGACCGTCGAGACTATGACGGAGACTATAACAGACGATACTCGAAAGACGATTATCAGAGACCTCGTCGAGATTACAACGATTACGACGATCGTAGAGAGACTAGAGGACGAACATTCAGTTACTCTAAGAATAACCACAGACGAAGTAAATATGACACAGACGACGAATACAGTGTAGACTCTGACGCCAGTGCAGAGTCCGCAGACTACTTAACTTACGCTTACACCTCAAGTAAAGGGGGACGTAGCCAGACTCGTGACGATGATTCAACTCCACGAACGTACAAGAAAAGCACCCCACGTTCTCGTACGGAAGAGCAGTTTACAGCCAGACCAAAGACAGTGACGTTTGATCCTGCTGACATAGACTCCGAAAAACTGGAGCATCTGAAATTAAACGCTCCATGTTGCGACTGTCCGTTCTGCCCTCACCGCGATTCGAATAAATCCGCCCCAAGGAAAAACAACGACGATCATTTAAACTTAATGGGCGCTCGACAGGCCGAGGCGACTGCGAGTATGCCCCGCGAGCCTCGCCGATCCATGAGTGCCCAGCAGAGGCCTCAGACTGCGAAGGAATTCAAAATCCTTCAACGCCCGAAGCCCTCGCACTAGTAATCGGTAAAGGTCCGAGAGTCTGGATGAAATCTCCAGACCTCTTCCAGGGTGGTTGTGAAGTTCTACTGGATACAGGTTCTGACCTGAACCTTCTTTGTATCGACGCTCTGGGGGATGACACCATCGTTTACCCAGAAAACGGAGGTAAAGTGGGCGGCATAGCGACCAGCAGTATGCCAATCATCGGAACTGTGACGCTCAAGGTCTTTGAAGTAGATATTTGTTTCCAGGTTGTACCTGGATCACCTGGAGGTTACCCGGGTATCCTTGGAAACGAATTTTTCATCAAAGAACGAGCTGGCATTTCCTTTTACTGGAATACGCTGGTCCTCAAAAATCGACCTATCCGTCCTATCCCTTTCACAATGGAAGACGACCTTGAAGGAGGGTATATCCTGTCGCTGGGGACAGGCCCAAAAATATTCGATTCATGTAATTCTCTTCATGGAGAATTACAGTGCTTTCTTGTGGATACAGGGGGGGATGTCTGTTTGATAAATTCTTCAGCCCTTAAACCCGAAATTAGAGTGGATCGTGGTGACACGATGCTACTCCGTGGTTTGAATGGGCATCCCATGGAGACGATCGGTTCTGTCGAACTGAAAGTTTTGGGATCCAAAATTCGATTTCACGTTTGTGAAGGTAATTTACCCTTCAACGGCGTGGGCATTTTGGGGAACAACTTTTTGAGAAAAGAGCAAGCAGAAATCTCATATAATCATCAATCTCTGAACTTATTCTCTCGACCATCTCGACCTCTATACTTCAGCCTAGGAGTAAAACCATCTCGTTCATACGTAATCCCACCCCGTATGCGAATGTCTGTTTCTGTACCTGTCCTGAATCCAAAAATCAAACAAGGCTATCTCCGTAAGATTCCTCTAGAGGAAGGACTCTTAATGGGCGAAGCTGTTGTCTCAGTGGACGAAGGTCAAGCGATGTGTATGGTCATCAATACTACATCCGACCCAGCAGAAATTAACATCGAGCCTCAGATTCTCGAGGAATTTGAATACGACCATCCAGACCTTTCAGATGAAAATTCTGAAACACCTGATTCCTCACCCGAAAGGAAATCTTTATCCAGAAGGGAGCGTATCGACGCGATCCTGAATAAAATTCCGACGGACCATCTCAATCGACTCGAGAAAAGACAAATATTTAAACTCATACAGAGAAATCATGATATTTTTCATCTTCCTGGCGATCGTTTGGGTCGCTCCAAAAAGTTCACTTGTAAAATCGAAACCACAAGCGATACGCCAGTCCGAATCAAACAATATCGTTTTCCTCAAGAACATCGCGAGGAAATCAAGAAACAAGTTGATAATTTATTCAAACAGGGAATTATACGTAAATCCAAATCTCCGTATAATTCGCCCTTGTGGATCGTCCCTAAGAAATCTGACGCACAAGGTAATAAGAAATGGAGAATGGTTATCGATTTTCGAAATTTGAATAAAATAACCATCGGGGATGCTTATCCCTTACCACTCATAATTGACATTTTAGATCAACTCGGTGGAGCGAAATATTTCAGCGTGTTTGATCTTGCAAGCGGTTTCCATCAAGTACCAATGGATCCCAGGGATGCTGAGAAAACTGCGTTTTCTACCCCTGATGGCCATTGGGAGTACTGCTGTATGCCCTTCGGGCTTGAGTGCGCTCCAGCAATTTTCCAACGCATGATGGACTCCACTTTGAGTGGCTTAAAAGGCACTGAATTGTTCATTTACCTGGATGATTTCGTAAGTTACGCATCTTCACTTGAAGAGCATGAAGTGCGAGTGCAAAGACTTTTCAACCGCCTTCGAGAGGCTGGGCTAACTCTTCAGCCCGAGAAATGTAAATTTCTCTGCCCTGAGGTGGAATATTTGGGTCATATTATCACTAAAAATGGCGTGAAACCTGACCCGAAAAAAATTTCATCCCTTAAAAATGCATCCCACCCCCGTAACCATACGGAGGCGCGCAAATTTATGGGATTAGCTAACTACTACCGACGTTTCATCGGAAACTTCGCTGAAAGAGCGAAACCAATCACTGACCTTACCAGAAAAACTAAGCCGTTCGTCTGGTCAGCTGATTCTCAAAAAGCTTTCGATGACATAAAGAATGCACTGTGCGAAAATTCATTCCTCGCTTACCCAGACTTTAATCGACCATTCATATTAGCGACTAGTTCGTCTGATGTTGGCATCTCGGGTATTTTGAGTCAAGAACTCGATAACGAAGATCAAACTCCCGAAAACCCAGACGCAATTGTTGAAAAGATTGTCTCATGTACATCTAGAGTTTTGCAAGAAACTGAAACCAGATATACACACAACGAAAAAGAATGTTTGGCTGTTTTGTATGCGGTGCAACAATTCCGGCCTTACCTCTACGGTAAGCCCTTCACCTTGTATACAAGTAGTCCTTGTATGTCCTGGTTAAAGGATAGCCAAACCGTTACAGAACGCCAAATCAAATGGAGATCTAAATTAAGCGAATATAAATTCTCTGTTGTTGTTCGTCATAAAATCTCCGAGCAATATGCAGAAGGACTATCTTACAATCCCGAGGGAAGATCTCCGGCAGAGATTAATTCAGAAGAAACACCTATCAAGGAAGCCGTAATGTTACCGCTCAAGAAAAACTCTTGTCCTGACGACGAAGCAGTAGCAGCAGTAAAACGAGGTCGAAAACCGGGAGGTAAAAATAAACCCCGTGTCAACAGCGCTCCACAACCTCGTGACACAATTGCTTCTCGTTTACGTATGAGAAGAGCCACAGAACTAAACCCAAATCGGAAAAAGGTAAATTATTGTGAGATAAGTACCGCCGAACCTGACGTTTCAGGGGGTATTGAAGACGACGTATTCGAAGAAAATCAACCACCCGCATCATCAAAACCTCAAGCTCCAGTAGATCCGGAACCAGAACCTGAAACAAATTCGGAAGAAACAGATGAGGAGGAAGAAGAAGCAGTCCGACTCATGAACGAAGAATATCTGATGAACGAACAGGATAAAAGCTCCAGCGATCAGGGGGATGAAAATTCGCCCGAGGCGATAGATCGACAACAATTGCGGGAAGATTTGAGAAAATCATTCGAACGTTTCAACAGAGCTCTTGAACAACGAACCGTTAACATCCCAGATAAAGAAGCGGATTGCTCTGTCCATCCAGACGACTACTACAATCCACTGCCAGTAGTCAGCCCTCAGGTGGCCAAAGAAGTCAGAGAATATCTTGAACAGAGTTACCTTCCGCACGAATACGATGAAAACGAAGACCCGGACGAATCCGAAGAAATAGAAGAAGAAGAAGAAGACGAATTTCTTCGAGATAATGAAAATACTGAAGAAGATGAAGACTCCAGCGAAGCCAGCTGCTCTGAACCAGAAGTCCAAGTCGAGACAAATCCAGCAACTCCACCGTTGTCGCGAGCTACCAAACTTCGCGAAAAATATTTAAGTGGTGGTTCAAGCCCATCTACTCCCATGTGGAAACACACTGTGTTGAGAGCTGCACAGAAAGAGCATAAAGGACTGGAATATGATGACCACTCTAAAACCTTCTATTGGAATGACGATGTAGAAGCAGACAATCGGAATTCTACCATCACAGCAAGACCTTCTACTTCTCAAACCTTAAATACTGAAGATTTTCCAGCTGCATCTTCCAGTATAGCACCAAAGGAAACTCCCAAGCGAATGGGGGAAGTTTCTCCAAAAAATAATGATAATAACAAAACGTTGCTGAACGAAAGCCAGCAACCCAAATCACCAAATAAAAATTCTACAAAAGATCTGACGAGAGGGGAAGAGAGCTCTTCTCAATCAAACCAATCAGAGACCACACAATATGACGAAGCCACGGTGATTCAAGTAGAGGTACACCAAGAACAAGACGACGGAAATGAGCAGGCAAATGAATCGGATCTTCGCCATGTGACACGTCCGGAAGTTGTTGACGAACAACTGGGGGATGAGCCGGCTGTGAATGATGATTTGCCACCTAAATTTCCGAATCAAGCTCCATGGTGCGTCTTCGACCCTCCATCTTCGGACATAGCCGAAGATTTGAGTGGTCAAAACTACTCACCGCCCGAAGTTTCTTCTTCATCTGGCTCTGAATCTGACAGACCTCAGAAACTGCCTAAAAATCAAATTAAATTCAAAGACAGTCGAGATGGAATCACGTATGTGAGAGATCACATGGTGCATTTCCTGTCCTTGGATTGTGAAATGATGAAACCAGTTTCAAAGCTGTTGAGAGATCTCACTTTCATCAATCGAGAAGACCTGAAAGCGGCTAGACCAAAATTGGGTGACGTACTTGTCACAAAATTGGGTCAATGTTCCATCTTTACCGTTTTCGTCAAGAAAAATCATTTTGAAAAAATCGACTTAACAAATTTAATTGAAGGACTACGAAATCTACGAGCATCCATGTTCAAACATGAGATTTATACGTTCCGCATAGCGAAACAGGGGGATGACTTCGACGATTTGAACATAAAGTCTTATCTCATACAAGAGTTGGGCGATTGTCCAATCGAGGTAACTCTTTGCGAGGGAAATATAGAAGTTCCTGCCGAAGAATTACGCGATAAAATCATCGAAGAAAACCACTGTAGCCCTATAGCAGGCCACAAAGGTGTCGTGAAAACTTATTGGCGAATCCGCGAGAGATTCTACTGGCCCGGCATGAAGGAAAAGATCTATAGATTTATCCAGAAATGCGAAATTTGCCAGAAAAACAAACTCACGCGAATAAAAACTAAACAACCAATGATGATAACCGATACTCCCTTCGAGCCCTTCGAGAAAATTTCCATCGATACCGTTGGACCACTTCCAATGACCAGAAGTGGAAATGTCCATATCCTGACGATCCAGGATAACTTTTCGAAAGCCGTAACCGCGATCCCAATACCCGATATCCGATCGACAACAGTGGCTGAAGCCCTTGTCGATCGATATATGTGTTATTATGGGTGTCCGAGAGTCATCCTCTCAGACAAAGGTACGTCATTTACCTCGAAAATAATACAACAGCTTGCAAAAGCTTTAAAAATACAAAGATTAACGACTTCGGGTTATTACCCCCAGTCAAATGGATCCCTAGAAAGGAGCCATCAACCACTGATAGACTTTTTGCGAGTAATTTCAGATAAGTATCCGAACTGGGATCGATATGTGGGTCTTGCTGCGTTGAGTTACAATACAAACGTGCACACCTCTACCAAATTCACTCCATTTGAGTTGATGTTTGGTCGAAGAGCTCGATTGCCAACCCAATTCCCTGATTATTCCAGAATCGAAACTTATTCTGATTATCTCGCTGACCTTATGGGAAGATTATCAGAAGTTAGAGAAATCGCTGCTGATTGTCTCAATAAGGCAAAACAAGATTCCAAAATTCGTTATGATCGACACATACATGCCAGAACCTTTAAAGTAGGTGATTTTATTTATGTTCTAAAAGAGCCGAGGAAAAATAAACTCGATGTTTATTACACCGGGCCTTATGAAATTGTCGAAATTAACGAATTTGGAAGTCTTATTTACCTGAATGACAAAGGGAACCGAAAATTGGTCAACCCTAATAAGGCTAAACCTGCTGTCGATCAAAAGGCTAAACCTTTATAAAGTTCTCTGTTTCAGATCCAAGGAAATAATTTACCACCATGAAGGCGTTGTTGATATTCTTGGCCATCATCATAGAAGGCAGCCAATCCAAGGACGTCATGACCATTCAACCATTGGCAGACAACCCAGGGTTATTGTATGACCCATTTAAGAGGATTCACTTGATTGAAGAAAATTGGTGCATCATTTCTTCCATTAACGTCAAGGGGTTGGTAGACCTGTACCCCTTCGAGTTGGAACATATACACTCAACCATGCTCGCTTGTGCCAAGATCATCGACGTCGGGTCCTGCATGCATTATCTGAAAATCGACATGATAAATGAGGTACAGGTTCAAATATATCAGGCCATGCATCGCTTAGACCAACTCCTCGACGAAACGAATTTCCAAACACCGCCACTTGACCGTAACCAGAGAGCTCCATGGTTCGGTTTTATAGGCACGATTTCTCGAGAATTGTTTGGGACCATGGATTATGAAGACAAGGAACACATTAATAAGGAAATCAACAAGTTATACCAAGATAATGCCGAAATGGTGCACCTGGTACAGAACGCCACTCACATCGTCAAGAGTGAGATTAATACCATCCTTCAGAGTGAGGCTCAGATGCAGTCAAATCTAAACAAACTCGCGGACGTCACTCACGCATTCATAAACGCAACGCTAAACTCCTTAGAAAAAGTCGTTTATGTCACGAAAGTCCTCATGCTGGGGGATGAGCGCTTAGAAGTCGCCAATCACCACTTACGAGTCCTGAGAGAGGCCGAAACCATCATCGAAGAGGCAAAAGCCGGCAGACTCTCTCCTCAAGCGATATCGCCAAAACAACTTTACAAAGCAACGATCGACATCATGCGGAAACATCCTGATTTAAATCCACCTCAGCCGATTGACAGGATGGACCTCTCAACCTTGTCAGCAGTATCGACAGTAAAGGTAGCAAGGGCAAAAGGTTATCTGCTCATCATAGTAACCTTGCCTCTGTTTCACAAGATTCCGCTACTATCGTATGAAATGAGACCGTTGCCAAAACCAGAAAACGTGAACGGAAAAATTCAAACTTTGACCATCTTACCATCCAAAAGGTTCTTGGTTACAGATCCAGGCCTGCGAAGATTTTTCCTGGTAGACTCTGAATATATAAATAAATGCAGAACCATCGGAGAAGATCTATCGTGTCGTCCCGATATTCCATTTCAATCTACAGAAGATCCTGAAGAAGTCGACTGCGAAATGAAGCTGCTCTTGAAATCGACAGAAGATATTTCGAGAACTTGCAACATCCGCATTATCCCCGATTGCAAAACTACGTGGATAAAGCTAAATCAACCAAACTCTTGGGCTTACTCGACCTGCAAAGAGGAAAAATTAAGTCTCAAATGTTTGGACCCCGTCGAAAAAGATTACTACATCAATGGAACAGGGATGATCCATATCCAGGGCAGATGCGAAATGAAAAACGGAAAATACTTAATCAAAAGTATAGATGAGGAAATCACCCAGCTGAATATCACGCTGCCGAAGTTAAATTTAACCTTGGAAACACTGTCAACAAATTTAACAGCTGAGCCCAAAGTCTCAGGGTTTCTCTTCAAAAAGAACATCGACCCGTTAAACACAATCGATAAATTTCAACCCTGGGGAGCAGGACTAGAAGAAACAGAAAACCGGATGTCTGAAATATCGCTGCATCATCAGGAGGACGAGATACAACGAACGATGACGGCGGGAAATATGTCTATCCTCGCCGTCTTGTGTGTCATTCTCATCGTGCCAGTTTTCCTCAAGTGTTGTATCTGCTCAGGCAAGAGGCGCTGCTTCACCTACAAGAAAAATAAGCAGCCAGTCGAGGTACTTCATAAGACAATAACAGAAACCAAACGTACCTCCGATCTCAAACCAAAGGCAGTCCAAATCAAGGATCAACCAGAGGTCATCGAACTCCAAGATCATCCGTCGACACCAACTCATGTCTCATTCTCTGCAAATCGGCGAACAACTCCAACTCGTACATCCAGAGGTCTCCGTCTCTCCGACTTTAACGCACCAATATAATCAACCTAAATAAGATAAGAGAAATGTATAATCAAACAAAAAAATTTCGCGTGGTAAAAATAGCAATCTTCTTCTAATTATTTAGGAACTGATCCCGAAGTAATTTTCGGGGCCATTTTTTTGAAACATCTACAAATTTTTGTATTCAGTTAAACATATCTATGGTTATCTTCGAAGAAGATTCCTATTTTACCACCACTTTACTTAAAAAAAAAAAGAGAAAAAATTTTAATTAAGAGACATATTACTAGACTAGACTTAAATTTTATGATAAATTTTGAAAGAAAAAGAGTAAATTTAATAATAAATTTTTACATTTAAACTATTAAAGAAATTTAAAATCACCTGAACATTCGAGGAAACAGGATAATTGGTAAATTCCTGTTAAAAACCGCGAAATTACTTTTGAAATTAAAGCAAATTATTTAAACGTTTACCTTTCATAGCGCATGCGCGAATCCAAACGCAGACGACAGCCGCTGACAAATATCACCACAGCCTTGACAAATTTTCTCATAGGACATCAATTCTCCGCCAAATTCTCCTTTAAAAATAAATCCTGGAAAACTCCTTAAAATACTCCTTTTCCACCACCTATAACAAGAAAATGGAAGCAGTAAATAGATAGAAACTTTTCTTTCAAGACCAACTTCAGAATGTTACTCACCTCAGATTAGTCATATGTTCCATAATAAACTAAGAACACTTACCTGGCGAATTAGATAATTGCGCCGTAATAAAAAAAAAAGGGAAAACAAAAAAAAAAAGGGGGTGAAACTTTAAATTCAAAAAGAAAAAGGAAAAACCAAGTTTTCCTTACGTATACACTTGCATATTTAACCATATCCGAGTTGTATACGGTTATTTTAAAGAATGTGCGAATTTTTGGGTTAAAAAGAAGGAACGCACGATCGTTAAGCTGATTTTCATTTTATTAATAAAAGAAAACCGACAGCTGAACTTGACTTGCAAGTAGTAACATCATTTCGGTTACCCAGCGAACGCTGGTGATGGCTGAATTGCCCCATTTTCTTCCTCCATCTCGAATTCCTCTTCTTCCGGCTCGTCTTCTCCATCCTCCCTAAAGAGCCAGGAAATGGATTTCCAATCCTCCATCCAATCATCCAAATCCTCGTCCTTTTCCCTCCAAAGATGCTTGCTCCATGCCAGAAAAAGCTCACGCTTTAAACGGGATGGGCAGTCCGGCAGAGAACCCCGACTCAAATAATACTAGACAAACAAACCGACATTTTAAATGACACTAAAATCACGATCAACTAGACTTTTCACCTCAACACTTACGTGTAGCAAATTATTACGCACACCACAAACATTATAACACTCACAAGTATGAATGTTGGGGGCCCAAATTTCAAAAATCCTCCGAATATAAATAAATTCGGAATAAGATCTTATAAAATAATAAATGGGATCCCCAAGGTTATACTTCTGACCGAAAGACTTACACATTGTACTAGTTACAAATCAGATGACTGAATGCCCGACTTAACGCATAAACGCGTCGTCAGCAGTAACAAGACGCGCTAACCGTGAGAACGGTTGTCGAAGTCACGCAAACTAAACTTAAGACTAAAACAATGAGAATGATTTTTAAAGACTAAACAAATAAAACGCTATACATTTTTCTAAATTCGTTCGAAATTTATTTTTTTTCAAATTCAAAACATTAGCGCCTTTTGAAAAGCCAGGCGATACTAGAGTCTTTCAGAGTAGAATTTAACAGACGCAAATCATTTCTGCATCCTCGAATGCGACGGATATATCTCAGGACTTCCATTAAATAGCTGTTACCAATTAGAACATCGTCCGTAAAATACCAATGTAAGTTGATCACGACATACTAAAATGGTCAAAAATTATCACTTTTAAAGAATGCCTCCGTATATAAAGAAAAATATGAGTATATAAAAATACCTCTAGTAAGGTAAGAGCGCGACCATCCGCTCCTATTGGGGGCAAGGGTGGTGCTATTGAATGGATCCAGTCAACCTCATATTGATGAGAAACGAACAAAAAGATTGGATCCGAATCTAGGTACCAACGGGCTCGCACCTCCATCAAAATTTCATCCAGTAAAACTGGTAAAAGATCCATTTCCGGATCAGCAATCTCGATAGTTTGACGAGTAAAACACATTTTCAGTAAATTCTGAAATTACGAGTTTCAATATATAAATATTTTTTTTTTTTGGAGTTATCAAATTCCTTAATTTTAAATTGAAAATGGGTTTTTATACCGACTTACCCCTCAACTGTAACGAGCGTCCACTAGCTTTAAGAACTACTTGATGTAAAGAAATATGTTTAAAAATCATCTTTTCTTACTCTATAAAAGAAAAAAAAAACAAACACAATAATAACCGTGGCCTTGCGAAATCAGCAAATTAAAAAAAAAAAACTGACCGCGAATAAAACCAAGCGATATACGCAAAAGCAACGAAAAGAATTCTCAAAAATCTTTCCATAAAATATCACTGAAATACTTATGGGTATACTGAGAATAATCTCAAAAAAAAAAAAAAGAAAAAAAAAAAATCATTCCTCATGCATGCTATCTATATAAGTGACCTTCATTCTTAATTTTCAGGTCGAATTCTTCAACATTATCATTAAAAAGCCATCAATTATTCAAAATTATTTACGATATAAAACATATCATTGATTTATACATGAAATAAGCTGTTTAGAGAATAGTCCTTTCGGTGACTGTAAGATGGAGACACTTACCGGTAAATCTAAGATCAATTCAGCGGTCGATACTTAGCATCTCATTGATGCCACACCGTCGCGAGAGTTGCGAACGCGGGCAAGGAAGAGACCGATTAGCGACAGCTGTCGCTCACGGTCGCGCAACGGGCTCTCTCTCCCTCCCACGTCCCGACTAAATCTATCGCGCTCACTCGCTCCTACACGACCATTTTATAAATTAAATTTAACAATAATAATTAAACTAAGTTTTATTAAAACTAAAATAAATAAAATAATAAACGACTTAACCTAAATTAATTAAACTAACTTATTTTGATAACTTAATTAATAAACCCACCTACTGATTTTCTTTTAATGGAAAATAAAAAGGGGGGGGGGAAAGAAAAAAAAACAAACAAACACAGAAATTCAAAAAAAATTAAATTTTAAATTTTATTATTGGAAAGAAAAAAAACACCACACACGAAATTGAATTTTTTTTTGGATATTTATAACACTTAATATTTATTAATTATGGTATAAAATTTTTTTTTTTTTTTTTTCCTCTCTTTTTCGGCTTCCCTCTGCCTCTTCCCCTATTCGACCGTGGAACCCTACTGGAGCCTTAGGAGTTCCCGAGTCCAGTCGCTGGAAAAAAAAAAAAAAAAAGGGGGGAGATAAGGGATAAACATTAATAGATTTTTTTTTTTTTATTAATTCAGATGAATTTTAGCTTACCGTAACAGGCTCTCGGCCGTCTCCATGAGGCAGACCGACAATACCTCGATCTCCTCATGGTTGGGGGCCATGACAACCTCAAATGGCCCCGTGGACTCCAGGGCACCTTCGAAGAACCACCGAGCCTGGATCAATTCCGGTGGAAGATGCCCCGCAGCCATCGACCACACCACGTCTATCACCTCGATAGCATTGGTCGGGTTTATAAACCCGACCAAGCTACCCACGAGAACACCCATCTGTAAGATGGTCTGAAAGAAAATTTTTTTTTTTAATAAAAAAAAAAAAAACCGACGGATAAATACGATCAATAAATGGAGCCAAACTTACCCTGGATCCACCGCGGTGAATGACGTATTGCATCCAGGACGAGAAGCCCTGGATATGTTCGTCGGTGGCATACATTTCAAAATTTTTTTTTTTATTTTATTCACCTTCACTTCAACAAGTCGAATTGCACACTGAGAATAGCTCTCAGCGGCAATTGGAATGCGTACCGAGATAAGACGGTAGCCGGAGATCAAATTCGCTTGTGCAGACGCGGCAAAACGAACTCGCAATTAAACATCGCCAGATGTCGGCTCGATGCAGATTTGCAGTCAATCGCGAAACTATCTTCTCCAGCTTATTTCAGTATCTAGACAACCTTATATTTCTCAAGGTCACCTGTATATTGATGCATATATATATAATATATCTATATATATATTTACAACTATATGGGAATCATATGAATGGAATTTTATATTTAATCCTTATATTTATAAATAATAATTATATTTTTCTTTGGTGATGGAAACCGTAGATTTTAGGGGAAAAACTTTATAAATTTTTACTAACTAACATATATACGTGCATTACAACGTATACACCATAAATATTGGGAACCTCAGATGTAATCTTCTATATTTTAAATACTTTCATATATTTAGCTGTAAGTTTCTTTTTGAATAAATTTGTAAGCGTTATCGCGAGCTTTTCGAAAGAGGGGACATATGTTTAGGAAAGCAAGAGAATTTTGCAACACTCTTACTTTCCGGGGGATTGTTATGTCCAAATAATTTTTTTTTTATGTTAATAATTATTTAAAATAATTATTCCTGAGCTCCTCTTTGAAAAGCGCGCGACAACGCAGCGTCAGCTTTTTCACCTTTTTATGCGGCAAAGAATAGTGGGAAGACACCTGCAATAAGTTTAACGAATAAATGATAAACTGTCGTCACTTTCAACCAATGACGATAATTAAAAATTCCCCATCAATTGTCAAAGCAAAGTTTATAAAAAGCCTGAGCACCATGGCTCAGGGCCTTCAGTTCATTTTTAACTTCTTGGTCCGCGTAAACGGCGTCGATAGCCCGTAATCTTATTGCAGAAATCTTCCGACGTGGCAATAAGTAATCGTCGCTGATTTAGGTATCCGGCTGATTAATTTCGTGTAGGATATTATTTTATCAGTTACGGTTTTCCAAATTCACTTTAAATAAATTGTAAATCGATCTAGGTATCCGGCTGATTAAGTTCGTGTAGGATATTAATTTATTCATTTACAAAACTTCAAATCAATGAAACCGTAAATCGATCTAGGTATCCGGCTGATTAAGTTCGTGTAGGATATTAATTTATTCATTTACGGTCATTATTAATAAATTAAATTGCCAATTGAGTTAGATACTCGGCTGATAGTCAACTATCGTGTAGAGTATAGTTCTTAATTGCAATTGAAAGATCTCGAAGATCTATCCGGTTCGAGTGAATTGTGACACAAATCACGTGAATTTGTGATCTCACTTTGTGCCGAGTTTCTGCGCATAAAACCCCTTTTGGGTGTGAAAAAAGGACGCATTTATAAATAAAAATCTGTTTAAAAATATCCGATAAGATAAATAATTTTATAATATAAATAAAATATAAAGTTGTGAAAAACTAGAGTGAACAAGTGACGTTCAGTTAAGACGTTGTAAATTAAAATATAATAAAAGATCAAGTTCATCACTCAAGCCGTTCGATTTTCATTCGAAAGTAGTACATAAGATATCATCCTATCAACCCAGCCGCACCCATTCTACCAACCTTACAGGAAGGCCGAGTGAGCTGTTTAGTTCTGGAGGGATAATAGCTGCCGCACTAGAAGAATTGACATCGAAAGGTAGGTGAAAGAACTATTTTTCTATCATCATAAAATTACTTTTGGCTTAAACAAGAGCACCAGTCTCTTTGAAGACGTTTGGGTTCTTAATTTTCGAAAAGATCCACTATAAATAATAAATTATAGGAAGATAATTTCTTCCTCGTATTCTTTATTGTTGTCCGCACCCTCCAACCCGCTTGTCCAAAAATTACTATCGCTACCAAAGGGAGAAATCCCGGATAAATAATTAAAAATTAAGCGGCGGACATAACACAGTTATAACAGTTGAAAGTCATTGCATATTTTTAAAAAGTGGGGGGCACTCTCTGAGAATGCCCTTAAATGGCTAATGTTTTAAATAAACTTTAGGTTAGTATGTGGAGGACCGAAATACATAAAAATCATGCTTAGTTAGGGTTAAAAAAATTTATAAATTTAAAAAACGGTCGATTTTTGTGTATTTTTGAGGTTTTTTAAAGTTTTTTAAAAATCTGAGGGTGTACGGGTTAAACGGACCTCGGATTCGGATTCAGCGGGTCAAATTACATGGGAATAAATCGGTCCCGTCAAAAGTACAGAGAACTTATTTTTTTTTGTGTGCCGGTGTAATATAACTTATTAATAATAATTCGTATTTAGAACAGTTTGCGAAACGTAGTTGTAGTTTAGAAAATTCACAGCACGTAGATTATGTTCACTGAATGTCAATTCAGAGACTAATGAACACTGCTTTTCAACGATCCTCTATTTATATGAGCCGCGCAACTGTGGTGGCGCTACTGTACATCCCCTAAAAGATGATGAAATACTGACCGTTATTGCATCAGCCACACAGCATTTCTCGGAATGATGACGTATTTCTAACGGTTTTCCAGAGGGCGCCACAAGTTCCCTCTCCCCTTTTTCTGATGCAATCCTGAGACTTATGACGTCATCAACGAGTTTCAACTTAATCGGAACAAGTTCAAGCATGTTTAGAATGGGGATTTAAGCAGCTGAAAACAGGTTTCAACTTGTTTGAAACACGTTTTTACTTGCTTCAGAATGGAGTTTTAACGAGTTGAAACTGGTTTCTACTTGTTTTAAAAGTTTTAATTTGTTGAAAATGATATTTCCATAGAAAATTCAATAAATTATTATACCCATATATTTTCAAAGATAATTGTAGGTGATTTTACAATAATTTTAAGAAAAATAAATCCATATCATTTCAATTAAAATATTTTTTCTTGACTAAAAATAATAGATTAATTGCATTCCGTATGATAATTATTGATTTTTCTATAGTGAATAATTGTAGTCGAGAAATTTCTACAGAATAAGTCATTACATTAGTTTCTAAGAAGTAGGTGATAGCATACTTATTTCTCAAATAAACAACGCAATAGATGACGTCATATTCTGAGAAGACGCCAACACATACTATAGATAACCACACCTATTCCAAGAAGACGCTAACGGTATTGTAGATGGCAGCACTTATATTTTTTAATGAGAAAAAGTACAACGCAATAGATGACGTCATATTGCGAGAAGACGCCAACACATACTATAGATAACATTATAAGAATGTGAGATTGTAAAAAAAATATATAATGATAAAATTATGAATTATAGCTCAGTCTTGCATCATACTTCGACTGTCACGGAGTTAAAAATGGCTTTGATATTGAATATTCAAGGATTTATGACTGACAATAATTTTATTGTCAAAGAATTGTCAACAATTGGTATTCATGATGATAATTTGGTGGATGCTACATGTTTGCTTTTTAAATCACCATTTGATCAATTCGATCTAACTGATTCGGAAAAACGTCAGAATGATTGGCTAACTGATTATCATCATGGATTAGCCTGGAATTCTGGTATAATACCGTACGAGAATGCAAAAGATATACTCACTATTATATTACGAAATACAACCTACATTTATGTCAAAGGAGCTATGAAAAAGAATTGGTTGAATTCAGTACTCGATGATAAAAAACCGATCATTGATCTAGAGGAGTTAAAATGTCCATCATTAAAAAATTTCATTGGAAACTATTTTTGTCCATATGAAAAATTTCATAACTCTGAGAATAATTATTATTCCTGTACTTATAATAATGTAAGATGTGTAAGGAATTGGTTTCTTGAAAATTGTTCTACTGCATCAATAGCCAGATCAATTTCAATATACTATCAGTTATATCAAAATATGAACGATATGACATCAGAGGACATTGCTAATTTACCCGCTGAATTTATTATTAAACATTCATCGGATCAGATAGATCAAATTTGGAACAAATTATCTGAGAAATTAAAAACAAATAAAAATATTAAAAATTATCGTCGTTGCCGACGCCATTATTTGTCAGATTTACTTGATTTTGGAGAATTTGATTGTATAAATCTGGTGAATTAATAAAAATATCTTTAGAATTAATAAATTGTGTTTGATAATTAAATAATTCCTATACTTAAATTAATTATTTTTTTTATATTCCATATATTTTACAAAAATATTTATAGTTATAAGATATAAAAATAATTTTAAATGAGTTTAATTGAATGATTTACAATTTAATTAAATTATAAAGTTCAAACTCATACCAACTATTCCCGCCTAAAAACCTCCTGTCGATATTGCAAGTCTACCAGTCAGTATAGCAAGTACATACTCGAATATACAGATGTCGCTACTGCTAGTTGTCTCAGTGTATATGCTAGGGGGGTTCTGAGCGTTCTTTTTATCCCCAACCGTCATCGTGTCGACGCGTCGTTGGAGATTTTTATAAACGTAAGCATTTTTTTAATTGATGAATAATTTATTTTATCAATTATTAAAAATCATAATAATTAATTTTTTTGCAAATAAAAAAAAATGTGAGTTTTTGTGCATGTGAGTTTTTTTGTGAATGTGGATTTTTTTTTTTGTAGACGTAAATTTTTTTGTGTGCATGTGAATATTAGTGTGCATGTATATGTTTGAGTGCATGTTAATTTTTGTGTGCATGTGTATGTTTGTGCATGCGTATGTTTGTGTGCATTTTAATTTTTGTGTGCATGTGAATATTAGTGTGCATGTATATGTTTGTGTGCATGTTAATTTTTGTGTGCATGTGTATGTTTGTGTGCATGTGTATGTTTGTGTGCATGTGTATCTTTGTGTACATGTGTATGTTTGTGTGCATGTTAATTTTTGTGTGCATGTGTATGTTTGTGCATGCGTATGTTTATGTGCATGTGAATTTTTTGTGTGCAGGTGTATGTATGTTTGTGTGCTAAAAAATAAAGATTTTTTTATAACTGCTGCCTATAAAGTTCAATATTCGAGCGTCGTGTGGCGCGAGTAAAATAGGTCTTTCTCTCGATAACTTGACGGAACTATAGAACGATGTCGAAAAATCAGCTGTTGGACTTTTCAGCATGATTTTACTGTGCTGAAAAGTAATTGCCTATAGGAAATGTATACAAATTACCAAGCAACCGTCGTTCATTCGAGTTAGAAAAAGATAGTGATACTTTTTTCTCCATATACTCCTACTGTCGCATTTATCCTGAAATTCGCACATGCGCAGATAGAAAGACGACAATTGGAAACCTGCATAGTGATCATATGTTTCTTATTCTTATTGAATATCATAACTTGTGTGTTTGTATTGTGAAAATAATATTATCATATTATTAATCGTTCATTAAAAATTTTCACATTATTAAAAACAGTCACAGATTTTGATTAATAAAATTAATAAACTAATTGATAGAATTCAATTGAAAAATAAAACATGAATAGATTGTTATTATTTACACTTGTACAATTGTTTATATTTAGAAGGTAATTTTTTATTCTTTAAATGATTGAATTCCTCTCGATTAAACTTTAAAGGCAGTCGTTATAAAAAATATTGTTCGATACAAAGGATTAAAAAGAGGGATACGGTATGCATGTATTGTCAACACTCGTTTAGGGATATGTTACATTCACAACGAGAACTCGTACCTACATCTCTCTCGCACTCGCTTCGCTCGTGCCAGAAAGATGTATGTACTCGTTCTCGTTGAGAATGCGGCATAACCCAAGACTGGTGTCGCCAATCCAAGCATGCCGCAAACCCTCTTTTTAATCCTACGTATCGAAAATAGCTATTTATAAATATTCTTTCCTTTTCCTTATTTCATTTTTTCAATAATATGTTTTTTGTTTTTCGGTTTTTTTTGGCCGGTTTTTTGTAGGCTTGTCATCTTTTTTATTCTAAAAAAAAAAATGGACAGTCTTGATTTTGTGTTCCCAGCTCGTTGGTTAAGACACATGAGTATCACTAATATATATGATATATTAATATCACAAATCGAAGCAATAGTTTTCGGGGGTGAATGCTTGCAACGGCAGATCTTCATTGTTCGCAATATTGCGACTGAATTGATAATGCTGCCGTTACACCAATACTGGTACTTCAGGATACCTGAAGTACCAGATGATCTTGTTGTTCGGAACGATTATTTCGTTAACACTACTTTGAACTACCTACTTTCGAAGTTCCTCAACGATCTCATTATAGAATTTCCGAATTTGAGATCGTTGTTCAATATTCCTGGCAATCATGAACAGATCCCTCCTCCGGTAATAATCGACCTGGTCGATGATTGAAACAGGTAATTAATTGTTATCCTTAATTAAAATTGTTAAAATGCTAATAATTATATGTTATTTTATCACGAGCTTATCATTTACACAATCTGGCACCCCGGGCTTCAGTCATCACACGCATCCATTCTTGAATCCAATCCCAATATTAATAACCCCCCCCCCCACATAAAATCAATAACTCATACATAAAATCAATTAATCAATAACCCATACATACATACATAAAATCAATCAATCAATAACCCACACATACATAAACCATACTTCAGTAAACTGCTAATGCTAATAATTGTTTTTTATATTCAATTTTTTGTAATTTTCCCGATTTATTGTTCTTTTATATCCAATTTTTTGTGATTTTTTCCAGATTTTTACTACCAATTTGTATCATTTTCGTACTTTTTCCTGATTTATTGTCTTTTTTCCGATTTTTTTAATACCAATTTATGTAATTTTCATCTTTTGTATAATTTTTTTTCATGTTTTTTCTAATTTATTGTATTTTTGATCTTCAAGTTACTAAAAAAATACAATTATTATGACGTATTAATAAGTTAATTACAATATTAAAACTATAATATTTAAATAAATATTGAAAAAAAAAATATTTGGTAAAAACAAAAAAATCTGTTGTAAATAATTTATTGTTTCAACCTATCATTTAATCTATTTTTTCAAATTTATTATTTTAACATGTCTTTTTAATCTATCCTTTTAAATTTATTCTTAACCTATCTTTCTGATAAATTTATTGATTAATTTAGTCTATTCTTATAACTACACGGGAAAAAATGCTGGGGTAGAATTTACCACACCAAACTGGTAAAAATGTTACTACACTGTGTGGTCGCCGCAATGACAACTGTAGTAACATAAGCCACAGTGTGCGTGATTTTTTACTACTATAAGAGTTCTGCTTACTACTGTAATGTGGTAAAACTTTGTAGTTTCCACAACTACTCAATGTAGTATAAAATACTTATTTTGTGGTTTTGGGAACCACACAATTTTATATGAATTGGTATCTGTTACTATTTTTGGAGTATACAATACCAGATTACTTGTACAATCTACTCCAATGTGTGGTAAAATGATCGAAAGAAGAAAATAACAGCGCCACCTACAACTTTTTTACTCCATTCTGTGGGTATTCTCAACTTGTGTTATTGTATTTATTATTATAAATAATATTATAAAACATTATAAATAATAATATATATAATTAAAAATATTTATATACATAATTAAAAATCGAGGCGTGCAATTATAATTTATATAATTTAAAAAAAATATATATATAACAAATATAATACAAAAAAATTTCTTTTGTATTACCTGTTATTCTTCCTATTGTTTACCTCACCTACAACTTCTATTAAATTTTATTTTTATGCTCTTATCAGTGAATCGTGATTTTAATGCAATTTTTCGAATCATTGCCTATTGAGTATTTGTTATTTATTAGAATTATAACTTTTATATCGATGTTTTTTATATTTTCTATTAATAAAAATTAATACTTAATTATTCGAAGTTTATGCTTATACGAAAATTTATTAATTACAAATATATTTTTAAAATTATCCTTATCGGATATTGATAAAAAGTAGGCTTTTGAAATTTAAGTCCTTATTATTTTAAGTTATTAATTAATAAATTCAATTTTATATCATTTTAATTTGATATACTGTAAGTCTGAAGAATCTAAGATTAATTTTTATATTTTTATAACGTTTTCAATATCATAAAAACTAATGATCGTTATCTAACAGATATTTAATTAATACATTACGAATAAAATATATTCTACTATGTTGTAGAGTAAAATGAACCACAGTGGTTATTTAATGCTAGTTCTTATTACTACTTACTGTAGTAAATGGTACTACCGGTTGTGTACCACAGTGTACTAGTAACTGTTACTAAACGTGTAGTTATCCTATATATTACTAGTCAGTGTAGTAAATGGAACTCCATTTGTAGTAAATTTAACTACACATTTTTTTTCGTGTATGAACCTATCATAACCTTTTAATTAATATATAAATTTATTCTGTACTTACAAGCTATAAAACCTATCATAACCTCTTTATTACATAAATTTAACCTGTACTTACAAACTATAACCTCTCAATCAATATAGAAATTAAGTCTACACTTATATACTATAAACATAACTTTTTAATTATAATGATTATTATATTAATTTATTAGCCTATACTTATGAACTATAAATCTTAATATAACCTCTTAATTAGTTTTCTGATTGAAAAAAATATGAATAATTAATAATTAAATTGAAAAGGTAATCACAAATAATACAAGTTGGTATGAGGATGAATATTTTTTTATTGTATATTCAGAGTTCCACACATAAAAATTCGAATTTGTTGGATTTACCACCCAGATACATAAAAAAAAGTTGTCTCTTCATGGCTAGTATACATAGTTCTTCAGGTTTGGCTTCGTAAAACTTCGCCGTTCGTGGTGGTAAGAAAACGTTGAAATCCTCACGGATTCTGGCAATAATGCGGAGTCCATATTTCGTATAGATCATCTTCAGTTCCGAAACTTCAAATTTTTCGTTGACTGGAATATCTGCGAATCTGTGTGTTGGTAGGAAATCTTCCAACCGGTTAATTAAATTTATTTCAGTAAGATCCATTGTTCTGTAATTAAATTTATTAATTAATAATTATTGTAATTAGTTAATCATTGATAAAAGACAACTTTTGAGGTTATACATACCTTATACTGGTTGAATATGATTTTTTTCAGGTTATACACTTAATTATGATTTTTTTCAGGTGATACACTGAATTATGATATATATAGGTTATGATTTTTTAGCTTAATCACGTAGATTTGACTTATACGATTCTTTTCAAGAGTCTGTTGAGCTCTGGGAAAAAGAGCTCGTTTATATGTGCTCATCCCCTCCATCATCAACTTGCCCTGATTGGTGTTCTAATTTACCCCCACCACACCCTCATCGATGTTGATTGGCCAATTCAAGTCTGAACCTGCACGATGACGTCACAAAGAACATTCTAGAAGGACGCTAACCTCAAAATTTTAAGTCAACTGCGCAGTTAAAACCGGTTTTAATTGCGTCGTAACAAAGCTTCCGGGAATGTGACGTCAGCAAACAGGTTTCGACTTGTCGTTCTATAAATAGATTTCCGAGAATGTGACGTCGTAGAACAGGTTTAAACCTGTTATTCTATAAATAGAATATGACGTCTTTATACAAGCTTGAACCTGTTATGCTATAAATAGAATACGAAGAATATGACGTCATGGAACAGGTTTAAACCTGTTATTCTATAAATAGAATATGACGTCGTTATACAAGTTTGAACCTGTTATGCTATAAATAAAATACCAAGAATATGAGGTCATTCAATTGCGTCGTAATAAAATTATTGTAAACATACAGTGAGTGTATGTTTACGATACGCTTAGCATGGACACGAACCATGTCGATAAAACAGTATGGACACAAACCATATCGATAAAATTTAGCATGGACATAAACCATGTCGATATCCAATGGTAATATCGATAAAAACTTACTGACTCAGCAGTAGGCACGACATAACAAAAATGGCTGTTAACTTACACAAAATGGCCGTGAATGAGCACAAAATGGCCGCAAATGAGCACAAAATGGCCGTAAATAAGCACAAAATGACCAAAAATATAGATAAAACGGGGCATTCCGACCGCGGAGATACCGACCGCCAGTAACTCGGTCGTTACGGCAGGTACCTACAAGTGCTGCTGCCCCAGAACTCTCATCATTACACTACTAACAGCGTCTGCTCTCCTTGATTATCCGTATCTTTCTGCCTACTTTCTGGGCCGGCCACTTGTTGGCCACCCGCGTGGCGCAAAAATCGCCCTTCATTACTATTATTATTGTTATTAAGTCCTGGGCCTTTTTAAATCAATTAAATAAATTATAAAAACATTTTTATCCCACCTGAATGATACATATTAACTAAATACATTTGTCCAGTATTTATTCATGTCAAAATAATAATTATAAAAGATATATTTAATTAAATAATAATTATTCAAAACCGCATGTTATCCATCGATATTGCAGGAAAAAATATTGATTTTTCCCCTCCTCTGCAGTCAATACTTCTCATCTCCTTAATACCTGGATATGGAATTCTTACTAAATAAAATAAAGACAATGATTGGGGCATAATGTGACCACACATTGTGTCTCCTGAATAACGGAAAATAACAAATATTCCCATATACATAATTAATATTAAATATAATTATTTTTAAATTATAAATTAAAATTTTAGCACACACGTGCTCTCAGTCACACTGCGCGCATGCGCGAGCAAACGCTGTCTCAGCAACCGCGTGGCAACGAAATGCCCGCGTAACCATTCAAATTCGAACCTAAATAATATTTTTAATGCTTAATACTAGTTAATTATTAATTAATTTGAATGGTTACGTGACAAAATTAATTTGATTACGTTTTCAATACCCCGTCTTTTAATATTTTATTATAATTAAAATTTATTCCTTTTAAAAATTTAACTACGTTTAATAATTATTAAGATGATATTAATAAATTCAAGTGTTTGATTATTAATAATAGTGATAAATTTAATTTATTTAAATTTAATTATTTGAATTTAATTTTTCTTATTTCTGCTACTCTCTAGTCGAGACTTACCATTTGAAATTTACTTTATCAACTGCAATTGGTTTTGTAGCTGAGCACCAAATAGAGCTTAGATTACCAGTCGTTCTTCACCAACCATACTGGGAACAAACTAGTATATCCTCCAAAAAGGTTGCGCGTTGAAAGTAATTGGCATCATTTACTCGTTGACTAAAAATATTCCTGACTTTAACAAAGACAAGACTGAAATGTTGTTAGCTTAATATGTAATTTCTCGATCATCAAATTGACATTATTCGAAAATAATTCAAAAAGTAAATTTTATATTATGTCTCTTTAATAATATCTTACCAGTTATTTTTCATAACTGCTTTAAATCAAATCAGCAATAAGCCGGTTATGCTCAAAATCAGTTGGTATCATTGCAGGCCGTTCTTATCAGTCATATGTAGTCTTATAATACTTTCTTTAAATCTAAATTTTTTAATTGAACCCCTCCACAATCTGCAATTCGATTAACTTCTACTTGGTTCAAATATAGCTTTCCTCATTGGTATTATAGGAACAATTCTTCTTGGTATTATGTGAGACTGAAAGAAACTAGCTGTTAGGACAAATCCATGGCCATCATAACCGGCACACAAAAAAAAATCTGTCTATCGGTTGACCCTGCGGGCCAGCCCCAAAACTTCCCGCTGTTTGCGAGCTCCTTGAGCTCGAAAACATTGTTGTGAGTACATTTTCGAGCTCTTCGAGCTCGAAAATACTATTGTATCCCATTCTTTTCGAAAAAAACCGTTTTTAGCATTTCTTTCTCCCACGATATCTCACGAACGAATCGACTGATTTCAATGATTGAGGCGGCAATCGACGTGTTTTATTGAGTTCTAGAGCTGATTAAATTTTGAAATTGTTTGGTTAAGTCGTTTCAAAGATATTCGCAAAAAACCGTTTTTTGGCATTTCTTTTGCCCACGATATCTCACGAACGAATAAACCGATTTTGATGGTTGAGGCGGCAATCGACGCGTTTTATTGAGTTCTAGAGCTGATTAGATTTTGAAGTTGATCGTATAAGTCGTTTATGAGAAATCAATAAAAAACTAAAATAAAAAAAACATTTTAATTCTTATTCTTTCTATAACTTGTAAACTACATGACCGATTTACCCCAGAATCTAATCAAGACTAAGTTTTGGTGAGCTCTTTAGATCGCCACCAAGTACGTTCAAATCGGTTCATCCGTTCCAAAGATATCGTCGAACAAAAAAAAGTTCACACACACACACACACACACACATACACACGGACGTCCACGCGGGAATAGTCAGAATAGTTTCCTAGGACCTCAAAACGTCGACATCTGATGAAAACTCGATTTTCGAAAATCGGACCGAAACCAATAACTTCCCTTTTTTGAAAATTTGCAATTTTCTTAGCGGGAAGTTAAAAAAGACCATTCGGCAGCCGAAATGGAAGGTAGATTTTCTAATGAATCTATATGAAAAGTTACATACATACATATCTTGTGATACATGTTAGTGTATAGACATGATATGAGATTAGGCTCGTTTTCTTAGAGTGAGGGTAAAAAAAGACAACGACTATTTTCGATAGAGAACGTCAGATAGTTGATTTGACAAAACATTATATAGGTAATGTATTAAACTAACCTTCACGTAAACAAAGTATAAAAATTTAATTAATATGAGATCGTAATTGTAATCGCTATTATGATGGCAATACTAGTGATAATTATAGGGATTAGAGGTACATTTGATACATCATAAATAATAAAAAAAATACTTTTAAATATAAAATATTTGTAAATTTACAGGTTATTTTGTTCACAATAAAATTCAACTGACAAAATTGTATTATAATGGGAAATGCATAAGTTATGTAGAATGAACACCATATTTGCAACATTTGTTGATTTCATTAGAATTTTCAAGACCATCAAATTGTTGGAAGAAATGGTCAAAATGTAAAGTTTAAGGTCATAAATTAAAGCTTATTAGTCAAGCTTTAAAATCCTTTTTACAAAAATTCTCTATGAATTTTAGTTTTAAAGTTATATGAACTTTAAAAGTGATTAAAAACTGATTTTTTTCGAAAAATCGTATAAATTTCAAACAGCCATAACTTCTAAACTAATCGACCAATTCGGCCCCTCGAACTTAACCGTGGTAATTACACATAAAATAAGTGGAGAAAATTTCATTAAGATCAGGTAAGAATTTTAGACGCTATCATGTCCTCAAAAGTGCGTTATATTACATAAATATATATATATATATATATATAATTTATCATTTCCGTCCAGATTAATTTCACTTAGATTAATTGAAAAACTAGTAAAACATTTATTATAATTGGCAATATATTTTATTTATTAACGTATCATATATTAATGTTGATCATTAATGTGAAAATAATTATAATTTTTTATTTTGAAGTCTGGCACAAGTTTTAACGTAAGCAACCCATTAAGAACAGAAGGTACTGAAGAAAGTGAACAGAGTAATGGAGAAAGTAGTGAAGTCGATAGAGATGATGATGGAATCGATGAATTTGATAGAAATGGATAAATGGATCAATTATCGGCAGAAACTTTATTAAAAAAAATGTATCGAGAAATGCAACAAACAAAAACAGCCCAAGCCAGTTTTTTACAAAATAATCTACAGATTAATAGATAAAATATTGATGAAGTCAACAATGTTCAGGTTTTATAAAATTTATCTATTACATTTTGAAAAATGTTTTAATCTGTTAATCAGTTTTCAAATTTTACATTGTAAAAAATTTTGAGTCTGTGGTGTAGTGTTAATGATTTGAATTTAAAATTTTCAACATTGCCAGTGTCAAAGTTACACGACGCACGGTGTTAAATTTTCGACCGTGCGGATTAGAATGTTCTAACTTATCTAAATATCAGAAATTAAATTAAATCATAATCAATATGTATTTATTATCAGCATGAGCTCGGACATGTTGGAAGTGGAGTATTTATTTCTTCGAATTCTTAAAGTGCAGCAAAGAAAAAATCAGCATACCAGTCAATGGGAATTTCACTGGTAAAAGCTTTATTCCCACCCGAAGTTCTGCTTGCAAGTAATCTTCTAGGAAATTCTAGTAAAATTGACAAAAATGCACTAAAGCGGCCAGTCCTTGATCAAGATAAAATTGCAGCTCTAGAAGGTAAATTAATCTACATAGTGCAAACTAGCAATTTGACAGTTCCTTACCAGCACCCAGATTCTCTTTTTTAGTTAACTAAATAATATAAAAACCATTGATGATTTTTTTTTTACCAACTAGATGCATTTTTTTTTAAATCGTTAAATAGATTATATTATTGGTAATTGAATGAAGATTTAGCACCCCTGTTTAGAAAATCTCATAGAATCCTATAAATTCCCATAGAGATTTTATAAGAATGAATGAGTTCTATGAGAAGTCCTAAAATTAAGTATAGGGCTTTATACATACAGCTATAAGAATCTATCGGATTTTTTAAGCAGGGATTGGTTTTATTACAAAAATATGTATTTAAACATTTTGAACAAAAAAAGTGTGATAATTAATTGTAATAAGTATTGAAAAGTTTTAAGAACTTCTAAAATTTTTAGTTGCATTAAAATAGAAAAAATAAAATTTTTTTTAGAAAACTAAATTATGAAAAACTGGGTACTATGCAGTTTACCCTGTATTAATACTTTCGTTTAATATCTAAAGCTTTTTGTGTATTTTCAAGTGTTTTTACTTAATACGTTATTTCGCAGAAACTCTCAAAGGAAAATTCCCCGATTATAAAAAATCACTTTTCCGGATCTGCCATCAATATTATGTTGGTAGACTTGAGAAGAAAAAATAAATTGAAAATCGCCGCTGATAATAAAGTATAACATAGATATTACAATTTCATATTTTAGGAGAATTAATGCATCTCTTTTTACAGAATAATTAGTTGTTATGTCCGCCGCTTAATTTTTAATTATTTATCCGGGATTTCTCCCTTTGGTAGCGATAGTAATTTTGGACAAGCGGGTTGGAGGGTGCGGACAACAATAAAGAATACGAGGAAGAAATTATCTTCCCATAATTTATTATTTATAGTGGATCTTTTCGAAAATTAAGAACCCAAACGTCTTCGAAGAGACTGGTGCTCTTGTTTAAACCAAAAGTATTTTATGATGATAGAAAAATAATTCTTTCACCTACCTTTCGATGTCAATTCTTCTAGTGCGGCAGTTATTATCCCTCCAGAACTAAACAGCTCACTCGGCCTTCCTGTAAGGTTGGTAGAATGGGTGCGGCTGGGTTGATAGGATGATAACTTATGTACTACTTTCGAATGAAAATCGAACGGCTTGAGTAATGAACTTGATCTTTTATTACGTATTTCAAATTACAACGTTTTAACTGAACGTCACTTGTTCACTCTAGTTTTTCACAACTTTTATATGATTTGTATTATAAGATTATTTATCTTATCGAATATTTTAAACAGATTTTTAATTATAAATATGCGTCCTTTTTCACACCCAAAAGGGGTTTTTATGCGCAGAAACTCGGCACAAAGTGAGATCACAAATTCACGTGATTTGTGTCACAATTCACTCGAACCGGATAGATCTTTGAGATCTTTCAATTGCAATTAAGAACTATACTCTACACGATAGTTGACTATCAGCCGAGTATCTAACTCAATTGGCAATTTAATTTATTAATAATGACCGTAAATGAATAAATTAATATCCTACACGAACTTAATCAGCCGGATACCTAGATCGATTTACGGTTTAATTGATTTGAATTTTTGTAAATGAATAAATTAATATCCTACACGAAATTAATCAGCCGGATACCTAGATCGATTTACAATTTATTTAAAATGAATTTTTGGAAAACCGTAACTGATAAAATAATATCCTACACGAAATTAATCAGCCGGATACCTAAATCAGCGACGATTACTTATTGCCACGTCGGAAGATTTCTGCAATAAGATTACGGGCTATCGACGCCGTTTACGCGGACCAAGAAGTTAAAAATGAACTGAAGGCCCTGAGCCATGGTGCTCAGGCTTTTTATAAACTTTGCTTTGACAATTGATGGGGAATTTTTAATTATCGTCATTGGTGGAAAGTGACGACAGTTTATTATTTATTCGTTAAACTTATTGCAGGTGTCTTCCCACTATTCTTTGCCGCATAAAAAGGTGAAAAAGCTGACGCTGCGTTTTCGCGCGCTTTTCAAAGAGGAGCTCAGTAATAATTATTTTAAATAATTATTAAAATAAAAACAAAAAATTATTTGGACATAACATAGTTAAACAGTAATTAAAAATATAAAAATAATGTAAATGAGAAAGCATTCATTTTTTTTTCAAGTTATGGAATATTCAAGTATACAACATCGTTTGGTATAACCAAATTATCCATTTAATCGTTTTTTGTTGATTGTAACAGTTTATTCAATTGGAATTGGTGATAAAAACAATCCTGTATTGTTGTATTTTTCTGTATTGCTGTATTTCTAATTGAAACTTAATCATTAAAAATATATTTTTACTCAAAAAGTTTATTTATGATTTTTCTATTCATACAATTTTATTCCGCATTACTCGATTTCGTATTTTTTTTTTTTTTTTATAAAGAAAACAATTCTATTTTTAACTTCTGAAACGAAGTTGAGGTCCACCCCTCCAGTAGGGATGAATCAACCGTCCGTTACCCATTTAAATTAAATGGGCCCGTGTCCCTTTTAGCTAGTAAGCTAATTATTTGGTAACTGATCCTGGTGTTACCCGGTTCGTAAGGACCAGACGACCGGTTGGCTATAAATTTATATATGCAAAAGGCATATAAAGGATCGGGAGTCGTGGGGCATGTAATAGGGTAGTAATATACCAGAAGAGAATATAGACTACAGGTGGTTGCAAATAAGCCAAACTAGTGAGAAGCACAAGAAATTATAGAAGTATAATAATAGTGTTATTATACTTACCTGTGAGGTGTTGATTCACTGGTACCGATGATTGAGAGCAATAAATAATTAAGACAATTGTGAGCTCTGTATCACAATTGTCTGGTATAACTACAAGCAGGTATTGTAGATGAGTATCGCGGCAGGTACGCGCTTCTGTAAGCAGGTATTACAGGATAGGTCGCGGCAGGTACGCGCTTCCACAAGCAAGTATTGTGGGATAATATCGTGGCAGGTACACGCTTCTACGAGCAGGTATCGTAGGGAAATATCATGGCAGGTACACGCTTCTACAAGCAGGTATCGTAGGAAAAGGATGTAGCAGGTATACATCCTACGGGGTTACCGTCTTCTATAGGCAGGTACTATAGGCTAGGATGAGGATACAGCAGGTATGCACCTCTACGGGGTTACCGTCTTCTACAGGAAGGTATGTAGGCTAGGAAGTGTAGCAGGTATACACGAGAATAATCATTTCAGTTAATGATTATTCGATTAATTAAAAAGTATACTTAAATACTACTAAATACTCAGGCGTAGACAGGTAAAAGTTAAAAGAAAGAGTTAAAAGAATAAACTATATTTATTATAAAGTCATAGTGACAGTAAGTTGAGAAATAGGTAAAGAGCTACTAATTAGCGGCGCGTAGGCCTTTATATAGATTCACGTCGATGCTCATGCGTCGACGTGATGCGCATCCCTTCCATTTAAAATTCAAATGGAGAGGGATTATTAAATAATAACAATAATTAGGTATAATTTAGCCGGTAGACCAGATAACGTGTGGTAACTACCCCGGGTAACGGCCTATTATCATGGTGCGATAACGAGGATTTGTAAACCTCGTTACACTTCTTAAGAATATTCTGATCTCTATGGCGTCAAGGATATAAATGTTAAGACCAAAAAAACTTTTAGATATACAAATTATCGATAGAAATTTTTATTGATACAAAAATTATACGCAAAAAAACTTTCAAATAAATTTTTTATATTGCTATTAACTGTATTCTGTACTATGGATCCAACAATAGATTTCCATTATATGTGTTTTTTAAATACATATATCTTCAAGAAACTGCAATAGTAAAAAAAAAAATTACAAGCTAAAAAGTATCGTTTCCATTATATAATAGACCACATAGCGGAAAATATGCAAAGTACCATATATTTCGATATATATAGTGGAACCCATATAACAAAAAATATATGGAGTACCATATATTTTGCAATATATTGGACATTATATAACGTAAAATATATGGAGTGCCATATATTTTACAATATACTGGAAACCATATATTTTGCAATATACTGGAAAACATATATAAAAAATATAAAAAATACCATATATTAATTAATATACCACTTTCAATATAATATATCAATATAAATTAATATATACTAAAATATATATGTAAAACATACATAAAAAAAGTTATATTGATAAATATATAGGTAATATATTCTAGCAATATATTTTTTTTCAATATATTATCATATATTAATACGGTAAAAATATGAATATTATTTTATATATTCTGCAGTATATCACATTATAATACCCATATATTCTATCATATATGTTTTCACATATAAAGTTTTTTCATGCGAGTTAAAATCGATCAGAAGACTATTTTTTTATGAGCATGACATTAAAATAAAAATCTGGGCGTCGGTTGGCCCTGCGGGCCAGCCCAAAAACTTCCCGCTGTTTTCGAGCTCAAGGAGCTTGAAAACATCACTGTGAATCTATATTCGAGCTCTTCGAGCTCGAAAATGCTATTACGTGCAATCATTTTTTTATGAGCTTTTCAAGATCTAACAAGTAACGTTTTATGCTAGAGTTTAAAAGTTAAGAATCAAAAATCATTAATGAAGAAGCGGCTTTTAAATTTTTATAATCGATTATGTTCTCTGAAGTACATGTATTGAAGCAGAAATCAATGTCAGTGATCAAAATCAAGATTTGAATGAGTTTTGACTTAGGTCAGAGCAATAATGTATGGAATATCCGAGAAAAACATTAAAGACTGGGTTTTTTTACTTTTTAGCTGACAATATGTTTAAAACTAAGGAACACGTTACGTGACATTATCTGATGATCGAAGGAGACTATATTGAGAAAGAGTTGGTATGATTTCAGACACATTTTAGCACATTATATTTTGATTTATCCGGAAAAAATAACATAAAATGTTATTTTTTCAATTTTTCAGTGCCGATATCTTTTGAACTAATCAACCGATTTTGACGTTTGAGGTGGCAACTGGCGCGTTTTATTGAGTTCTAGAGCTGATTAGATTTTGAAATTGATCAGATAAGTCACTTCAAAGATAATCGAAGAAAACTGTTTTTTATCATTTCTTTCGCCAACGATATCTCTCGAACAAATTAACCGATTGTGATGGTTGAGGTGGCATTCGACGCGGCTTATAAAGTTCCAGAGCTGAGTAGATTTTGAAGTCGATCGTTCCAGTCGTTTCTGAGAAATCACTAAAAAACTAAAAAAAAAATTTTTTTTTTCGTAATTCGCTAATATTTTCGAGTCTACTCGATCAAATGATCTGAAATCTCCAGGAAAGTTGAAGGCCAACAAGCTCTTTCGATTGCCACCTCAACCATTCAAATCGATTAATTAGTTAAAAAGTTACAAAGAGTTTTCACACACACACACACACACACACACACACACACACACACACACACACACACACACACACACACACACAGAAAATCGTCGATTTTCTTAGCGGGAAGTTAAAAATAACTAGAATATAATGTGGAATTCGAAATAACTTTTAGGTAATAAAATTGTCTACAAAAAAGGTTCAATGATATTTTGTAATAGGTCTGATAATTTCGCCGGAAAAGTAAGAAAATCTCAAAATTCAATATGAATTCGACTTCAACCTCAAATAACTTTTGAACAACTAGATTCCTTAAAAAATAATTAGAATCATTTTTTGTAGAGCATTCAATTCCCTACAAAAATAAGCCTGCCAATTATTCCTATGATGCATCGTTAGCTACTTATAAAAATCAGAAGACGTAAAAAAAATTTTTTCCATGTTATTCTTATGGGAAATAGAAAAGTGCAATGCGGACGGTGTTGATATTAATATTAAGAGCTCTAATTTTCACAGACGTCTTTTTTTGTCTAAACGAAACTTTTGAACTTGTTTGGGAGAAAAAAAAAATTTGTTTATTTTTTGAATCTCCCTAATGTATACACATATGCACATTAGAGTGGTCCAAAAAAACATTTTCTACGCGCTATTGTTTTTTTTTACGGGCTATTATCTCAAAAGCTTTTCTACGGTATTAAAAAAATTCCGCGGATTCCAACACATTTTTGCAAATTGTGAAAGGATGTGTCATTCCGATCGATGTGCAAATTGCTCCATTAAATCCCTCTGATTATTTTTTACATCAAATTCAGCTGGTTAGAGAATGTTTCACGAAACACTTCGTAGCAGGAACTGTAGACTACTACGTATTTCTTACATGATCCGCATATTGAGTGAGATAGACGTTAATTGCAGTGCACCCACACCTTGCGGAAGGTTTCTAATTGTTGATTTTATAAACAACTGTGAAGTTTCTACTTTAGATAGCAATTCTACATCAGAAAAAATTATTGCACTATGTATTTGTGAAATATTTTGTAAAAATTGGGTTTCTGTTTGCCCTGAATTATGCCGATTAATATTAATTGAATTGTCGACTTCGCGATTGATCTTATAAGTACAGAAGATGTTACAATAATCTTTGAGTCGATCAAATTAGTAGAGTCGATCAAATCATCCCCTCAATGAACTTTAATATTTTACATGTACGGCATCTCGCCCAGGGCGTAAATTACAGTATATTATCTATTAGTTGTCAGGAAGGTGATAAAAAAATTAATGTAACTAGTAATTATTACCGTAAATTAATAAACAAATATATATGACTTTAATTTTTTAAGATTCAATAAATGCATAGTAAAATTAAAGAAATTAAAAATTCAGAAATAGTTAATTTTACTTGTGGCATCTCGCCAGCTTTCTATTATACTTCTTTTTTCATTTTCTAAATTATCTATTTTTCTGTAACGCCGTAACGAGTATGCCTTTTTTAGGGGTGAATTTTCTTTTTGGGCCTTTTTTTTGTTTTGGTTAGGAAAAAAAGCCGTGAAAGTCCTCCAAATAACTGTCACTTGAACGTTTTCTCTTGGCGCCTCGGACTGGACTTGATGCAACGGCTGGGTTTTCATCTACTCCAACAGCTGCCTCTGTCTGGTCGATCAATGGTTGCTGCTCCTCTTAGATGTCATTGACGATTACATGAGTTTCAGCGGTTACGAATCCTTTCTCGACGCGTTCTGGAGCATCATGCGAAGACGACGTCACTACAGTTTGATCTTGCTTTGAAGTAGATTCATCTTCTGTCTCAGACTCATCGATCAACGGCTGCTGCTCCTCTAAGATGTCATCGACAATTACATGAGTTTCTCCAGCATTTTCGAATCCTTTCTCGACGCGTTTCGGATCATCCTGCGGAGACGACGTCATACTTATTGAACAAATTTTTATCATTGGTTCCGATATTTTATTTAAATTGAATTTAAATGGTTCGCTTCCATGCTCAACTTTGTTTATATTTAAGACTGTCCTTCTGCGCGCAGTCTTAATTATTCTTTTAAAATTAACGGAATTACTCGTTCGAAGTAAGAACTCCCGTCGGCCCCTGTCAAAATTTCCTACGGGAGTCTCTAATTTTCCGGTAACGAAAGAAATTTTCGTACCGCTTTATCAAATGTAAAATTATTTATCCCAGACGATCTGGGATTTATAAAACGTTCCTTTTTAAGGTCCGGATTTTTATTATAACCGTTTGCCGGGCGACTCTGTCTCGACTTCGGTTTTTCGGGATTATAACCCTGAATGTGAGCCACCGTGGCCACTTCTGGTATTCGGAAGCGTTTTGCGTTGTCTTTCTGATTTTTAAACGCGGCGATCGACGACGCGTATGTTTGTTCCAATGTGTCATGTGGTTTGAGTAAACATTGTACTTGGAGCAGAGGCGGAATACCATTGAGGAAAGCCGAAATCGCGTCTTTCTCAATTTTTAAGTTTTCTGCTTCAATAAGCGTACCCCTTTCGGTTGATTCTGCGTGTAAAATGTCACGATAAATTGACCGGGCGCGATTTACGTAAGAAACCATATTTTCTCTGGGAAGCATTACGATGTTCTCCAGTTCTGCTTTGAATTGGTTTGCGGAACGGTGACGATCGAAAACGGTACGAAGGAGATTTTCGAACTCCTTCATGTTAGTGTACTCCATATTTTCGACAGTAGTTCGAGCGTCGCCTTTAAATTTTTGACGCACGAGTGTCAAAAATATGAATTCGGCGCTCGGCGCGAGCAAAGAGCAAGCGCGATTGCATGATCTTATGAAGTCGGAGACCGAGGTGCTTTTACCGTCAAAAGTAGGTACATACGACAACGCGTCTTTGATTGTAATACTCGGGTTATTAACATGATGGTTCGATCCGCTATTTCTTAACATAGACATATCCTCTCTGAGTTCTTCGATCACGCTGTGTACCTTAGTCGCGGCGGACCTTTTCATGTCCTTGACCTCTGAGCCCGAACTTTGCAGTAATTTGGAGTCATTTCGCAACTCTTTTTCCCGAGCCGCGACCGCGTTTTCTCTCTCGACCAGATCGAGCTCCCGTTTATTAAGATTTTCTCGGAGGTTCGTCAACCCACGTTCCCGCTCATTCAGCGCTGCTTCGCGTTTATTTAAGCGCTCGACCTGTATTTTTCTAGCTTGCTCTATGAGTCAGCTAGATTCCGCTTCGCGCTCTTTTAACTCGTGAAGCCGACGTTTAATCTCGTCCTCGAGATCGTTAGGCTTATCTTTGCTTTTCGACTCGCGCGAATTTAATTCGAGTTCCCGTTCCGCCAACGAAATTTTTAATTTTCGTAATTCCGTTTCTAATTTTCGCAATTTAGCGTCTGCTTCACTATTTTTCTGGTCTCGGCCGGCAAGATTACTTAATCGATCGATAAGAAGCCGTTTCCGTGCCTCCAGAACTGCCTCCCGATCATCGTGCTTTTTACACTGTTCATCAAGTTTTTCTTACAGTTCATCCTCTGTCATAGGTTCTCTTTGTTTATCCATTTTAAGAAAAAAAACTAATTATTTATTTTAGATAGAAGATAATCAATTTCATACGGTTTTACGTTAGACTCGATAGCATTGATAAATCTTAATTCTTAGCTCACAATTGAAAATTCTTAAATAAATAACATTTATTCGGAATCACAGTAATGAGCAATGGAAAGCATTAATATAAAAATTGATGAAAGATAACTTCCGTTAGATCAACGGGTTAGAATTCTCATTTGAAATCTTATACAGTTATTATTCCAATGTTTATATTAATTCTGTCAACTGATTCAATAATGTCAAACTTGGATAAGTGTTATAGTTCATTTATCTAGTTAAATTTAAATAACTCAGTAACGTTTTATAACGAATTCCGTACTGTAATGCATTAACGATTATAACGTGTGACGTTACATTGCCGAAGGGATGGAGTTGAAGGTTGGAGTAAGTGTGAGCCTGTGTGTTAGTGAGAGAAAAAGTGACTGTGTGTGTTGAGTTGAGTGTAGTATAGAATGAGTTGAGGATATGGGGTATAAATGTGTATGATTAGATAAGAGTGTGATAGAGTACGTGTACGGTATGGGGTATGTTTTTGGAGTGTCTGTGTGATGGAGCGTGGATTTAACGGGGGATGTCTAGCTGTGTCGCGGATAGTGGCCAAGATAACGTGCCTCCCGACCAGTGATGACGACTAGGCCTAGGCTTAGCCCTCGGGATTGACGTGGTGATCACGGAGGTGCGACTGAGATGTCGCCGCCCCTTCGTGGTGGTACCCGAAGTTAGCTGGGGTACGTGTACGGTTATTGGGGGGATGGCAGGCCTCGTTTGCGATGCTCGAGGAAGCCAACAATTCGCTAACTTCGGATATCACGGGGAGTGACATTACGGGAAGGCCCATGAGTCCACGGCTTGTATGTTTGTGAAGGTAAGAATGGATTGAGAAGCGAGAAGGTAGGATTGAAAGAGATGGAGTAGAGTAAGCGAGTTAGAGTGGGAGATTATCGTGAAACAGTTGTGCGAGTACCGTTGAGGAGAAAAGTTGAGACCTGGCGTCGATCGTGTACGAGTCGACCAAGTAGTCGAGTTTGGAGTCTTAGAGTAAGCGGTAGTGAGTCGGAGAGTCGCCACGGTGGACCTCGACCGCCACTCTAGACCTTTCGTCGTTTTGGAGCCTGTAGCCCTTTGTATGGTGCTCTTCGAGCCGTCTGTCGCATTAATCAATTATCGTGAATTATCGCATTATTTATTCATATTTTATTTTATATCTTATCTAGTAGTGTATAAAGTTTGTGATTCGTCGTCGTCGAGAGGTTCCCGATGTCTTGCCCAGGTATTTATTTGCGTGATGGACCGAGAGTATTGGACCGCGGGTCTTTTGGGCCCTTCGCGTCGCTCTCGGGTCATCTTTATGGTATTTTATTTAGTTTTGTTTGATTATTTTACGTCTTTTCTATTAGTTAATTAATCGGCTTCTTTCGCATTGAAAGAACCGCGACCCTCTCTCCACAACCTAGCATACTGAGCGCACCAGGACATGCCGCTACCACCGGTCATGTCTCTCATCTCCAAAGGGTATAGTTTTTAGGTTTTAATTTACGTGTACGTTTAGACCGGTTGCCGATATCAGGGAAATAAAAGTCGGCTGGCGCCCGTCAGGATCTGGAGGAGATGAGAGGGGTGATTGGTGGGCGAAGTGTAACGTAGCCCGATTTCGAGTAATTTGAGTTTTGAGTTTTAGAGTAAATTTGTTGAGTAAAAAGTTTTGGGTAATTATTGGGTTTAATTGAGTTTTAAGAAATATTACGTTACAATTCATAGTGATGTTTTCAAGCTCCTTGGGCTCAAAAACAGCGGGAAGTTTTGGGGCTGGCCTGCAGGATCCACTAACGCCCAGATTTTTTTGACTGAAATTTTCACATCCGTGACGATAATATTGCATTTTTAGTTTTCATCCGGAATTCATCCGGAAGTTCTATTTTGACACAAATTTGAATTCCTTAAAAATTCTGCCGACTAACTGCCGGAATCCCCAAACTTTTTTACACGGTTTGTCTGACCCGAAAATCTATCGGCCTATCACCTGTTCAAATGCGGTTTTTGAGATTTTCACCTAAATCTTGAATAATCGCATTCTACAGGAGATAAATCCTGTATGGCAGCAGATATACGAACAACGTGGCAGTAAAAGAGGCCTGTCAGGTTGCAAAGAGAATCTCTTAGTAGATCGTTTTGTCATTCAAGACGCGATCTACTATCAGCGCAACCTGCCAATGGCCTGGATTCACTACCGCAAGGCATTCGACTCAACATCTCATGAGCTTATTCTCTTTTTGCTCAAATGCCTTGAGGTCAATCGTGATACAGTGAAATACATTCAGCGTACGATGCAACTTTGGCGAACACGGTTCCACATTTCATGTGGCAACGAAAAACGTGTGACCGAAGTTCTACAGTCCAAACGAGGTCTCTTCCAGGGAGATTTCCTGAGCCCTCTGCTATTTTGCATTTCACTGCTGCCGATATCTGTTACGCTACGCCGTACCCGTAAATACTAAGTGGGCCCACCGTCTGATCAAAAGTATTCGATCACCCACTTACTCCACATGGATGATCTGAAGGTATATGCTTCTGATGAGGAACACCTTCAGACAGCCTTGAACATCGTAGGGGAGTATACACGGGATGTCGGCATGGCTTTTGGGTTGGACAAGTGCGCGGTCGTTAATTTAGTAGAGGGTAAGTGCTCTGATTTGCAGGAAGATATCGCGGTCGTAGATGGGAGCGTCATTGACCATCTTGACGCCGGAGAGTCGTACAAATATCTAGGGATTGACGGGAGTCCTATGCAGGATGTCTTGAAAAACGAAACGACTCTCTGCAGTGAGTATGCGCGGAGACTCCAAAAATCTGGTCATCAAAACTTTCGGGAAAAAACAAAATCTCTGCAACATACATGCTTGCTGTGCCAATATTCCTCTACTCTTTTGATGTCCTCCAATGGACCCAAAAAAAGCTCAGAGATCTCGATATCAAGACACGCAAAGTCATGAACATCAATCGGAACATGCACCCTAAGTCCTCAGTCACCAGATAATACCTTTCTCGGCACATCAGAGGGAGAGGTCTACTAGTCCGGGAGCCAGGTGAAAATTTGGTCAATTATTTCCTCTCAAGCGATAATTAGAGGAATGCATCAGAGTGTTGAGTTATAAAGCTACGCGAACGTCAGCTTCGGTTCCGAGGGTGGGTTAAGCGGTGATAGCCTCCCACGCACGAAAAAAATTAATATATATTCAAACATTTCCTCCTACCTGAAAACACGTTAAATTGTCGCTAATCCAACATCTTAAAGAAATATAACGATCAGCTGACTATAACACGGTGTATTTTACGTCAGCTGATCTCTCGAACCCAAAAAAAAAATTATACTTTCAATAATTTCCTCTCAACTAAAAATTTACCTGATGGTAGCTTATATACAACTATGAATAAATATATACGTCAGCTGGCTGTATCTCGGTGGAAAAACCGTCAGCTGATACTTTGAAAGTTATAACGCAAGCGTTAGGTGGGAGCATCTAGCGTCTATTTGAAAGCATCAGCTGACGAGGTTTTTCTCGACTTACGGCCAGCTGATTTTTTTTTTTAATTACAGCAGAGTATTAAAAATCAGCTCATAAATTTTTATCTGGGAGGAAATGACGTATCTTATTGCCTAAACATTTTTAATAGAATTCATTCTCAAAGATTAAAGCAACTCACGCTAGCATAGCGTAGAGTATCAAAAGGTATGCTTGGAAGGGATACGTTGTACCCATGATCTGGCTGCAAAGGCCCTATTGTGAAGTGCGTTTGTAAAAGATTTTTGGGAGAAGTAGAAAAGAAGGGGAATAAACTGCGACTAGAATAAAAGGGCTAACGTAGTCAGTTGAGAAGAGTGTTCAATAGAGTGTCTCAAAAAAATTGAATATTTAATTTTTTTTTTAATCAACGTTGAGAAATCGTCAGAGTATCTGTAGAAGAATATCATTTGAAAATATGAGCTCTTCATATCAATATGTAGAGGTGGCGTTTTGTAATTTTCTATTCCTCATTTAAATAATATAGAAAAAATTTGTTTTTACCTTTGGAATCTTGTAACTTGACAACGAATCGCTGAAGAAGATTGATGAAAACATATTCTTTTAGGAAATTGAAAGCTCTATAAAAAAAGGTCTGAATAAAAGTTTTCGTAAGTCACGTCGTTCGAAGATATCAAGCTTATTTAATTTTCCATATGACTTAAAATAGATAATTTATATATGTTATATAAAAATTTATAGTTATTTTTGCCGTATATCAGTGATATATTCGTAATTTTTGTTAAAAATAGATATAAATGATCATTTATTATTAATTAGTATGGATTTCTGATCATAAGTTGATCAGAAAATTATTTGGTATTTAAGTGATATGAATTAATTTTGTCACATTTGAAAAAATAATTCAAAAATTTTGAATAGGTCCAAATTTGAAGCTTGATATCTTCGAACGACGTGACTTACGAAAACTTTTATTCAGACCTTTTTTTATAGAGCTTTCAATTTCCTAAAAGAATATGTTTTCATCAATCTTCTTCAGCGATTCGTGGTCAAGTTACAAGATTCCAAAGGTAAAAACAAATTTTTTCTATATTATTTAAATGAGGAATAGAAAATTACAAAACGCCACCTCTACATATTGATATGAAGAGCTCATATTTCTAAATGATTTTCTTCTAGAGATACTCTGACGATTTCTCAACGTTGATTGAAAAAAAAATAAAATATTCAATTTTTTTTTGAGACACTCTACTGAACACTCTTTTCGACTGACTACGTTAGCCCTTTTATTCTAGTCACAGTTTGTTCCCCTTCTTTTCTACTTCTCCCAAAAATCTTTTACAAACGCACTTCACAATAGGGCCTTTGCAGCCAGATCATGGGTACAACGTATCCCTTCCAAGCATACCTTTTGATTCTCTACGCTATGCTAGCGTGAGTTGCTTTAATCTTTGAGAATGAATTCTATTAAAAATGTTTAGGCAGTAAGATACGTCATTTCCTCCCAGATAAAAATTTATGAGCTGGTTTTTAATACTCTGCTGTAATTAAAAAAAAAAATCAGCTGGCCGTAAGTCGAGAAAAACCTCGTCAGCTGATGCTTTTAAATAGACGCTAGATGCTCCCACCTAACGCTTGCGTTATAACTTTCAAAGTATCAGCTGACGGTTTTTCCACCGAGATACAGCCAGCTGACGTATATATTTATTCATAGTTGTATATAAGCTACCATCAGGTAAATTTTTAGTTGAGAGGAAATTATTGAAAGTATAAATTTTTTTTTTTTGGGTTCGAGCGATCAGCTGACGTGTAATACACCGTGTTATAGTCAGCTGATTGTTATCTTTCTTCAAGATGTTGGATTAGCGACAATTCAACGTGTTTTCAGGTAGGAGGAAATGATTGAATATATATTTATTTTTTTCGTGCGTCGCGAGTGGGTAACCCCCGCCATTTTGTGCCTCAAAACATCATGGCGGCCACAAAAAGCTCGCAGATTAGAGATCACTAAGTGATGGATGAGGGCAAGTGTTAATAATGGCGTGTTCTGAGATCTTGGTGATTATATTCCTAAGTGAAGGAAGCCCATATGGGTTGGGGAAGAACTTGCTCCCCACCACTCCTATGCAAGCAGTTCACCAGAGCTGAAGTCTGGTACCATGGAGGATCCATTCCAAGCCCCACTTCGACCAGAGTCTCTCTATTTCCTGAGATGGGAGGAGTGTATGGGTCCAAATGCGGTCGGTCTCGTGGTGGTTGTTGGTGAGATACCCACATGCAATGCATGCCTAATGGGTAAGTTAATGTTTATAACCCAACACTCTGATGCATTCCTCTAATTATCGCTTGAGAGGAACTTGGTCATATAAATCTGTCGCTGGCTCCTGGACTATACGGAGTTTAGAGTGTCTTCACGATCGTTTGGTTTTGGGTCTAACATACGAAGTTGTCAATCTGCAACCTCTGATACGCAGTAGCTAAAGAATATTATTTTTAAATAAAATATTAATTGAATATAAATTAAGTTTAATTATATATTTATGAATTAAATATTTAGGAAATTGTGATTGATAATTAATATTATGCGAAAGTCACAACTTATAAAATCCTAGAAGCAGAATGAACACAAGAGCTTGTTCTTCTGAAGAATGGACTTACCTAAATAACGAATTTTTTATCGGTCTTTCCATTAAAAAAAATCGAGGATTTTTATTTTAACAGTTGGCAGTTTGAAAACTAAAGACAGCTGTGTGGCGGGTTATTCACCATGGATAAAAAAGACAAAGACATATCTTGATATAATTATGGCCGTAATTGTAGTAGTGGGGAAATTTAAATTTTATTATACCTAATGCACATTCAAAACGATTTTATGAACCAAGTTCTTCAAAGTGGATATTAGAAATTCAATTAAATAAAAAATAAACATATCCCTGAAAGCCAGACTTTCAGATCAGAAAGTTGGTCTATGTGAGTTGCGATTAACTTGACGACAAGTTGTTGACAACTTTCGGCTTTTGTAACTGTTCAGTACAAGTTGACATGCCAGTTTCCCAGAAAATTGACGATAATCTACTGCCGCAACTTGCCGCCAACTTTGAAAAAAAATTGGAAGCAACTTTTCGTTAACTCATGTAATACCAACTTTAGCCGCTAATTTTCTCAGAAAGATGCCATCAACTTATGGAATTGCCAACTTGGTGACAGGTTGCGGCAGTAGATTGTCGCCAAGTTGCTGCTAACTTGGCTATCAGAGATATTACAAAAAACTGAGTGTGTTCAGCCGGTGAAAGTTCTTAGTAGTCTGAGTAAGTTACTCAGCGCACTGAACTAAGTTTTCGGTCTGGACACTTTACAGATACTAACTAACTTTTTTCTGGCCGCCATTTTACTTAGTATACATTTTACCGCGTAAACCACTAAAGTAAACAATAATAATTAGTAAAGTGCAAATCTGTACATGTATGCTTTCTGTAAAATTTGCATTAGTTAAGTAACTTAAAAATGAAAGAAAATAATGTGTATAAGGAGCATTACGATCATAATCGTGTAGTTTTTGAAATATGTGCTACAAGAGAATTTTATTATCAACTGGTTACCGGTAAGTATAAATGAGGTTATAAAAAGTAATCTCGAGTTTTGAAAATAAATAAATAATATAAAAATTTATATATATATACATCGACAACATAAATAAATTTAAGAAATAATTAATAAATAATAACTTGAAAATTGTTAAACTGCTCTTTAAAAAATTGAGCAATTCCTGGGTAAATTTTTCTAAATTTAATTTTTTCATACAATTTATTTATTCGTTACTAAAAAAATTATTTATGTCTTGAATTTATACGTATTGATTGTAATAAGATATATGTAAAAATTTAATAATATTCATTAAATATTTCTTACACAGATTATGACTATGCCACATCTTATTTCCAAGAGTTAACAAACCAAAATGTCAGCATTCAAAATGATGATAAAAATATTCTTAATACTGAGAAAGAGAACGTGAATGAAAATCTATTTGAGGGACTGGAAAACATGGAAGAAGAAGTTGATGAAGAAGGTTTTGTATAAATTTGTGAATTTATGCTGAGTCTCATATTTTTCGGTTTATTGAAATTAACTTGTTCTTTTCTATGATTTTTCTTTATAAATCCAGATGATAATGGCGCATGGGATGAAGCAGCTATAAAATTGATGTTTCATGAGTATTCTATCAGAAAAAACAAATTTAGAAGCCCGAAAATTAAGAAAAAAACACTTTGGCGTGAAATGTCTGAAGTATTCAAAGAGCACAACTTAAATAAGTCAGCGGATGCATTATCCAAAAAATTTAATAACTTGAAGGGGACTTATTCCACTAAGAAGAAAAATAATTCCAAAAAAACCACGGGAGCTGGCCGTAGGTCATAGCCATGGTTGAAAGCTATGGATGAAATATTTCTGAATGATGTTTCAATAAATTTTCAACGCGATGCTGTTACGAGTATGCCTGCAGGTGAAAACGATGAAGTTTTAAATTTATCGAAGTCTTTGTCTGGATATGTACTAAAATAATTCCGTATAGTGATTATTAATATCCTAAGAAGTACTATCTCTAACTTAATAATTAATTGTAGCTCGAAGAATGGTGAATCTCATTTTTCAGTGAACAATAAGGTAACAGCTTTAACATCTAAAGATGTTAATTCTGCAGAAAGTATTGAAATAACATCACCTAAAACTTATAAGTCAGCTAGAGGAAAAAATACCTATTGTCATCGACAAAAACAACTGGATTTAAACTCAAACAAGTTGGAAGTCATGCGAGGGCTAAAAGAAACACTTGAGGCGTGTAAAAAATCGCAACAAGAGAATATGTTGATTTGGACAGAAAAAATGAACGAACTAACTCAAGTGTACAAAGAACGTAATGAGATATTGAAGAAAATGTCTGAATCTCAAAAATGAAATTTATTCTATAATATTAAATGAATAGGTTCAAAGACAATATTAATCTAAACTAATATATTCTAGGAGACTTTTGTAAATGTTAGTCTTTAAACTTAATTGACGTGATACATATAATTAGAAATTCAATATTTGTTGTAACCTCCAATTTAATTGTAATTTTTAATAGCTAAATTATATTTAAGCTCAACAAAAATTCTAGACTGAAATAACCAAAAGACTTTTAAAAAGTTAAGAGTAGTCGCTAATGAGTAATATATATGTCCTTGTTGAATAAATTATAATTTTATTAAACTTTAAGTAAACATCAAACTATCGATATTAAGTTTATGTTGAATATTAAAAAATACTATCATTCTATAGTTATATATGCTAATATTAAGGTAAATCGGTATAAAATAATTAAGTGAGGATGTTATGAGTAATTAATAACTTATGAAATGTGATAGTATTCATATTCAGTTAAACCGAATATAAAATACGTATCTCTAAGCGTGATATGATTAAAAAAAGTTTATTCTGTCGTAATACGTATCTCTAAGCGTTATATGTTTAATAAAAAGTTTATTCTATCGTAATACGTTTCTCCAAGCGTTATATGTTTAAAAAAAAGTTTATTCTTTCGCAATATAAAAGTAAAAAAGTGTACTACATTGTTTATACCTAAATATTTAATGCATAATTTCTCAAATTATCTATGTTATTAAATTTATAAGCATGTTCTGACTAAAAATAAAAGAAAATGTGTTTTCAAAGAAATGTGTAGTTTTATAAATTTTCTTTATTCCAATAGATTAAAAAATATATCTATCAATCTTCAGCTAGTTACATTGAATTCATAATATTATTTCGTTTTGCTTTAGCATCTGCATTTTCATTCTGCTCCTCGTCATTCACATCAATGTCCATTTCATTGCCGTTATCAATATTATTATCGTTATTGTTGATATTTCCGCCCAGAAAATTATTCCAAACATTTACATCGCCTCGAATCAAAATAAAATTATGTAAGGTACACGCTGCGGAAACGATTTTAATGGCCATTTGAACAGATTTAACGTTTAAATATTGTAATCTGCGAAATTTTCCTTTCAATAAACCAAACGCACGCTCAATTATTGATCAGCATGATGCATGCTTCACATTATAATTTACTTGCTCTCTGGTGAGGTGACCATTATCTTTAAAAGGAGTTAGAAGGTTCATCATCAGTGGATAAGCAGAATCACCGAGTATGTGTTGATTAGGCCGTAACAGTGGATTTTCAGCATCTGTTAGTCGAGTAAACAGTGTAGAAGATCTAAAAACAGATGCATCGTGTGCTCTACCGGGTCTTCCAATCAATACGTCAATGAATTTCCCATTATAATCACATGTACCTAGAGAATAAAATTGAATTTCTGCCGTTAAACTATCGATATTAGAAGTGACTTGTAAACATTCTGTGAGAGAGTCATTATATCATTAATGCTCTATTTTAACATAGACACGTACCATGTCATATAGATTTTTTAATATGTAAATAATTATTATACCTTGCAATATTATTGAGTGTTTCTCTTTTCTGTTGTAATAGTCGTTAGCATTGCCTGATGGTTGCAAAATTTCTATATGAGAACCATCAATCGCTCCAATTATTCCGGGAAACCCTTGTAGCTTTGTCAAAAATCCCTAAAGACCATTTAATCAGACACCATTACGTGTTTAAAACGATCTTTCATACTTACAGCTTCAATAGCTTCGCATTCATTTGCATCGGGCCAACGAATGAACTGAGGTAAGAGATGGGTCAATACCTCAACGATTTCTTTAAATATCAAGTGAGCGGTAGACTTAGGTAATCCAAATCTGTCAGCAACTGAGCGAAAACTATCTGGAGTAGCTAAAATTCAAATAGTTAACAGTATTTTTTTTCGCAGAGGGATTAAATTTTCATCATCATCATCATCATCATCATCATCATCATCTTCATTATTGTTATTGGGAATATGTGGCCTGATGACATTTTCTAGCGCCTATAAACCAAATTTTCAGTTGTAAATCTTCATAAATTCAGACTGGTGTAATTTTTGCTTACCTCTACAGATTCTCGTGACATCCGAAAATGAGAGTGAAATTCATGATCGGTGTAGTTTGGAATGACTTCTTCAAAATAATGTAATATTCTCGCAGGAGCATCATTACGTGGATTTATGTCCATACCATTCTCTTCAAACTCCATAATTAGGGCCTCCGCTTCATTCATAATGTTTCCGAAACCTTAATATAAATAAAAAATAGTTTTTAATCATTCAAAAATTAATATTATATCTACTATTGTTAAACGAATTTTCATTTGTCTAGTGTTTCTACATCAGTTTTTACATTATTCACTTTAACAAATTCATCCACTTACCGTTTAATGGAAATTGATGCGCTAAATTATTAATATCTTCAAGAGGATCAAATAGCATTTCATCCATTAAAATATTATTCAATATATTATCCATCAGAACTTACTTATTTTGATATAAATAATATCAGCAATAAATAAGACAACACGAGCAAACAGGTTATGACTCCCTAAACTATAGTAAGAGCTAACAGCGTGTCCAGGCCGAAAACACACTGCACTCAGACAAACAGACCAAAATTTCTTTTAGGCTGAGTAACTTACTCAGACTACTAAGAACTTTCATCGGCTGAACACGCTCACTGAAATAGTAGAAAGTAAATTTTAAAAAACAACTTGGATTTTTAATACAAATATATAAGTAAATGTTGGTATGTTTAATAACCCTCTAACAAATTTCTAAAAACTAATAAGTCTATAACAAATTTTGAACTTGGGGAATAATAATTTAATGAAAATAAAAAAATATATAAAATAAAAAATTATTATATCTATAATAAACGATAAAAAAAGCGAATGGTTACTAAAGAATCATTGGTTCATAAGAATGATACTGAAGTTAGCAAACATCTGATAATTTGTTGATTATTTTTTTTACAATAAATTATAAAAAAACAATATATTTAAAAAAATTGCACCTGTAGTTTTTTAAATTTTTTGCATGTGCAATTTTTTTTTTTTCTTTTTGTAAATGATTTGTTGAAAAAAAAATCTGAAAATTGCTAATTGTCTGCTAACTTCAGGATCATGTTCATAATAATTTTTGTACTATTCATTGAGAAAAAATTAATAAAACAATTGGAATCATAAAAATTATGAAACTTCCGAGTTCTACATAAATGCACAGGAAATGATCGAAGTTAGGGTACGTATAAAATTTAAAAAACTATAAAGAAAAAAATTGTTGTTTTTCATTTCTATTTATTAAAGATAAAAAGAAAAAATCATAAGATAACGATAGTAACATAAATCTTTGCGAACATTTTTTTTAATTTATTGATGATTTTCACAAAAATTGTTATTTTGTTTAATCAAAAAGATAGATTAATAGTAGAAAACTGCATGATAAAACAAGAACAGAAGAGAAAGTGATAATAACATACTAACTATTACTATAAATGAAATATAAAATTTATGAATAATTATTAAAGAAAACATGTTTTTTTGATATCTACGTAATTCAATAATCTCTTAATAAGAAACATCCAATAAAATGTCATCAGAATTGCCAACGATCAAACGAAAAATAACGATGGTGCTTTAAAAATATCGGTATTAGTCCTAAACATTTTTAAAATGTTAGCAACTGCACTGAAAAAAATAATCGCTGGCAGCTAGCGATTATTTTTTTTTGTGTAACAAAATTTTTGAATTGGAGCATTTTTATAAAATCAATAATAAGAAAGGTCAGCAGAATTAGGTATATAAAAAATTGTATTTTACACCATAATTTTTTCTGATATTCATAAAGACAACCTTTTTTTCATCGAAAACTGAAAAAAAAAGTTTGGAAAATTCAAAAGTGCACGACTCATAATGCTTATTTGATCGTAAACTTTAAAATATTCCGTAAGGGTAATGTCGTAGGCAAAAGAAAATAAATAAAATTTGAAGTACAAATGTTATTTATTTAAATAGAAATAATAAAAAAAAAAAAATAAGAAATTTCAAACGTAAAAAATTCCGAAATTTTTCGCCGTACGATCTGTGAAAAATTTTACGTTTTTTTTTTCTATTTTGATTTTTTTTTTACTTGTTTATTTATTATTTTTATTTATTTATTTATTTATTCGTCTTATCTCAATTTTTTATATTTTTATTTTCGAAATACCCGCGCCAAATGAATTGGTTAGAAGTATGGCGCAGGCACACTGGGTGATAGTACGAAAAAAAAAAAATACCACGCATGCGCACTTGTTAAGACGAATGTCCATACATACTTAGGCTAAAATTAAAGAAAATGCGATTTAATTTTTTATTAATTATAATTGCATATCATAAAGTTAGATAGCCATTTTCAAAATCAAATCCTTCTAGGGCAAAACGGGTCGTTAAAAAAAAATGGAGTTAAATTATGGATTCTTTTTCGAGATATTGTGTTTTCAAGCTACAAAATTTTTTTACTGCTTAACGGGAAAATTTTTTAGTTTATTTTAATGATTTTCTCATTTCTATTGCACTGAATTGATTTGTGAAAATTGCATAAATAATCTTTATCACATTGTCTGTGAATTGGTGCATCATTTGAGATGTTTCTGTTCACTAATAAGACGATAATAACAGAAATAGTTGTAGAAAGGAGGCGAAAAAAAATTTTCGATCGTAAAGCACTCCCTAATGCTTCGCATTATGAGTCGTGCAAAAAAAAAGAAAGATAGTAATAAGCCTGATGATAATCGCTTATCCAAAAAATTAAACGAACAAAAAAATTTCATAAATTTTTCAGTGATTTTTAGAAGGCTGCATTTTTGTGAAAAGTATTCGTATCGAAAAAATAAAAAAAGCAAATTGAAGCTTGAAATCTTTAGTTGAAAGATCTTCCAGCAAAATATTTTTTCGAGCCACAGTTTTTGCGGAATCATAAGAAAATGGTCGAGACAAAATTTTTCTAAATTTTTTGGTTTTGTTTTTTAGGTCTACGGGGCCGGGAAAAATTTTTTCAAAAAAACGAATTCATGGCTCGTATAGAAAATTTATTCAGCTACAATTTGCTTTTTTTGGTTTCTCTGTACGACAATTTTCTGCTAAGATATCAGCCTTCAAATGAAAAAGAATCCTTTTGTCTTTGATTATTGATATCTCAGCAAATAATGGCCGCACAGTAATTGAAAGGGCAGTTCAAAAAACTTGAATAAATTCCCTACAATCTCCGTTTTCGATTTTTTAAAAAAAAAAAATTTTTTTTCATCCTTGATATCCATTTGAAAACCCTTAAAAAATGACCATTTTTAGGTTTTTTAGTCGACTCATCGTTACTCCACAAATATTGATAGAAAAAATCATGTTGCCAGGTAATTTTACAGCTTAATGTACCTTCAAAAACCCTAGAAATTTTCAGATTGATCCATTGAACCGATTGTCCGGGCCGATTGCTCAAAGTTTTACAAAACAATTAAAGGAACAAGTTTTGTTCCTTAATTTGTGTCATCATTACCAAAATGAAAAAACCAATTTTTTTCGGATTTTCTTTCATTTTTGCGTTAGTTATTCAGTAAATGTAAAGGTAATGGGAAAAAAAAAATTTTCTGAAAAACGATATAAAACAAGAATTTTTTTACGTTTTATTCAGTTTTTGTTTTTTTTTTTTTCGTTTTTCGGAAAATTTTTTTTTTTTCCCATTCTATTTATGAAATTTTTTTGTTCCTTTAATTTTTTGGATAAGTGTATTTCAAAACACCATCCGTTCGAACTCAATCAATCTTTTGGTGTTTTTGCAAACTCACTTGCAATTGACTTTCTTTCATCTTAAGCTCATTATTTTTTAGCTTGAGCTGCCGCTCCAAGAATTTCAGCTCAAGCTCTGCACGCTCACGCATCAGTTGTAATTTTTCTGGGATCATTTGATCCTCTTCTTTTAATCCCGTCTGCTGCGTAATCACAACTACATTCAAATTTGAATGTAGTTGCACTTCAAGCAAATAGAGGCAGCACCTACTGGGGCCTAGTGTCTAGCAATTAAAACTTGACTTGCGCAGTGCGACGCATGCGCGTATGAATTTCCTGCCTCGTGTCAAGAAGACCGACGCCATTATTCTTGCGTTCAGATTATTTCAAGTGACACCACGTGTTTTTCATAATCTATTAAATTTGCACTCATCTCGAGTAAATAAATAAAAGTCATTCATTAATTACATTAAGGGTTCATAACTCTCTATAAAAATATTATTATTTTTATAATTGCGAGCACCGGAGCTCAGAAAATAAACAATAAAAACATCAAGCAATCCAGTGATCTACAACCTGTTCCTGAGGAGGTTAATTCTACGGAAATTCGTACAGGTGCTTAATTTCTACTTTATAAATTAATTCGTGCTCATAAAAGTAAAAGACTCAGTTTTATTATTTATTTAATTATCATTATGCTCAATTTCTAACTTAAATGAAAATTATTTTTTGCTCGGTAGTTTCTGCTATCATGCTACCACGTGTTCAACAAATAAATTAAAATCAGTGTAATTTATTCTGAGCTCATTAAATTCAATTCAATCAAGTGATCATTATTATTAAAACTCAATAACACTCATTCAGTGCTATTATAAATAGTAATTAATGTGTTCAATAATTAACTTCGCTCGGTAACCTCTGATTTCATGTTACTTTTCATTCTGACAATTTTGCGATTAACTCAGTGTTCAATTAAACTCAACTTAATTATTTTAAATCGTTTATTCACTCGAGCTCAATTCAATAATTTGTAATCAATTATTTACGTATTCATGAGCTCAGACATTTAACAGTATTGATAAATTAAATCAACGATTTAATTTGTAACCCAGTGATATTTTGTGCTGTGACAAATAAAAATATTGTTATATTTTTAAATATGCGTATTTTTCCAACATCTTAACCACCAACCAGTCCTGGCATGCATTTATTTTATTATTATTACAACACCGTCATTTGTTTGGCTGTTTGTTCTGCATCTTCACTTTTTAGTTCGGGTGGGTCGTCTTTTTTTTCATCCTGAGCTTGTTTCACGTGTAGACCGTTGGACACATCCTCAACTTGTTGTTGAAGCTTTTGCGGTTGTAATTCCATCTGATTTTGAAAGCTAGTTTTCTGAAGCATCGACTCTTGCTCTTTATCAGACTGACGTTGCTTCGAGCATACAGCGCAATTCTTGCAGTACTGCTGTCATCGGTCACAGTTGCAAATCTTCGGTGTATAGCTGCATTTTTGTGTCAGCTGGATACAATCATGCCAACACATATATTGTTCGGGTCCCATCTGGTAAAAATCACGACCACGGCCGCGACCGCAGTATTGATACCAATTTCGACGTTAAAAGCCACCGTTCGATCCTCTGTGACGGGGAAATGAAGCTAAAATAATTCAAGATATATATAGCACGTTTTATAATCAAAAGTAGAACATAGTCATCGTCTAAAATTTTTATGATCCTGACGTTAGCAGACAATTAAAAATTTTTGAATTTTATTTTCAACAATTGAATGGGAAAAAAATAAAAACAAAAATATGCACAAGTAGAAAATTAAGAAACTATAGGTGCAATTTTTGAAATATTTTTTTTTTTCAAATTTATCGTTTTTAAAAAAATTCAAAAATTATTAGACGGCTGCTAATTTCAGTATCATAAAATTTTTTACACTTACTTTGTAAGTTATTCATCGACTTTGAATTGATTCCGGGTGGGACGATGCTATTATCAGATAAAGTTTTGTTCACTTTCATTTGACTGCCAGTTTTAGCTGCAGGAATTAAAGGAAAAAAAAAATATTTTCTAGCAGATAACTTATCTTCTAAAATTTGGAAAACAAATCAATGATAAAAAATTACCATTCAACGCAGGTTTATAGTCCTTTTGACGACCTGTCAAGCGCAAGCGCAAGCGCCATTTTGAAAAGGCGGCAATATGAAAGTTTCAGGCACTTTTCATGATTATGGCGGGACAACAAGAATCTTTACCTTTATTACCAGTGCAATTAAACGAAAAATTAATCGATGGTGCATCATTAGTTCATCCTACAGTAGAAGCTCACAATTGTGTTCAATTACGACGATGGTTAAAATGCCATGGTCGTCCTCAAAGTGGAAATAAAGCCGATTTAGTTAAGAGGTTAGCATAATAACAATAAATATTAAAGTAAAGCTGGTAATTATTTTTGAACTTACAAATTAAAATAAATTATAAGTGTAAAATGAGCGAATGTACTTTGGGATTCTGGTGTAGGTGTAGTTAATTCAATAACTAACAATTAACATAAAAATTACAGATAATAGAATAGATCTTTATTTAACAATATGTACACTGAATAACTGTAAGAAAAATATTTAAGAGCGAATGCAACTACAAGATACGCGATAGCGAATGCGACTGTAAAGGAATGCGCGTATAAATTTGACACGTGGTCGATAGCGGTTAATGACGCGATAATTAATTTATAATTAAGAACACGCGAGCAACAATTCAATATATACTCAATAATTAGTAGCCTTGATATACTAGCTAATTATTGAGAATAGTTAAGCGGAGATTTAGCGGAACGGTTCAGACTTATATCACACTAGTGATATATTGAGCGAAGCGGTTGGATGGATAGCTGTATTCGTACTGATCGATGTAGATTAGAAAAATAGACGTCGTCTTCTTCCTTCGTGGCTGCTCGGTGGTGACGTGGTAGCATGGCTGCAGTAACGAATTTTCCCATTGGCTTAAAAGCGCGCCAACAAGAAATAGTTAGCCGCTAATTTCTCTGATTGGCCGGCTGGTAGCGGGTTCTCATGCCGACGTGGCACGGTCATGAGTAAGAAATTGCAGGTGTCGGGCCCAGATAGCGAGTGACCCGGCACTATTCTGACATTCAAGTCAGTAGCGAGTTCGGCTGCTCCCGTACGTAGCGAAAGTACACAAAGCTTTTCAAAATGATTAAGCTCGTGACTGAACAATAAGCTACTTCATATAGATTAGATTTTTAATTTTAATACTAATTAATTTGTAAGTAGTGATATAAATAATGAAAATAATTGTATGCAAGTACGACAAATAAATGTCTATCAAAAAATGATAAAGATTTGCAACATATAAGAATAAACTATATTTTTTTAGGGTCAAAAACGCTTTGCGTAATAATGTTCAAGTAGATCCAGGTCTTGATGGAGGAAAATGGCTGAATCTTCAAGTACAAACACAACAAAACCATCAATCAACTTCAATCAATTCTTCTTTAAAATTCCCAGATGTATGCAAAAATTCCCATCTAGAAACTGACCTAAATCATTTAACGAAGCATCTATTTACGATTATTTATTTATTTATTTATTTATTTATCAACTTATTTACAAGAATAATTTTACAGAATCCAAGTTTATTAATAGTAAATGTAAATAAGCATAAATAATAATGACTCTAGGAAAATACCTTCCAGAGCCATTTAATAAAAGAAAGATTCATCATAACATATTCATTTCATATATAATTTAATAATTTTAACTATTTTTCTCTGATACTATTAAATGCCTATAGCATAATTTCTTAAAAATACTCAAACTATCAGCTGATGTTATATTTTTTGGCAGCGAATTCCAAAATTTAATACCAGTTATTAGAAATGATTTCTGACAGTGATTACTATGACATGGTGGTACCCATAATGTATTAGTTTTATTTGGATCTACTCTCAATAAATACATATCATGTTTGAATATTAATTTATCCGCAAAAGCCCTATGTTGCCTAGATATAGATACTTATAAATTAAGGTACCAAGTAGATATAACCTCCTATTTTCAATGGATAGCCAGCCTAATTGTCTCCTAAAGTTCGATATATGTTTATGTTTGCTTATACTTAGAATGTATCTTACGCATGCATTAAAAGAACGCTGTAATTGCATATTTAACACATTAGGCATATCTGTGAAAGCAATCACACAATAATCATAATGAGGTAATATTAAGGACAACACCAATTGTCTTTTCATTGATACCGGAAAAAATTTTTCTGTTCATTTTTAATCTATATAATATTCGCATTGCTTTATTACTCATACTTGTTACTTGACTTGACCAGGAAAGTTTGTCATTAAATATTACCCCTAAATATTTTATTTCATGAACATATTCTATTGGCTTATCATCTATGTAAATATTAGGTACCATTGATAGATTAATTCGCTTGTTGCCTTTAAAAATGATTGCTTTTGTCTCCGCAGAATTTAGTTGTAAGTAATTGAAGTTATACCACCTTGTTAATTTAGTTATCTCAATGTTAATAGTAGAAATACATTTATTTATCTCACTAACTTTACATGTAAAATAAATCACCAAGTCATCAGCATATAATAAATATTTACAAGATAAAAAATATTGCAAATCATTAATATACAATGCAAACAACAATGGTCCCAGTACACTACCCTGAGGTACACTATTGCAATTGTACATCCATGATGAATATTATTGATTATACTTTACTGATTGTAATCTATTAGTGAGGTAAGATTTTAATAATTTAATTAAATCTTTAGAAAAGTTTAGAAGATGTAACTTTTTAAAAGCATTTCATGATTAACCGAATCAAATGC